>NC_044551.1:9272060-9879203 GCF_007565055.1 Rhinopithecus roxellana
ACGGTCTGCTGAACATCTCTACATGCTCCACCCACTTGTCCAACAGCAACAAACAGATAATTCGACTTTAAAAACTCTGCAGCCAACCTTGAAAAACAAAAGATTATTCTTTAACTTATCCTCCTCTCCATTAGTATCCATAATATCCACTGAATTCCTGTAGGTGTTATCTCAATATTAATCAGACAGCAGACTACGACAGCTATAAGATGGTTGGTTACTTATATCACCCAAGTACTATTTTGAAAGATCAGTATAAAATATTAGCATTTTGCAAAATACATAACTACTAGAGAAAAAGTTTGTCACAGTATGTATATGGTAATTACAAGTGGATTTGCTATCCATGCAAAACTATATAAAATATGTGTATAACACTTAAAAAAAGCATCAACTAAAAGAAATAAACTGCAATAAGCAGGAATTATTTTTTAGTAAAAACTGAAATGTAAGCCTAAGGCACAAATTCTGTTCTCCACTCATTGTTTTTATGTATGCTATTATTAGTTGTTTTCTGAAAATATTACCTATTAAATTACTCTACTTCAAATGAATGATTTCAAGCAAACCAGACCTTAGGTCAGTGCTCTCTATGTCATGACACACATAGAAAGTAGTATTTACAAGGCACAATTGGGCAAAACAAGTGAGACAGGATGAAAGGCCCAGGGACATGGTGGAATCAGGATAGGTGTGCCTGCCCCAAAGGTTAAGGGTATCAATATCTTGACACATAGTTAACTCACTATCAGCATGCAACTGAGAAGTCTTGCTTTAGATCACATAGAAACATGGGGGAGTGGACAAAGTTGCTAATGAGAAAGATGAGTTTTTAGGGATAAATGGGGAGGTTCAAATCTCTCTTCAATGCTTCTCCCTCCTATGTAGCAGTCCCTTATTTACCAGCTGGCTCCTTCATGAAAATAGCTCAAATTCAGCATATCCAGAATCTTAATAAATCACTGCTTCTTCTTTCTCCTTACTTCATCTCTTATCATAAAATAAAAGCTTTTTTTTTTTGCCTTCTTTTAGAGTCACTCTGTCACCCAGGCACAAAAGTTGAACTCATCTGAAATTCTCCATCATTCTTTTCCTTCACTAAAACTACAGAGTGTTTTGTGTCATGTATACAAGGTACTGGGAGTAGAAAGATGAACATGGTGTTAGCCTATGAGGTCATCACATCAAGTAGGAAAGATATATTTAAAAAATTACAATTTTAGTGTTAGAATAATGTTTACTGAACACTATGTTCCAAGAAATGTACAAAGTGACTTAAATAGTTTCTTTCACAAGATACACTAGCAGGAAATGGATGAAATGATGTCTATTTAGAAAAATCCTCAAGTTTGAGGCGGGGCACAGTGGCTCATGCCTATAATCCCAGCACTTTGGAAGGCCAAGGCATGTGGATCACTTGAGTCCAGGAGTTTGAGACCATTCTGGCCAACATGGTGAAACCCCAAATCTACAAAAAATAAAAAATTAGCCAGGTGCGTATGCGCACACCTGTAGTCCCAGCTACCCAGAAGGCTGAGGTGGGCCTAGGATGGCTTCAGTCAGGGAGGTCGAGATGGCAGTGAACCATGATTGTGCCTCTGAACTCCAGCCTGGGCAACAAGAGTGAGACCTTACCTCGCTTCAAGTTTGAAGCTTGATCTAGGTTGATCTAGGGAAGCAGCAGGCAAGAATGTGGAACACTAATGATTGGGGAAAGGCTTTCTATGCAGAAGGATAGAAGAAACAGGCACAAATAATGAGAAAAGTAAAATTCAGCTTTCTCAGCCAAGAGGAAATAGCTCTAGTAGATTAGAAACACACGACTCCAGGTAAGAAAGTAGCAGGTAAGCCTGAGATTGTCATGTGTTAAAGAGTTTAAAAATCAGTCTATGAAGATGAAAAGATATGGGAAGGTTTATTTTAAATAAATGTCTAAAAGAATCAGACTTTATTTTGGCATTGCCACTAATGCAGAAGTGACACTAGAAGCAGGGAGACAGGTTAAAAAGCCACTTCCAGTGAGCAGGGCAAAACTGATAAGGACCTAAATTAAGGTGGGAAATAGAGAAGAAGCTAACAGATATGAAATATTTTAGAGATTACTGCTGTAATGGTTAATATTTGGTGTCAACTTGACTGGATTGAGGGATGCCTAGATGGTCAGTGAAAAACTATTTCTGGATGTGTCTCTGAGGGTGCTACCAGAGGAGACTGACATTTCAGTTGGTAGACCGGGAGAAGAAGGCCCACCCTAAATGTGGGTGGACACCATCCAGTTGGCTACCAGCGCGGTTACAATGACGCAGGCAGAAGAAGGTGGGGTAACTTTGCTTGCTGAGTCTTCTGGCTCTCTTTCTTCTTCCCATGCTGGATGCTTGCTTCTGCTCCTCCTGCCCTTGGACATCATACTCCAGGTTCTTCAGACTTTGGACTCTGGGACATGCACCAGCGGCTTCTTGGGGGATCTATCAGCTTACTTGGTTTTGAGGCTTTCAGACTTGGACTGAGCCACTACTGGTTTCTCTCTTCTCCAGCTTGCAGATAGCCTATCATGGGACTTTACCTTGTGATTGTGTGAGCCAATTTTCCCTAATAAACTTACTTTTATATCTATATATATATTATTGGTTCTGTCCTTCTGGAGAACCCTAATATCACTGCCACGTTGTACTGAGACAGGGTCTTACTCTGTTGCCTAGGCCAGAGTATAGTGGCACAACCATGGATCACTGCAGCCTCAACTTCCCGGGCTCAAGACATCCTCCCACTTTAGCCTCCTGAGTAGCTGAACCTACAGGTGCATGTCACCACACCCAGCTAATTAAAAAAATTTTTTTTTACATAGACAGGGTCTCACTATGTTGCCCAGGCTGGGCCTGAACTTCTAGGCTCAAATGCTCCTCCCACCTTAGCCTCCCCCAAGTGTTGGGATTATAGGCATGAGCTACCACGCCTGGCCCAAGTTGAGTATTTTTAAAAGCGGAGTTAAAAGACTGTGAGAAAAGAATCACCATGATTCAAAACTTTCTGGCTTCAAAAGATCATGATGCCAATAACCAGAATAAAGAAAACTGGAAAAAGGGAGCTGAAGAAAAACTGCATTCTATTTTGGACATGAACGTGAGTTACTAGTTATTCATCTGAGAGAAAAAACACCCCAAGAAGTTAAATTTGAAAGTCTGGGCCGGGTTTGGTGCCTCACACAATCTCAGCACTTTGGGAGGCCGAGGCGGGCGGATCACCTGAGGTCAGGAGTTCAAGACCAGCCTGACCAACATGGGGAAACCCCATCTCTACTAAAAATACAAAATTAGCCAGATGTGGTGGTGCATGCCTGTAATCCCAGCCACTGGGAAGGCTGAGGCAGAATCACTTGAACCCTGGAGGCGGAGGTTGTGGTGAACTGAGATCGTGCCATTGTACTCTAGCCTGGGCAACAAGAGCGAAACTCTGTCTCAAAAAAAAAAAAAAAAAAAAATGTCTGGGGCTACAGAGAGAGATTAGGAATACAGGGAAGAAATCTGGGAGAGTTATAGGTATAACTAGAAGCCATGGCAGAGTTACAGGTATAACTAGAAGCCAAGGGAACAGATATACCATAACTCAGGGAATATGCAGAATGAGAAAAGGACTTTGCACAGAATGATGGGCAACTGGTAACATTTAAGAGCAGACAATGAAGCAACTGAGGAAGAGTCAGGAAGCAAAGAATGTAAACAACCCAAGGTCAGATAGGAGCTTATTTTGTTTAACATATATCCCCAAAGCTTATAATCAAATATGATTCACAAAAGATCCTCAACAAATATTACTGACAGTAGTACACGTTTGCCATTTTGGGTGGTCAACATACAAATACTTTCCCATTTCAGGGTAAATCTAAAAAGAGTCAGGCTGCTAATTAGATAGTTACCAAAGCAAATGGTGGGAATGCAAATACCCCATCTCCAATTGAAAATACTATCCAGGGCAGGGTGCGGTGGCTCATGCCTGTAATCCCAGCACTTTGGGAGGCCGAGGCGGGCAGATCACCTGAGGTCAGGATTCCGAGACCAGCCTGGCCAACATGGTGAAACCCCATCTCTACTAAAAATACAAAAAAAAAAAAAAAATTAACCAGGCGTGGTGGCAGGCGCCTGTAATCCCAGCTACTCGGGTGGCTGGGGCAGGAGAATCGCTTGAACCCAGGAGATGGAGGTTTCAGTGAGCCAAGATCACACCATTTCACTCCAACCTGGGCGACTGAGCAAGACTTCGTCTCAAATGAAAAAAAAAAAAAAAAGAAAGGACAGGAAAGGAAGGAAAGAAGGAAATACTATTCAACTGTTAAGAAATGATTGTTTTATGTATCACTAAGAAAGAAAAATATCCTGCCAATTGATCTAATGCTGTCTTATGAGTTCTATTTTCCCTCAATAAAGAACTCTTTCTTTCTAACTTTACACAAAGATTTACCATATAAAAAATAGATCAATAGCCAGCACCACTATTCAAGGGCTTGGGAATGTTTGATATACTAGCACAGGATCCCATGTAACATTCTATCAAACCAGGGGACCAACTTTAAAGCAAAAGAGGCGTTGGGACAGGCCCATAACCATAGGATTCACAGATAATATATACCGCATCACTCAGAAACTGCCAACCTGAGAGAACACTGGAACTGTCTGCAGAAAAAAAAGTTCAAGGGCCAGTTTGGAGGCAACTCTTTATGAAGACAGGGCATTATCCAACATGACACAGTAATTCTTCAAATCAAATATCTATATATGGTGCATGAGTCTGGGAATTCAGGAAAGCAAGCAATACAGGCCCACCTATCATCACTCTCAATGACCCACTTGGGAAATCTATGCTTCCCATCCCTTCTTGTCCACCAACTTTACGTTCTATAGGTTTTGAGGTCTTGGTTCCCAAAGAGAAAAGTTCCACTAGAGAAAATAGCAAGAGTCCTGCTGAATTACAGATGGTTCCCCACTTACAACAGGGTTACATCCTGATAAACCTATTGTAAGTCCAAAATATCTTAAGTCAAAAATGCAATTAATACCTATGATAAACCATTACAAAGTTGAAAAATCATAAAATCATACATTGAACCACAGGACCATCTGTATAAGCTTCTGTTGTTGCCTGGGCACTTCTGGCTCCTTGAGACAAGGGGCTAAGCAGGAAAAAGAGTCACCATTCCAGTAGGGATGTGTCACCCTAATCTCTGAATTCACTAGAACACATGGTATATAACATGATCTTCAAATATCTGCCAATAATTGGTATATGAATTTTCTATCAAAGCCTTAGTTCTCCCAAATCCTATACATTTAGGTTTGAAAAGAAGGCATAATAATAAAAATAACTTCATTTAGTAAGCACTTATTAAACCCTAGCTGCATTCTATGCAACACACACACACACACACACACACACACTTTTTAAATAAAATGTGATGTTAACACAAATTTCTAAAGGTAAACATTTTAGAAATACATCTACTTTTTAAACTACCTATATTAAAATCTTCAAGACAAATCTCTAAAAATAGGATATTCACATTGCTTCCACTTTGATAAAAGTATGTATATAACCAAATTATTTTTAAGAAAAAAACTTAACCTTTGAATTTCCTCTGGAAAAGTTGCACTGAACATAAGGGTTTGGCGCTGTTCCTTTGATGGCATTCCTGGGCAAGAAATTAACTTCTTCATTTCTGGACCAAAACCCATATCCAACATGCGATCAGCTTCATCCAAAACTAAGTATTTGATCTGTTTGAGACCAATCTTTAAGGATATTTTCAAAGGTAAAAGAGAAAATGCATATTAGTTTATATTAAACTATTCTCCACAATTCCAACTGTTAAAATACTGTGAAGAACAAAGACTAGAAATTGGTGTATAAAATGAGAATTGTTATGCTTAGATATTACTGCATTATTTCAGTTCAATTTTCTGTTATAAAGCATTTTTAAAATTAAGTCTAAAAGAAACCAAACATCTAGATCAACACTGTGCAATAAAACTTTCTGCAATTACTTAAAAGTTCTATTAACTGCACCTTTTTTTTTTTGAGACGGAGTCTTGCTCTGTTGCCCAGGCTGGAGTGCAGTGGCACAAGCTCAGCTCACTGCAACCTCTGCCTCCTGGGTTCAAGTGATTCTCCTGCTTCAGCCTCCCAAGTGGCACATGCCTGTAGTTCCAGTTACTCCGGAGGCTGAAGTGGCTCATGCCTGTAATCCCAGCACTTTGGGAAGCTGAGACAGGCATATCACGAGGTCGGGAGATAGAGACCCTCCTGGTTAACACAGTGAAACCCCGTCTCTGCTAAAAATACAAACAAAAAAAAATTAGCCAGGCGTGGTGGCAGGCGCCTGTAGTCCCAGTTACTCCGGAGGCTGAGGCAGGAGAATGGCGTGAACCCGGGAGGCAGAGCTTGCAGTGAGCTGAGATCGCGCCACTGCACTCCAGCCTGGGTGACTGAGCAAGACTCTGTCTCAGAAAAAAAAAAAGAAAAGACTCTTAACTCAGAAGGACCCTTGAAAGAGTTTTTAAAAAGTGTATCTGGTTCATTAAGGTGAACTGAAAGTACTGATTTAGAGATGTAAAAATGTGGTATATGAATTCCTAAATAAGTACATGGCCCTAAAATCTTTTTAAAGATTTAGAAAATTAACAATCCTGGTTAGTATCATTCCCATGCTTACACAGGAGACAGAATTATTGATGCCACAAAGGGTTTCTTACAGGAGAAAAACTATTTCCCCAAGACATGTATGAAACCAGATAGAAAGTTACTAACTACAATTTTCCCCCAGTGTAGTGGGACATAGAATATGGATTCTGGAACCAGACCCAGATTCTAACATTAGCTCTATACTTACTAGAGCTAACTGAGGGATTTTTAAAATAAATTACATAATCTCAATGAGTTTGTTTTCCCAAGTATAAATTAGAAAACACTATTCCCTGTTGCGATTATCTTGAGAATTATGTAAGAATGCATTCAAAGAATGTGATGGAGGCTAACACATAAATGGTGCTCTAGTAAATACATCTGTCTTTACCTCATTCTTTCCTTTTCCCATACCAAAAAAAAAAGGATCAAATCTCACAACTTCATTATTCCTATATGGCATACCTTTTCTTTGCCTATGATATCCATCAGTCTTCCAGGAGTAGCACATAATATATTACAGCCTTGTACTATTTGTCGAATTGAATGCCCCAGCTGGGTTCCCCCATATATAACAACAGCTCTTACACAAGTCCTATTAACAAGAAAACTAAATGTTACTTTCTAGTTATTTAAAAATTAGGCATCTGTTTCTAACAAGATATAAAACAAAATCCAGCCGGGCGCGGTGGCTCAAGCCTGTAATCCCAGCACTTTGGGAGGCCGAGACGGGCAGATCACGAGGTCAGGAGATCGAGACCATCCTGGCTAACATGGTGAAACCCCGTCTCTACTAAAAAATACAAAAAAACTAGCCAGGCGAGGTGGCGGGCGCCTGTAGTCCCAGCTACTCGGGAGGCTGAGGCAGGAGAATGGCGGGAACCCGGGAGGCGGAGCTTGCAGTGAGCTGAGATCCGGCCACTGCACTCCAGCCTGGGCGACAGAGCGAGACTCCGTCTCAAAAAAAAAAAAAAAAAAAAAAAAAAAAAAAAAAATCCAAAAAGAAAAAACATTCAACTATCTAAAAAAAATATTAAATTATGGCTGGGTGCAGTGACTCACGCCTGTAATCCCAGCACTTTGGGAGGCCAAGGCAGGCAGATCACCCGAGGTCAGGAGTTTGAGACCAGCCTGGCCAACATGGTGAAATCCAGTCTCTACTAAAAATGCAAAAAATTGGCCAAGCATGGTAGCATGCGCCTATAATGCCAGCTACTCAGTGGCTGAGGCAGGAGAATCGCTTGAACCCAGGATGCAGAGGTTGTGGTGAGCCGAGATCCCACCACTCTACTCCAGCCTAGGCAACACAGCGAGTCTCCACCTAAAAAACAAACCAAAAATGTGGTATTTTACTTGATTTTTAAAAAATTACAATACTTTTGGGGGAACAGGTGGTACTTCATTACATGAGTAAGTTATTTAGTGGTGATTTCTGAGACCTTTTACTTGATTTAAAAGCCTGAAAGCAACATGGTACATGAGGATTAGCAAGATATAAACACTGAAATAAGCAATTCATGTTTTTCCAAAAGATCTATCAGGTTTGATATTAAAGTGATTTTGACAAGCATGGAAAAAAAATAAAATCACCTGTGGTGGTTTTAACATACATATACAAATTCTTCAATGTATTTCTTCCTTCAAATATGGATTCCACCTTTCCCCTTCAGTGTGGGCAAGGCTAGCCTCATGAGTGTGCAACCTGTCCAGTCACACAGAGTTCCAAGTTTAGAAGAACCCTGTGCTTCATTTAACGCTCTGCTGTCGCTGCCCTGAAATCTGTAATAATTTTACAACAAAGGACCTGCACTTTCAATTTTGCACTAGTTCCAATTATAATAGCCACTCCTGAGTGGGGTCAAACTTAGTGACTTGCTTCTTACAATGTGGCAGAATGACAATGTGTGACTTTTGGGACTATTTCATAAAAGCTATTACAGCCACCTCTTTGTTCTTACTGATCACTCAATCTAGGGGAAGTCAGTGCCATTTAATCATGCATCCCTATGGAGAGATCCAGTGAAGCCCTCAGATGACTGGCTTGACATCTTGTCTGGTTAACAATCTTGTCAACCAGGATTGGTTGACATCTCGTCTACAATCTCATAAGAAACTCTTAACACAGAAGGGCCCAGCTAAGCCAAGTTGTTCCCCAATTCCTAAGCCCCCCAAATGGTGAGACAGTAAATGTTTATTGTTGAAAGCAACTATGTTTTAAGGGAGTTTGTTAGGCAGCAATAACTAAATGTTGGCGAAAGGTATACTGAAATTGGACTTCTGATACACTGCAGGCACAAATACACATTAACTGCAAGCTTTAAAACAAGTTCCTGCTCTTTAACATTAAAACTGATAAAACTCTATTCTAAGAAAATACTTAAAACAGAAAACTTCTTTTTTTTTTTTTTTTTTTTTAAGTCAAGGTCTGTCATCTAGGCTGGAGGGTAGTGGTGCAATCACAGCTTACTGCAGCCTCGACCTCCCAGACTCGGGTAATTCTCCCATCTCTCAGGCTCCCGAGTAGCTGGGACTACAGGGGTGCACCACTACACCTGGCTAATTTTTGTATTTTGGCCTCCCAAAGTGCTAGGATTACAGGTGTAAGCCATCATATCCAGCCAAAACAGAAAAACTATGTAGCAAGATATACATTGCAATTCTGTTTACAATAGCCCCAAGTTAGAAAAAACCTAAATATCCCAGAATAAATAAAATGTATGCACATGGGCAATTTAAGTCATTAAAAATCAGTTCTTATTATGCAATAAGCATTTTCTGTATTATAAAGTTTTATGTAAAAGAATAGGAAATTATTAGAATACCCTGAGTTCATTTTTAAATATACATTAAAAACTACCAAGAAATAATACCAGTATGTTTGCTATTTTCTACTTCTAATCTTATCTGTTTTTTAAATTAAAATTTTACTTTTTTAGAGACAGCGTCTTGCTGAGTGTGGTGGTGCAATCACAGTTCACTGCAGCCTCAAACTCCTGGACTCAAACAATCCTCCTGCCTCAACCTCCTAAGCTCCTAGGACAACAGGTGTGCATTACCACGTGCTGGCTAGTTATTTTATTTTTTGTAGAGATGGGGTCTCACCATGTTACCCTGGCTGGTCTCGATCTCCTGGCCTCAAGCAGTCCTCCTGCCTGGGCCTCACAAAGCACTGGGATTATAGTCATGAGCCACCAAGTCCAACCTATTAACCTAATTTTTAATAAGCATGTTTCTTTTTAAAAATAAAAAGGATTCCATAAACAAGATAATAAAAAATTATACTTTAAGTAATGCTAAAAATTACTTGAGTGCATTATTACTGAGTTCTTCCAAAAGTGAGGGGAAAAAAATCTCTAAAGAAAAAACTATTTTGTGAGTAGCATTCTGATGTACTTACCCAAAAGAAAATTTTCTGGCTTCCAAATAAATCTGGTTGACCAATTCTCGAGTTGGTGCTACAATAAGACACTCTGGTTCCTGCAACTCTTTAAAACGACTGGCAGTTATTCCATCATGCATCATATGAGCCAAAATCGGGAGGAGAAAAGCCGCCTAGAAGTTAAGTTGCCTACTTTACAAACTTATAGCACATCACTTTTATCCCTATGGAAAGCTAATCCTCATGTCCTTATAGCCTTTAGACTCTACTTCCATCCTACTGGGAAATTCAAGATGAAAAATGAAAACAACTTTCATTTCAATGTGTTCTTAACATTTAGGTCTTTATGCTCTTATTATACAATATAAAATTTGGTAAAACTAATCTACCCTATCAAATTTTTTCAGTGTATTTTTAAAAGCATACCCATGAATTCTAAACAGATCAACAACATTAGCCTATTTATAGAGGAAAATAATAAATGTAATTGCTGCAAATCATTACAGTGAACAATTACTCTAAGTTAGTCCTTTTGAGGTCATAAAATCATCACTCAGAATGGATGACAAAAGTGGTCCACAGAGCAAAAACTTAGAAATCATCATTTGTATTACTGAACACATTACCCTTACTGAAGTTACATCTGGCAACAGAAATTTTGTGCTAGAGTTTTCTCATTTAAGCAAATAAGACACTTGCTAAACTTTACCTCCAAAACCATATGTAACACTCTCATCAGCTGCTATACAATATCTGTATTTCCTTATAATTCTACTATGAAGGCTGATTAAGACTAAAATAGTATGACCTCATGGACTCTATGATCATAGAAATAAGAGTCTCATCTCATGGAGTCGTAATTAACACACAAATTTCCCAGATTAGTCCTAAAACCAACCTGGTCTCATCAGACTTCTTTTATCATTAGCATAACCTGAGGTCACTGAATACTAAGGAATCATGCACAATGCATGTAACTGTTTCTCATTCTTTATCTTTTGACTTCAAGAGTGTACCAGCTATAATACAGAAATTACTTTCTTCCTCTCCCACTGTTTTATAATCTCTGCTTTGACTTTCAGACACTTTGTTTTAGATACTACCATGCTTCAGAAAGAGCTGCACACAGAAAAGATTAAACATCTATAGACTGCAACACTACCCTAGAAATAGTTCAGAATTCTTTCTTTAGAAGTACACAAATCCTAATAAAAATCAGAAGCAAAACCATCAATACTTATGACAGCTCACTGAAACCATCTACAAACCTTCTACTCAAAAGAAAAAACCAAGTTACTAAGGAAGAACCAAAGCTCAAAAAACCTAACAGTTTGGACATGTGGGGAAAGACTTACAGTCTTCCCAGACCCTGTTTGAGCACAAGCCATCAAATCTCGTCCTGCAAGTATGATAGGAATACTGTATTTTTGCACAGGAGTAAGCTTAGTATAACCAGCTTTAGCAATGTTGTTATTCAGTGTCTGACAGAGATTAGCTTCTTCAAAAGTCTGAAAATTTAAAAAAAAGCAGTGATTACATTCTATATATCATATGCAGATCATTTATAAGCATATTTCATTCAAGCTACTTTCCAAGTTCTGTTTAATTCTACTTTATATACTAAAGTGACTTTAGTAACATGCCCCCACTCAAATATTCAAAGCCTGTATATTATAATATAATTTGACAGAATCAGGAAGTATTCCCCACAAATGGTGGTTTTAAAACATTTTTCCTGCCCCTTAAAACCTATGAGATATGAAGAATTCTGCTAGTAATGGCTTGTTCTAAGTATAATTATCAATAGGAGACAGAGGGCTCCCCCTCTCAGAAAAATCACTGCCCTAAGACACACTTTCTCACAATCTTGGGAAAACATCTTGAATTACTAGGAAAAGTATTATATTAAGGAAGTTTAAATAAAATTCTCATCCCGGTATGGGGAGTAGGGATGAAATCTATTACTCTCTTTTGACATAGCAATTAATTCTATTGTAGATGGTAAGACATCACTCTAAATTTCCAACCTAAGACCTTAGATATGAGAGGTGAAATTTGTGTGTTGATATCAGCTTTACAAACTATATAACGTATTTTAAAAGTAAAGTTTGCTACACAGCCAATACAGAAACAATTAATTCACTGACCAGAATTGCTGGTGGTGCATCATGTCCAGACACTTCCACAAGAATAGTGTCGTATTTGTCAAAGTTTATGCCTGTCTGATAATGTGCAAAGATGGAGTCCTCATCCTCAGGTGGAGGTGGCGGTATGTAGGTCACTTTTGGTCCTTGGAATTTAAATTAAAAACAAAAAAACAAAACGTACATTACAGAGACTAAAAGAAAATGTAAGAGAAAATAGACAAAAATTGACACGATCAAATTTTAAATACTATGGAACTTGCCACTGCTTACCTTTAAAGTTTTCACTACTCAAATTTTTAAAAGATAACTTTGTTTTTAAGTAAAATACTTAAGCATTTTTATTAAAACACAATATACTCCCATGTGAGTCACATAAACGTTAATATACCTTGAGTATCACTACTTTCTCCTCCTGCTTCTGACTTCCAAGAATCTTAAAGAGAATCAAATAAAAAAAGTATACATGTTTTTTTAAAATTGAAGGGTAAAAGAACTCTCACTACAAAAAGTAAATACCTTGTTTCAGGAAAACTTACTCTTTCCAGAGCCTGTTATTACTTCTTCATTTAAACCTTTGTAACCACCTGTTAAATTCATAAGTGACAATTGGTCAAGATGCAAGGTTGTGCACATCTTTATTTTCGTTGCTTGTCTTCAAAGAGAACAAGTTCTAAAAAACTTTAAATTACCTTCTCACAAATACTTGACACAATTAAATAGAATCTTGTACTTTTTTAGTTTCTGTAGTATTCAAAATGATTTTATGTAGATGAGACTATTATATATTACATTTTGTTTAAGCTGTTATATTTCTTTCCTAATCAGCAAAGGAATGTATTTTCTAAAAGAACCTGTGTTCGGGGGGTGTCCCCAAGACCATCCCCAGTTCAATAATTGCTAGGAGGATTCACCAGACTCAATATAGTCATAGTCATGGTTATGATTTATTAGTGAAAAAATAGGGAGTACAATCAGCAGAAAAAAAGGTGCACAGACCCAGAGAAAACCAGGCACAAGTTTCCAAGTGTCTTCTACTGCAGTTACACAGGATGTGCTTAGTTCTCCCAGCAATGAGCTGTGACAACACATGTAAACTCTACCAGAGAAGAGTATTAGAGACTCAGAAGCTCATTGGAGACTTAGTACCCAGGGTTTTTATTAGGGGCTAATAATGTACTCATCTTCTGCCTGGCACATATCAAATTCCAGACTCCCAGAAGGAAAGCAAATATTCAGCAAAAAACACAATGCACAAATGGTTTAGGCACAATGAGTTGCTCTTACCTATTAGGGTATTGAGAACCCGTCCCAAATCCAAGTTTTCAGATGCTAGCTGTGATGGTTAATTTGTGGTGTCAATTTGATCAGATTAAGGGATACCCAGGTAGCTGATAAAGCATTATTTCTGGGTATGTCTGTGAAGGTGTTTTAGAAGAGACTGGCATTTGTATCAGTGGACAGAGTAGAAGATCGACCCTCATCCAACGTGGGCAGACACCATCCAATAGGCTAGGGGCCAGATAGAACAAAAAGGCAGAGGAAAGGCAAATTTTCTCTCTCTTCTGCAGCTGGGATACCCTTCTTCTCTTGCCCTTGGACGTCAGAACTCCAGGTTCTCTGGCCTTTGGACTCTAGGACTTATACCAGCAATCCCCCGCCCTCTGACTCTGCCCCACCAAGAGGTTCTCAGGTCTTTGGCCCTGAACTGAGAGTTACACTATCAACTTCCCTGGTTCTCATCATTCTCAGCAAACTATCACAAGGACAGAAAACCAAACACCGCATGTTCTCACTCATAAGTGGGAGCTGAACAATGAGAACACATGGACACGAGGAAGGGAATATCGCACACCAGGGTCTGTTGGAAGGTGGGGGACAGGTGCAGGGATAGCATTAGGAGAAATACCTAACGTAAATGATGAGTTGATGGGTGTAGCACACCAACATGGCACATGTATACCTATGTGACAAACCTGCATGTTGTGCACATGTCCCCTAGAATTTACTTTAGTGGTTCCTTTGGACTTGAACTGAACACCACTACTGGTTTCCCTGGTTCTTAGCTTGCAGACAGCCTATCATAGGACTTTCTCAGCCTCCATAATCTCATGAGCCAATGCCTCTAATTAGTTCCTTCTCATCCATCCATCCATCCATCTCCTCCCTCCCTCCTTCCTTTTGGTCTGTCTCTATAGAGAACCCTAACTAATATATACTAGCCAAGGAACAGCCTTTTAAGTAAGATTTTCAATTTCATTTACTGATGAATTTTTGATGAACAATCAGGCCTGTTAACTCCTTTCTATATACTACCTTTCTGATTTTTAGATAACGAGTAATCTGTTGTGCCACTTTTAGGTACTATGACTGCATTAAGTTCAAAAGCTAATTAGATATAACACTTTTTCTACGTGAACTCTAATTTCCTTATCTTGTATGTCCACAGGTCTTGAAATCCTCCTTCATATAGGCTGCGAATATTTGTAGAAGATTTGGTTTAGCTAGTCTTTCATAAACTTTTCCTATATTGAAGAATCCAAGAATCAGCATGGGTTGGGGGAATGTCACTCTGAATACTCTTGGACTAATGATTACTGAGAATCTTCAAATACATCAAGCAAGCTTCACCAATTTACTAGTCTGGAGAGCATTTAAACTTTTATATGACACTGAAGTATTTATACTTTGAAAAAACTTTAAGGTCGGGTGCAGTGGCTCATGCCTGTAATCCTGGCACTTTGGGAGGCCGAGGCGGGCAGATCACCTGAGGTCAGGAGTTTGAGACCAGCCTGGCAAAGGTGAAAGCCCATCTCTACTAAAAATACAAAGATTAGCCAGGTGTGGTGGCAGATGTCTGTAATCCAGCTACTAGGGAGGCTGAGGCAGGAGAATGGCTTGAACCCGGAAGGCGGAGGTTGTAGTGAGCTGAGATCGCGGCACTGCACTCCAGCCTGGGTGACAGAGCGAGATTCTGTCTCAAAAAAGAAAAAAAAAAGTAAAAGAAAAAACTTTAAGAGTACAAAATTATATATTGAGCTAACTTTATCCTTCAGATCAAATCACATAAGTATTCCATAAGAAAAAGCGTATGGTTTTTGTCAGGCCTCTGAGCCCAAGCCAAGCCATCGCATCCCCTGTGACTTGCACGTACAGGTCCAGATGGCCTGAAGTAACTGAAGAATCACAAAAGAAGTGCAAATGCCCTGCCTCACCTTAACTGATGACATTCCACCACAAAAGAAGTGAAAATGGCTGGTCCTTGCCCTAAGCGATATTATCATCTTGTGAAATTCCTTTTCCTGGCTCATCCTGGCTCAAAAAGCTCCCCTACTGAGCACCTTGTGACCCCCCACTCCTGCCCGCCAGAGAACCCTCCCTTGACTGTAATTTTCCTTTACCTACCCAAATCCTATAAAACGGCCGACCCTTATCTCACTTCGTTGACTCTCTTTTCGGACTCAGCCCGCCTGCACCCAGGTGAAATAAACAGCCATGTTGCTCACACGAATCCTGTTTGGTGGTCTCTTCACACGGACGCCCATGACAGTTTTAATAAGGATTTGTACATATTATATCTTAGTCTTTAACTTCCACACAGCATCCCATTTCGTGATTATTATTTTATTAAACAGTTGTTTTTTATTTTGAGATGGAGTCTTGCTCTGTCACCAGCCTGGAGTGCAGAGGTGTCATCTCAGCTTACTGCAACCTCCACTTCCCAGGTTCAAGCAATTCTCCTGCCTTAGCCTCCTGAGCAGCTGGGACTACAGGCGTGCGCCACCATACCCAGCTAAGTTTTGTATTTTTAGTAGAGATGGGGGTTTCACCATGTTGGCCAGGATGGTCTCGATATCTTGACCTTTTGATCCACCCACCTAAGGCCTCCCAAAGTGCTAGAATTACAGTCATGAGCTACCGTACCCGGACTTAAACAGTGTTTCATTCATGAATTTCAGGTGATTTTCAGTTTTTACTTATTATAAATGACATTTCAGTGAACATCCTTGTACATGTATTTGCAAATACATCTATAGTATATAATTCCTATAATGGAATTGCTGGATCAGAGAGGCAATAACCTGGAGAGTATTAAAGAACTATCTAAAACAGGCTGTGTAAATTTATGCTCCTCACAGTGTACAAAAGTAGTAAGTTACCTTTAACTTCAAAAATTAAATTTGTTTCCAACCAGTGAAGTACAGAAAAAAATTAAATTTGGAATACAATGATTTTAACTTCTTTCAGGTAAACAAAATAAGAACTTACCTCGTTCACTTCCACTGCCACTTCTGCTTTGAGAAGTATCACCATTACCTGCAAGGCATTGTTTTGCAAAATATTTAGATAACACACAGTTGCTACTCAAGCACATAAACCATGTGGTTATTTCTATTCAACAAAGTTATTACTTAGGAATTCCGGTCCTTTAACCCATTCATCTCTTAATTCTAGATTTAACTTTTTTTTTTTTTTTTTTTTTTTTTTTTGAGGAGTGCAGTGGCACGATCTTGGCTCGCTGCAACCTCCATCTCCCGGGTTCAACCAATTCTTGTGCCTCAGGCACCTGAGTAGCTGGAACTACAGGCACATACCACCATGCCCAGCTAATGTTTGTATTTTTAGTAGAGATGGGGTTCTGCCATGTTGGCCAGGCTGGTCTCGAACTCCTGGCCTCAAGTGATCCACCTGCCTCGGCCTCCCAAACTGCTAGGATTACAGGCATGAGCCACCAGGCCTGGCCTCTAGGTTTAAACGTTAACCTAAACCTCATTTGAACATTTTTCATCAATTGTGTTTTCATTTTCACCTCAAATCACACAAATCATTTTCCCCTAACTCAGAATCCTTTATTCCTCTAGTTAATAATTCACATCTCAAATTAACTGGTAGAAAACACAGAATAAATAATCCATATTGCACAAATTTTATAAGGGAGACAAAACTGTCCACATATTTTTACCTACAGATCTAAAAGCAGAGAAAATCATAAGCCAAACTAATATACTTTAACATATATATTAGGTTTACTAATCCTAGTGCTAAAAACATGTATCAATAATTAATATTCAGTAATAAGTTTTATTTCTCACCCGTGCCACTTAACGCTGGTCTTCTAGAACCAAAAAGGCCACCAGTGCGCTGCATACATTCGTCTGGGTCTAAGTCATTATCTTGATTTGCAGAAAGTAAAATTAGATTATATTACTTTGAAGAAGTTTTTTAATTGTTCAGTAAACAGAAAAAAATCAAGTTATGCTATCAGAAGTTCAAAGATGCAGGGTAAAATAGAAAAATACTATTCTGGTTAAACCAAGTACTGCGCACAGGAATTCTCTACAAATAATGTCCTTCAATGACAAACTACTTCCTCAAAATGTATTTAAAATATTTCATAAATTAGGCCCAGTATTATGCCAAAATATGATACAAGCAAGTTAAATCTCTAGACACTGCCTGAGAAACTTCACATTGCATCATTTCACTACTTATTCTTCAAAGTAGCACCCCTTGCTCCCACTGTTGCCAAATCAAACCTTACCAGTCCTGCACAGTAACCCTTCAAAATCCCTAAACTTCTGTTGGTGACAATTCTCTAATCTGCTACACATCTATTAAATCATTATTACAAATTTATGTTTGTAATCTGTCCTCCTCTGTTTAGAGGCACATACGTTCCAGCAGTGACCTCTGAAGTCAGTACCTTATCTCTAAAAAATGATGGCTGGAAAACTTTAAGGTAGAAAGCCACGTTGGTGAAAGAAGGTATGGGGGGAGGTAGAGCCACATAGAAAGTCACCTGTTTATAAGGTCAGCCATATTATCAAAGCTCTAAAACAATGATTAGTATGTAATATTAAAGAATTGAGTCACTCAAACTTATTTTTTAAATTCATGTATTTCAACCTAACCAATATGCAATTAAATCTGTCTAAAAAATAATGTTATATATAATGTGGGTGATTAACGTGTATTAGTCACTGAGCTAAGCTATTCTCATATAATCCTCATAACAACCTTCTTTGATACATATTTTTTAAAATCATTTTCTTTTTAACAGATGAAGCACATCATTTGCAAATCCACTACTAACTTGGACTTCCTAGACCAAATCCTCCACGGCAACCTCGGAAACTACCTCTTCCACCTCTTCTGGATGTCCCTGAAGCTTCTGAATTATTTCCATCTCGATAGCCTATAATATTAAAACACACACAAGAACAACACAAAGCAACAACAAAGAAATCTTGGGGACATGGTCAAATTTAATTTAAGCCTTGAATAGTTCAGTAACTTTAAACAAGTATTTTAAGGCATTGTTATCAAAAAGAAATGACATTTTGACCTATAAATGTTCAACTTTACTAATATAAATAGATATGGCTACAATTTTTAAAAACCTCATTGCTTGCTTTGAGAATCGAGTTTAAAAATCACCTAAAGGAAAAAGTGGCACTTGAATTAAAACATTAAAAGTCACCAAAACTGCACCATTAACTGGATTTCCACAATACACAAAAGAATTAAATAAATCCTAGACTTCTATTTGCTCCATATAGAATATAGTAAACATCTTACTCAAAGCATAGACATGCAGACACATATAAAGTCTGATTTCCAGGTACAAACAATTTTTAATTGAATTGAATACCAAAAGATTAGTAGAAACAGTTCAAGTAAAATTTAATTGCACATAGGGCAGACTCATAGGGCAGAAACAAATTAATGCAAAACCAAAGCGTCAACTGGGCAGGAAATAGAGACTGTTCAGTTTGTAAACTTGTAACTATTTACACCTAAAGAGAATGATGAATAAAGAGAAATTCTATATATGCTATTTCTGAATATTAGAGTATACGTATTTTAAAACCTATTTAAAAATGAAACAAAACTCTTCAAAAAATTTATTTTCTGGAAACTTTTCTGTAAAGGTATAAGTTATTTTCATGAAAGTAAAAGAACATATAACACATATATAAATTAAAAATATAATAAAATGAAAGTTTATCTCCACTGCCCAGCTTAAGACTAAAATGTTTCCAATATATTTGCAGCCTGTGTTTTTCTTTGGCCCTCTGCTTCTCTTCTCCCTAAGCACTCCTTCCAACTAACATCCAACCAGCCAATATCCTGAATAGTTTCTCATTTCCTCGCTCTTAATTTCATCAGCTACGTACAAAGCCTTAAGCAACATATTAGCATTATGTTAGAGTTTTATGTAATGGAACTAAAACATACTCTTCTTCCACATCTTTTTTTTTTTTTTTTTTTTTTTTTTTTTTTTTTTTGAGATTAAGTCTCACTCTGTCACCCAGGCTGGAGTGCAGTGGCGTGATCTCGGCTCACTGCAACCTCTGCCTCTAGAGTTCAAGCAATTCATCCTGTCTCAGCCTCCCGAGTAGCTGGGATTACAGGCGTGCACCACCATACCCAGCTAATTTTTGTATTTTTAGTAGAGACAGGGTTTCACCATGTTAGCCAGGATGGTGTCGATCTCTTGACCTCAGGTGATCTGCCCACCTCAGCCTCCCAAAGTGCTGGGATTACAGGTGTGAGCCACTGTGCCTGGCCCCACGTCTTTTTCCTTTTATTCAACTTTGTTGATGTATGAAACTACTTCATTCACTTTTACTGCTGAACACTCTATTGTATCTGTTTCTATTTCACTTACGTATATTACCTTTTTTATTTCTGAGTTTTCTCCCTTCTCTTTTAACTACTTAGCTTGAACACTTAACTCATTCTTTTTTCTGAGAAAAGAAATATTTAAACTATTTTCAATCTAGTCTTCTTCCTACAAAGCTGTCCTACTAGATTTCCTCTATTAGCAAGTTTTACATTTTATCCTTTCTCTAATGCATTTAAGGCTATAAAATTTCCTCTAAGAGGCAGCTGCTTTAGCTATATCCTCAGAGTTTTCCTGTGTTCTGTTCTTACTGTTATTAAATTCTAAATATTTCAGGATTTCCATATGAACTGTTATTCATAAACTAAGAAATTCAGTTTCCAAATCATGAAGGTTAGACTTATTGATTTCTACTTTTATTTTAATAAGAGAACATGACTGATGATATATCTATGGTATATTTTTGGCCTTAAAAGATGATTAAATTGTACATATTTTCCATATATGCTGGAAAAATACGTGATTTATAATTTTAGAGTATATGATTCCAAACAAATATTAAATCAAGCTGAGTAAGTGGCATTCAGATCTTCTATATTCTTACTAATGTCTATTCTGCTGTCTCAACTTACTAGGATTTGCAAAATTTTCCTTATGTCTATTTTTCTTTGTCCATCTTAGTATATTGTTAGATTCGAACTATGTTCGGAACTGTAATGTCTTCCTGATGAATTTCTTTATCCTTAATAATTCTACTTTACAGTATACTTTGTCTCCTATTTCTATACCAGCTTTGAGTTATTGAACACTTTTTTCTTTTTACTTTATTATTTTTTTTAAGTTTCAGGGTACATGTGCAGGATGTGCAGGTTTGTTACATAGGTAAACGTGTGCTATGGTAGTTTGCTGCACCTATCAACCCATCACCCACGTATTAAGCCCAGCATGCATTAGCTCTTTTCCCTAATATTCTCTCCCCGCTGCCTGCCCTTCCCCAACACCTACAGCACCTGGTGGTATTCCCAGGCAGTCCCCCATCCAAGTACTAACCAGGCCCAACTCTGCTTACCTTCCAAGATCAGAAGAGCTCGGGCACGTTCAGGGTGGTACGGCCGTAGACATTTTTTAATTTAAAAAAAAAGTTTTTTTGTAAAGACGAGATCTAGTTACTCAGGCTGGCCTTGAATTCCTGGCCTCAAGAGATTCCTCCCATGTTGGCCTGCCAAAATGCTAGGCTTACAGGCATGAGACACCATGCCTGACCTCTTGACTTTCAACCCCATACCGAAATATGCTTACCTAAATTATAATTACTGATATATGGATCTTTTATTTCTACCATCTTTGTGTTTTCTCTTTACTGAGTTTTTTCAATGCTTTTTGTTCTCCTTTCTGTTCTGTTTTCCCCAAATGGTAAGCTATGTATTTTATTTTTTACCTATTTTCACCATGGATATTTAGTAAATATTTAAACTATTTTCAGTCTAGCTTCCTTCCTACAAAGCTCTGTCCTTCTATTGGATTTCCTGCATTAGCAAGTTACATATTTTATCTTATCCCTTCTCTGATTACTCTTCAATTATACTTAAGAAATATGTTTCCTTCCAACTGAGCTGGCAAGAATTTAAGTCTTTTCATTTGCTAGTATTTTAGTTCACTTTTGTTTCTAGAACCCCTAAATTAATAGTCATTATTGCTAGCTTATTTAGTCAATACTTACTTAAGTTTACCGATAGGTTTATCTGTTTTACAATTTTTATCTTTTCTTCGCTCATTATTGCTTCGTTTCCTATGCCTTTCTTCCTGCAATCAGTTGTCTTACTACTGTATACAATTTAGTAGTTCTTACTCAACAGTCTGAGAGTATTAAACACAATTTTTATCTGAATGGCATTATTTCTCCCTGGCACCTAATTATCTGAATATACTTATTTGGGTTCAGAGCTATTCTCCTTCAGCATTCTGAATATACTATACTATTACATTCTGACATCTACCTTTACTGAAGAAAATTCTGTTGTGAATACAATGTTCTTCTAAAGGCGAATCTACCTTTTTTCTCCAGTAGTTTTATAGGTTTTAAAACTATAATTTCAATACATGCATAAGGGTATAAATTTTTAAATTTAATTTGCTGAGGACTCTTGTGCCTCCCTAACTCTGGAAAAGTCTCATCTCTTCTCTTTGAATATTCTTCTTTCCTCTCCTTCTCCCATTTTCTGGCCTCTCCTCAGGAGTCAGTCATATGTTGGGCCACAGGTCTTCTTCTATCTTCCATACCTTATTTATTAACTGCTCTCACTCGTGTTTTCCATTTCCAAGTTTAGAGAATTTCCACAGATCTATCTTTGGATTAATTCATTCTCTTCATCTGTGTTTAATCTTTACCTTTAGTCACTCTGTTCTTTTCTGTAAATTTCAAAAAATTCAAATTGAGCCCTTTTCTTTTTTTTTTTTTTTTGTTTTTTGAGACAGAGTCTCGTTCTGTCACCCAGGCTGGAGTGCAGTGGCGTGAACTCAGCTCACTGCAACCTCCACCTCCTGGGTTCAAGTGATTCTCCTGCCTCAGACTCTGAGTAGCCAATATCCTGAATAGTTTTTCATTTCCTTGCTCTTAATTTCATTGCCTGCACCACCACGCCCACTTAATTTTTGTATTTTTAGTAGAGATGGGGTTTTAACACGTTGGCCAGGCTAGTCTCAAACTCCTGACCTCAGGTGATACACCCGCTTCGGCTTCCCAAAGTGCTGGGATTACAGGTGTGAGTCACTGTGCCCGGCCAACATTAACATATTTTCTTAAAGTAACATGAGTCCTTCCAGAGGGTATAGTCTGCATTTCATAAGGGACAGCTGACAATATCTTATAACTCTTAAAGATGTTTGGTGACATCTTCACAAAGAAATTAGCTTATAAATCATCTAACCTTTGTATAAAAGATAAGTGAACATCTTTTATTCACTTTTTAAAAAGTACTTACCAGATAGTTATATTTCTACATACTAACAAATAAAATGAAAATGTTAAAATGATATGTATCACTGACATCAGCAAAAATGGCCAAGTAAGGAACTCCAAATTCCACTACTCCAAAAAGGCAAGGAAAAAAATGGGCAAGAACTGTCAGAATTAACTTTTTCCAAACTCTAGAAATGAATCAAAGGCTTGAAGCAACCCAGGGAATATTTGTTCAGTCAAGGCTGACTGTTGGTAAGAACAGCAAATTTGGCCGGGCGCGGTGGCTCAAGCCTGTAATCCCAGCACTTTGGGAGGCCGAGACGGGCGGATCACAAGGTCAGGAGATCGAGACCATCCTGGCTAATACGGTGAAACCCCGTCTCTACTAAAGAATACAAAAAACTAGCTGGGCGACGAGGCAGGACGCCTGTAGTCCCAGCTACTTGGGAGGTGGAGGCAGGAGAATGGCGTGAACCTGGGAGGCGGAGCTTGCAGTGAGCTGAGATCCGGCCACTGCACTCCAGCCTGGGCGACAGAGCCAGACTCCGTCTCACAAAAAAAAAAAAAAAAAAAAAAAAAAAAAAAAAAAAAAAAGAACAGCAAATTCCGCAGCATTTTAACTTACCCAGTTCCATCTCTCGACAACTCAACTTGTAAGTATATAACCAAAAGATTTGAAAACAGGGACTCAAACAGATAACTGTAGGTGAATGTTCATAGAGGACTTACTCACAATAGTTGGAAAGAAGAAACAATCCAAGTGTCCATCAACAGATGAATGGATAAATAAAATGTGGTAAATACATTATATTATTCAACCATTAAAAGAAATGTAGTTTTGATGCATGCTACATCATGGATGAACACTGAAAACAAGATGCTAAATAAAATAGCCAAATACAACAGGACAAATAATGTATGATTCCACTTGTAATGAAATACCTAAAACAGACAAATTTCATAGAGAACATGGAATAGAGGTTACCAAAGACCAGGGTTAAGGGAGTATACAGGGAATTATTGTCTAATGGTGCACAAAGTTTCTGTTTGGGTGATGATAGTGATGACAGAATACTGTGCACTTAAAGGCAAGAATTATACACTTAAGAATAGTTAATATGGAAAATGTTATGTTATAGAGATCTTACCACAAAAAAAAAAAAAAAAGCTGAAAATACCCCAAGTTACATGAAAACTATTAATCTATAAATCCAAGAAACTCAACTCCAAGGAGGGTAAACCCAAAAAGATACACATCTAGATACATTAATATAAAACATCAACAAATGGTGCTAGAACAACTGGGTAACCATATGCAAAAGAATTTGGACCCCCACCCCACACCATCTATAAAAATGAACTCAAAATGCATCAAAGACTTAAGTGTAAGGACTAAAACTATAAAATTCTTAGAAGGAAACAAAGGAAAAAATCTGCCTGACTCTGGATTAGGCAACAGTTTTCTAGTTATAATACCTAAAGAACAAAAAAAGATAAACTGGGTTGGATAAAAATTTAAAATTTTAGTGTTTCAAAGGGTACCATCAAGAAAAGGAGGCCTGGCGCGGTGGCTTATGACTGTAATCCCAGCACTTTGGGAGGCCGAGGCGGATGGATCACGAGCTCAGGAGATCGAGACCATCCGTCTCTATTAAAAACACAAAAAATCAGCTGGGCATGGTGGCAGGTGCCTGTAGTCCTAGCTGCTGGGGAGGCTGAGGTAGGAGAATGGGGTGAACCCAGGAGGCGGAGTTTGCAGTGAGCCAAGATTGCGCCACTGCACTCCAGCCTGGGTGACACAGTGAGACTCCGTCTCAAAAAGGAAAAGACAACCCACAGGAGGTTATTAAACATTTGCAAGCCAGATGCAGTGGCTCATGCCTATAATCCTAGCACTTTGGAAGGCCAAGATGGGAGAACTGCTTGAGCCCAGGAGTTTGAGACAAGCCTAGACAACATAGTGAGACCCCACCCCTACAAAAAATAAAAAAACTAGCTGGGCATAGTGGCACACGCCTATAGTCCCAGCTACTCAGGAGGCTGAGGTGGGAGGACTGCTTGAGACCAGGAGGTTGAGGCTGTCATGAACCATGACCGTGCCACTGCACCCCAAAGTCTGGGTAACAGAGCGAGACTCTGTCTCAAAAAAAAAAAAAAATAAATTAGACAAATTAAAAAAATAAACATTTGCAAATCATGTAGCTGATGATACTCATATTGAGAATATATAAATCTTAAAACATAAAAAGACAACCCAATTGTTGAAATGAATGAAGGATCTGAACAGACATTTCTCCAAAGATATACAAATGGTCAATAAGCACATGAAAAGCTGCTCAACATCATAGTCATCAAAAAATGCAATCAAAACAACAATAAGGGCTGGGCACTGTGGCACACACGCCTGTAATCCCAGCACTTTGGGAGGCTGAGGCAGGCAGATTGCTTGAACTCAGGAGTTCCAGATCAGCCTGGGCAATATAGTGGAACCCCATCTCTACAAAAAATACAAAAATTAGCTGAGTGTGGTAGTACATGCCTGTAGTCCCAGCTACACAGGGGGTTGAGGTGGAAGGATTATTTGAGCCCAGGAGGTTGAGGCTGCAGTGAGCCAAGATCGTGACAGAGCCCTCCAGCCTGGGTGAGAGTGAGACCCTGTCTCAAAAAAACAAAAAATCCATAATGAGATACCACTTCACACTCAGTAGAATGGCTATATTGAATAAAACACCAGTAACAACTAGTATTGGTGGATGTGGAGAAATCAGAACCCTTATAACACTGAGGGTGGTAATATAAAATGGTACAGCTGCTATAGAAAATAATTTCGCAGTTCCTCAAAAAGTTCAACATTAAGAGTTTAGCATATGACACAGCAATTCCACTCCTAAGTATATACTCCAGAAAAATGAAAACATAGGTTCACACAAAAACTTGTACACAAATGAATATAGCAGCATTAGCCATGATAGCCCAAAAGTAGAAACAACTCATTCATCAGCTGAAGAATAAACAAATATGATATAACCACACAATGGTAGAGCCCTCATGAATGGAATTAGTGTTCTTATAAATGAAGCACAAGAGAGCTGCCTGGCTTTATCCACCATGTGAGAAAACAGAGAGAAGACATCATCTATGAACCAGGAAATGGTTCCTCACCAGACAATGAATCTGCTGGTGCCTTGATCTCGGACTTCTGGCTCTCCAGAAATGTGAGAAATAAATTTCTGTTGTTTACAAGCTACCCAGTTTATAGTATTTTGTTATAGCAACCCAAATTAAGATAGTTTTTTCTTCTGGAAATTGATTAAGCTGATTCTAAAAATCACACAGGAATGTAAAGGACTAAAAATAACAGGCAATCTTGAGGTTTTCATTTGTTTTGTGTTGCTCTAAAGGGATACCTGAGAGTAGATAATTAACGGGAAAAAAAAAAAGTTTATTTGGCTCACAATTTGATATCTGAAAATGTTCAAGATTGGGTATCTGGTAAGAGCCCCAGGCTGCTTCCACCCATGGCTGAAGGTGAAAGGGAGCTGGTGTGTTCAGAAATCATATGATGCAGAGGAAGTAGAGGGTACCAGGCCCTTTTTAACAACGAGCTCTCAAGGGAACTAATAGGGAACACATTCAACACCCCCGCAAGGAAAACAGGTCTATTCATGAGGGATCTGCGCCCCATGACCCAAACGCCTCCCATTAGACCCTACCTCCCACTCTGGGAATCAAATTTCAACATGAGAAGGACAAACATCCAAACCACAGCCCTTGAAAAACAAGCACTTGAAAGACTTACAATGCCAGTATCAGGACCTATTATGAAATCACAGTAATTAGATTATGGGGCAATGGTACAAAAATAGAAAAACTGACCAATGGAATAAAACCTAGAGAAACAGATACAGATACATAAGCCACCTAATTTAGGACAAAGACAGCCCTGTAGTGCAGAGTGGAAGGGACAGTCTTTTCAATAAGTGATACTAGGTCAACTGAACATCTATATGGAAAAAAAATGTATATTGATTCCTACATTACATACAAAAATAAACTCCAGATTAATGCCAATTACTTATTTTTTTTAGATGGAGTCTCTCTCTGTCACCCAGGCTGGAGTGCAGTGGCGCAATCTCAGCTCACTGCAACCTCCGCCTCCCAGGTTCAAGCGATTCTTCTGCCTCAGCCTCCGGAGTAGCTGGGACTACAGGAGTGTGCCCGGCTAATTTTTGTATTTTTAGTAGAGATGGGGTTCACCATATTAGCCAAGCTGGTCTCAAACTCCTGACCTCAAGTGATCTGCCCGCCTCAGCTTTCCAAAGTACTGGCATTACAGGCATGAGCCAATGCGCCTGGCCTATCTGTATGAACTGTTCTTGCAACTTTTAAGTTTTAAATCATTTACAAATAAAAAGGTAAAAGTAAAGATACTCAACAGAAAAACAGGCAAATGACAAAAGATGTCCAGATGTCAAAATGGCCAATAAACATAAGTGCTCCATATTCCATTAGTCCAAAAATATAGAAATACATAATGAGAACACCACCACACAACCAGCAGAAAGGTTAAAATGAGAGAAAAATAAAATACCAGGCATTGGTTAGAATGTGAAAGTGTATCTTAGTTTAAACGCTGAAAACATTTGACAACATTATTAAAGCCAAAAATATATATAGCCTATGACCTAGCAATTCTTCTTCTGAGTATGTACTAATGACACCCAAAAGAATACTAGAATGTTTACAGAAGCACTTTCATAATGGCCCCAAACTGGAGGTAATCCAAATACCTATCATTAATAGAACAACAGTAAAACAAAAGAATACTAAATAGTAATAATGATCTACAACTGCAACAAACACACTAAGAAGGTAAACATAAAACACTACATATGATATGATTCCATTTATATCAAGTATAAAAATAGACAAAATTATTGTTTGCTGTTAGAAGGCTTAATAGAGGTTTTAGGGGTAATGAGTAATTAGTGAGTAAAAAATGAACATGAAAAGGGGTTTTTGAGGTGCTAGTAATTTGTATTTCATGACCTGAAGGCTGGTGAACACACTGAACTCAAGTGAGTTCAGTTTGTGAAATATAATTGAGCTATACATTTACGGTATGTGTACCTGTCTACATATTTTAATACAAACATATACACACACATGTATTTTCTAAGCGACCACTATACGCAGTCTTCCTATCCTCAAATGTATACATCTACAGAGAATGGGAATCAGGGATACCCTGAAAAATAGCTGTGTCCCTGCTAATTATCCTACACTAATCTATAATCTAATTATCCTACACTTGCTACAGGACCAAGCACATAGAGCTGCAAATGGTTTCGACTGCCTCATTTAAGGATGAATTAAATTGATTTAAAGTACATGTTAATAGTACAAAAGATATTCACTGGTCTGAAGAAAAAAATTTCAAATATGAGCTATGTTTTAGGAACATTAAGTGCCAAAAATTGCTTGTTAAAAAAAATACGGTAAAAGATGAGTCTTGTTTTTTCTTAGCTTAACTTTCTCCCCACCACCCCTCTCCATAATTACCGTAAGAAGTAATTAAGGAGACAGTCTTCTCTCATTCTGAAATCCACAAGTCCTACCTTCACTAGGGAGGGCCCAATTCAGCCAACTACCTACCTAATGGGCAAAGGAAAAGAATGTCACCGAAGATGGCCGAATAGGAACAGCTCCAGTCTCCAACTCCCAGCGCGAGCGACACAGAAGACCGGTGATTTCTGCATTTTCAACTGAGGTACTGGGGTCATCTCACTGGGGAGTGCCGGACAACCGGTGCTGGTGGGCTGCTGCAGCCCGACCAGCGAGAGCTGAAGCAGGGCGAGGCACTGCCTCACCTGGGAAGCGCAAGGGGGAAGGGAATCCCTTTTCCTAGCCAGGGGAACTGAGACACACAACACCTGGAAAATCGGGTAATTCCCACCCCAATACTGCGCTTTAAGCAAATGGGCACACCAGGAGATTATACCCACACCTGGCCGGGAGGGTCCCAGGGCCACGGAGCCTCCCTCATTGCTAGCACAGCACTCTGCGATCTAACCGAAACGGCAGCAGCAAGGCTGGGGGAGGGGTGCCCGCCATTGCTGAGGCTTAAGTAGGTAAACAAAGCCACTGGGAAGCTCGAACTGGGTGGAGCTCACAGCAGCTCAAGGAAACCTGCCTGTCTCTGTAGACTCCACCTCTGGGGACAGGGCACAGTTAAACAACAAAAGGGGAAGCAGCAGAGGCCTGAGCAGACGCGAACGACTGTCTGACAGCTTTGAAGAGAGCAGTGGATCTCCCAACACAGAGGTTGAGGTCTGAGAAGGGACAGACTGCCTGCTCAAGTGGGTCCCTGACCCCTGAGTAGCCTAACTGGGAGACATCCCCCACTAGGGGTACTCTGACACTAGGGGCAGTCTGACACTCCTCACAGGGTGCAGTACACCCCTGAGAGGAAGCTTCCAAAGTAACAATCAGACAGGTACACTCGATGTTCAGCAATATTCTATCTTCTGCAACCTCTGCTGCTGATACCCAGGCAAACAGGGTCTGGAGTGGACCTCAAGCAATCTCCAACAGACCTACAGCTGAGGGTCCTGACTATTAGAAGGAAAACTATCAAACAGGAAGAACACCTATACCAAAACCCATCAGTAAGTCACCATCATCAAAGACCAGAGGCAGATAAAACCACGAAGATGGGGAAGAAGCAGGGCAGAAAAGCTGGAAATTCAAGAAATAAGAGCACATCTCCCCCTGCAAAGGAGCGCAGCTCATCGCCAACAATGGATCAAAGCTGGTCAGAGAATGACTTTGATGAAATGAGAGAAGAAGGCTTCAGTCCATCAAACTTCTCAGAGCTAAAGGAGGAATTACGTACCCAGCGCAAAGAAACTAAAAATCTTGAAAAAAGAGTGGAAGAATTGATAGCTAGAATAATTAATGCAGAGAAGGTCATAAATGAAATGACAGAGATGAAAACCATGACACGAGAAATACGTGACAAATCCACAAGCTTCAGTAACCGACTCGATCAACTGGAAGAAAGAGTATCAGCGATTGAGGATCAAATGAATGAAATGAAGCGAGAAGAGAAACCAAAAGAAAAAAGAAGAAAAAGAAATGAACAAAGCCTGCAAGAAGTATGGGATTATGTAAAAAGACTAAATCTACGTCTGATTGGGGTGCCTGAAAGTGAGGGAGAAAATGGAACCAAGTTGGAAAACACTCTTCAGGATATCATACAGGAGAACTTCCCCAACCTAATAGGGCAGGCCAACATTCAAATTCAGGAAAAACAGAGAACATCACAAAGATACTCCTCAAGAAGAGCAACTCCAAGACACATAATTGCCAGATTCACCAAAGTTTAAATGAAGGAAAAAATCTTAAGGGCAGCCAGAGAGAAAGGTCGGGTTACCCACAAAGGAAAGCCCATCAGACTAACAGCAGACGTCTCGGCAGAAACTCTACAAGCCAGAAGAGAGTGGGGGCCAATATTCAACGTTCTTAAAGAAAAGAATTTTCAACCCAGAATTTCATATCCAGCCAAACTAAGTTTCATCAGTGAAGGAGAAATAAAATCCTTTACAGATAAGCAAATGCTTAGAGATTTTGTCACCACCAGGCCTGCCTTACAAGAGACCCTGAAGGAAGCCCTAAACATGGAAAGGAACAACCGGTACCAGCCATTGCAAAAACATGCCAAAATGTAAAGACCATCGAGGCTAGGAAGAAACTGCATCAACTAACGAGCAAAATAACCAGTTAATATCATAATGGCAGGATCAAGTTCACACATAACAATATTAACCTTAAATGTTAATGGACTAAATGCTCCAATTAAAAGACACAGACTGGCAAACTGGATAAAGAGTCAAGACCCATCAGTCTGCTGTATTCAGGAGGCCCATCTCACATGCAGAGACATACATAGGCTCAAAATAAAGGGATGGAGGAAGATCTACCAAGCAAATGGAGAACAAAAAAAAGCAGGGGTTGCAATCCTAGTCTCTGATAAAATAGACTTTAAACCATCAAAGATCAAAAGAGACAAAGAAGGCCATTACATAATGGTAAAGGGATCAATTCAACAGGAAGAGCTAACTATCCTAAATATATATGCACCCAATACAAGAGCACCCAGATTCATAAAGCAAGTCCTTAGAGACTTACAAAGAAACTTAGACTCCCATACAATAATAATGGGAGACTTCAACACTCCACTGTCAACATTAGACAGATCAACGAGACAGAAAGTTAACAAGGATATCCAGGAATTGAACCCATCTCTGCACCAAGCGGACCTAATAGACATCTATAGAACTCTCCACCCCAAATCAACAGAATATACATTCTTCTCAGCACATCGCACTTATTCCAAAATTGACCACATAATTGGAAGTAAAGCACTCCTTAGCAAATGTAAAAGAACAGAAATTATAACAAACTGTCTCTCAGACCACAGTGCAATCAAACTACAACTCAGGACTAAGAAACTCAATCAAAACCGCTCAACTACATGGAAACTGAACAACCTGCTCCTGAATGACTACTGGGTACATAACGAAATGAAGGCAGAAATAAAGATGTTCTTTGAAACCAATGAGAACAAAGATACAACATACCAGAATCTCTGGGACACATTTAAAGCAGTGTGTAGAGGGAAATTTATAGCACTAAATGCCCACAAGAGAAAGCTGGAAAGATCTAAAACTGACATTCTAACATCACAATTAAAAGAACTGGAGAAGCAAGAGCAAACACATTCAAAAGCTAGCAGAAGGCAAGAAATAACTAAGATCAGAGCAGAACTGAAGGAGATAGAGACACAAAAAACCCTCCAAAAAATCAATGAATCCAGGAGTTGGTTTTTTGAAAAAATCAACAAAATTGACAGACCGTTAGCAAGACTAATAAGAAAAGAGAGAAGAATCAAATAGACGCAATAAAAAATGATAAAGGGGATATCACCACGGACCCCACAGAAATACAAACTACCATCAGAGAATACCATAAACACCTCTACGCAAATCAACTAGAAAATCTAGAAGAAATGGATAATTTCCTGGACACTTACACTCTTCCAAGACTAAACCAGGAAGAAGTTGAATCCCTGAATAGACCAATAGCAGGCTCTGAAATTGAGGCAATAATTAATAGCCTACCCACCAAAAAAAGTCCAGGACCAGATGGATTCACAGCTGAATTCTACCAGAGGTACAAGGAGGAGCTGGTACCATTCCTTCTGAAACTATTCCAATAAATTGAAAAAGAGGGAATCCTCCCTAACTCATTTGATGAGGCCAACATCATCCTGATACCAAAGCCTGGCAGAGACACAACAAAAAAAGAAAATTTTAGACCAATATCCCTGATGAACATCGATGCAAAAATCCTCAATAAAATACTGGCAAACCGGATTCAGCAGCACATCAAAAAGCTTATCCACCATGATCAAGTGGGCTTCATCCCTGGGATGCAAGGCTGGTTCAACATTCGCAAATCAATAAACGTAATCCAGCATATAAACAGAACCAAAGACAAGAACCACATGATTATCTCAATAGACGCAGAAAAGGCTTTTGACAAAATTCAACAGCCCTTCATGCTAAAAATGCTCAATAAATTCGGTATTGATGGAACGTACCTCAAAATAATAACAGCTATTTATGACAAACCCACAGCCAATATCATACTGAATGGGCAAAAACTGGAAAAATTCTCTTTGAAAACTGGCACAAGACAGGGATGCCCTCTCTCACCACTCCTATTCAACATAGTGTTGGAAGTTCTGGCTAGGGCAATCAGGCAAGAGAAAGAAATCAAGGGTATCCAGTTAAGAAAAGAAGAAGTCAAATTGTCCCTGTTTGTAGATGACATGATTGTATATTTAGAAAACCCCATTGTCTCAGCCCAAAATCTCCTTAAGCTGATAAGCAACTTCAGCAAAGTCTCAGGATACAAAATTAATGTGCAAAAATCACAAGCATTTTTATACACCAGTAACAGACAAACAGAGAGCCAAATCATGAATGAACTTCCATTCACAATTGCTTCAAAGAGAATAAAATACCTAGGGATCCAACTTACAAGGGATGTAAAGGACCTCTTCAAGGAGAACTACAAACCACTGCTCAGTGAAATCAAAGAAGACACTAACAAATGGAAGAACATACCATGCTCATGGATAGGAAGAATCAATATCGTGAAAATGGCCATACTGCCCAAGGTTATTTATAAATTCAATGCCATCCCCATCAAGCTACCAATGAGTTTCTTCACAGAATTGGAAAAAACTGCTTTAAAGTTCATATGGAACCAAAAAAGAGCCCGCATTGCCAAGACAATCCTAAGTCATAAGAACAAAGCTGAAGGCATCACGCTACCTGACTTCAAACTATACTCTACAAGGCTACAGTAACCAAAACAGCATGGTACTGGTACCAAAACAGAGATATAGACCAATGGAACAGAACAGAGTTCTCAGAAATAATACCACACATCTACAGCCATCTGATCTTTGACAAACCTGAGAGAAACAAGAAATGGGGAAAGGATTCCCTATTTAATAAATGGTGCTGGGAAAATTGGCTAGCCATAAGTAGAAAGCTGAAACTGGATCCTTTCCTACTCCTTATACGAAAATTAATTCAAGATGGATTAGAGACTTAAATGTTAGACCTAATACCATAAAAACCCTAGAAGAAAATCTAGGTAGTACCATTCAGGACATAGGCATGGGCAAGGACTTCATGTCTAAAACACCAAAAGCAACGGCAGCAAAAGCCAAAATTGACAAATGGGATCTCATTAAACTAAAGAGCTTCTGCACAGCAAAAGAAACTACCACCAGAGTGAACAGGCAACCTACAGAATGGGAGAAATTTTTTGCAATCTACTCATCTGACAAAGGGCTAATATCCAGAATCTACAAAGAACTCAAACAAATTTACAAGAAAAAAACAAACAACCCCATCAAAAAGTGGGCAAAGGATATGAACAGACATTTCTCAAAACAAGACATTCATACAGCCAACAGACACATGAAAAAATGCTCATCATCACTCGCCATCAGAGAAATGCAAATCAAAACCACAATGAGATACCATCTCACACCAGTTAGAATGGCAATCATTAAAAAGTCAGGAAACAACAGGTGCTGGAGAGGATGTGGAGAAATAGGAACACTTTTACACTGTTGGTGGGATTGTAAACTAGTTCAACCATTATGGAAAACAGTATGGCGATTCCTCAAGGATCTAGAACTAGATGTACCACATGACCCAGCCATCCCACTACTGGATATATACCCAAAGGATTATAAATCATGCTGCTATAAAGACACATGCACACGCATGTTTATTGCGGCACTATTCACAATAGCAAAGACTTGGAATCAACCCAAATGTCCATCTGTGACAGACTGGATTAAGAAAATGTGGCACATATACACCATGGAATATTATGCAGCCATAAAAAAGGATGAGTTTGCGTCCTTTGTAGGGACATGGATGCAGCTGGAAACCATCATTCTCAGCAAACTATCACAAGAAGAGAAAACCAAACACCGCATGTTCTCACTCATAGGTGGGAACTGAACAATGAGATCACTTGGACTCGGGAAGGGGAACATCACACATCGGGGCCTATCATGGGGAGGGGGGAGGGATTGCATTGGGAGTTATACCTGGTATAAATGACGAATTGATGGGTGCTGAGGAGTTGATGGGTGCAGCACACCAACATGGCACAAGTATACATATGTAACAAACCTGCACGTTATGCACATGTACCCTAGAACTTAAAAAAAAAAAAAAAAAAAGTCACCAAGGTGCAGCAAAAATTCATGTATCTGATTACTATAAAACCTCTTAACATAGATTTGCACATCCGTAGCAATTTTATAAGTTCACTATATTTTTCATATGTTTTGTTGTCACTGCTATTTTAACATGACTGCCCATATGTAATCAAGAATTAAGCATGGTAATTTTTGATACTATCTCATCTCGAATTCAATAGAAGCTGAATTACCAGAGTATGGTGAAATACTGCTAGACTTGAACAAAAAATAATCTACAATTTCTTCCACCCTCAAATTTCCAATGACACTATTCAGAGACAAAGACATCCCCAGTTCATCTAAACTGCAATGACCAAGATTCACATTGTCCCTCTTCTGTAATTTATAGTACCTTCCTTCTGCAATTTATAGCACGATCATGGGGGGGTGGACAACAGATCCAGTGATATCAGAAAGTAAAACAAGGACAGGCACGGTGGCTCATGCCAGTAATCCCAGCACTTTGGAAGGCTGAGGCAGCAGCTCACCTGAGGTCAGGAGTTCAAGACCAGCCTGGCCAACATAGTGAAACCCCTCTCTACTAAAAATACAAAACTTAGCCAGGCATACTGGTACATGCCTGCAGTCCCAGCTATAAGGGAGGGTAAAGCCACAAGAATCACTTGAACCCAGGAAGTGCAGGTTGCAGTAAGCTAAGATCACACCACTGCACTCCAGCCTGGGTGATGGAGTAAGATTCCATCTAAAAAAAAAAAAAAAGAAAGGTAAAAAAAGGCATTATTTTTGTGCTCTCTATTCTGTTCCATTGGTCTAGGCATCTGGTTTTGGACCAGTACCATGCTGTTTTGGTTACTGTAGCCCTGTAGCATACTTTGAACTCAGGTAATGCGATGCTTTCCAGCTTTGTTATTTGTGCTTGGGATTGCCTTGCCTATTCATGCTCTTTTTTGGTTCCATATGAATTTTAAAATTGTTTTCTTTTTCTAATTCTGTGAAGAATGTCATTGGTAGATTGAAATCTGTAAATTGCTTTGGGCAGTATGGCCATTTTAACAATATGGTGGATAGCAATGCTACTGACTTTTGTACATTGATTTTGTATCCTGAAATTCTGCTGAAGGAATTTATCAGATCAAGGAACTTTGGGGCAGAGACTATAGGGTTTTCTAGGTATAAAATCATACCATCTGCAAACGGGAATTTCACACACCTACAGCCATCTGATTTTTGCCAGGGTTGCCAACAACAAGCAATAAGGAAAGGACTCCTTATTCAATAAATGGTGCTAGGATAACTGGCTAGCCATATGCTGAAGATTGAAACTGGACCCCTTCCTTAGACTGCATACAAAAATCAACTCCAGATGGATTAAAGAATAACATGTAAAACCTAAAACTATAAAAACCCTGGAGATAACCTACAAGATACCATTCTAGACACAGGCCCTGGAAGATTCTGTGATGAAGATGCCAAAAGTCACCTTGACAGAAGCAAAAATTGACAAATGGGACCTAATTAAATGAACAAGCTTCTGCACAACAAAAGAAACTATCAGCAGAGTAAACAGACAACCTACAGAATGGGAGAAAATATTTGCAAACTATGCATCCAACGAAGGCCTAATATCCAGAATTTATAAGGAAATTAAATGTACAAGCAGAAAAACAAAAAAGTCTTAAAAAGTGGGCAGTGGACATGGACATGTTTCAAAAGACAACATACAGCCAACAGGCAGATGAAAAAATGCTCAACATCACTAATTATTAGGGAAATGCAAACCAAAACCACAATGAGATACCGTCTCATACCTGTCAGAATGGTTATTATTAAAAAATCAACAAATAACAGATGCTGGCAAGGTTGCAGAGAAAAGGGAATGCCTATACAATGCTGGTGGGAGTGTAAATTACTTGAACCATTGTGGAAAGCAGTGTGGCGATTTCTCAAAGAACGTAAAACAGAACTACCATTCGATCCAGCAATCCCATTATTAGGTATATACCCAAAGGAATATAAATAATTCTACCATAAAGTCACATGTACACATATGTTCATCACAGCACTATTCACAATAGCAAAGACACAGAATCAACCTAAATGCCCAACAACAGTAGACTGGACAAAGGTAATGTGGTACATACGCACCATGGACTATCTACTATGCAGCCATAAAAAAGAATGACATAATGTCCTTTGCAGGAACATGAATGGAGCTCCATTATTCTAAGCAAACTAACACAGGAACAGAAAGTCAAATCATGAATGTTCTTACTTATAAAGTGGGAGCTAAACACTGAGAACACATGGACACGAAGAAGGGGACAACAGACACTGGGGCCTACTTTAGAGTAGAAGGTAGGAGGAGGTACAGGATCAAAAAACTATCAGGTACTATGCTTATTATCTGGGTGATGAAATAATCTGTACACCAAAACCCCATGACCTGCAATTTACCTAGATAACAAACCTACACATGTACCCCTGAACCTAAAAGTTAAAAAAAAAAAAAAAAAAAAAAAAAAAAGAGTGAAAGGAGGGGCACCTACTGAATACTCACTCGAATATTAAAAGTAGAAAACATATACGAAAGTATTTTCCTTCAAAGGTTTTCACCATCAATATTTTTCTTTTTTTTTTTTTTTTCTGAGACGGAGTCTCGCTCTGTCACCCAGGCTGGAGTGCAGTGGCGCGATCTCGGCTCACTGCAAGCTCCGCCTCCCGGGTTCAAGTGATTCTCCTGCCTCAGCCTCCCGAGTAGCTGGGACTACAGGCGCCCGCCATCTCGCTCGGCTAGTTTTTCGTATTTTTTAGTAGAGACGGGGTTTCACCGTGTTAACCAGGATGGTCTCCATCTCCTGACCTCGTGATCCGCCCGTCTTGGCCTCCCAAAGTGCTGGCATTACAGGCTTGAGCCACTGCGCCCGGCCCACCATCAGTATTTTTCATCCAGCTCCTTCAAAATCAGTTTTACCAGTTTAGTGTCTCTGTGTTAAGCACAAATTGTTCCAAAATGTGGTCCTTACCGCCTCTCTTGGAAAAGCCTCTGTTCCGTGTTGGATTATCTTCACAGTCATTACTAGACTCTTGAATAAAAGTTTAACATGTAAATAGCATTTAATTAACTTAAATGATGCAATATGTAAAGAATAGCACTGTCACAAGTTAGAAAACAAAATATTTTCATAAGTTAAAATATAAACATATTCCTTCAAATAATTTTAACAGATATATAAAGACTTTATTCAGTCAATTCCCTATGCAAATCATCTCATGTATCTAAATATTAAATGTTATTATATGAAATTGAGAACCTACTATTTGCCAAGCATTATACTAGGGAAAACAAGTCAAAAAAAAATTAAGAATTTCATAAATTTCAGTTTGACCAAAAATGATTTCAGGAATATCTAAACTATTAAGTAATCAAGTGGTTCTCACATAAGGTCCATAGACCACTAGACTGTTCTATATATAACGTCATATCTTTTCTGTAATTTACTTTTTTCTTTTGGAGATGGAGTCAAGCTCTGTCTCCCAGGCTGGAGTGCACTGGCACAACCCCTGCTCACTGCAACCCCCACCTCCCAGGTTCAAGCGATTATCCCTACTGAGTAGCTGGGATTACAGGCACGCGCCACCATGCCTGGCTAATGTTTGTATTTTTAGGAGAGATGCGGTTTTGCCATGTTGGCCGGGCTGGTCTTGAATTCCTGAACCTCAGGTGATTCACCCACTTTGGCCTCCCAAAGTGGTGGGATTACAGCTGTGAGCCACCACACCGAGCCAATCTACCATTCTTAATAAACCTGAGACATTTGCGCTTTCTTAAATACATGCAAACTTTCCCCCATTCATCCTAATGAAATAATTTGGGGATATCCTAGCTTTTCCATTTTTAATGATATTAAGAAGTAACATTCCCAGAGTTTTAAAATAGTGGTATGAGAGATTACTATACTGAAGGCGGCCTGAAAACTACCTGGAGAGTTGGTTAAAAATAAATTCCTAGGCCCCATTCCCAGAAATGTTTATTCTGAAAGGAATGATTTTTCAAAATGTAAAAGTTCTATGTTATTACTGTATCATCAAGCTTTCCAGAAGATTCCAAAAAAAGTCACATTCAGGAATACAAAGATGGTTTCAAGGGATCTTTGTACTTGTCATCTGGGAACATTAAGTCAAAATAATGAGAGCAAGTGACTAAAGAGCTTGCAGGCTATTAGCTAAGTTCCTGTGTAAAAGTCCCAATCCATTTAACAGCTAATATTGTTCTACAATAAACAGTGACTCAAAGCTCTTGTTGCAGTCTCCTATTTCAGCTGCAGCTGACAACTGACAATCCTGAAGAGCCATTAACAAGACAACTTTCTGGAAAGTAGGACTTAATACAATGTAGAAGGGCAGGAAAGAAATATTTTTTGAAAAGTTGGCCCTGGAATAACAATGATGATAACTAGTATTTACTGCCTTAGAGAGAAAAAAAAACAAAAACAACTATTAACCTGGGACCTGGCAAGGAAAAGAGTCTCACAATATCTTTGGCCAATTATTTCCCTAAAATAAACCTATAGTTATTTTGATCACAGTGGGAATAAAAATAGAAAACATTAAGAGAAGTTGGGTGATGGGTACATGAAAAACCTCCATACTATTTTTGCAACTTCTTATGAATAAAACTATTTTAAAATAAAAAAGTATTTTAAAAAATAAGTGATCTCTATAGTTAGGAAATAAAGCTAAGCACAAACAAAAATGAGATAATGATCCCAAGATTAGTTACAACCTATTAATTATATAAAAATAACACATGGCCTGGTACAGTGGCTCATGCCTGTAATCCTAGCACTTTGGGAGGCCAAGGTGGGTGGATCACGAGGTCAGGAGTTTGAGACCAGCCTGGCCAACATGGTGAAACCCCGCTCTACTAAAAATACCAAAAAAAAAAAAAAAAAAAAAAATTAGCCAGGTGTGATGGTGGGCGCCTACAATCCCAGCTACTCGGGAGAATCGCTTGAACCCTGGAGGCAGAGGTTGCAGTGAGCCAAAACTGTGCCATTCCACTCCAGCCCAGGCAACAGTGCGAGACTCTGTCTCAAAAAATAGTAATAATAATAACAACATATAAAGAAAGTATGTACCTGGCACTGTTCTAAATGTATCATATGTATTAACTTTTTTAAAGTTTCACAAAAACCTTGTGAAGTAGATATAATCATCATTTTATAAATAGGGAAAATGAAAAACAGAAAGTTACAGGCTTTTTCAAGATAATATAATTGCCAGGAGGAGGATCTGAGTCTCACACCTAGGTGTTCAAATCCAGTATCTGAGTTCCTTATCACTACAACATACCAGCTTAAGCAAAGTAGATTACAGGGGAAAAAAAATTTAAAAACATACTATCCATTTGTGTCTAGAGTAAAAAGTTTCTACTGTGAGCTCGAAACTTGGGCTTGTTATCAGGATAATGAATGAATTCAATCCATATATATTATATATACATATATATAAATTACATGTACATATATTTAATATATATAATATACAATCATTTGAATGGGATATATTATATATATTTTACATACATTTATTTATTTATACATATTATATATTATATAATACATATTACATATAATATAATATAATATATATATATTATTTTAGGTGAACTAAGAAGGAAAAAAGAAGAAAGCAGGCCACTTCGGAGAGAAGTTCTCTCAACTGCTATCAGAAACTGGAATTTTTATTCAAAAGCTCTCTGGCCCACCATCTCTAGAAAGGGATCAAGTAGGTAGAAAGGTCTGTGTATAAGTAGAAATGATCTTGAATATTAAATGAGTTCAAAGTTGAGAGATCAGAATAGAAACAAATAGAAATGCAAAAGAATAAAAATGATGGTATTTTTCTTCTCTCACAAATACTAGTTCTACGTCATATATGTTTTCATTTGAATGGGATAGGAGAAAAAGAAGAGAAGTAGGGAGAAAGAGACTGGCAATAGTTAGGAGAAACAGTCTCGTTTGATAATTAAAAATCTGGCCTTATACCAAAAGTGTTTTAAGGTGATCAGGTCTAGACTTGGTTTTGACTTTGGGAATCAAAGTGTTTAATAAGATCAAGCTTCAAATATTTAATGAAGAAAGATAGATGACATCTGAGTGTTTATCATGAATGTGTCTGGTATTGAGCTGTGTGCTTTTATACGCATTCTCACTTAGTCTGCCTAACCACCTATGAAATGAATACCTTCCATTCTATGGAATAGAAAACTGGCTTAGAAAAATTAAGCAGCTTGTTCTACTTCAACTAGCAGGTAGCAAGGCAGGGACAAGTTTGAAGCCAAGTTTGGCACCCTAAAGTGTTCTATGTTATAAAGATTTTATACATCAATGGTTACCAAACACAGGAGGTATCAGAATCACCATGGATGCTTTTAAATACAGGTTCTAAGGCCTCACCCAAATCGACTCAATCAGATTTGGGAATGCACTGTTTATCATAGTCCATCTTCTGGTATCATTATTCTCATCATTCTCTGTATTCCTGTAGAGTTCAGTACCTTCAATGGAAATGTCTTTAATTTCAGCACTGATTTACATTCTCAAGAAACTTTTTCTTAGATTTATTTGAATCTAAATAGGACCCTACACATCACAAACTGTATTTATATAGAGAGTGAAGGTTCACTTCTTGACTACTTCCTTTTACTATCTATCTCCATTTTCTTTTCCTTTTTTTTTTTTTTTTTTTGAGAGGGAGTCTCGCTCTGCCGCCCAGGCTGGAGTGCAGCGGCCGGATCTCAGCTCACTGCAAGCTCCGCCTCCACGCCTGCCTCAGCCTCCCGAGTAGCTGGGACTACAGGCGCCCGCCACCTTGCCCGGCTAGTTTTTTGTGTTTTTTTAGTAGAGACGGAGTTTCACCGGGTTAGCCAGGATGGTCTCGATCTGCTGACCTCGTGATCCGCCTGCCTCGGCCTCCCAAAGTGCTGGGATTACAGGCTTGAGCCACCGCGCCCAGCCACTATCCCCATTTTCTTAAGTTTCAGAGCATTCAAAAGTTGTACCTCATGGATTAAGGCAGATGGCAACAGGCCAAATTAGTATGCCTGTTTTCTTTATGTACAAAGAATTCTTTATGTACAAAGCAGTAATATCCTTGGTTAAGGCTTTGGATATAGCTACGTCATAAAATCTGGTTTAAATAAGTTAGAATTGGCCCAGACTAAGAGACTTAATCTTCATTTCTCTTTTTTAGCACGTACTCTTGACATTAAATTTTAAAACACAAAAATATTGACCTTACCTCTCCAGAAACCAGAGCTATCACCGTCTTCAAACTTGCTGTTTGAAAAACCTGTACAAAATATAAAATGAAACAATTTCCTGTACCTCTGTGGTAAAATAATAATAATAATAAAAATAATAACCACACAGGGACTACTAGTTATGAAGACTTTTTAAGATAAGCAATACACAATTGTATACATAGCTATCACATGCAAATTCACTCAGGCTGTAAACAATTTCTGCTTTGTATCAGTTTATCAACTCCATTCTCTTAAGGTTAAAAACAACTTTCTTTTCAGCCAATTCTATATTACCTCAATTGTCATATACTCCTCTATATGCACATAGGCAAAACAGAGGAATATGTCAGTGTAACCACTATATGTTTTCTATTTCAAACCATCAAAATTCTCAAAGTTTTACAAACTCAATCTCTTCATCTGCTAAGGACAATACAACTAAATTATAATCCAATAACTCAATGATTTTCTCCTCAAAAACATGAAAATCTTGTTAGCTTCTTTTTGTTTACTCTTTTTAAAAAAGTCATCAAACTTATTTGTTTGCTTTCAAACTTATTTCCTAAAAACCTACATCTAAGAGTTATGCATCTCTGGAGCATATAGACATGTCTCTAGAACTAATTTTAAAAGTATTCATCAGTAATCTTTCATAAAATTAAAAAATGTTTTTAATAAGTTTAAATAAAATAATCTTTAGTGCAAAGGCACTCAGGGAATATATACCTTCAAATTAAATGTCAATATGGAATGTCTGTCAATCAGTATTTAAACTCAATTATTAAAAAATCACTCAAGTTTTGATTGTAAGATATCATAACCAAGTAATTACCTCTGTTTCCAAAACTCTTTCCAACTCCAAAACCACCCATTGTGGATGTATTATCTCTTTTATTAGACTCACCAGCATCTGAAAAAGGTCAGATAAACTCTTTAACATACAAAATTAAGTGTGTCATCATCAAAAACTAAGAATTAAATGAATTTCCGGTGTAAAGGGACTTCCAAGGATGGGAATAGAGTAGCACAGAAACCTAAAATTAATTAACATACCTGCAACTTAAAAGAAAAACTCTTAAATTATGATACCAAGGTAAAAACAAATCTACTACTGGTGAAATATAGCTTTCTACGTATTGGTATTATATTGGAGACCTTTAAGCAGGAAAATTCTGCTCCATAGTTTTCTATATGTTGAATTCTCATCCTGATAGAGCCAGCTATTACACTCTGCCCTGTGTGAAAGTCATTGCTATTGAAAATGCTATATTCGTGTCCTGTTTAACTGTTCTATTTTTTATTTTTCTATTTCTTATATTTATCACATCCTTTCCACTTTTAAAATTAAAACAAGGGAATACATAAGAGAAAAACCTAAGACTACCACTCCCCTCCTGGCCTCCCCATTTCACCACACTATTTCCCCATACTAACTTTCTTAGCTTTGTTTCTCACTACATAATTCTAAACACCCAACATTTTAATTCACACCAAACAACTCCAAAACTCCACATTGTCAACTGCTAATTTTATATCTTTGTACATGCTATTCCTTTGGCATAGCATTCCCTGCTTTCCTATCTGTCTTATCAAAATTCATTGCATTCTTCAAAAAAACAATTACGTGAAGTCTTCCTTTAGCCCTCCAGTCATAATTTATCCTTCTTCCACGTTCCCACAGCATACTATCTGTACCTTTTTAAAGGAGTATTTCTTTCCATGTGTTTCTCTACCACTAAATTAAAAATCTCGAGGGCAGAGATGTGATAGCAAGAAGCAGGATTATTTAAAATAAAAAATTAAAAAAAGAACAGGAGAGACATCCAAAACAGCATAAATGACGCTTTAAACTATCACTGAAAAAAAAATTAAAGCATTCCCTGTGATCCCTATATACTGTCTTACTTACCTCTGTAATACCCTTGTAGAGGGGAGTTAAAAGGGATCTGTGTAACTCCTAAAACCACAGGTAAAATTGTGTATGCCCAACTATAAAAGTATTTTAATCAGATTTCAAAGATGTGTGATTCGAGAAGTCCAAGCTACTTAGACATACTTCACAGGACATAACAAGCTAGCTGATATTTTAAGCAATTAAGAGTCAACTTCGAAAACCACATTATTAGTTATGCAAGTTCTACTGAGAAGAAAATCAATATTGAAACTATGTAGGCCAGGCGCAGTGGCTCACGTCTATAATCCCGGCACACTGGGAGGCCAAAGTGGGTAGATCACCTGAGGTCAGGAGTTTGAGACTAGCCTGGCCAACATGGTGAAACCCTATCTCTACTAATAATACAAAAAAATTAGCTGGGGGTGGTGGTGGTGCGCACCTGTAATCTCAGCTACTTGGAAGGCTGAGGCAGGAGAATTGCTTGAACCTGGGAGGTGGAGGTTGCAGTGAGCCAAGATTGTGCCATTGCACTCCAGCCTAGGCAACAAGAGCAAAACTGTCTCAAATAAAAAAAAAAAAAAAAAGAAACTATATAAAATGGTGGAAGAATCATACGGAAAGTAAGTTACACTCATGGGTCTACAAATGTCCCAGGTTATATAAAATATAAAGCTAATTGTTTAAAGTATTAACAACTGAGAGTTCTGATCAGAAATTTTATGTGTATTTCAACCTAAAACATGAAAATAATTTGTGGTAAAATCTGCCTCAGTGATGATTTTCTCACTGAAAAAGGTTTTATTCAATAATATTTAGAAGACTGTATCAAAACATCACATAACCTCTACTAAAATGTAATTTTAAAGTATAGCTAAATACTAAATATGCTCCTAAATATAATATTAAAATATTTCTAATGTCAGTAGTAGCTAATAAAACTTCATTTGAATCCTCTTAGCACAATTACATTGTCCAAATAAGCAATGCATCTTAATATGCAGGCTTAAAAACCAAAATATATGTGTATATTTGATTAATCATTTCCATTAGTGGCAGAAACATGTCAAAATATAAAACTCAAATTTGCATTCACTATATCTAAAGAAATTTTCCAAATGTCAAATAAAACATCATGCATCTTTTAGTTTCCACAACAAAAATATCTGAAAGTATCAATAGAGTTTTTCAAAAAATAACATCTCATAAATTCAAGAATAAGTGTCAAGTATATTTACCAAATAGCCCTAGCTATAGCATCCCCTAAAAGAAAAAAAAAAAATGACCATAGGGATTTTCAAATAAATTTAACGAAGTTCTAATATGTTATTGCGCTATAATAAAATACAGTGTGTAGTATTTCTAGCATGTTAATATTAAGTCTAAAAACGGACTGTAGAAAGAAGTTTTGCTGTGTCATTATCTGTCATATCAGGTGGTTGTTCTAAAAGTAAAATTAAAAAATCCAATAATAGCAGAATAAGCTCTTAAAAAATTAATACTAATGAGCTAACACGTTTCCTGTACTGCCTTTTCTTGAAAAATACAAAATTCAAGAAAGAGTCCTTCTCACCTCTAATCCCTGAAGCTTTTACAAACATTCTTCCCACGTCAATTGTTGGAAATCAATATCATAAACACGTTAAGAAGCAGCTCTGTGAATCATCCGTCCATCCAACCCATCCATCCCTCCAACCAATCTGTCTAATCAACTTAACACTACTCCCTACTAGCCCAAAGAAGTAAAACAGTAAAAAGAAAATGAATTTGGAAAAATGATGAACTCATTATCTCAACACCAAGTCTACTATACACTGAGTTACAATAGACTTAGTTTTGTATCAAACGGCTATGAAAGCCTCTATATATACAATTATTCAACAGTTCAAGAGATTAAGGAAAGACAAAGATGCTTACCTCTGTTTCCAAAATTCCGCCCAGAGGCAAATCCACTTTTCATGAAATGATCTCTTCGAGAAGGTCCATCATCCATTTCTAAAGCAAACAACATTTTGAAGTCAGTCAAATAAAAACAAGTATCTAGTACTTGCAAACCTTAAGACTTCTCAATGTGCCACATGTGGCAAAGAAGAAATTTTATATAGCAGTAAAAAAGATGACAATCAGCCCATTTAAAAAAAAATGGCTATATGAATAGCTCTCCAAAAGAAAAATAAATTGTGACTAAATCTCACTCATAAAGAATTAGAAATCAAAAGACAGTAATTTTTAACCTCATAATTGAATGGAAAACAGTCCTTTCCATTCCCTGAAAGAAAATAACAAAATAAATAAATTTTTAAAAAATGGAAAACAGTCTTAAGTTTGCTAATAGCCAGAACAAAGACACAGGGAAACAAGCACAAAACATACACTGTATTTAGAGTATAAACTAGATCAATCTTGATCCTAATTTAAAAGGCATATACGCTGAAAGTAGAGTAACATGAATTTCTCCTCTGGATACAATCACATGGTTATCCAGAAAGACACACAAAAATAGTTTCTATAAGCATTGTCTGTAATACCAAATAAATGATCAAAGTGGAATAAAGAAATTATGTTAATCCATACAATAGTATGCACATGGATTTCACAGAAATATACAGCATTCAACATTAAAGAGCTCACATTCTTCAACAATGGAGAGTGTTTATAAACTGGCCATGTAGAAGGCCATAATGCAAATTCAACAAAAGAGTTCAAAAATCAATTCATATACACGAGATTCTTTTACAATGCAATCAAATCAAAAGCTATTAAATATGAAACAAATTGTTTAAAATCCCATTGGTGACATATTTTTTAAAAAACTTCTATATAACCCACAGCTCAAAAAAAAAGCACAATGGAAGTTCAAAAATACTTCAAATTATATGATAAAAATGTGACTTTATCAGTATTTAAATATTTACGCTAGAAAATAAGAACTCAATAAGCTTAATAGCCATCTCAACAAGAATACTAGAAAAACAAAGTAAATCACACAAAAGTAAAGGAAATAAAGAATGAAAATTAATAAAACAGGAAACAGCTTTGGGAGACCAAAGTGGGAAAAGATGCTTGAGGTCAGGGATTTGAGACCAGCCTGAGTAACACAGCAAGACCCTATCTTTACCTAAAAAAAAAAAAAAGAAAATTAAGTTGCTGGGTGTGGTGATGCACACCTGTAGACCCAGCTACTCAGGAGGTTAAGGCAGGAGGATCACTTGAGCCCAGGAATTCAAGGCTGCAGTGAATTATGATTAAATTACTGCACTCCAGCCTGGGAAACAGAAGGAGACCTTGTCTTTCTCTCTGTCTGTCTCTGTGTCTCTATTTTTTTTTTTTTTTTTAAGGAAACAAACGTAATATAATGGTTCAAAAAGGCCAAAACTTGGTTCTTCTAAAAGACCTATAAAATTTGCCAGGGTAACAAATTACTAGAGGACCAATAAGAGGCGTGAGGGGAGAACAGATACAAAGATACAAATGAATAGTATTAGAAATGTGTTTAAAAAGAATCTCAAAGATAGAAGAGAAAGACAACTAGAGAACTTCTCTGAACAACTTTATGCTACTAAATTAAAAGAAATGAAAAAGTTCCTAGAAAATTAACTCACCAAAAGTGACTCAAGAATCAATAAAAAACCCAACTTTCCTACAGAAGTTAAATCAGTATTTAAATTTCTGCATCAGAAAGATGCAGAGAGATCGTGTTTTATAGTGAGTTCTATCAAACTCTCAAAGGACAAATCATTCAACTGTCACACAACTCTTCCAGGAAACAGAAGTAACTCACTAACTCATTTTACAGACCAACATAATCTTGATATGAAAGTTCAGAAGAAAATTATAAACCTCTTACTCATAGATACAAAATCTCAAAAACAAATATTAGCAAACCAAACCCAACAGTAAATTGAACGGATAAAATATATTATAACTAATTGGGTTTATCCCAGTTTGCAAGGGTATTTAACATTACAACATCTAAAAAAGGTAACATACATTAATAAAAAAAAAAAACTAATCTCTCCAGATAAAAGTATATGACATAATTTAACACCTTTCATGACTTAACATATACTTAGCAAACTAAGGAATGATGAATTTGTTCATAACAGCAAAAAAGGAAACAACCCAAATGTCCATGAGAATTTTTTTGTTGTTTTTCAGATGGAGTCTTGCTCTGTCGCCCACGCTGGAGTGCAGTGGCGCAATTTCAGCTCACTGCGACCTCTGACCCCTGGGTTCAAGCAATTCTCCCGCTTCAGCCTCCTGAGTAGCTGGGACTACAGGCGTGTACCACAATATCCAGCTAATTTTTGTATTTTTTTTTTTGTGGAGACAGGTTTTCACCACATTGGCCAAGCTGGTCTTGAACTCCTGGCCTTAAGTAACCCACCCACTTCGGCCTCCCATAGTGCTAGGATTACAGGCGTGAACCATCGTGCCTGGTGGGTAATGTTCTTACAATTAGTGGTGGTTCAAAACACTAAGCTTTATGGTTTACATAGGACTTTAATACAGTAGATTTTTTTAATGAAAAATTCTTCAATAAAGATTCTACAATAAAGTCACAGGGTAACAATTCTTCTTGGGAATCCTACCTCTCACTAGTTGGAAAAGAAGTCATTATATGAAAAGATACTTGCAAATGCATGTTTATAGCAACACAATTAGCAATTTCAAAAATATGGAACCAGTCCAAATGCCCATCAATCAATGAGTGGTGTATACATACACAATGGAATACTATTCAGCCAGAAAAAGAAATGCAATAATGGCATCTGCAGCAACCTGGATGGAATTGGAGACCATTATTCTTAGTGAAGTAACTCAGGAATGGAAAACCAAATAGCAGATCTTCTCACTCATAAGCAGGAGCTAAGCTATGAGGATGCAAAGGGATAAGAATGATACAATGGACTTCGGGAACTTGGGGAAAGGAGTGGAATGGAGGGTGAGGGATAAAAGACTACAAATGGGGTACCGTGTATACTGCTCGGGTAATGGGTTCACCAAAATCTCACAAATCACCACTAACAAACTTACTCATATAAGCAAACACCACCTGTTCCCCAAAAACCTATGTAAATAAAAAATACATAAAAATGTGGTACAAAAGTATAAGGTTCTAAGAAAGAATTAACCCAGTTTACCTTATTAGCACACAATCCTAAGGAAAATATACAATTATTTCCTTTCCATTTTTTAGTAGTTTTAAATCTCACAGTAGTTTCACATGTAAATGTGAAAGTTTATATTCACTTTCATGAATGTAATGATATGCTGTCATTGATATATATCATGGCAGTCCCCATAATACACAATAGCAATAAAAATAAGCCCCTAATACCAATAAATGATGGAGTATAGATGTTCTTCCTGAATGCTACGAAATCCATGAAAATAAACCAAAAGAAATAAAAATGAAGTCCATTTAAAATGAATTTAGTGTTAGTGTACACAATCCCCAACAACTGACCACAAAGAATATCTCCCAACATAGTTACACTTGGACCAAATCCAAAGAGGCTCAAATATTGAACAACAACTTTAAAAAAATCCATATACTAAAACCACCAAGCAAAAGAACCCAATTATGTATGAGACTTCAGTATGAGCTCTAGGACTCTATAATCTTCCAACCTTTCTTCACAGTGATTTGCCTAAACCAGAATGAGGAAAATTAAAGGAAGATGAGAAAAGACTTGGTAGCAAAGAGTTTTGAAACTATTTAGTGGTGCTTAGGGCTGCCAGCTGTCCTGACTTCTAATCTCTTTCATTATCCAAAGTAGCTAAAATACTAAACACTTAGAATTTAGTGTCAAGTCTTCCAAGTAGAGACCTCAGAGTATAACAGTAATGTGCATTCAAATTACCTGGTGATCTCATTAAAACACACATTCTGATGCAGCAGTCCTGGGTGCGGTATGAGATTCTTCATTTCTAACAAGTTCCCAGGTGATGCCAATGCTACTGTTCTGTCAATCACATTCAGAGAAGATTTTTATATCCACCAAAAGACATGAACTGGAAAATATTCTTAAGAGAACCATTCATAACAGGCAAACACTGGAAACTACAAAAATGACCAATATTTTAATTTATGGTATATTTACATAGGGAATATCACACATCCACGAATAACCTACAACTACTTCTAATAACTTGGAGAAAACCTCAACAAAAAAAGAACATAATGTATGATGCCATTTTATATGACTGCCATTTATAGGGAAAACTGATCTATGCTGTTAGAAATCAGAATAGTAGTCACCTCTGGACAGAAGGACAGTGCCTGGAAGAAAAAGGAAGGCTTCAAGGGTGCTGTTAATATGCTGTTTTTCTTGATCTGAGTGCTGGCTTTCAGGGAGTGCTCAGCTTGTGATAATTTAGTGAGCTGGACATTTATGCTGTGTATCTTACTGAAATACATATTGAATCTATGTGTACACTATGCTTCAATAAAGTTGAAAATAAAAAAAAGAATCTGCCCTGGCCTAGACAGTTTTATGAACAAATTCTATACAACTTGTAAAAAAAAGGTAATTTTCACATTCCAGAGCTTATTGGAAAACATGAAAAGCTTGAAACCAAAATCAAGTGAGGACAACATGACAGAAGAAAACTATACACCAATCTTACATTAATTCAGAAGTGCTAACTAAAATATCTAATTTCATCCAATACTACAATAAAAGAGCCATGTAAGGCTTAGCCCAGGAATAAAAAGTTCATTTAAAAATTCATTTACTACATTAACAGACATAAGGGAGAAATAATAGAAACCAGTAATTCTAAAAAGCCATTTGATAACATTCAACTGCCATTCCTGAACAAAACAAATATTCAAGTAGAAATGAAAAGAAATTCTCTTGGCATGATAAAAAAAAAAAAAAAAAAAAAAAAAAAAAAAACAACTAGTAGCCTAATGCAAACATCATAATTATAAAAATTTGGGAGCATTCCCAATGAAGTGAGGAAAAGCCTAGATGTTTGTTATTTCTAGTACTCGTTAATGAGCTGTAGATTTTATCCAATGCTTTAAGACAACAAAGAACAAAATCATTTAAGAGATGAAATTTGCATCACACATCAACAAGGAAAAGACAGGATGCTTAGATGGTGCTGGAAAAACTAGGTTGCTATGTGGAGAGAAATAAAATTGGATCCCTGTTTCTCACCATATTGAAAAAAAGGGATTCAATGGTACATTTAAAAATTGTTAAGATGGTAAATTTTGTATTATGTCTAGTTTACCACAGTTCACAAATAAAACTCCTCAATAACTAGAGGCCCATGGCCAGGGCTGACCAGAAAAACTTTAATGTCAAAGATTCCTTTTTTGTGAGTCACTTAGGTATACTCATACTACATACACTATGTCTTGATTTCACACTCAAAGATGGCCACCATGATTAAAAAAGGGTGAGTTCAGATGATTAAAAGCTCAATGTGAAAGGCAAAACTCTAAGGAAGATAATGTAGGAGGCTACCTTTTGACAGAGATGGGGAAGAGTTTCTTAAACTACAAAATCAAATTCAGAAGCAGAAATGTTATTTAATAACTTCAGAATTAAATTTTTGATTAATAAGGCATATCATGAACAAAGCTGATAGACAACAGAATGGAAGAAGATATTCAGTGTCTAAATCAGGAAAGAGCCTAAAATCTAGAATATTAACAATGCCTGCCAATCAACAATAGGAACAGCTAGCTCAATAGAAAAATAAACTAAAAATATGAACAAAAGTAGAGACTTACAGAAAAACAACATGTATATGAAGAGACAGTCAGATACATGCATATTAAAGCAATGACGCCGGGCATGGTGGCTCATGCCTATAATCCCAGCACTTTGGGAGGCCAAGGCAGGAGGATCACTTGCGCTCAGGAATTCAAGACCAGCCGGGGCAACATAGCAATACCTCATCTCTGCTAAAAATTTTAAAAATCAGCCAGGCATGGTGAGCAAGTCTGTAGTCCCAGCTACCCAGGAGACTGAGGCAGGAGGATTGCTTGAGCATGAGAGAGTGAAGCTACAATGAGCTATGATCACAGTACTGCACTCCAGCCTGGACAACAGAGCAATGCCCTGTTACAAAAAAAAAAAAAAAATTTTTTTTTTACTTTATACCCAAATGGACTGGCAAAAATTAATTAAAATTAAAAATGTCAAATGTTGGTGGGAATATAGGGACTATGAGAACCCTCACAACCTAATGACGGGAGTATAAACTTGTATAGCTATTCTGGAGAGCAATTTTTGAAATATTTAGACAAATTAAGTACATTACCCCTTTCCATAACCCTGTAATTCTACTCTTGAGTCCACTATTCAAAGTAATTCTCACTCTGGCCCATAAATAAACATATACAAGAATGCCCATCCTATGATAGCAGAGGGGAAGAGGAGGTAATCTCAGTGCCTATCACGGAGGGAGAATAGGGGTAGATAAAACTTGGTGATAAAAGTATATGAAATACCATGCAGTCATTAGAAATAAGGAAATCAATTATCAATGAGGAATATATCTTAAACAGTGACAAGGGGAAAAGTAAAAAAAAAAAAAAAAAAATCTTAGGCACAATAATTTTTCTAAGTTAAAAATACACACCAAAATATGCTCAGAAAAACACACATTTAAAAACATACACAGAGTAGCCATGTCCTCCACACTTCCCTTCTGTGCTGATGCTGCCCGGCTCATATCAGCCTCTAGCCTGCTTTCAAGTAGTTGTGGAGTTCCAGTGAAGAAATATTTGAGGTTAATGTGGAAACTACCAAACAATCTGTACTATCAAGATCATGTTGGAAGATGTGGGAATGAATGATTGAAGGAGATGATGACCCAGTTCCTCTACCAAATGTTAATGAAGCAATATTTTAAAAGGTCATTCAGTGGTGCACCCACCATAAAGATGACCCTCCCTCCTCCTCCTGAGAATACTGAGAAGAAAAGTGAGCAGATAAAAATCCTGTTTGGGATCAAGAATTCCTGAAAATTCACCAAGGAACTCTCTTTGAACTTACTCTAGCTGCAAGCTACTATCAAAGGTTTGTTACATGCAAGACTGCTGCCAGTAAGATCAAGGAGAAAACACCTGTGGACATTCCCAAGCCCTTCAATATCAAAACAACTTTACTGAAGGTGAGGAAGCCCACGTACACAGAACTAATGGTGTGAAGAAACACGAAATGTGCCTGACACTGTAAAGATTGTTCCAAATACTAGTTGCACTGCTGTAGAGTTTATAATTATTAATACAAAAAAAAGTAGACAAATACAACAGCAAATCGACTGCTTTAGCAGAATACTGTCATTGCATGTATAGTTTGAATACAGATTCCAAACCTAATGCTGAGTTTCTTCTAGTGTGATTAAAAGTTTTTTTCTTTTTTGCTCTGAATAAAACGGACTGTGGATTCTCTACGGAAACTAACATTTTGGTATTTCCCTCCTTTTTGTAAAGCAATTTCTGCCTAGTTTGTAATCCAGTTAACTTTAGTGGCCTTTTAAAAGTTAGCATTGCAAATAAAACAACTTGCAAAAAGTTTTCTGAAAAAAAAAAAAAGACACACACATACAAAATAATTGCTCCTTTGGGGAAGGGGAGGGCAAGAAACCCCTGAAACTTCCTCCCACAAACAGCTTGCTTCAAATCAAACATGAGTAATAAAGAAACAAGCAAAAGCAACACAGGAGCTGTACAATATAGTGAGGACAGAGAGGGAGGAAGGGAAGGCTGGAACTAGCATATACTTAAATCTCAGAGACTAGAGGATCCTGCTCTCCCAAACAAAACAGCCTGGTCCCGGCCCAATCACTTCACAGTAGAGTCCACCAGTGCATCCCTGCACAGAGTTGAGTTTCTAATCAGCATTTTAATGATCCACCCTCAAATACAACAAGGCAACTAAGGTTCAGCAGAATTTTTTTTTTAAGAGACAGGGTTTCACTCCATCAGCCTGGCTGGAGTGCAGTAGTGTGATCAATGCTCACTGTAACGTCAAAATTCTATGCTCAAGCAATCCTCTTACCTCAGCCTGTTGAGTAGCTGGGATTACAGGTGCACATCGCCATGCCCAGCTAATTAAAAAAAATTTTTTGTACAGACAGTGTCTCACTTTGTTTCCCAGGCTGGTCCTGAACTCCCGGCTTCAGGCACTTCTCCACCTCAGCCTCCCAAAGCAAAGGAATTACAGGCATAAGCCACTACAGCTCCTATTGACATTTTAAAGCCAAGTAATGTGAAATTGTTTTCACTTAATTTTGGAAATAATCAGATAATACCAGTTGTTTAGAAGGGTTTCCATGACTATTAAATAAAAGCAAGATATGATATAACAGGATTCCATTTCTATAAAATACAGAATGAAAAGAAGCATGTCTAAGTACAATTTTAAGAGCATGAAAAGGGTATGGAAGGTAAGCACGGGTAAGCAAAGGAAAGCAAGACAGGTATTTATAATAAAAGGAATATACATATTAATATATTATGCCAGTGGTATACTATCATGTATGTGGAGAATATACTCAGGAATCTAAAAAATCAGAGTCAACAGACATCAAATGGTGGCTAAATTTAGGGGCTAAGATTTCAGATTTTATTTATCCCTTTTTACTTTTTTTAAAACAATAAGCATATTTAGGTTTTGGCTTGGCATACATTCACTGGCCTGGTTTACATTTCTCTAGTAAGAAAATTTTCATTAAAAATAAAAAAATTATGAAGAACTACAAAAAGTACTTGTTATCTAGAAGGTAAGCAGGCAATCAATATTTTTCATTAGTGATTTTCATTAGTGATTTCATTTCAATAGCCTAAACATTCATAGGTCTAATGCTAAAAAAAACTTAGCTTTTAGTTGGTGGTTATTTCAGTCTAGTTATTGAAAATTCCAATACAAAACAGTGTTATGCTTTAATATACTATAGATCTAAGCTTTCACTCCTTTACAAATAATGGCTTCTGTTTGTACCTCAAAAAACCAGGTTTCTCCTAGCGATCTATGCAAATAGACATGTTAAGAGGCATCGATTACGTTTACCCATTTGTCTTTCTGGAATACTCTAAGTACACACAGAGTTTATATGGTAGAAGCAAAATTAGCCCTTTGCTGGGGTTTCAGCAGGCAGGATTCCAAGAACTTCTGAGAATCTGAATATTTCTGTATCAAACCACTGTGTTTAAATGTTTATAAAAGATAAATATGTTTTGAAAATAGCAAAGGCATCTCTTTTAAACTTAACTTTTGTCAAGATATTTACCCTGAACTTAAGAAAGATCCTCATGAGAATTAGATTTGCTTTAACCTGATAAACTAACTCTCAAAGTATCCTCACATTTTGGAAACTACCTCACCACAGGTGCTTTCCAACATAGGCCAGGTTTCAGTGAACATGCAGCTCCCTTGACCATAAAATGTTTTACCTCATCTGCTAATTTTTGATAAGAGAAATGATAAAACTACTATCTGATGCCACCAGGCCCTCTTCCTTTTATGCTAGTCAGCCTTAAAAATAGTAGTAACTCAATTTAGAGACTCATAGTAAAGTCAATTACTCGAATTCACCGAAAGTAGATGGTGGTTGCCAGGATCAGGGGAGAGGAGGAAATGGGGAGTTATCTTTCATTGGGTACGGAGTTCCAGTTTGGGAACACAAGAAAGTCCTGGGGGTGGATGGTGGATGATGGTTACAGAGTAATGTGACTGTACCGAATGCTGCTGAACTGTACACATTAAAATGGTAAATCTTACGTTATGTATACTTCATCATAATTTTTTAAATGCTTTTGTCTTGTTTTGTTTTCAGAGACAGGGTCTCACTCCATTGCCCAGGGAAGAGTGCAGTGGCATGATCATAGTTCACTATAGCCTTGAACTCCTGCGCTCAAGCAATCCTCAACCTGCCAAGTAGTTAGGACTACAGGCACAGGCCACCATGACCAGCTAATTTTTAATTTTTTTTTTTTTTGGAGACAGAGTCTCACTCTATCGCAAGGCTGGAGTACAGTGGCACAATCTCGACTCACTGAAACCTCCGCCTCCTGGGTTCAAGCGATTCTCCTGCCTCAGCCTCCCAAGAAGCTGGGACTACAGGCATGCAGCACCACACCCAGCTAATTTTTGTATTTTTAGTAGAGACAGGGTTTCACCATGTTGGCCAGGATGGTCTTGATCTCTTGACCTGATCCACCTGCCTCAGCCTCCCAGAGTTTTGGGATTACAGGCGTGAGCCACCAGGCCCGGCCTAAATTTTTTGTAGATATAGACTCCAACTATGTTGCCCAAGCTGGTCTCAAATGATCTCAAATGACCATTTGATCTCCAGGCCTCAAATGGTCTTCCTACTTCAGCTTACCAAAGTGTTGGGATTACAGGCATGAGCCACTGAGCCTGATCAAAATTATTTTAATGCAGTAACAATCGCATTTCATCCTGCTTTGGACTTCAACAATGTGAAAAACTACTGCTGTGAGCTCAATTTCCCAGCCTAGTCCTACCACTTCCACCCATCTTCCCATCTACATCCACTCTGTAAAACAGAGTTGGACAATCCAAGGGGAAAAATGATGGTGGGAGGGGCAACCAAAGTGAAAACAAGTTCACAGTGGGGTTGGGAGGAGGGTGCATGAGGAAGGATATGGGTTCCTTTACCTTGACACTTGTTTCTATTGTTCTCCTAAGACCTTTCCCAAATTAGTTTTCTGATCCCAAAGAAACTCATAATATCCTGATGGTATGGCAGATTTGGCTTAAACAATTATTATCGTGACAGGTCATCACCATTGTAACCTGCTTCAACAACCTTATAGTCCTATATTCTACTCCCTTATGTCAGGAACCCTGATGATGATGATACCCTAGCAGCCTGGAAGCTGAATGTGCAACTTCCAAGTTGGGCAAACGTTTTATAGTAACCCATTAAATCAAATAATACAGTCTATACTTTCCCCTCTCTCAATTCCTCTAACTAGAAGTACCCCCATTCCACAATATCCAAATCAGAAGGAACTTTCACTAAGAAATTTTTTAAAACACCCTCTACAAGATGTCTACTAGTCTGCTGCTCTTCATTCATTAGATGAAACCCTTAAACTAAAAAGGGTTTTACCGTTTTCCAAACATAACACATACCTGATGATGAAGTTGGAGTCCTGTTAAAATTGTCTCCATTTTCTCCAGAAGAATACCTATCCTGTAAGAAGGAAGAAAGAAAAGACTAGTTTCCTACTTTGAATACAAATGTGTCATTTATTTCACAAATACTAGAAAATTGTAACAATTGGGCTTTGTTCAGAACAAAATAATGACATACTGTAAGGTTTTCTAAATCACTGGATGTTCCTTTACTAATTATTCCAAGACATCTTCACTTTAACATTGTATATATAGTACTAATATATATCACTAGAACAGTGGTCAGAAAACTACAGCCACAGACCAAATCTGGTGGGCCACCTGATTCTGTAAACAGTATTGGAGCATTACAACAGCAAAGTTGTGACAGACAAGTAAGGCCTATAAGGTCTAAATTATTTATTATCTGGCCCTTTATAGAAAGGGTTTGCTGACACCTGACTTAAAATAAAAGTTTAGTCATTTAAGTCACCCATATTCCTGAAAAGTACAATCAGGATGGGTGTGGTGGCTCTCGCATGTAATCCCAGCACTGTGGGAGGCTGAGGCAGGAGGGTCACTTGAGCCCAGGAGTTCAAGACCAGCCTGGGCAACATGGCGAAACCCTAGCTCTACTAAAAATACAAAAAGTTAGCCAGGTGTGGTGGCATGAGCCTGTAGCCCCAGCTACTTGGGAGGCTGAGGTGGGAGGTTCACTTGTGCCTGTGAGGCAGAGGTTGAAGTGAGCCAAGATCACACCACTCATTTCAGCCGGGTAACAGAATAAGACCCTGTCTCAAAAAATAAAAATAGAAAAGAAAATATAATAAAATATCATTATAAATCTGACAAAGAAATACATGAATAAACCAACACTGGTCAATATACACTACTGGGTGCTGAGTTCCATATATTACAGTATATTCATCAATACTACAGAGTATTAGTGATTTAACACTAATCTTTGTTCTAGAAAAGTACTACAGAAATTTTTAAAACCTCTACTGCATTTATAGTGAAACCAATTAATGGTACTCTCATGTTTTAAAAAGGAATTCACTGGCCGGGCTCAGTGGCTCACACCTGTACTTTGGGAGGCCGAGGTGGGCGGATCACCTGAGGTCAGCAGTTCAAGACCAGCCTGACCAACATGGAGAAACCTCCACCTCTACTAAAAATACAAAATTAGCCGGGCATGGTGGCGGGCACCTGTAATCCCAGCTACTCAGGAGGCTGAGGCAGAAGAATCGCTTGAACCCAGGAGGCAGAGGTTGTGGTGAGCCAAGATCGTGCCACTGCACTCTAGCCTGGGCAACAAGAGCAAAACACTGTCTCACACCGTCTCAAAAAAAAAAAAAAAAAAAGATTCACTGTAAAGTACATTCACTTATGGACTGAAAACAATTTATATATGCAACCTGCCACTGCACTACAACTACAATGAAAAGGTATATCCTCAGCTATTAGCATCAGAATATTCATGGTTAATTTTAATCAAATTTGCCACAGCAGTAGCTGAAGACTGTCTTTGCTCTGAAATACTAACTGTTCCACTTTCCCTACTTTAGGCTAAAGAAAATTATTTACTATTAACACACAAGCATTACATTAGCAGTGGTCGAATTACTGCTGGATTTAGAAAATTCAACTTGTTATAAAATCAATAGCTGAATGCAGGTTAATTTTGGAAACTTCCAACATTTCTCTGGACAGCTCTAGATTAAGGACAATTTGAGTAAATTTTTTTCTCACTTCTAACTCTTAGGGTGTCAATCCACAGCTTTACTCCTTCTCACATAAACTTCCTTTAATTATGGCAAAAGTTCAGAATAGAGCTCTGAAATTCTTGCACATGACAATCAGAATTTAATAATTTCAGAATGAAAGGAAATCTACAGATGATCTCTTAATCAACTGACTATATTACAACAGTTAAAATGTTCCTTCAAATAAGTTCTTTTAACTAAATCCCAAACCTAGAGAGAATGCACCAAGGTAGGCATCTTTAGGTAACATCTATTTGCTACAATTTCTTTCACAAAGACACTGACTTTTAAAACTACTTTAAAAAAGCTCAAGAGTCGTCCAAACATTTTTCTGAGTCATCATGAAGAGCACAAAGACAACAACATACTTGAAATGCCTTGGGGTTTTGGTAATTGCTACAGTAAAAAAAAAAAAAAAGTTCCAGTTTATTACTACCGCAGACATTAAAACAAGAACAATTATTCAATATTTTATATTCAAAATCTGAAGACTTTTTTCTTGTTTGCAATGCTCAACGTACTAGAGTGAATAGAGCCAAAAAAACAAAAACAAAAAAAAAGACTGGTTTTACAAGTGTTAGAAAACACTCTTACACTAAAGAACTGAAACACTTATTGTTACTCTTCAAGCTATGGAACTTAATATCCCACATACATCCAACTTACAAATTCCAAGATGAATTTTGAAAAAAGACATCAAAAATAATTTCCAACAGAATTTTATCATGAAAAACCTTAAGCAGCTGGGCGCGGTGGCTCACACCTGTAATTCCAAAACTTTGGGAGGCCGAGGCAACCAGATCACCTGAAGTCAGGAGTTCAAGACCAGGCTGTCCAACATGGTGTAATCCCATCTCTACTAAAAATACAAAAATTAACCAGGCATGGTGGCGGGCGCCTGTAATCCCAGCGACTCAGGAGACTGAGGCAGGAGAATCGCTTGAACCCAGGAGGTGGAGGTTGCAGAGAGCCGAGACTTGCACCACTGCACTCCAGCCTGGGTGACAGAAACTGTCTCTTTTTCAAAAAAAAAAAAAAAAAAAAGAAAGAAAGAAAGGAGAAAAAGGAGAAAAGGGGTCACAGCAGATGAAATTAAGTTAAAAGATTTTGAGATGAGATTACCCTGGATTATCAGCATGAGTCCTAATTGCCATCACAAGTGTCCTTATAACAGAGAGGTAGAGGGAGATAACACAAAGACCCACAAAGGAGGCGGCAATGTGAAGACAGAGCCAAGAGATACGCAGCCACAAGCCAAGGAATGCCTATAGCCACTAGAAGCTAGAAGAAGCAAAGATTCTGTCCAAGAACCTCCAGAGAAAGGGCAACCCTGCTGACACCTTGATTTTTAACTTCAGGCTTCCAGAACTATAAGAATAAATTTATGTTGCTTTAAGTTACCCAGTTTGTGTTAATTTGTTATAGCAGCCACAGAAAATTAATACATTGGCCTTCTTATTGCCCTAATACCCCAAGGTTGTTCCCTCCTCCTTCTCAAAGGTTCCTTGAGAACCTTTGCACATGATGTCCTGCTGGGACTCCTTTAAGTCTCAGGCTCATGAGTCACTGTCTCAGAGAAGCCTTCCCTCTCCAACTAAATCCATCCCACACCAGTCTCACACACACATTTCTCTAATTTTTATAGTACTTTTCACTATAATTATTTGGTTTTCAAACACGCTTATTCTGTCTTCTCCAGTAAAATACAATGTAACAGCAAATACCTTATGTTCACCACTATCTCTCCATCACCTACTAGAACTCAAAGATATGCTGAATGAATCATAGGTCTTGTCATTAGCTTACCTCTTAAAATACTTAGCTGTAAACCATTATTATCTCTCAAACCACCCAAAGGCACCAATTTAGATATTTCAAATGTTTAACACATAAGGGTTCTCATATGCAGCTACAAATAAAAAGGGCATTTTGATGAACACATTTTTTTCACCAGTATTCTTATTTTCAATTTTGGCATATCATAATACGTTTATTTTCTAATCTCAACAATTATTACTAACATTGCTACTGCTGCTTAATAAAATTATAATTGTGGATGGTCTAATTACTCAATTACTGTTTCCACTTTAACCACAAGAGATTTTGCCTTCTGAAATGTGCCACAAAAATGGCAAATAGATCTGACAGAAGTGATCACTATACTGGCTTACTTTCATGGTCAGTTAACAAGAAGCCTTACAGCTAGTAAGTAAGCAACGGAATTATCTAATACACTCACCATACCCATCCATTCTAACACTCACCCCAATAAGCCTGCAAGCAATGCGCAAATGCCTAACTGTTGAGCTTTCTGGACTATATAATTGCCAGATTATCAAATCTTTCTTAACTTCACATCTTTCGCTATTCTATCCCCAGGTGGTACAATCACTTTAAAATCTAGAATTGAGAAGTTCTACCTAAAATTCTATCAGTTCTACTAGAACAATGACATATTATTTCAAAATTATATAAGCGTATGTCAATATTAAGTCTCCAAATAAAGTTCCTGAGAAGCACTCAGAAAAGGATCATCACAGACAAAACCGCTATAAATTTAAAAGAGAAGGCCAGCTTTTTCTTGAAAACCAAATTCAGTTAGAAAAACAAATCAAAATGGTATATTTAAAAGAAATGGAATAAAAGACTGTAGATTTCTTCTACATAAAGATGTAAGGTATTCATCTCTAGTTTCTGCATTTTTTTTTTTTTTTTTTTTTTTTTTTTTGAGACAGAGTCTTGCTCCATTGCCTAGGCTGGAGTGCAGCTACCCAGTCTCAGCTCACTGCAATCTCTACCTTCCGATTTCAAGCGATTCTCCTGCCTCAGCCTCCTGAGTAGCTGAGGCTACTGGCGCGTGCCACCACGCCCAGCTAATTTTTTGTATTTTTAGTAGAGAAGGGGTTTTGCTGCATTGGCCCGGCTGGTCTTGAACTCCTGGCCTCAAGTGATCTGGCTGTCTCAGCCTCCCAAAGTGCTGGGATTACAGGCATGAGCCACTGCACGTGCCCATCTCTGCACTTTTTATTCAACCTAGGAAGGCAAATAAAGATCCTGAATGCACCATGTTCTTTTGAGTCAACTAAGCCCAAGAACTAATGGCACAACCAGCACAACACCAGGTGTTAAGTTCGCAGACAAATGCAAAAGATATACTACAAATTCACCCAACACAAATGTATTAAGCATCATAAGGTAGACTTGTCAACATATTCAATTTAGTCTTCCCAATGTGAAGAAACTATGTTATTGAATAGCATAAAAATCCCAAAAAGGTAAATCTGAAAGATTTGACAGTCATCCTTAATTTCAGAAACCCAATGCAATAAATATGCACAACATGCTACAGTGCAGCGTGCTGCTTAAACACTTCATGAAGACAAAACTTTATTCCCCCTGGCTATTAAAACCAGGGGGAATAAAGTATGTATCTGTGAATTAAACTTTGTATTATAACAAATCTATTGAGAACAAGGAGGTAAAAGAACTATAAAAACTGTCCTCTGAACAAGTAATTCCATTTTTGAAAAAAATTACCAAATTAAAACAAATAAGATGTAAACATTAATGACAATACCAGAGTGAGAAGTTAACACCACTGAAATTCCTACAGAAGTTGTAATACGGAATAGTTAGTGCTGAGGTGTGAAAAAAGATGGATTCAAAAGTTACTATCATATGGCTGGATGTGGTGGCCCATGCCTGTAATCCCGGCACTTTGGGAGGCCAAAGTGGGAGGATCACCTGAGGTCAAGAGTTTGAGACCAGCCTGGCCAATATAGTGAAACCCTGCGTCTACTAAAAATACAAAAAAAAAAAAAAAAAAAAAAAAAAAAAAAATTAGCTGGGTGTGGTGGTACACACCTGTAGTCCCAGCTACTTGGGAGGCTGAGCCAGGAGAATCACTTGAACCTGGGAGGCAGAAGTTACAGCAAGCCGAGATGGCACCACTGCACTCCAGCCTGGGCAACAGAGTGAAACTCCATCTCAAAAAAAAAAAAGAAAAAAAATTACTGTTATATACTATCATCAAAACTATATAAAACATGTTTCGGCCAGGCATGGTGGCTCACGTCTGTAATCCCAGCACTTTGGAAGGCTGAGGTGAGTGAATCACCTGAGATCAGGAGTTCAAGACCAGGCTAGCCAACATGGTGAAACCCCATCTCTACTAAAAATATAAAAATTAGCTGAGCATGGTGGCATGCGCCTGTAGTCTCAGCTGAGCAAGGCTGAGGCAGGAGAATCGCTTGAACCCAGAAGGCAGAGGCGGCAGTGAGCCCAGATTGCACGACTGCACTCCAGCCTGGGTGACAGAGCAAGACTCTGTACCAAAAACAAACAAAAAATGTCTGGAAAAAACAGAAGAAACTTGACTAAAAAATTTAACAGGAGTGCTTGTCTAGTGGGCAAGATTTGTAGGTGACTTTCTCCTCTTTTCCCAAAACTATAATATTTTTATGATGAGAAGAGAACTATAAAAAGATAACATAGTCCAGGTGCAATGGCTCGCGCCTGTAATCCCAACACTTTGAGAATTTTGCCTGAACTCAGGAGTTGGAGACCAGCCTGGGCAATACAGTGAGACTTCATCTCTACAAAAATTTTTAAAAATTAAAAAAAAAAGGTAATATGTTATTTCTTTAAAAAAGTTCCAAGACAAGAAACATGATAAATTTATATTAGCATTTTGGGTATTTTAATATAAACATCACATATAGATCAAATTCAACTAAGACAAAAGATTGCATATTTTATATTTTTGTCTAAAATAAGAACTTCCACTAAGGCAAAACTTGAAATCAAAGTGTCAGAACTGACATACACTCAAACTGGAAATTCTGAAGGGGGAAAAAAAAAATCAACTTGTAGAGACATCATCAAGTAAGTAACACATGCAAAAATAATCTCTTATCTTTTAAAGTACCTTTATTAATCTTTTTAAAGCCAATTTCCAAGTCAGAACTGAAGCCCAAAAAGTTTACCCCACTGTCCCCTGCTAAATTACAACGTAACTCCCCAAATGCCATTAAGAAAAAAGATCTGAAGATTCATAAAAACTGACGTTACCAACTCAATCAGCCTAGTATTATTTATTCTGAGAGCCCTCCTTGCACAAAATCAATTTTCAGAATTCAAAATATCTCCCAAAACGTAATTATTGTTTTCAATTTTCCATACAAGGGTCTTTCACTGATACCAACCACATTTGTCCAAGTTTGCTTTCACCTGAAGAAGTCCTAAATCATTGAGATTTAAATTAGGTCATTAATATTGTTACATCTATTTTAGTTTTTAATTATCAAATTGCCTCAAGCTATTGTATCCTATACGAGGCGTAGCTTGCCTCTTACTCCCCATATAATAGTTAATAACAATCACATGGAGATAAACACTGGCACAGACTGTATAATTTAGAACTCTCACCACAGTGATTTTCAACTTTGATAAAATCCATAGCACTTAACTCAACTTTAAATGTTATTACCTTCTCAAATATGGGAACATAGGAAGACATATGAGGGTTGATTTCTGCTTCCCAATCTTCATCTCCCATGGTGGCTTCAAGTTCTATTCAGAAAAAAAAAATGCATATTTGGACTCAGATCAGAATCATAACTTTAAAAGTATAAACTCATTGTTTCACATACACCTCTCGAAACTACCCAACTAGGTGCTGATACCCCAGAAGCTTTTTCCAAAGAAGGAATTAGGTCTCTTCTTATCTAAAGGTGGCATTTATCTCCTTTTTTATCTTTAAAAACTAGTTGAACCTCTTACCTAGTCATTCTAGCAATCACCATGTCCCCAGCGAGACTTAGGCTTTTCCCAAAAATCTGTTCATAGAATTTATCTCCTCCCTCAAAGAGTCCCCAAACGACTTACTGAATATTAAGGGAGAGGAACATTTTTTCAGAAACTACTTAAGATTTCTCCCTTCCCAAGATTAACATCTAAGGTGGACAGGATGTTTGCTTTGGGGTGTTTCTGGTGTGCGCGGGGGCAGGGGTAAGGGAGTTGGCGGGGAGGTGGCAATTGGGTGAAGAGGGAGGCCTTGGATTTTAGTGGGGAAGGGAAGAAGGGTAGGGTCGCCCAAATCCTGCCGACAAAGGACAACCAGCTTCAACTAGAAGGGTTTGTACACAAATGGTACTAGGACCATCTCTGTTCAGACAAAACGCAGTGTAGAGGCCGGGAAGAAGGCCCCTTTGCCTCCTCTGCAGGCCGCAAGCCCAGACTTTGGGCACCCATAAGACTCTTGAGACCCTGAGGCAGAAAGACTCCGAAGGACGGCTTCGAAACCCCGCCTACCCCATCCACTCTTTGACCAAAGACCGGTTACTGGGGAGGCCGTACGACCGAATTCAGGCCAGTTCCCGCAGAACGGCAGCTCACTCACCTCCCCGCTGTTTCCTCTCCCAAGTCCTCGCAGGCGCCCACGCGGCTTAAACGGCTGCACGTGCAAGACGCCCACTGCGTCAGGTGCGTGCTCCAACAACAAATGGCGTCTGTTGACGATTGGCTGGTGCCTAGCGCCACCAGCAAATCATCGCTCAGATGTCCAGTGGCGTCCCGCCTCCACTTCTAGCCTGCGCATTCCCTAAACGCTAGCGTTCGGGTACCTATGGCGACGCTCTGGCCTCCTCGCCAAATGGTCTTTTGGGCCTGCGGGTACAAGGCTGGCGGAGGGCCCACTCGTGTCCACGTTCTCTGGTGGGGTCCTTATTCTGGAGACGCTCTGGATTTTCCTTGTGCAAGCTCCACAAGCTAAAGATGTCCACCTGCCTTTTTTCTAACAAAAAATGATAGTAAAAGGGGAAAGGGGTAATGCCCTCCCTACTCGGCCTCTTCGGTGCTCTCTCCCATTTTACCCATCGCAGTCCCTGGGCAGTTGGCCCCTCGGGTTCTGCATTTCAGAGGCTCGCTTCACATCCGGGGATTCCAGGTGCCTCAAAGTGGAGCTGAGGCCCATGGACGAGGTGCATTCCCTTTTCCTTCCAGTAAGGGGGGCAGGGATGAGACTCCGTCCAGCTGGTACCCCAGGAAGTTGTAAAGAAAGTTAGACTCGGCTGGGCATGGTGGCTCACGCCTGTAATCCCAGCACTTTGGGAGGCCGAGGCGGGCAGATCACATGAGGCTATGAGTTCGAGACCAGCCTGGCCAAAATGGCGAAACCCCGTCTCTACTAAAATTACAAATAGCCGGGTGTGGTGGCGGGCGCCTGTAGTCCCAGTTACTCAGGAGGCTGAGGCAGGAGAATCGCTTGAACCTGGGAGGCAGAGGTTGCAATGAGCAGAGATCATGCCATTGCTCTCTACTTGGGCGACGGAGTGAGACAGAAAAAAAAAAGCCTGTAAGAGTTGGAGGGGTCCACCACTTTGGAAGGAAACAGGCTCTGCTCCAGAAGAAGGGAGGAAATTTGTGCTAGCATAGGTCATTCATCAAGGCTTGGATTTGTGGTCCACCTGTTTACATTCCTTCAAGCATTAGCCAAAGTGGCCAAGGGTTATTTTGATACTTCATGCTGCCTTCAATCAGATTTTCTTGTTTTGTCCCCAGCCCCCAACCCCAAAGCAGATAAAATCCCTCAGTATTTTCCCCAGCCCTTCAAAAAGCGTGACCATGGGCTGTTTTAAAAGTGTAGTTCTCAGAGGCCGGGCGCGATGGCTCATGCCTGTAATCCAGCACTTTGGGAGGCTGAGGCAGGCAGATCACGAGGTCAGGCGATGGAGACCATCCTGACTAACACGGCGAAACCCCATCTCTACTAAAAATATAAAAAATTAGCCAGGCGTGGTGGCGGGCGCCTGTAGTCCCAGCTACTCGGGAGGCTGAGGCAGGAGAATGGCGTGAACCCGGGAGGCGGAGCTTGCAGTGAGCCGAGATCGTGCCACTGCACTCCAGCCTAGGTGACAGAGCAAGACTCCGTCTCAAAAAAAAAAAAAGGTGTAGTTCTCATTTTTGTTGTTGTTTCTGTCATTTTCCCTTCTCTGAATCTTTGAAGAAATTCCTATCTCATTCAGGAACATAAATAGCAACACAGTTGGATACTGGTACATAAAGGATGAAGCACTTAATAGGCTCAGGCTTGGTTCATACTTTTTATCTCTATACTTTTTATCTCTAGAACCATCACCACCAAGTATGTCAGGATTTATCTAGTTAGCAATAAACTTTGTCAGATTATTCTCAAGGTGATTAAAATGAATTTATTTATTTATTTATTTATTTTTGAGACAAGGTCTCACTCTGTCACCCAGAGGGGAGTGCACTGGCATGATCACAGCTTACCGCAACCTCAACCTCCTGTGCTCAAGTGATCCTCCCACCTCAGCCTCCCAAATAGCTGGGACTACAGGGGCGAGCCACCATGCCCAGCTAATTAAAAAAAAAAAAAAAAATTTGTAGAGAAAGAGTCTCTCTGTGTTGCCCAGGTTGGTCTCCAATTCCTGGCCTCAAGTGAGCCTTCTGCCTCAGCCTCCCAGAGTGCTGGGATTACAGCCATAAGCTGCCACACCCAACCTTAAAAGATTATATTTAGGCCGGGCGCGGTGGCTCACGCCTGTAATCCCAGCACTTTGGGAGGCCAAGGCGGGTGGATCACAAGGTCAGGAGATCGAGACCATCCTGGCTAAGACGGTGAAACCCCGTCTCTGCTAAAAATACAAAAAATTAGCCGGGCGCGTTGGCAGGCGCCTGTAGTCCCAGCTACTTGGGAGGCTGAGACAGGAGAATGGCGTGAACCCAGGAGGCGGAGCTTGCAGTGAGCCAAGATCACGCCACTGCACTCCAGCCTGGGTGATGAGCAAGACTCCATCTCAAAAAAAAAAAAAAAAAAAAAAAAAAAAGATTATATTTAGGCTGGGCACAGTGGCTCACGCCTGTAATCCCAGCACTTTGGGAGGCGGAGGCGGGTGGATCACGAGGTCAGGAGATCAAGACCATCCTGGCTAACACGGTGCAACCCTGTCTCTACTAAAAATACAAAAAATTAGCCGGGCGTGGTGCCAAGCGCCCTTGGGAGGCTGAGGCAGGAGAATCACTTGTTCAAACCCGGGAGGCGGAGGTTGCAGTGAGCGGAGATCGCGAGACTAGGCAAAAAAAAAAAAAAAAAAAATTATATTTAACAAAGGTCAAACCAAAATACAGTTCGATATAATTCATTTTAAATAATTTCCATTTTTAAACCAAATTTTCACATCACATACCCTCGAGGCATGGTGGAGGAGAGCAACCAATCTTCAAGGTTCTGAATTTGTATTCAGGTCCTCTAAGGTATTTTAATTCCATTCAAATTAGAGATTGTTCTTACAAAATTTTTAATTCTATGGGAAAACATTTACTAAGCAGAAAAAGCAAGATATAAAATCATGTAGAGAGAATGACAACTAGGGTTTTTTTTTCAAGTATGGAAAACTTGGGCAAATTTTCTAAAATGAAGACATTTTTTAAAAACAGCGAACATTCTCTGCTGTTCACTCACTTGGAGAGTACAGATTCTTGTTGCTCTCAGGTATTGCAATAAAATGACTCTTAATGAAAAAGTCTGCATGTATAATGTGTGAGAGGAATCCTTGGTTAAGAAAAAGTGAATTCTGATGAGAAATGAAGTTCAATAGCATAAATAAGCAGTGGATAAAAATAATATAATTTAAATATTGACCATGAATAGTGAAAAAAGATAGTTTTGTAAAGATTTGCTTCTTCATGTGTGTTCCAAGAAAGTGAAGCTAATATTCTATTTTCTGATTCCCCCTTATGGATCTTAAGTTAGTGTTAGTGATGTTCTGTAACATAGAGAAAAGGTAGGAATTCACTTAGTTGCAAAATAAGCCTTAAATGAGCACCTACTGTACACCAGGTACCAGGCTAGGTGTTAAGTAAAATTGGCCCATATCTCAAGGAACATTCTAGTGGAAAGAATGGCAGTGGCAACTGGAATTTAAAATCTTAAGACTGCTGTGTCTAATGATTAACTAGAAAGCTTAGGTGAAAAAAACTTTATTGTATACAGTTCCTCCAAATTCTCTAAATCCCATAATTAGAAGGATTGATTAAAGCAAGACAATTTCCTCAAAGAAGTCTCAGTTTTAAATCAAAGTTTGTAGTTAAGACCCTTCACACTTTTGAAACACTAAATTCTCAAAGTTAATACAAATAAAGAGAACTGATATTTTAGTCTTTTTATCTTTTCAGCATTATCTTCATCTTATTCAAATAATGATTTTTTATTGATGTGGATTGTGCCTAGTGCCATGTCAACACTGTTAAAAATTATTTTAATCCACCAGTAGGCCAAAATTGATCACCTCAAATGGTAGAGTATACGTTCATTCTTAGGTACTATAAATATTTGAGAATAGTTAGAAAATATTCAAGAATATTAGGTACACAAATATTTGAGAATCTCATACTATGCAAAAAATCACAAATACTAAAGATAAAATATGAAATACAGTAGGTTGGAGGCCGGGCATGGTGGCTCATACCTATAATCCTAGCACTTTGGGAGGCTGAGGTGGGTGGATCACTTGAGGTCAGGAGTTCAAGACCAGCCTGGCCAACATGATGAAACCCTGCCTCTACTAAAAATACAAAAATTAGCTGGGCGTGCTGGCGGTCATCTGTAATCCTGGCAACTTGGGAGGCTGAGGCATGAGAATCACTTGAACCCGGGAGGCATAGGTTGCAGTGAGCCAAGATTGCACCACTGCACTCCAGCCTGGGCAACAGAGCGAGACCCCATCTAAAAAAATTAAAATAGAATAAAATACTGTAGGTTGGAGCCCTGTAAAATCAACACAAAATGGAGGGGATGGGTACAATGATGCTAGTACACACCTGAGGAAGAAATTCAACAGAGAGAGGTGTTCAGCATACCAACCAGGATTCAGAGAAACTTCTGTATTTTATTTTTCCAGTAATGGCTAGGGCAATATTTACTAAGGTGTGGTATACATACCACTGAGTTTAAGCAGTTCATGGACATTTTCATTTTGATAGTGATTTTAATGTTTATATATATATATATATATATTTTTTTTTTTTTTTTTTTTTTTTTTTTTTGAGACAGAGTCTCGCTCTGTCTCCCAGGCTGGAGTGCAGTGGCCGGATCTCAGCTCACTGCAAGCTCCGCCTCCCGGGTTTAGGCCATTCTCCTGCCTCAACCTCCTGAGTAGCTGGGACGACAGGCGCCCGCTACCTCGCCCGGCTAGTTTTTTGTATTTTTCAGTCGAGACGGGGTTTCACCGTGTTAGCCAGGATGGTCTCGATCTCCTGACCTCGTGATCTGCCCATCTCGGCCTCCCAAAGTACTGGGATTACAGGCTTGAGCCACCGTGCCCGGCCTATATTTATTGTAATATGTGTTAGAAAACTAGCACTGCAAATATGATTTCAGAAATATAATTGCTTAGACTGAAGCTAAAGTAAATGTTTTGTTTTTAAAACTTATTAAATTAAGAAAACTAAGGGCCGGGCGCAGTGGTTCACGCATGTAATCCCAGCACGTTGGGAGGCTGAGGTGGGTGGATCACGAGGTCAGGATATCGAGACTGTCCTGGCTAACACGGTGAAACCCCGTCTCTACTAAAAATACAAAAATGGTAAAATCATGAAGGTGGTATTCAAATGACTGAAGCTTGGGAAACACTGGTGCAAATTTAAAAGACTAAATCTGGGGGCTGGCCACTAGAGAAGTGTTCTCTATTATGAGTAAAGATATTTCATCAGCACCTGTTCTGATTCCATGCTTACCTAGCAACTTCTTGACTAATCACTCAACTTCCCTAGTGATTGGATACTGGGAAAGGAGGTGCCATAAATAAGACATACAAGCCTTACTTGCTCCTTATTATGAATTAATACATTGAAATTCTGGTTTAGAAATCAGTCTTGTTTGAGCTTAACTAGTGTTCCTGAGAGGTCCTGTTTGCAATCAACCAGCCTTCCTAGATGACATAACACAATCTGTGGCACCTAAACTCTGTTATCAGTGTGTTTAATGAGAGCTTAAAGTAAGTGAAGGATAAAAGTCAAATACTGTGTCAGGTTACCTTGGACAATACTTCCTTAGACTAAGGGGTCTTATTGGCCCTTTGTCACAGAACAGTAGTTTACCAGTGAACTATGGAATTTAGTGAAGAGTCACTAGGAAAGCATAGTACCCTAGGAGGAGAAGTAGTGACCAGACCCTGTCCATGAACCTTGGCCAGGAATGAATCTCTTTTTGTCTGCCTCTCTCAAGACTGAAGGATTACAGCTTTCAAATAGGAGGAAAGTCACCAGCAACTGGCTGTGAATTCAACATTGGTAATCTCTGATTGTTCATTTATTAGCCATATGACCTTGGGCAAATTATTTAATCTTTCTCTGTAAAATGGGGATAACCAGGGTCATCAGATACAGATATGGAGCTTGTATCCTGCAAAAAGGCACCAAACCAAAAGGCAAGAAATAGCTGAACCCTCCCTGCCTGCTCTCTACTGAACAAGCCGGGCACCTGCACAGCTGCATCTACTCATATGCGGCATCATTCCAATTCTCACAAAGGTTAAATTCCCTCTATTTAAAATACTTAGAATTGTTTCTACTTGCCTGATTGGTCCCTGACTGATACAGAGGTTTTATTGGAAAACTTCTTTGCCTGAAATCTGTCTTTTGGAGTTCTGAAACTTTTATAGAGTGCCTAACAAAAAGACTATCAATTTAGGACCTCACAAGGAGTTATCTACACTTGTTCCTTCTACTTCCTCACCTTTCAATCCTCAATCCACTGTAATCTGACTTCTGTCTCATTGCTTTATTGAAATTGCTACTGGCAAGGTCACATTGACCTCCTTGTTACCCTACCAGCAGTTTTCAGTTTTTAACCTAGGGGACCTCTTAGCAGTCAGTGACACCGTTGACCACTTCTTTATGAAAATACTCTATATGTAACTAGATAGCCATATGGAAAAAGACAAAATCTGACCTGTTTCTCACATTATACAGAGTAAGAAATTCACATATAAGAACAAAAATACTATGCAAAAACTAGAAGAAAACACTGATGAACTCTTCTGTACTTGCAAAAACTTGTCTACCTATGATTTAAAATCCTGAAGGAATAATTGTATGTAATATGACTAAGTAAAGGTTAAAAAATAAAACTTCATAGCAAAAAATAACTATAAGAAAGCCAAAAGACAAATGATAAGCTGGAGAAATATATATTTCAACATACATCCAGTAAAAAGATTAAGATCTATAATATGGAGAGCTTCTAAAAGTAAAAAAGAAAAAGATTAACAGATCTCAAGAAAAATGGGCAAGAGATATAAACAAAGAGTTCACAGAAGAAGAAAAGCAAATAGTCCTTAAATAAATAAAGAAAATCTCAACTTCGTTTTAAGAGCAATGCAAATGAAAACTACACTGAGAAACAATTTTTCACCTATTCGAATGGCAAATGTTTGATAATGCACTCTGTTAGAAAGCTGTAAAGTAATAGGCACTCACATTACTCTTGGGAATGCACCATGGCATAACCCTGAGGGAAGGAAATTTGACAATATCTAGCAAAATTACACATGCATTTACCCTTTGATCCAGCAAACTTCCATCTGGAAGTTATCTCAGAGATACACTGGCAAAAAATACAAAAGGATTTTACACAAAGTTATTCACTGCAGAACCAAAAGCTAAAGGCTGAAAACAACCAAAAACTTCCTCAATAGCAGGGCAAAACATCTACCAATGGAACACTTTGCCATTATTAAAAGAAAAGAGGATTATCTCTATACACTGCTATGGAGTGATTGCCAGGATATATTATTGGAAAAAAACCAGAGTAGTGTGTCCAGTATGCTAGCTTATATCTACAAAGACATATTTGCTCATTTTTATTAGAAGGATAAACCAAAATTAATAAAATGGAAAGAAAAGAGGGAACCAGCAAAGGATAAGAACGTGTGCTAGGCCAGGTGCAAAGGGATTTCCCGGCCAGCAAATCTCTTTCTTACAGTAGAATGCTAGCTAACAAATGTAGAAGAACTAATAGAGGAGCTTTTTAGTTACCATTTTGCAACTATCATACTAATATTTGATTCTGGCTTACTAAAACTAGCAGCTGAAAGTTTGATGAAAAAAGGACATTAATAAGGTCTTATATAGTGTCTCCCCATGAATTAGTTATCAATTATAAAGAAAAAATAATAACTGTACAGTGGAGAAACCTGGAAGATACTATCTTAACCAAGTGACCAAAGTTAGTAGTACTGTTCTGGTGATCTACTGCTGCATAACAAACTACTCCAAAATTTGGTGGCTTAAAACTATTATTAACTTTCTTGGTTCTGTTGATTGAGGGGGCTCAGTTGGGATCTGTCATGGAATTACATCAGATGTTGGCTGGGACTTGATTCATCTTAAAGTTTGATATCAATTTATTTAACATTCAAGATGGCTTCTTTCTTGAGCTATCTGGTGGCTGGGATACCTGGAACAGTTGGGTGCTGGCCAGGCATCTCTCTCTCTCCAAGTGGCTAGCTTGGGCTTCCTCACAGTTGGTGGTCTCAGTCAGACTTCTTATGTTGGTGGCTTACCCCCAGAGTGAGCATTCCAACCAAGCAAACATTGCAAGGACAAAATTCCAAGAGACCAAGGCAGAAGCTGCAAGGCTTCTTCAGATCTAGTAGAAGAAAAAACGATCACATCTGCCACATTCGATTAGTTAAAAGAAAGTCATTGGGCCAGTCCAGATTCCAGGAGAGGCAACAACATAAGGCCATGAAAACTGGGGACATAGTTCACTGAAGAACTTGGAGACTAGCTATCAATGATGATCAATACGCATCATATGCCTCCAGATGTAATGCAGTAAGAAAGACACTGTAATACTCATGTGCTATTTCTGCCAGAAATGTTTAACTTGAACCTCATCATGAGGAAACTTGCGATAGATTCTAATTAAGGGACATTCTACCAAATAGCCTATACTCTTCAAAAATGTCAATGTCATGAAAGACAAAGAAAGGCTAAGGAATTAATTCAGATTAAAGGAGCCTAAAGAGACATGAAGACTAAATGCATGATTAATCCTGGGTTGGATGCTGGATGAGAAAAAAAGAATGCTATAAAGGACACTATTGGAACAATTGGTGAAATTTGAATTAGGTTTATAGATTAAATAAGAGCACTGTGTCAATAAAAATGATCTAATTGTAATAACTGTACTGTGAACATCCTTGTTTTTAGGAAATATACACCGAAGAATTTAAGGGCAGAGGCATATTGTCTGCAACTTAATCTCAAGTGGTTTAGGAAAAACTGTATGAGAGAGAGAGAGAGAGAGAAAGCCAGGAGGGGTGAAGAAGGGAGAGAATAATAAAACAAATATGGCAAAATGATAACAATGGGTAACTCTGGGTGAAAAGTATATGGGAATTCTTTGTGCTATCTTTGCAAAAATTTTTACAAGTTTGAAGTTATTTCAAATTAAAGAAAATATTTTCAAATGACAAAAACATATCAAAGATATTTTAAAATTTTATGACTTCATCATTAACGATGCAAAAAATAGTCCAAGTCAAAACCCAAATACCTTATTGGCCACCTTTGCTGGATGCTAGGGAATCAACCAATCTTGAAAACTAGTAAAAAGAAAGAAGCGGCCAGGTGCAGTTGCTCATGCCTGTAATCCCAGCACTTTGGGAGACTGAGGCAGGTGGATTACAAGGTCAGGAGTTCAAGACCAGCCTGGCCAATATGCTGAAATCCCGTCTCTACTAAAAATACAAAAATTAGCTGGGTGTGGTGGCATGCACCTGTAGTCCCAGCTACTCGGGAAGCTGAGGCAGAAGAATCATTTGAACCCAGGAGGCGGTGGTTGCAAGTGAGCTAAGATTGTGCCACTGCACTCCAGTCTGGGAAACAGAGCGAGACTCCGTCCCCCCACCACCCCCAAAAAAAGAAAGAATCAAATGTTTATACTACATTTCCTAAGCACACTTCATCTTGGAGTAATCAAACTGTTGAGGGAAAATTCTTCTCCTTAGAAGAATTCCAGCTAATAAACGAAAAATTCCTCTCTATTTTCTAGGCCAGGGATTGGGAAACCAAGGTCCTCAGGACAAACCTAGCCCAACACCTGTGGCTGTAAATAAACTGGAATACAGTTGTGTTGGCCCGTTTGTGCTTATTATAACAAAAATACCTGAGACTGGGTAATTTATAAAGAACATAAACTTACTTCTCACAGTTCTAGAGGCTGGGAGTCCAAGATTAAGGCACCAGCAGGATCAGTGTCTGGTGAGGGCTCAGTTTCCAGTTCCAAGATGGCAACGCGTTGCTGCATCCTCTGGAGGGGAAGAACACTGTGTCCTCACATGGCAGAAGAGTAAAGAGAGCAAACCTACTCTCTCAAGCCCTTTTATAAATGCCCTACTACATTCGTGAGAGCATAGCTCTCATAAGCATCACTTCCTAAAAAGGCCCCACTGAATTTTGGAGGTAACACGCATTCAAATCATGGCAGCCGTCACCCCAGTTGTTTACATATTGTCGATACTGGTTGCATTCACACCATAAAGGCAGAATTTAGTAGTTATGACAGAGACCACATGGCTATTGGGCCTAAAATATTTATCACTGGGCTGTTTACAGAAAAAGTTTGCCAATCCTTGCTCTAGTCCAGGAGAAGAATGGCCAATGACCTCCAGTGCCCAAACTGTGAGGGCACTATTACAAACTCACAGGGACATCACAGGGTATTTTAAATTTCTGAGGAAACAACAGTGACATCTGTCAGAAGCCATGTGAACTACCAGCTTGAGGTAATTCAAAGTTTCAACATTAGAGCAAATTACATTCTTTTGACTAACCTATCTTTGCAGTCAGGTTTTCAGTGGTAGATATGGTCTCAAGAAAGCGTTGTGCAGAATCCAGTTACAAACAGGAAATGAGGATAGTGGTGTCCCACCTGATTTCAAGGTTTCAGAAATTATGAGGTACCCAAGAGGTATAAACATCCCATTAGTAAGCGAATGTGGTTATTTAAGGATGAAATTAAAGTATTATTCTTTCTTTCAATTTATGTGTATATGTTAAAGTCACTACCAAGTTACTAGGACATAAATACATATGTTAAAAGTAATAGCAAAAACCATAATTACTTTTGCACCAACCTAATATTAATTTGTTCGACCCTAACTACTTAATAAACAGAAATGTTAGGTACTTCTTTTGACCTATGGGAACTGAGAAAAAATTATTCAGACACTAAAGGTGCCATGAACTTCTGATCTAGTGGATGATCATCAATGGCTGCTGAAACGATTAGGTGAAAAGCAGATGAGGAACTTTGTTATAGACAACATTTGAGCCCACTGAACAGCTTTAATCTCACAAAAGAAAGACCTCCAGAAATCGTGTGCTTCCCAAAGTGTTACAATAGAAGTACAAAACGCTATCTATAAAGGCTTGATTTTAAAAAATTAAGTATGCATATTATCAATTGTTCAACTATCCAGACTTAACTACCAGCCTACAGCAATTAGAGGGAATACAGAATGTTAAATAACATTGCAGGGATATAATCAGCAAAATCTAGACTACAAGAAATTTTACTGGAAAAAATACTTCAGTTTCTTTGAAAAAAAAATGTAAAGGTAAAAAAGAGGTGGTTAACTTAGGACTAAAGGGGATGTAAGAAACATAACTAATTGCAATGTGTGAATCTTGTTTGGATCCTGACTCAAACCAACTGAATTAAATTACAGTACAATTCAAGAATTTGTAAATTCATGATACTAAATATTAATGTTTTAGTATGATAATTATATTGTGGTTATAATTTTTTAGATGAGTCTTTTGTTGTTGTTTTGAGACAGGGTCTCACTCTGTCACCCAGGCTGGACTGCAATAGTGCAATCTCACTGCAGCCTCAACCTCCCTGGACTCAGGTGATCCTCCCATCTCAGCCTCTCAAGTAGCTGGGACTACAGGTATACACCAACATGCCCAGCTAGTTTTTGTATTTTTTGTAGAAACAGGATTTCTTCATGTTGCCCAGCCTCTTCTTGAACTCCTGGACTCAAGGGATCTATCTGCCTCAGCCTCCCAAAGTGCTGGGATTATAGGCATGAGCCACTGCACCCGGCCTTAAAAGAGTCTTTATCTTTTAGAAATACATACTGAGGGAGGTTCTGCCTACCCAAGGCCGCTGCTGTGCGGAGACCCCTGGGTGAAGCCACCGTCATCATGTCTGACCAGGAGGCAAAACCTTCAACTGAGGACTTGGGGGATAAGAAGGAAGGTGAATATATTAAACTCAAAGTCATTGGACAGGATAGCAGTGAGATTCACTTCAAAGTGAAAATGACAACACATCTCAAGAAACTCAAAGAATCATACTGTCAAAGACAGGGCGTTCCAATGAATTCACTCAGGTTTCTCTTTGAGGGTCAGAGAATTGCTGATAATCATACTCCAAAAGAACTGGGGATGGAGGAAGAAGATGTGATTGAAGTTTATCAGGAACAAACGGGGGGTTATTCAACAGTTTAGATATTCTTTTTATTTTTTTTCTTTTCCCTCAATCCTTTTTTATTTTTAAAAATAGTTCTTTTATAATGTGGTGTTCAAAACGGAATTGAAAACTGGCACCCATCTCTTTGAAACATCTGGTAATTTGAATTCTAGTGCTCATTACTCATTATTGTTTGTTTTCATCGTGCTGATTTTTGGTGATCAAGCCTCAGTCCCCTTCATATTACCCTCTCCTTTTTAAAAATTACGTGTGCACAGAGAGGCCACCTTTTTCAGGACATTGCATTTTCAAGCTTGTGGCGATAAATAAGATCGACCAATGCAAGTGTTCATAATGACTTTCCAATTGGCCCTGATGTTCTAGCATGTGATTGCTTCACTCCTGGACTGTGACTTTCAGTGGGAGATGGAAGTTTTTCAGAGAACTGAACTGTGGAAAAATGACCTTTCTTTAACTTGAAGCTACTTTTAAAATTTGAGGGTCTGAACCAAAAGAAGAGGAATATCAGGTTGAAGTCAAGATGACAGATAAGGTGAGAGTAATGACTAACTCCAAAGATGGCTTCACCGAAGAAAAGGCATTTTAAGATTTTTAAAAAATCTTGTTTGTGCTCGCTTCGGCAGCACATATACTAAAATTGGAACGATACAGAGAAGATTAGCATGGCCTCTGCGCAAGGATGACACGCAAATTCGTGAAGCGTTCCATATTTTTCTTTCACCAAAAAAAAAAAAAAAAATCTTGTCAGAAGATTCCAGAAAAGTTCTAATTTTCATTAGCAATTAATAAAGCTATACATGCAGAAATGAATACAACAGAACACTGCTCTTTTTGATTTTATTTGTACTTTTTGGCCTGGGATATGGGTTTTAAATGGACATTGTCTGTACCAGCTTCATTAAAATAAACAATATTTGTAAAAATAGTAAAAAAAAAAAAAAAAAAAAAGAAATACATACTGAGTTGCCAGGCACAGTAGTACACACCTATCGTCTCAGCTAATTAGGAAGCTGAGGCCAGAGGATCCCTTGAGCTCAGGAGTTTGAGGCCAGCCTGGGCAACACAGCCTAGTGATATCTGTGATAACACAGATAAGGCAACATCTATAAGTGATAGATACAGGGAATCTCTACCTAGTCCTTAAATGTTGGGGTTTTTTTGGAATTTGTTCTCAATTCCTGGCCCCATCCTTTTTTTGTCTTGAGTGATTTTATCTTCTCTCAGTGCACATGTGTATTAATCAAAAATGTTTTAGGGCCTCTGGCTACGATGGCACCTGCAGTAATCCCAGCACTTTTGTAGGCTGAGATGAGAGGGTCACTTGAGGTTAGGAGTTGGAGACCAGCCTAAGCAACATAGGGAGACCTCATCTCTACAAAAAATTTAAAATTAGGCAGTTGTGGTGGTGGACACCCGTAATCCCAGCTAGTCAGGAAGCTGAGTAGGGAGGAGCTCTTGCACCTGGGAGGTAGAGGCTGCAGTGAGCTGTGATCATGCCACTGCACTCCAGCCTGGGCGACAGAGTGAGACTCTGTCTCAAACAAACAAAAACAAAGTTTTAGTGGCTATGATGTTATGATATATACTGTTTTTTTGTCCATGGTTCCTGACCTCTATCTCCCATAGTCCTTGTTATAATGTTGGGGCACTTAAGACCTTAGGAAATAGAATCTCTCTTTCTTTCTCCCGTCCTCCTTTTACCTGCCCAAGGCAAGACTATAAACTGATTGTGGGTCAAAAGATCCTTAATCCAGAAAGCGCCCTACCCCACACCTGAGAGGAAGGAATACAACACAGAGAGGCTAAGAAAAGTCTGAAAAGACAAGCCTTGCTGGGTTTAAATCATATTTTCTTGTCTAATCACATTTCTACACAGTTGTCAATCATGCCTATGCAATGAAGCCTCCATAAAAACCCAAAATGAGAGGGATCAGAGAGCTCCTGGATACCTGCACATGTGGAGGTTCCTGGAGGGTGGTGCACCCAGGCGGTGCATTGAAGCTCCATGCCCCTTCCCCTATACCTCACCCTATACATGTCTTCATTTGTATCCTTTGTAATATCCTTCATGATAAAACAGTACATATAAGTAAGTGTTTCTTTGAGTTCTGTAAGCCACTCCAGTAAATTAATTGAACCCAGAGAGGGGGTCACGGGAACCCCAACTTGAAGCTAGTCCACCAGAAGTTCCAGAGGCCTTGACTTGCAACTGGTATGGTGAGGTTGGGGGCAATCTTGGGCATTGAGTCCTCAGCCTGTGGAATCTGTTGCTATCTCCAGTATCAGAATTGATTGGAGGACTCCCAGTTGGTGTCCGCTGCAGAATTCATTGCTTGCTTGGTGGTGGGGAGAAACCCTCACACATTTGGTCACAGAAGACTTTTTCTGTGTTGATGATTGTTGTCATGGTAGCGTGAGAGCAGAGGAAAAACATGCTTTGAGAGTTTCTCCCAAACAGTAACAAACCTTATTCAACTCACTTTAAGAAAAAAAAACAAACAAACAGTAAAGGAGATTTATCTTGAAAGAATACAGAATGAAGATCAGAGTTGTAGGAACCAAGACCTCAGTTCTAGACTTAGTGCCACTGGTCTAGTTACTCTATCTCCATGCATTGAGCAGAGATGTCTTTGTTCTAAAGACAGGTTCTCTTTATGCTGCAGTGAAAATGATGACTACCATCAGCTCCAGAATCACGTTCCTCTAGTTTAGCCATCTGGTGAACAAATAAGCAACTCCAGGAAGAGATTTTCTTTCTCTTCCTGTCTACAGACCAACTCTAGCGAAAGACTCTGATTTGCCTTTTGAGTCATGTTCCCCATATGGGAGGATGACATAGAATAACGAGGTCTGGCTAAGACCAAGGGAGAAGGGTCTACTATCAGAAGAAAGGGAAATTTTTACTGGGCAAATAAGAGTAGCTATCTCAGTTCCCTAAAGAAAGCTACAATGACCCCTTGCGATGTTGGTAACTCTCAAATGTAGAGTTCCACATCTTGCCACCCAGCAGCCCACTAGATACCTACAATCAGTTTTACAGCTGCTCTTCACTCAGCATTTCCAAAGCTGAATTCATCCTCTCAACCTCTCTTCCCAATCTGTTTTCCCTCTTTATTCTCAATCTCAATGAAGGATACTACCATTCATAGACTTGTGCAAGCCCCAAACCTGGGAATCCTATTCTTTACTCCTCAATATCCATCACTCCCCACATTCAGGTAGTAAAATCTGTCAATTCTACCTCGATTTTCTCTATCTTGAAAATGCTCATATCTTATACGTTGAATGCTCATTTATCTGTTCCCCACTGTCACTAATGAAGTTTAGTGGTTATCATCTCTCATCTAAACTACTTCAGTATCCTTTTCTGACTTTTTGATTTAAAGTAGTACCCTCAAAGCATTATACTGTACAATGGCACCCAGTTTACTTATGTAACAGAACTTACCATAACATCTATTTATTAAATAAAATGTTCACTTTTAATTGTTATTATTATTGTCTTTCTCCTTGACTTGAATATAAGTTCCTTCTTGGAAGAGACCATGTCATTCCAATCCACTTGTAGTACATTAGGGTGTCTAAATCAACTCAAACTGGTGTGGTGAGGTGCGGGGCAGACTTGGGGACTGAGTTTTGTCCAATTAAGCAGGCACAGAGTTTTTTACAACACACAGAGTTTTTTACAACTTATATTTATTGCTAAACAAATACGAATTTTCCTCTCAACAAGCAGGCATAAAGTTTTTTACAACTTATATTTTATACTTTTATATTTTTACAACCTATATTGCTAAATATAAATTGTAAAAAAAAAAAAAAAAAAAAAAAAAAAAAAAAAACCTCTATGCCTGCTTAGTCAGACAAAAATTACCATTAAACTGGTAGATTTTGTTAGAGGAAGGAAATGATTGGAGAAAAAGTGTGGCACTCAAACTTTTCCCTGTATTAATCTTTTTTTTTAATTAAATTACATTTTATTTTATTTTATTTGTTGAGGCAGAGTCTTGCTCTGTTGCTCAGGCTGGAATGCTGGAATGCAGTGGTGCAATCCTGGCTCACTGCAACCTCTGTCTCCCGGGTTCAAGCAATTCTCCTGCCTCAGCCTCCCAAGTAGCTGGGACTACAGTTGTGCGCCACCAGGCCTGTTTAATTTTTGTATTTTTAGTAGAGATGGGGTTTCACCATGTTGGCCAGGCTGGTCTTGAGCTGCTGGCCTCAAGTAATCCACCCACCTCGGCTTCCCAAAGTGCTGGGATTACAGGTGTGAGCCACAGGGCCCCCACTGTCCCCCCAATTAAACCTACCGTGTTTCATTAACCTTCTTGAATCTGAAGTTTTATTTTTCACAACATTAGGGGAATTTTCCAGCTTTTATTTTTATTTATTTATTTTTTTGAGACAGAGTCTCACTCTGTCACCTAGGCTGTAGTGCAGTGGTGCAATCTTGGCTCACTGCAACCTCTGCCTCCTGGGTTCAAGTGATTCTCCTGTCTCAGGCTCCTGAGTAGCTGGGATTACAGACATGCACCATCATGCCCAGATAATTTTTTGTATTAGGTTGTATGGGGTTTCACCATGTGGGCCAGGCTGGTTTCGAACTCCTGACCTCAGGTGATCCACCTGCCTCAGCCTCCCAAAGTGCTGGGATTACAGGCATGAGCTACAGGCCCCAGCTGTCCCCCCAATTAATCTTATTGTATTTCATTAACCTTCTTGAATCTGATGTTTTATTTTTCACAACATTAGGGGAATTTCCCAGTTTTTATTTCTTCAAATATTCTCTCTCTCCTCATTTTCTAGGAAAATAATTTCATTTATGTTCGAACTTTTGATATTGTCCCATATCAAAAGGGTCCCTGAGGCTATTTTTTCCAACCATTTACTTCACTGTTGTTCAGATTATATAATTTCTGTTGATTTATCTGCAAGGTTACTCACTCTTTTCTGTCACTTCCATTCTGCTGTTAAGCCTATTCACTAAAAAGGTGAATTTTAAATTTCAGATATTAAAATTTTCAGGGATTTTTGTATGTGTATATATGTCTGTGATTTTTAGTTCTCTGCTAATATTTCCTACTTTTTCATCATTGTGATCTTATTTCCCTTCACATCCTTGACTTAGTTTAAATAGCTACTTTAAAATCTCTGTCTACTAATTCAAACATCTGGGGATCTTAGAACTGGTCTCTCTGTTAGTTGTCTTTTCTCTTCAAATTGGGGTGTTTGGCTGGGCATGGTGGCTCACGTCTGTAATCCCAGCACTTTGGGAGGCTGAGGTGGGGGGATCACCTGAGGTCAGGAGTTCAAGACCAGCCTGACCAACAAGGTGAAACCCTATCTCTAGTAAAAATACAAAAATTAGCCAGGTATAGTGGTGGGCACCTGTATTCCCAGCTACTCAGGAAGCTGAGGCAGAAGAATCACTTGAGACCAGGAGGTGGAGTTTGCATCAGTGAGCTGAGATCATGCCACTGCACTCCAGCCTGGGTGACAGAGTGAGACACTATCTTAAAAAAAATAAAAGTCTCATCTGAGACAAGGCAAGTCCCTTCCACCTATGAGCCTGTAAAATCAAAAGCAAGTTAGTTACTTCCTACATACAATGGGGGTACAAGCATTGGGTAAATACAGTTGTTGCAAATGGAAGAAATTGGCCAAAACAAAGGGGCCACAGGCCCCATGAAAGTTCAAAATCCAGCAGGGAAGTCAAATTTTTAAAGGTCCAAAATTATCTCCTTTGACTCCATGTCTCACATCTAGGTCATGCTGATGCAAGAGGTAGGTTCCCATAGTCTTGGGCAGCTCCACCCCTGTGGCTTTTCAGGGTACAGCCTTACTCCCAGCTGCTTTCATGGGCTGGCATTGAGTGTCTGTGGCTTTTTCAGGCACATGATGTAAGCTGTTGGTGGATCTACCATTCTGGGGTCTGGAAGATGGTAGCTCTCTTCTCACAGCTCCACTAGGCAGCGCCCCAGTAGGGAGTCTGTGTGGGGGCTCCCACTCCACATTTCCCTTCCACACTGCCTTGGCAGAGGTTCTACGTGAGCACCCCCACCCCTGCAGCAAATTTTTGCCTGGGCATCCAGGAGTTTCCATACATCCTCTGAAATCTAGGTAGAGGTTCCCAAACCTCAATATTTGATATCTGTACACCTGCAGGCTCAGTACCACATGGAAGCTGCCAAGTCTTGGGGCTTCCACCCTCTGAAGCCACAGCCTGAGCTGTACCTTGGCCCCTTTTAGCCACCGCTCCGGAAGGAGTGGCTGGGATGCAGGGCACCAAGTCCCTATACTGCACACAGCATGGGGACCCTGGGCCCAACCCACAAAACTATTTTCTCCAAGGCCTTGGGCCTGTGATGGGAAGGGCTGCCATGAAGACCTCTGACATGCCCTGGATACATTTTCCCTATTGTCTTGGGGATTAACATTCTGCTCCTTGTTACTTATGCAAATGTCTGCAGCCAGTTTGAATTTCTCCTCAGAAAATGGGATTTCCTTTTCCAATGCATTGTCAGGCTACAAATTTTCCAAACTTTTATGCTCTGCTTCCCTTATAAAACTGAATGCTTTTAACAGCATCCACGTCACCTCTTGAATGCTTTGCTGCTTAGAAATTTCTTCTGCCAGATACCCTAAATCATCTCTCTCAAGTTTAAAGTTCCACAAATCTCTACGGCAGGGTCAAAATGCCACCGGTCTCTTTGCTAAAACATAACAAAAGTCACCTTCGCTCCAGTTCCCAACAAGTTCCTCATCTCCATCTGAAACCACCTCAGCCTGGATCTTATGTCCACATCGCTATCAGGCTTTTGGTTAAAACCATTCAACAAGTCTCTAGGAAGTTCCAAATTTTCCCACATTTTCCTGTCTTCTTCTGAGCCCTCCAAACTGTTCCAGCCTCTGCCTGTTACCCAGTTCCAAAGTTGCTTCCACATTTTCAAGTATCTTTTCAGCAGCGGCCCACTCCACTGGTGCCAATTTACTGTATTAGTCCATTTTCACACTGCTGATATAGACATACCTGTGACTGGGCAATTTACAAAAGAAAGAGGTTTAATTGGACTTACAGTTCCACATGGCAGGGGAGGCCTCATAATCATGGCAGAAAGTAAGGAGGAGCAAGTCACATCTCATGCAGATGGTAGCAGGCAAAGAGAGAATGAGAGAGAAGTGAAAGCAGAAACCCCTTATAAAACCATCAGATCTCATGAGACTTACTACCACAAGAACAGTATGGGGAAAACTGCCCCCATGATTCAATTATCTCCTACCAGGTCCCTCCCAAAACACATGGGAACTATAGGAGTACAATTCAAGATGAGATATGGTTGGAGACACAGAGCCAAACTATATCATACACTTTGCTGTTCTTGGGAGGGGGTGGTGTCACATAAATGTCTGTTAGAACTAGTTGGTTTATGTGTTGTTCGAGACTTCAACTCTTTTGTTGATCTTCTATCTGGGCCTTTACGGAATGCAAGGTGTTGAATTCTTCAACTATTAGGGTAGCACTGTCTAAAATTACATCTTTATATATTATGTGCTCATTAACATAGATTTATAATTATTCTTTTATGCATTTATTTTTTAAATCCTTTTTCTTAAAAAAGAGGAGTTACAAACCCAAAAATAGAAAACTACTTACTTTTAATTTCACCTATGTAGTTATCTTTACTGATGTTCTCTATTTCTTCATATGGCTTTGAGTTACTGTCTCATAGCCTCTTTTCAGGCTGAAGGACTTCCTTTAGTACCACTTGTAGTTATGAACTCCCTCCTTTTTTGTTGTTCTAGGAACATATTTATTTCTCCTTCATTTTTTAAGGATACTTTTGCCAGATTCATGATTCTTTTTGGCTTTTATTCGCAGCACTTATGTCATTCCACTGCCTTCTGAGCTCCATGGTTTCTGATGATAAGTCTACTGTTAATCTTAATGAAGATTCCTTATACATGACCAGTCATTTCTCTCTTGCTGTTGTCAAAATTATTTGTTTTTGTCTTTTAACAATTTAATCACAATTTGTCTTGGTGTAGATCCCTTTCAATTTATCCACCCTGAAGTTCATTGAGCTTCTTAGATGTGTAGATTCCTGTCTTTCATTAAATTTGGTAATTTTTCAGCTATTATTTCTTCAAATATTCCTTACACTCCTTTCTTTTCTCCTCTCCTTTTGGAATTCCCACTGTGCAAATGTTTGCTTGATGGTGTCCTGCAATCCTTACAGGTCTTGTTCATTTTTCTTATTTTTTCTTTCTGTTCCTCAAATTGTATACTCTTGATATATCTTCAAATTCCCCAATCTTTCTTCTGCCTGCTCAAACCACTATTGAACCCCTCCAGTGAACATTATATTTCAACTATTGTGCTTTTCAACTCCAGCAACTCTATTTGGTTTCTTTTTATAATTTCTACCTCTTTAACAGTAACCTCTATTTATTGAACAATTCACTTTTCCTGGTTTCCTTTATTTATTGTCTATTATTTTCTTTGTTCTTTGAGCATACTGAAGACAATTGACAATGTCTGGGCTTCCCAAAGGAATGTTCTTTAAAAATTTTTTCCTTGTAAATAAGCCATACCTTCTTGTTTCTTTGCATGCCACATAATTTTTTGTTGTTGAAAATTGGACGTTTTGTTTATAATGTGGTAATTCTGGATATCTGTTTCTCCCACTCCCTACCAGAGTTTGTTGTTGTAGTTTATTTCTTTTATTAAAAGTCTGGAACCAAAAAATAAAAAGATAAAAGCCCAAAATGCAAGAAAACACTCCCAGTCTTTGCCAATTAGCTATGTGTTGCGGCACCCCTTCAATGCTCAAATAAGTAGTTTACAACGCCGCCTTAACCTTCACTTCCTGCTTGCATGAAGGCTAAAGGTCAGTCAGAGGTGAGAGTTTACGGTGTTCTTAGGTTTTTTCTGAGTATGCATCCAGACCAGGGCATGCCGATGGCCTTCTAGATTCCCCAGAAAAAAATGAAGCTTTCCAAAGCCCTTATTCCCCCAAGTATCTCCTTCTCCAGCCTCTTCTTTCCCAGGATTTTTGTCTGTTTATTGCTTGCCCTGGCTTTCATACCATGCTTTCTGTAACACTGGCTGTTTGCCTCTAATGTTTTTGACAAACACTGCCTGGGAAGCTGCCTGAGCCCTGAGGAAGCTCTGAGGCAGGTGAAACAAAGGCAAGCCCTTGAGTTGAATCTTTAGGAAACCATCAGAGAGGTCAAAACACACCTACAATTCCTTGAGGATAAGGTCCAAGTGCTCCCTCTGGTGCCAGCAACCCACACCAGGAATGTGGCTGCCATCTTCAAGGCCACTGCCAGCTTGAAGAGTAGATGACCACAGAACTCTCTTACCAAAATTCAGCAGTTTTTTCTTCATTACATGTTCTCCTGGCTTTTGTGAGGTTTTTTTTGTGTGTGTGTGTGTGTGTTTTTATCAGTTTCAGTTTCCAAAAAAGGTGCTTCTGACATTTTTGCCAGCTTATTCATTTTTTAGTTCCCTACTTTTTTCCCATTTTTTGCTGACATAATTTCATACTATTTACTTTTGTGTTTCCCGGCCTTGCTTGAAATTATTTTCTCAGCCTGGAATGCAGAGAAAAAAGAAAGCTTGCTATCACTGAAACTACCAAAAGAATGTATTACTGACTTGTGTTACTTGACTGGCCCTGACTTGAAGGCAGGGCCAAAGAGCAGTTCAAAAAGTTTTTGAACAATAATACCATCAGCAAAACAACTTTTATCTCCCTTAAAGACAACATTCAGGCCGGGCGCGGTGGCTCAAGCCTGTAATCCCAGCACTTTGGGAGGCCGAGACGGGCGGATCACGAGGTCAGGAGATCAAGACCATCCTGGCTAACCCGGTGAAACCCCGTCTCTACTAAAAAATACAAAAAAAAAAAAACTAGCCGGGCGAGGTGGCGGGCGCCTGTAGTCCCAGCTACTCGGGAGGCTGAGGCAGGAGAATGGCGTAAACCCGGGAGGCGGAGCTTGCAGTGAGCTGAGATCCGGCCACTGCACTCAGCCCGGGAGACAGAGCGAGACTCCGTCTCAAAAAAAAAAAAAAAAAAAAAAAAAAAAAAGACAACATTCATTAAATCGTTTGCCTTGCATTTGTCAAGCCCTCCATAATAGATGCAATGTTTGAGAGCACACAGGCTTTGGGATAAGATCTTAGTATGAATTCCAGATCCTCTGCCACTTGGTAGTTGTTTGGCATTGTACAAGGTACTTAAATTCTCTGGGACTATTTCCTTATCTGTAAGACAGGAAAAATATACATTTCTACAGCTGTGATAAAGACTTAAAGAGATATTATCATTTCCAGAACTGTGGTAAAGACTTAAAAAGATATACACATAAAATTCTTGGCATTCAATGTTAGCTATTTGTTAAATCTGAATTTTTATTCTGTCTCCCATGCCGGAGTGCAGTGGCACAAACTCAGCTCATTGCAACCTCTGCCTCCTGGGTTCAAGCGATTCTTCTGCCTCAGCCTCCAGAGTAGCTGGGATTACAGGCACATGCCACCATGCCTGGCTAATTTTTGTATTTTTAGTAGAGACGGGTTTCACCATGTTGGTCAGGCTGATCTCAAACTCCTGACCTTGTGATCTGCCCTCCTCAGCCTCCCAAAGTGCTGCAATTACAGGTGTTAAGCCACCGTGCCCAGTCTAAATTTGAATTTTCAAGTTTAGGTTTTTTGTTTTGTTTCGTTTTGTTTTTGAGACAGGGTCTTGCTCTGTCATCCAGGCTACAGTGCAGTGGCACCATCACAGCTCACTGCCGCCTTAACTCCTGGCCTCAAACGATCCTCCTGCCTCAGCCTCCCAAGTAAGCTTGACTACAGGCAGGTGCCACCCTCCCTAGTTAATTTTTTGAATTCTTTTGTAGAGATGGGGTCTCCCTATGTTGCCCAGACTGATCTCCAACTCAAGTGGCCTCAAGTGATTCTCCCACCTCAACCTCCCAAAACCTCCCAAAATGCTGGGATTACAGGCATAAGCCACGGAGCCGGCCTAAATTTTGAGTTTTTTTTCTGGCATTACAGACACTGTTTTTTCTGGTTTAAACAGAAAAAAGAAAAAGAAACAAAAAGAGCTACTGGCTTCCTTTGTAAGAAGAGCTTAGGGTTGCCACATGTTTTTCAGGGACTGACCTTGAACTGATTTTCATAACAAACACATTAATTTTACTTAGACTGTATGTTTACCTGGGGAGGTTTTGGGGAAAAGTGCTGGGTATGTGGGGTGGGCCTCTAAAATCCGTCTAAAGCCGCTTTTAGCCTAGAGACTAACTTGCAAACACAGTTTTAAAAAACAAACCCAAATATCTAGACGACGGAGGGAGCATGCCAACTCAATAGTTTTTTCAAACCAGCTCCCCTTTGCGTCTGTAGGGTCCAAGGATGTAACCAGATCACACAACACGCGCCAGGAAAGCCCAAAAGAGGGGTGATCCCTCGATGGAGGTGCCGCATCAGCGTTTTCTCACGTGGCCTCCGGGGCTCTATGAATGGCAAGAGATCGCATTCCTTCTACTATCCCTCCCGGCCTCCAGCCGGGACAAGGAACTGGAGCAAACTCCGGGATGCAGTTTCGACCAGACTTGCCTACCTGGGCGCGCCGGCTGCCCAGTCTCCTGAAGCCTTGGGGCTGGGCCCTGCGGTGATGGGCGTGCTGGCCGTCGCAGAGCCCTCTGGGAGTTGTAGTCCGTAGCGGCGAGAGATTTGACAGCGACCGCCGGCTTGGCGCATTCAGAACTCCAACCCCCGCCGGCCCCCGCGGCCCAGTCTGTTGCCGCTTCCTGTTTGGACTGGGAGTCCCGTGGTCGCAAATTGTGAGAATTTGGAAAGGGAGTCTTCATCTTCTCGTCTAGTTCTCCGAGGTTGAAGGCTCGGCCTGCTCAGGTAGATCACGTTCCCACGTCTAGCATACTCGCCTCTCGGGGAGGTGGAGAGGTATCCGAGGGAAGGCGGCGGGAAGGGTTGAGGTTGGGGCGAAGCCGGCTGTCACCTGGGATAGTTCTTCAATGTAGCGCATCAGAACCGTAGCTGCTTTTGGGGATCAGGGAGGCCAAAGCCTGGAGTTGCGGAGACTGCTCCGGAGGCACGGCGCGCGCTCCTCAAGGGCTCAGTGAAAGAAAGTCAGGAGTCCCTCGGGGTCTGAGGGAATCCGAGTGTCTGTGGGAGTCGGTGTCAGCTGGAGCCTTAGGGAAAAGATAGGGTTAGGGTAAACGAACACCCTGACCCTCGGGTGAGAGAAGGAGGGAGCAGGAGAATTGGGGGACTTGTAGGAATGGAAGCACCCTTCTTTCTCTTGAGACAGGGTCTCGCTCCGTCGCTTGGGCTTGAGTGAGGTGGCGCGATCACGGCTAGGAGCACCTTTCTCCATCCCGAGTTGGGGAGATCTAGCGGGGGAATATGAGGGAGGAACCCCCTTTAGGCCTTGAGCTAGGACCACAGATGGGGTGAGGGCCATGACTGGTAAGCCCTCGCCACGCTTTTCACACGACTCAGTTGTGAGAATGAGTGTGTTGATAGTGGGTAGCTTGACATGTCAGCATAGTAGAGCTGGAATAGGGGTTTGAGAGCAGCTAGTCAAGCGCATTCTCCTCATTTTACAGAGAAGGAAACTGAGGTCCACCGAGTTGGAGAAACCCACTCAACACCAGGTAACTATTTAATGGCAAACTTGACTAAAACCTAGTTGTTATGACTACCAGGCAGTGTCTTATCCATTGCCGAGCTCCGTCCCCCTCGTAGATCAGCACACTGTAAAGTTGTACCTCCACTTTGTTTTCTTTTTTCTTTTCTTTTCTTTTCTTTTTTTTTTTCCACACAGAGTCTCACTCTATCGCCCAGGCTGGAGTGCAGTGGAGCGATCTTGGCTCACTGCAACCTCCGCCTCCCTGGTTCAAGCAATTCTCGTGCCTCAGCCTCCTGAGTAGCTAGGATTACAGCTGCCTGCCACCATGCCCCAATAATTTTTGTATTTTTAGTAGAAATGGGGTTTCACCATGTTGGCCAGCCTGGTCTTGAACTCCTGATCTCAAGTGATCCTCCCGCCTTGGCCTCCCAAAATGCTGCGATTACAGGCGTGGGCCACCGCGCCCGGCCCCTTTTTTCTTTTTAATATTTTCAGACATGACAAAGATCTGACATATGTAGGATAGCAGGCAGCTGCTGAGGAGAAAGGTTTTTTTTTTTTTTTTGAGATGGAGTCTCACTCTGTCGCCGGGGCTGGAGTGCAGTGGCCGGATCTCAGCTCACTGCAAGCTCCGCCTCCCGGGTTCACGCCATTCTCCTGCCTCAGCCTCCCGAGTAGCTGGGACTACAGGCGCCTGCCACCTCTCCCGGCTAGTTTTTTGTATTTTTTAGTAGAGACGGGGTTTCACAGTGTTAGCCAGGATGGTCTCGATCTCCTGACCTCGTGATCCGCCTGTCTCGGCCTCCCAAAGTGCTGGGATTACAGGCTTGAGCCACCGCTCCCGGCCAGGAGAAAGGTTTTTTTAAAAACGTTTCGGCGGGGTGCGGTGGCTCACACCTGTAATCCCAGCACTTTGGGAGGCTGAGGCGGGCACATCACGAGGTCAAGAGATCAAGACTGTCCTGGCCAATATGGTGAAACCCGGTCTCTACTAAAAAAAATACCAAAATTAGCCAGGTGTGGTGGTGCATGCCTGTAGTCCCAGCTACTCAGAAGGCTAAGGCAGGAGAATCTCTTGAACCTGGGAGGCGGAGGTTGCAGTAAGCCGAGATCGTGCCACACTGCACTCCAGCCTGGTGACAGAGTGAGACTCTGTCTCAAAAAAAAAAACGAAAACAAAACAAAAAAATGTTTCAATAGGTCGAAATAACCCATGTCCTAACTTAAGAAAAATCTCTCTGCCTCGTAAACAACTACAAACTTCATGTTAAGATGGAAGGTTGGGCCGATTGAGGTGGCTAAGACCTGTAATTCCAACACTTTTGGGAGGCTGAAGTGGACGGATCATTTGAGGTTAGGAGTTCAAGACCAGCCTGGCAAACATGGTGAAACCCTGTCTCTACTAAAAATACAAAAATCAGCCAGGCGTGGTGGTGTGCCTCTCATCTGTAATCCCAGCTACTTGGGAGGCTGAGGCAGGAGAATCACTTGAGCCTGGCAGGCAGAGGTTGCAGTGAGCCAAGATTGCACCACTGCACTCCAGCCTGAGCTACAGAGCAAGACCCTGTCCCAAAAAAAAAAAAAAGTTGTCATCTATAGTTTCTTTGTTTCTAAGAAAATAAAATTTACCTTTCCTTCCCCTAGACCTCTGAGAACAGCTAGACTTAGATTTCTTTACTTTTCTTTTCTTTTTTTTTTTTTTTTTTTGAGATGGAGTTTCGCTCCGTTGCCAGGCTGGAGTGCAGTGGCGCGATCTCGGCTCACTGCAACCTCTGCCTCCTGGGTTTAAGTGATTCCTCTGCCTCAGCCTCCCAAGTAGCTGGGACTACAGGCACACGCCACCACACCCGGCTAATTTTTTTTTTGTATTTTGGTAGAGATGGGGTTTCACCATGTTGGCCAGGATGGTCTCGATCTCCTGACCTCGTGATCCACCTGACTCGGCCTCCCAAAGTGCTGGGATTACAGGCATGAGCCACGTGCCCAGCCAGTTTGCCTTAGATGTCCAATCACAATCTTAAATACTATATATTTCAGTTACATACATAAAATAATATGCTTTTAATTGTGATTTTGTAATACCGTTAATTTTTACAATAAAGGGTAAACTCAGCATAGGAGGATGGAATACCAACCTGAACTACAAATTAAAATAGTATTGTTTAGTATTTTTTTTTCTTTTTGGGGTTCTTTTTGCTCTGATACTCAAGCTTTAGTGCAGTGGCACTATCATAGCTCACTGTAACCTTGAACTCCTGGGTTCAAGCAATCCTCCTGCTTCAGCCTCCCGAAGCGTTGGGATTACAGGCATGAGCCACCACACTGGACCTATATGGTATTTTTTTAAAAAGTATATGTGGGCATAAAAGTTAAAAAAAAAAATCACTTACAGGTTAAAAATGTCTACCAGGCCTGCATTTTATAGCATACTTAAATTTCTGTCCTTTGCTAGGGTTCTTTGTTTCTTATCACTTAAATATAACTTGAGAACATTTAGTGTTTCCAGTGTAGAAGGAGAGATTCTTTGGTACCATAGCATTGCTTTGGTAATTTCTTTGTGAGACCACACTATCCTCCAGCACTGTCAAATTTAACGCCTTTTGAAGCATTTATTGATCAGGTTGGAAGCATGTTCCTACTGTCACATCAGAATAGGAGCATTATAGATCCTATCGGCCAACCAGTACATGATTCATCAGGAAGCAATTTAGATAAGTTTGTTATTGGAGTTTATAGCTGTTACAGACTAATATGGAAGAAAACATATATACATAGCATAACTGATATACATAGCATAACTGCTTCCACCAGGGTGCCTTTTTTGTGGTGTGATTCCATTTGCTTTTATGTTGGCATACTACAGAGGTGAGTAAACTGTGAACAAATTTGGCCTGCTGACAGATATATTTTTTTCATAAAGTTCTATTGGAACACAGCCATGCACACTTAGTTGCCTTTCAACAGGTAGAATTGAGTAACTGCAGAAACTATATGCCTCAAAAAGCCTGAAATATTTATTATCAGACCCTTTACAGAAAAAAATATGTCAACCCCTAGCCTAGTACACTGAGTATAAATGTAGTATCTGAAACTCTATAATATACACAGAAATATTCAGTAATACTCATTTTTAGTCTCTGAGAAAGAACATACATAATAGTTGTATGTGGGTCCATAGTCACATTTATTTGAGCACAAGCTAGTGTATTCTATTGCAGATTGATGCTAGCATCTTGGCATAGATACTATAGATTTGTTTTTGCAACGAATTGTGAAAAGACATTTCTGAGCCTAGTATAGAAAGGGCTGATATTCTTTGAGATACACCAATAATCACAGTCAATACCTTTTTAAAATAATGTCATACCAGTTTTCTTTGATTACTCTCTATGTCCTTTTTATGGAGAGAAGTGCTTCAGTCCAGGCACTACATTTTTGTTCTTTTAGAGACAGAGTCTCCTTCTGTCACCTGGGCTGGAATGCAGTGGTGCCACTGTAGTTCGCTACAATCTCGAACTCCCGGGCTCAAGCACTTCTCTCACCTCAGCCTCCCGAGTAGCTGAGATTAGAGGCATGAGCCACCATACCTGGCTCAGTCACCAACATTTTAAATAAAAGTACCAATCAAGATATTTAGTGAGGATCTGGTCTCTGCTTCCAAGATGGTGCCTTGATGCTGTGTCCTCACATGGGGGAAGGGATGGAAAGACAAAAGGGGTCTAGCTAGTTCCCTTCAACCCACTCCATTCATAAGGGTTCTGCCCTTCTGACATAATTACCTCCAAAAGGGTCTACCTCTTAATCCCATAACATTGGCAATTAAGTTTCAACATACGAATTTTGGAGGGGACACAAACATTCAAATCATAGCAGAACTTCATGCTAAAACCAATCTTAAACAATTACAGACTCATTTAATAACTTAGGTTTGACTTAGTGGTCTTGCATCTGGGACTTTGTTTTAAAACTCAGAGATTGAGTGAGATGTTAAAAGTGATTATGTCTGGGTTTTGTTTTGTTTTGTTTTGTTTGAGACAGAGTCTTGCTCTGCAACTTCTGCCTTCCAGGTTCAAGCAATTCTGCTACCTCAGCCTCCCAAGTAGCTGGGACTACAGGTGTGTGCCACCACTCCTGGCTAATTTTTGTATTTTCAGTAGAGATGGGGTTTCACCATGTTGGCCAGGCTGGAGTATGTCTGTTTATGTCGTCTTATATATTTAGCGCAAATTATATCAGTGTTATGTCTGACAAATTAATGTTATAGAAGTATTTAGCATTTTAGTTAATCATTGATAAACTATTCTGCATTATCACCTATGTAATATTTGCTATGGAACTCTAATTCACCTCTCAATGTAATTCATCAAACTTCAGAATATTTTATGCTTCTCATCAAGACATTCAAAAAAACTTTAAGACTAGGCATGGTGGCTCATGCCTATAATCCCAGCACTTTGGTACTTTGGGAGGCTGAGGCAAGAAGATTACTTGAGGCCAGGCTGGGCAACATAGTGGCGCACAACTGGGGTCACAGCTACTTGGGAGCCTGAGGTGGGAGGACAGCTTGAGCCTGGCGGGAGGAGGTTGCAGCAAGCCCAGATTGTGCCACTGCACTCCAGCCTGGGTGACAAAGTGAGACCCTGTCTCAAAAGAAAGAAAGAAAGAAGAGAGAGAGAGAAAGAGAAAGAGAGAGAGAGAGAAAGCAAGCAAGCAAGCAAGCATATCTGTAGTCACCTAAAATTCTCAGGAGCAACAAGTATAGTTGTTTCTGTTGTGATAAAACTTGTACCATCTACAAAAAAAAATTAAAAATTAAAAAATTGAAATAAAAGAATTCCACCTTGGCTCTGTGTGGGGAAAAAGGAGAAGGCATTAAATATCTGTTGAAAATTTGAGATCATGCTAGTTGACTAATTGAGACAACTACAAATTACCAATTTTCTTACAGTTATTCTTATTTACTTGAATATTATAAATCTTTGAAAGGCACCAGGGACTTTGAACTCCTCATTTATGATTTGTTATTTAAAATCATCAGTTTTCTACTTATTTAGAATAAAGAGCTAATTCTACTATGCCACAGAGCTTTGGATTTGCTCAGAACAAATACACATAGGTGACTAAACTGGAAATTTTAATTCCTCAGTGGCCCTCACATTTTTCCCCAACCTTGATTTCACTTTTTGTTAAGGTTCACTGAAATCCAAGAATCTTTCTAGATTTCTCTTCTTTCCTGGTTTCTTCACTTTCAATCTTTAAGTAAAGTATTAATTTCCAGAAAGTGAAAGGATATTCTCTCTCTAAACTCACCCACATTCTCAGTTTAGTTTAGGAACGAATACTACAGAGTATATTGGTTTACAAAGTAAATTAGAAAGTATAGCCATATATTTCTGCCATTGTTTAGGCAGATATGTTTTTGCTACTCTGACTTGGCTTCTGTCCTTTCCCTTGTTTCACTGCCACTGGAAGGGTTGTTGCTGGCTAAGGAAATATTGAACCTTGAGACAAAAGAGTTTGCAACAAAAGAAATTTACCTAAACTAGCTTGCTTCAAGAAAAACAGATTCATGGTGTTTAATGTGTAATCCGGATACCCAGGCATGAAGTTTCACTCATTCTAGTCCTGATTATGTCTTAAAGAGTTTGAGGCCAGCAGGGCACAGTGGCTCATGCCTATAATCCCAGCACTTTGGGAGGCCGAAGCAGGCGGATCACAAGGTCAGGAGTTCGAGACCAGCCTGGCCAATATGGTAAAACCCCGTCTCTACTAAAAATACAAAAAAATTAGCTGGGTGTGGTGGCGGGCATCTGTAGTCCCAGCTACTTGGGAGGCTGAGGCAGGGGAATTGCTTGAATCTGGGAGGCAGAGGTTGCAGTGAGTCGAGATTGCACCACTGCACTCCAGCCTGGGTGACAGAGCATCTCCATCACACACACAAAAAAAGAATTTAAGGTCATTTGCCATTATAGCTATTATTTTATATTTATAAAACTAAACAAAGAAGACCTGATTTTCAGATGCTTCTTTTGTCTTCCAGCCTAACTCCTCGTTTTTGTTTGTTTGTTTGTTTTTCTTTCTTCTTTTTTTTTTTTTTTTTTGAGACAGAGTCTCGCTCTGTCGCCCGGGCTGAAGTGCAGTGGCCAGATCAGATCTCAGCTCACTGCAAGCTCCGCCTCCCGGGTTTACGCCATTCTCCTGCCTCAGCCTCCTGAGTAGCTGGGACTACAGGCGCCCGCCACCACGCCCGGCTAGTTTTTTGTATTTTTTAGTAGATGCGGGTTTCACCGTGTTAGCCAGGATGGTCTCGATCTCCTGACCTTGTGATCTGCCCGTCTCGGCCTCCCAAAGTAGCTGGGATTACAGGCTTGAGCCACCACGCCTGGCCCTAACTCCTCGTTTTTAAGGCAGACATCAGAGTATACTGGAAATAGCATTTAGAATCAAAGTGACCTGGTTTCAGTCACAAATATGGTTTTATTAGCTTAGTGATTTAGGACAAGTTACTTCTCTGAGCTTCAATTGCTTTCCTTCTTTCCCTTCCTGCCTGCCTGCTTGCTTTCCTTCCTTCCTTCCTTCCTTCCTTCCTTCCTTCCTTCCTTCCTTCCTTCCTTCCTTCCTTCCTTCCTTCCTTCCTTCCCTCCCTCCCTCCCTCCCTCCCTCCTTCCTTCCTTTCTTTCTTTCTTTCTTTTGTGATATGAAGGTAATACCCATTTCCCAAATTCTAAGGATTAGTTGGATTTAAACAATAACATGTAAAACATTAGGCCAGTATTAGGCATTCAATAAATAAATGTTAGTTCAGTCTCCCACTATCTTGTATTAACTTGTCTTTTTCTCTCAATTTTCCTTCATAAATGACACCAAGTTTTGTCTTTTTGATATCCTTTAGTGCTGTCTTGTTTATGGCAGTTCAATAATTCTGTTATATGAAGGTCAACCTTTTTATTTTTCTTACCTTGCTGAGTTTGCTCACTTTATACTAAAGGCATGTAGATATGTCAGCTGATTTTGTTCAGGCCGCTAAGTTAAGCTGATACATATTTTTTCTTTTTCTTTTAAAAAAAGTTTCTTCTTGTATGTCCTTCCAATGAGTAATTTTTCTAGTTTTAAACAGCCAAATTCATAATAAAAAGTGATAGTTATGTTTATTGAATATTCACTGTGTTCCAGGCACATTATATGTATTATCTCATTTTCATCTGAAACCCTGTAAGACTAGTGATTTTATTATTTCCAAAACCCATGAATCTTAGGGAATTTAAGTAAGTTGCCCAAAGTTGCACAGTTAATGAATGGCAGAGCCAAGATTCACATCCAGGCAATCTTACTTGTGAGCTGTCAACCACCACATACTACTTGATAGCACCAGAATAGCCTAAATCTCAAATTACCCAGTGTGTATAATTCAAACAAATTAATGCTTTGTGGTACTTTCTGAAAGTGCTTTTATCCGTTGTTGGAGATTTAGGAGTGATAAGGTTCTGGCTACGTATCAATATTAAAATTTTTCTCTGACATTTCTTAACAATTATATAGATTGCTGTTCTTCCCTACAATATAAAACTTTTATTAACCTTCATTAAGTTCAAAAATAATAATAGCAAACTTTTATACAGTTTGGTAAGTGGTTGACATTGTTCTAAATGCTTGTACTTACTAACTTATCTTTTTTTTTTTTTTAATTTCATGTGTTTTAGAGTTTCCTGAACAAGTTTTTCCCAAGTTCTATGTTATTCTTTTTGATGAAAGGATACTGGCTTCCCTACAATCATCTTTTCAACTTCTAAAATGTTTAATTTTTTGAATTGAGAGAATGCTTTAAAAATCTGTAAAGCTATAATACAATTCTAAATAGAACTTCTCTACAATATGTTCATTTCTTTCCTAGACTTTTAATTCTGGTGCTACACCCAGGTTAATTTAAAACATATTTTTTGTTGGTGTTGTATTTTATTTTATTTTTTGAGACAAGGTCTCACTTTTCTGCCCAGACTGGACTGCAGTGGTGTGATCATAGGTCACTGAGACCTCAAACCCTCTTGCTCCAACTGTCCTCCCACCTCAGCCTCCTGAGCAGCTGGGACTATAGGCAAGCACCACCATGCCTGGCTAATATATATATAAAATTTTGTAGAGATACGGTCTTGCCGTGTTGCCAGGGTTGGTCTTGACTCTGAATCTCCTGGCCTCAAAGGGTCCTCCTGCCTTAGCCTCCCGAGGTACTGGGATTACAGGAATGAGCCACCATGCCAGGCCCATTTATATACAATGTTTTCATTTATTACATCTGAGGAATCATCTTTTCAAGTTAATTAGTCAATTTGATAGTTTTAAACTAAGAAAATTTAACAGATTCCATCAATCCTAACTTCATTCCATCTTAATGTCATAAATTAGAAGGTTAATTTTGAAAAATTCTGCCTTTTAGTTTTAAAACTTAAGACCAAACAAGTCAACTGAATTGTTAATCAGTTTTATTATGTAAAGGAAGGAAGAGAAAGAGCAGGCTTTTGTTTTTTGCTTCTCAACTATTTTAATGAAATTAACAGTAATGAGTAACTTTATCTCAGTTGGTCCTATCTTAGTGTGATTTTCGTAACAATTATTGAATAATATACTTTATAGTCAAGAACATTTTTATGCTACAGATTTTCGAATGTGTATAATACAGTATATGAATCTATGTCTCAAAGAGTCAGCTTATTTATTCTTTTTAGCTTAAAAGAATAAATTTTGCACTGATCTATTACTAAGCTAATTTGACAGCTAGAGCTAGCAGTTGGTGTAGATTTGAGCTAAAGGTGAAATGAAGAACTGAAAATGGGAATTGGTTATTAGCATCCTACTATGTTTTATTATTCAAGTGATTTAGGACAAGTTACTTGACTTCTCTAGGCTTCATAAATGATTTTTTTTTTTTAACTTTATTGAGGGTAGGGATCATGACTTAAATTTTTTTTTCTGTGTTTTTCAATACCTCAGTATATTGTAGGGACTTGCTGAGAACTTGTTGAATGAATATATTGTTCAGGGTTTACCATTACTCAGTATTTTAGTTGTCACATCATAAAATAGATCATCATTTTTACCATCACACTGCCTTCATAAGATATAGAAATGAAGTCCTTCTTGTTTGGAAATAGTGGTATTTTGGTTTTACTTTTTTTTAAGTTACTGTTGTAAGGTACTACTTTAATATTTTTATTTAACTTTGTTTGTCTTTAGTAGGACTAAGTTAAAGAGATCTTTGACTTGCTTAAACGTTGGGCAGAAAAGCAGAAGAGAAAAGGGAAGTGGAAATCAAAGCAACAGAGAAAAGAAAATGCACATATTTGGGAAATAGAACATGTTGCCAACATCTGTATCACATAATAATCAGTGGCAGGTTGACATCATTTGCCTAGATGTTCTTTACTGAAGAAGAATTTTTTCACCTAAAAAAGGAAAACCCTCGGCCGGGCGCGGTGGCTCAAGCCTGTAATCCCAGCACTTTGGGAGGCCGAGACGGGCGGATCATGAGGTCAGGAGATCGAGACCATCCTGGCTAACACGGTGAAACCCCGTCTCTACTAAAAAATACAAAAAAAAAAAAAAAAAACTAGCCGGGCGTGGTGGCGGGCGCCTGTAGTCCCAGCTACTCGGGAGGCTGAGGCAGGAGAATGGCGTGAACCCGGGAGGCGGAGCTTGCAGTGAGCTGAGATCCGGCCACTGCACTCCAGCCTGGGCAACAGAGCGAGACTCCGTCTCAAAAAAAAAAAAAAAAAAAAAAGGAAAACCCTCAAGAGGCTGCCTATTTAAAAAAAAAAAAAAAAAAAAAAAAAAAAGAGCAAGTATTTTCATTTGGTTTTTGATGGGAATAATACATTTGAACATTTATTTTCCTATTACAAAGTACTAAATGAGGTCAGACATGGTGGCTCATGCCTTTAATCCTAGCATTTTGGAAAGCTGAGGCAAAAAGATGACTTGAGATCAGGAGTTCAAGACCAGCCTGGACAACATAGTAAAACCCCGTCTCTACAAGAAAAAAAAAAAAAAAATTAGCCAGGCATGGTGGTGCACACTTGTAGTCTTAGCTACTTGGGAGGCTGAGGTGGGAGGATCACTGAAGCCCAAGAGGTCACGGCTGCAGTGAGCCATGATCATGTCACTGTACTCCAGCCTGGGTGACAGAGTGAGAACCTGTCTCAAAAAAAAAAAAAAAAAAAAAAAAATGCTAAATGTAATATGTGTAATCTCATTTAATCCTCAAACATTAATTTTTTTTAATTTTGAAGATGCAGAGATAGTTTCATGGAGATTAAATGGTTAGTGCCAAGTTACACAGGTAGTGAGTGTTAGATACAGGATTTCCGATTCAAAAACTTTATTTTCTTCCTACTGTTTCATAAATGTTACATTTAGAAAATTAAGAAAAGTGGACATATGAGTCCATTAAACAAATATGGCAACAATAAAACTGTACTTGTTGTGTAGTCTGGGCAGTAACAAGAAACCGAAGAAGGTGAAAGATACAGGGGACTGAGAAAGAAATGGCAAGGATCAGGAAAGACAGCACACCATGGCGGTAAAGAGCACAGGCTCTGGATTTAGACTACCTCATTTTTAATTTCAACTCTGCCACTTACTAACTTTGTGATCAGTTACTTCTCTGCTGTGTATCCTTATCTATAAAATGAGGATAATAATAGTAACTTACAGTGTAAGAAATAAAGCTACATCCTTTGCTTTTACATGTTAAGACCTATTTATTTCATCAGCATCCCTGACCTCTACCCACTGGGTGTCAGTAGCACTCCCTTTAATTCTAACAACAAGCTGGGTAAGGCCAGATTCCTTATTACCCTTTTCTACAACTCTTGACATGCTGTGTAGTGTAGAGTGTAGGGGGATAAGGATAGAAGCAGGGAGCTCCATTAGAATGCTGTTGTGGTAATCTTGGTAAGAAATGATAGTGATTAAATTCTGGATATATTTGAAGGAAAAGCCAATAAGATTTCCTAATGGGTTGAATGTAGACTGTGAGAAAAAGAAGTAATGAGTGATTCCAAGAATTTTGGCCTGAGCAGGTAGAAAGAGATTTTATCAACTGAAATAGGAAAACACTAGGTGGGGTAGTTTTGGGGGAAGAAAATCAGAAATCCCGTTTTGGACATGTTAGGTTTGAGTTGTCTGTTACATCTAGCTAAAGATGTTGAACAGGCAGTTGAATATACAAGTCTGAAATTCAAAAGAGAAGTTTAGGCTAGAGATATTAGCGTGGAAGTTGTCATTGCCTAAATCAACAGAACTTTCTACAATGATGGAAAAATGTTTATATCTATACTGTCTAATATGGTAGCCAATATGTGGATTTTGAGCACATCAAATATAGCTAGTGTGACTGAGGTACTGAATTTTTTTATTTTAGTTAATTTAAGTAGTCACATCTAACTAGTGGCTACTGTATTGGACAGCACAAGCTATGATAGTAAAACGATAAGACTGCATAAGATTACCAAGAGATCGAGGGTAGATCAAGACTGAACCTTGGAACTCTGCAACTGTAAAGGGATCTGAGAAATGAGAAAGCAGCAAAGGAGGCGGAGAAGTAGGAGGGACCAGTGAGGTAGGGAAAAAACCTGGAGATTTAGTGAATCCAGCTTCTCAAGGAGGAAAGAGATCTTTTTGGCAAATATTTCCAATAGGTCAAGTAAGTTAAGGACTGAGAAATAACCCTTGGGGTTACCAATATGGAGGTCTTTAGTGATCCAATAAGAACAGCTTCTGTATAGTGATAGGAAAGATATGATTAGCATAGGCTGAAGAAAGAATGAGAGGATCTTATTTATCTTGTGCTTTCTACTTTTTCCCACCTATTTTGTATTTTTTTCTCCTCTTTTGCCTTCCTTTAGTTCAGTTATTTTTTATCCTTCTTCTTTCCCCTCTACTAAATGTAAGGTTATACACTGCTTTCTATTAATAGTTACCTTAAAATAACAACATCAATGTGTGATGTTGATCTGGACAACATAAGGACCTTTGGACATTTTAATTCCAAGACCTTCATCTGACTTTTTTTTCCCCCTTTGGTCTGGAATTTTAATTTTTTTTCTTTTCGTTTTGTTTTGTTTGTTTTATTTTTTTGAGATGGGGTCTCACTCTGTGATGATCAGGCTGGAGTGCAGTGGTGCAATCTTGGCTCACTGCAACCTCTGCCTCCCTGGTTCAAGCGATTTTCCCACCACAGCCTCCCAAGAAGCTGGAATTACAGGTGCCCACCACCACGCCTGGCTAATTTTTATATTTTTAGTAGAGACGGTGTTTCACCATGTTAGCCATGCAGGTCTCAAACTCCTGACCTCAAGTGATTCGCCCACCTCGACCCCCTAAAGTGTTGGGATTACAGATGTGAGCCACCGTGCCCAGCCCTACTTATTTTTTTCAAACCCTATAATGTTTATTCCTTACATTCATTAAATTTCATAAATCTGTAGATAGGTACTTTTAATGGTCAGCCATTATCTCTACAGATATTACTTCTGTCTTCTTTCTTTCTGATTCTCCAATTACATGCTTGTTAGACTTTCTCATTCTATCTTCCATGTTTCTTAAACACCTTCCACATTTTCTGCCTTTTATTTTTCTCTCTCTGCCACATTCTAGGTAGTTTCTTCTGACTTATCTTCTATGTTATTAATTTTCTCTTCAACTTTTAAACTCATTCATTGAGTGTTGAATTTTGGCTCTTGAATTTTTTTTTCCTAAAAATTCACTCTGGTCCTTATTTAAACATACTAAGTCACTTTTTGAAAATGTCTACTTTTTCTGTTATTTATTTAAACACAGGAAATATTATTGTTTTACATTTTTATTCTGTTGATTTTTATAGTTGAAGTTCTTGTGGGTCTGTTTCTGCTTTTGTTTCTTGTTCTCACTCATAGTACTTTATTTCCTGATATGCTAGGTTATTTTTGACTCACTGTTTGTTGTCCTTAAATGATTGTTAGTAGGACTTCTTTAAGGCCTACGATGTGTCTTCACAGGAAAGATTTACATTTGCTTCTATTGGTTACCTAGAAGTGCTACCAAGCAGGTTAATCTTAAATTACATTCATAGCTTTCAGTGTTCCTTGCAAATTCTCATGAGGTGCAGTTTATGGTAATAAAAAAGCTCATACACACATATGATGTGGTCAGTAGTTGGGGTGTTTTTTTTATTTATTTTTTTGAGATGGAGCCTCGCTGTGTTGCCCAGGCTGGAGTACAGTGGTGCGATCTTGGCTCACTGCAGCCTCCACCTCCTGAGTTCAAGCTATTCTCCTGCCTCAGCCTGCCAAGTAACTGGGATTACAGGAGCATGCCACCATTCCTGGCTATTTTTCTCTATTTTTGGTAGAGATGGGGTTTCATCATGTAGGCCATACTGGTTTTAAACTCCTGAACTCGGCCGGGCGCGGTGGCTCAAGCCTGTAATCCCAGCACTTTGGGAGGCCGAGACGGGCAGATCACGAGGTCAGGAGATCGAGACCATCCTGGCTAACCCGGTGAAACCCCGTCTCTACTAAAAAATAAAATAAAAAATTAGCCGGGCGAGGTGGCGGGCGCCTGTAGTCCCAGCTACTCGGGAGGCTGAGGCAGGAGAATGGCGTAAACCCGGGAGGCGGAGCTTGCAGTGAGCTGAGATCCGGCCACTGCACTCCAGCCTGGGCGACAGAGCGAGACTCCGTCTCAAATAAATAAATAAATAAATAAAAAATAAACTCCTGAACTCAAGTGACCCACCCACCTTGGCTTCCCAAAGTGCTGGGATTACAGGCATGAGCCTACCCCACCCGGCCAGTTTGTTTGGTTTTTTTTGTCGTTTTTTGTTTGCTTGTTTTGAGACAGGGTCTCACTCCATCACCCAGGTGGCTGGAGTACAGTGGCACAATCATAGCCCACTGTAGCCTCCAAATCCTGAGTTTAAGCAGTCCTCCCACTTCAGCCTCAGCCTCCAAAGTAGCTGAGACTATAGGCATGTGCCACCACCCCCAGCTACTTTTGTTTGTTTTTTAGTGGGGATGAGGTTGTGCCATTTTTGCCCAGGCTAATCTCAAATTCCCAGCCTCAAGCGATCTACCTCAGCCTCTCAAAATGCTAGGATTATAGGTGTGAGACACTATAGCCTCTGGTCCATTTTAAGAAGACTTCTTTGTAGTTCCCTTATGAGGGAATAAGCTACTTTTACTTCTTGTAAACCCTACTCTGATAGCAGAGGTCTTTATAGTTCCAGCTGTATTGTGGTGGAGAAGTGGGGAAAGGGGATGATTTCTTATTATAATCATTCCCTACTTTGGATGGACACTGGGCTTTGACTTCTGTTTCCCAAATACTACACAAGGCTTTGAAAACCTCAGCCCGAAGCAAATAGCCTCCAGGCAGCAGCAGTTTCCTTCAGTCATTTTCCTCTCTTGGTTCTTTAACTTCACCTACAAATGGCCTGATTTTCCTTACTATTTTTGATGCTTTTAAAAGTATTTTATTCAGTATTTTTAGTTTTTTTCCTGCAGGAAAAATGAGTCCAAATAGCCTAATCTGTTTTATTACTGAAAATGAATTGCCCCACTTACTTTTTAGTAAGCTGAAAAATAAGAAATAACTTCATTTAAGGTTAGCAAGTTTCTGGTACATATATCAGGCATATACCTCATTAAGATATCTTCAGCAAATTCCAGTATTTTTCCAGTTTCTTATTCTTGAATATTTATTATTTATGGATAATAAAATATTTTAAAATTAAACTAAATTATTTATCTTCTTTGTGTAGGACTAACTTCTTCAGTGCTTAGAGTGTGAGAAAAATGGCAAATATGAATAGTGATTCTAGGCATCTTGGCACCTCTAAGGTAGATCATGAAAGAGATCCTGGACCTATGAATATCCAGTTTGAGCCGTCAGATCTAAGATCCAAAAGGTAAGCATTTAAAATAAAACACTTATTTCATAATTAGGGTCTTTAATGATTAAAATACATCTAATTATAACCAAACATGTATAGATTTTATTATAAAATATCTAATTTCTTACAGGATTTGTGTGTATACATGTGGAGAGAAGTAAATAGGAATACTATATACTGGTTTATGTTTGATTTTTTTTCCCCCCATTAAACTCAACATCTCTGTTGGGGGAGGGGTTGTGGTCACTTTACAAAGTAAGATACATTAATATAATTCATTTAACAAATATGTATTGATTACCCACTTTGTGCAAGGTAATATGCTAAGTGCTTGAGGTAGAAGAGTAAAAGTAGTAGAAAATCTTTACCTTCATCGAGGTAAAATTTCAGAAGATAGTTTAAAATAATTTGAGTTTAAATTTTATTTCATTGTATACCTGTAAAACCCAAAAGAATCCATGAAGAAATTATAAACAGTAAGAGAATTCAATAAAGTAGCTGCTTACAAAACAGGCAAAAATAAATAGACTGCCAATGAGAAAATGGAAGAAAAAATAAAATACATAGAAATGGTCTTATCATGAATGTAAAATCTATATGAGAGAAACTAAAATGCTTCTGACATAAAATGAGATTTAGTGTATTTCATAAAATCTGAGATGCTACTGATTATAAATTGCATTTTTGAAAAAATTTAACACTAAGGAAAACTTCTGCCCATACCTCTGATGCAATAACCTCTTAGGACTTAGAGTTTTTGTTTTGTATTTACTGAAAGAACTCTTGGGCCACACGTGGTGTCTCATGCCTGTAATCCCAACACTTTGGGAGGCTGAGATGGGTGGATCACTTGAGACCAAGAGTTCAAGACTAGCCTGGCCAACATGGCAAAACCCCATATCTACTAAAAGTGCAAAAATTAGCTGGGTGTGGTGGTGCACACCTGTAATCCCAGCTATTTGGGAGACTGAGGCATGATAATCACTTGAACCTGGGAGGCAGAGGTTGCAGTGAGCCAAGATCGTACACTGCACTCTAGCCTGGTAACAGAGCAAGACTCTGTCAGGAAAGGAAAGGGGAAAGGGGAAAGGGAAAAGGGGAAAGGGAGAAGGGACAACTTTTGGACTTATGTGATATTTTATCCTATATTTCTTGTGCAGTTATAAAAATGAAAATAGAAACAAAGTATATTGATTAAGGTATTACTGACACCTCACATTTAGAATATGATTCTTCTGAATTATTTTTTGATGTAAAGTCATCAAAATAGGTGTTTTCCCCACCCACACACAGAATTGTCCATTAAGAACAATTCTTAAAAGTGCCATTAAGAACCCTGGTGCTATAACATTTCCTGAAAAGATTTTCTTCCAGGTCACTGACATTTAAGTTCTGATGCTTGCACTTTCCTGATCTTACCAGAAGATGTCACAAAAGGTTTTCTAACAACAACATGACTCATCTATCTTCCTCAAATGGTCTTTTAATGGTTTGTCTAACGTGACCAGGGATGGCAGTTACCTGTCATGCCATCAGGAATAACTACTATTATATTGTCACTTGCTGACAGTGATTTTTTTTTTTTTTTTTTTGAGACAGAGTCTTGCTCTGTAGCCTGCACTGTAATGTGGTGCAATCATGGCTTGCTGTAGCCTTGATCTGGGCTCAAACAATCCTTCCACTTCAGCCTCCTGAGTAGCTGGGACTACAGGTGCATACCACTGTGCCCAGCTAATTTTTTAGAAATTTTATTTTGTAGAGAAGGGGTCTTGCTATGTTACCAGGGTGGTCTTGAACTCCTGGGCTCAAGCAATTTGTCCATCTCAGCCTCCCAAGTAGCTGGGACTACAGGTGCATACCACTGCACCAGGCTAATCAAAAATTTTTTTTTTTGCAGAGATGGCATCTCACTTATTGACTGGGCTGGTCTTGAACTCGTGGGCTCAAGCAAGCCTGCCACCTTAGCCTCCCAAAGTGTTCGGATTACAGGTGTGAGTTACCACGCCTGACTCTGGCAGTGATGAAAAGGTGTTCTAGATTATGAGATTCATCCTTACTTAGAAGTGTTTAAATGTGTATATTAGAATCAGTAAAATATGATGTAATAAAAAGAATAAAATGAGGCATATTCTGCTCTCATTGGGAAGACTCTGAAGATGTCATAGTCTTCAAATTTTAATCCATAAATTTAATGTGATTTTCCCCCTAAAATGCCAGCAGCCTATTCCAAAGTTTATATGGATCAGTAATTTCACTTCTAAGCATTAATTCACTTTGTCAAAAATGATATGTGCACAAGGTAGTGTAATGCAGTATTTTTCATAATAGTAAAGATTAAAAGCAATCAAAATTTCTTTTCTTACAGGATTGGATAAATAAGTTGTGGCACATTTATACAATGGAATATTTTTCCTCTATTAAAAAGAAGGAGGTGGCCTTATTACATGTCAAAATGGAACAAGTCTTCAACATATTTTGTTAAGTGAAAAACTGAAGTAGAGAGCAGTATGTATAGTATGCCACCATTTGGGTAAAAATAAATTAATATGATATGTATAAATGAAATTTTGAGTAGTAAACAGGAAACTGTAAGATGGTTGCCCCCTCAGAGGGAAACTGAGTGCTTTAGGCGGGATGGTGTGGCAGATACTGTAAGGTAGACACGCAACAATAGTTCAGCAACCCTACCTATTCGTTAATGTCAACAGAATCCTTATTTTTTTGAGCCACAGTGGGTCTTCATCCAGGAGATGAAAGATGGTTGGTTTAAGCTAATCTTGATAATTCTATTTTCATTCCCACATACTTAATTTTTCAGTTTTTCTTGCAACTAGAGGTGGAAATGTGAAATTTATCACATGAGAAATTTATCATTGTCATTTATAGTGGCCATCAGAAAAGATAATGAAATAAAAATTTCAATTCTTACTTATATATTCCAATGTCAGTAAATATAAGCACTAATGAATGCTGACTTGAATGCTCAGGGTTTTCCTGAAACTTCTAAATTCTATGATAAATAATTGACTACTGTGACAACAGAACATAAGTCATTAAAGTGCATTCCATTACAGTAAGTTGGCAGGAGTTCAAACAGTTCTCCGTAAATTTGTTCGACTGGGTAGATTAAATGGCAATATATTTTCTATAATGAAACTTGTTGAAATGAGAGGGAATCAGCTATTTACAATCATGGCATAACTACCTAGGTAAGCATGTTTTAAGAAAGGCAAATACAGAGACTTAGCAGTACTAAATGCTAATTTGCTTGTGGAAAAATTTGTTTAGGAAAACAAACTAATGAAAAAAACATGTGAGTACCTTAAAACTTTGTTATTTTTGTTAAAATATGGATTACTTCACATTACATATATAAATAAAACTCATCTACACTGAGGGAAAATTATCTTCCATTTGAAGAACCAGATTAGGACAACTATTTCCAAAACTGTAGTCATTTTAGTGTTACCTTATGACTTTGGCAATATCTTCAGTAGTACCTGTATGATATAAGTGAATGTTTCTTCAAAAATCTACTTTTTAAAATTAGGGTTAATTTAGCCTCAACACAGATTTGTAAAACGATGGATTTGAAGTGTTGTTTATGCTTTTTTTCTAATACGCATTGCATTAAATACGAACTAGTTTAAAAACCCTTTATTCTTATGCTACTTACAATCGTTTTACATATTACCATACTTTGAGAAACTGTCTTTGGCTGTCAATATGTCAAGTATATATTTAGATTACTTATCTTCAGTTTAGCTTGTGGTTTTCTATCTCTTCCACTAGGTGGCAATAAAATCACATAATTTTAATAACTGCTTTGGACTGAAAGTATGATGGTTCTGCTTATCCTTTTAGTGGAACTGGGGTGTAACTAAACTTACGTGGAGGAAGGAGCTTGTTGTTATAGGGGAACAATATATGTCAAATCATTTGGGGGTCTTTTTCAAACTATGCAGGCCTACTTTTTATTCTGCATACCTCCCCTCCCCCACCAATTTTCCCTCTGGTTTGGGGTGGAATAAGGAAGATGAGTGGAGGGACAGAAAGGTTTAGAAGTCTCCTATCCTGATATATGTGCTACACTCCATTAGCAAGCACCAGTCTAAGAGGTTATTTTCCTGTTTTTCCCAGACTTTCTGGTAGCCAAAGATAGAACCTGATTTTCAGTATTGCTTGATATTGCTGCATATTCAGGATTGCTGCTGCTCTCGGACTATGCCCTGGGGAAGTTGACCATCCAGTTAGCCTACACACAGATTGTGAAATAGTTAATTTGTTTTTGAGCTTCTCCTGTTTTTCAGTCTTCTCTATCTCTGTTTCCTCTTCTTCCATTTTCCCCAGGGCCTAGGGATTTCATATCCTTCTCTGTATGCCCAGTATTACCCAGGGCAGGAATTCACTCAGACTTAACCCCTTAGGCAATTCTTTGTAAACCATATTTTTCTTCTGGCCCTTATTCACCAATACTTATCTGTCCTATTCCCGCCAGGGTTCTGTTGTCAGCTTGGTATTATAATGGAAAACAATTGGATATATCAGAGACCTAGTCTATTACATTTCCATGGCTATTTGCATTTTAACATGGAGAATCCAGTAAATATGAAATCCTAACCAAAAGTTTCAAGATTTTTCTAACTGAGAACATTTCAGGTGTTCTGATAAGCCAGTGGATACAGGCAGCATTCCTACTGCCCTTCAAACAACCTAGGTATGCTGCGGCACTCTTTTTTGGAATGTCTTCTAGTGTGTACATCTGTAAATTGGTCTTTCTGTTTCACCTGTCACTAATACTGTCACTGTAGAGCAGCCTAAATTGACTCTTTTTGGTACTTGAGGTCTTAGGAGACAGGAAGAAGAAAAAATATATAAGGGCAAAGGTTTTGAGAGAATAAAAGGATTCTGATGGGATTGGAAATAAGATCCCAGTCTAACAAGTTTATATTTAGATTTAAGACATCTCTAACTCCGCATCTCAGATTGTCCTCTTAGCACTTAACAAAAAGACAGTTCCTTTGGGGAATCTAGTACATCTAGTAAAAGGATATTTACTAAGGCAAAGTGAAGAGTTTATCTATTAATAGGTAAAGGTAGATAGATCCTGACCCAGTGACAGTGATTGGAAGTAATTGAGGCTTGGTGGTTTCATAGCTGGGATTATACAGATGTTCAACAAAAGACAGAAAAGTAGTTTTCCCAGGAGGGGTGGTTTCCAGAACCGCATAAATTATATTTTGAGGAACTTGATATCAGTGTTAAACAGAGAGATTAGGACCTTGGTCATTCATCAGTGGCTAGTGCTGATGGCCAACTTGCTAGTTGTATTACTTTTATACCCTTCTCCATCCTCTTTCCCTTCCATTCTCTCACACTTGGGCCTCCCTCTCTTCTCTCCAACTTTCCACTGTTACTTTTCCTCAAAGGAACTGTCTAAACACTTGAAGAGTGTTTAGCAAATCCTGACCTTAGAGTCAGGGATGCCTTAATCTAAATACAGGCAAGACACAGTGGCTTACACCTGTAATCCCAGCACTTTGGGAGGCTGAGGCAGGTGGATTGCTTGAGGCCAGAAGTTTGAGACCAGCCTGGGCAACATATAGCGAGACCTATGCAAAACTTAGCAAATCTCTACAAAAAAAAAAAAAAAAAAAAAAAATCTAAATACAAATTTTGTTAGACTGGGATCTTATTCCTAGTCCCGTTAGAATCCTTTTTTTCTTTCATATTCATTGTCCTTATATATTTTTCTTTCTTCCTCTCTTTTCAGATAGTTTTGTTTACTTAATTGCCCTTTTGTATCCATAACTGCTTGCCTGAGTGGCTTCTTTCTTTCCTAGATCATTCTGTTCTAATTGATTTTACTATTTGTTTACTTGCCTGGAAGCTGGTCTTGCTTTATCATCTTGTCTCTTTCTCTCATTATTATTATGATGCTCCTCCACTTATTTTGGGGTGTTCCTGATAAACCCATCGTAAGCCAAAATATCCTAAGTTCAAAATGCATTTAATACCCAGATAAAACCATCATAAAGTAAAAAATCTTAAGTTGAACTGCTGTAACTTGGGGACTGTATTAGAGAAGCCTGAAGAAAGAGGGAGCCTCGTTGGGTTTGACTGGTACTCTTTAGGGCCAAATCAAAAGTGTGAGTTTTTTGGAGGAAATAATATGAAGGGTTGGGCTAGCATTGTTCTCTGTTTGCTCAATATTGTAACACATCCAATATTGTGACACATATATATTTAGTCAAAAGCATTTTAGTGCAATAGTATAATCATACTGTAAAAGCAGTGAAACCAATTGCAAGTGTATAACAAGAGATTTGAAACTTCTTTTAACAAACAGACTTAAAACTAAATATTATTGAATTGATGGAGGCACATGAAAAGCAAGGGTCTTGTTACAGCTCAGTGACTGACTATAGGCCAAATATAAGGAATTTGTGTAAAAATTACACATGGAGATCATGCATCTTTGGCTTGCCTGATTTTTTTTTTAGTCTCATTCTGAAATTGTTCCCGAAGTCTATTACTTTTCTATGCCTTCTTTTAGTATTTCTTCTTTCAATCTGTTCTCTATTCCCTTGTCACAAGATACTTTTTCCAAGTTGTCTTAAGTATTAGAAGATAAATGAATGCCTCAACATTTTAAGTTAGGAGATATGTTTTCTATAAAATAATATTGGGAATTGTTTCGGTGCTATACTTATAAAAAGGCCTGGTTCATTTGCAAGAACATCATGCTTCCTTATTTTTTCTACTTCTGTAGTTTATAGTTTATCTTGGTATATTATCACTACTTCAACTAAGGTTATTTTTATCTTTGTTTAGTGTATACAGATCTGACCTGATATTACTTATTCTAACACTAGCTTTTTAAAATAACACTAGTTTTTATTTATGTCTATCAAAACTTCTGCTTTTTTATTTACCTATACTTCATATACAGAATGGCTTCTAGTTTTATTTCTCTTAAATTATCTTATTAATTTCAAATAGAGGCAAGCATTGGTCTTCTTTATTATGTCTTTGAGTGTAGCTATGCCTGGGAATTTACATATTAAAATACAATTTCATTATGTTACTTTCATTTGTTTCTCTTTTATATTATAGTAAGAGTTATTTTTATTTTTTAATCATTATGCCTCTGGGTAGTTATGTATTTTCTATTAAGGCCAGTAAATGGGATATTAAAAATAATTGCTTAAAGAGGTCATGCCCTCGGGCCGGGCGTGGTGGCTCACACCTGTAATCCCAGCACTTTGGGAGGCAGAGGCAGGCAGATCACGAGGTCAGGAGATCGAGACCATCCTGGCTAACACGGTGAAACCCCATCTCTACTAAAAATACAAAAAAATTAGCCGGGCGTGGTGGCGGGCGCCGGTAGTCCCAGCTACTCAGGAGGCTGAGGCAGGAGAATGGTGTGAACCTGGGAGGCAGAGCTTGCAGTGAGCTGAGATTGGGTCACTGCACTCCAGCCTGGGCAACAGAGAGAGACTCTGTCTCAAAAAAAAAAAAAAAAAGAGATCATACCCTCATTCATACATTGCTGATGGGATTGAAACATGGTACAAAGACAAGGATGCCCTCCCTCACTACTCCTATTCAACATGGTATGGAAGTTCTGGCCAGAGCAATCAGGCAAGAGAAAGAAATAAAGGTCATTCAAATAGGAAGAGAGGAAGTCAAACTATCCCTGTTTGCAGATGACATGATCCTATATCTAAAAAACCCTATTATCTCAGCCCAAAAGCTTCTTAAGCTGATAAGCAACTTCAACCAAGTCTCAGGATACAAAATCAATGTGCAAAAATTGCTAGTATTCCTATACACCAACAACAGTCAAGCCAAGAGCCAAATCTCAAATGAACTCCCATTCACAGTTGCTACAAAAAATATAATACCAGCCGGTGCAGTGGCTCACGCCTGTAATCCCAGCACTTTGGGAAGCCAAGGCGGGCAGATCACAAGGTCAGGAGTTTGAGACCATCCTAGCTAACATAGTGAAACATCGTCTCTGCTAAAAATATAAAAAATTAGCCGGACATGGTGGCACGCACCTCTAGTCCCTGCTACTCAAGAGGTTGAGGCAGGAGAATCACTTGAACCCAAGAGGTGGAGGTTGCAGTGAGCCGAGATCGTGCCACTGCCCTCCAGCCTGGGCGACAGTGAGACTCCATCTCAAAATAATAAAGTAAAAAATAAAATAAAATAAAATAAAATACCTAGGAATACAGCTAACAAGGGAAGTGAAAGATCTCTACAAGGAGAACTACAAACCACTGCTCAAAGAAATCAGAGATGACACAAATGGAAAAGCATTCCATGCTCATAGATGGAAGAACCAATATCATTAAAATGGTCATACTGCCCAAAGCAATTTATGGATTCAATGCTATTTCCATTAAACTATCATTGATATTCTTCACAGAACTAGAAAAAACTTTAAAAAATACATATGGAGCCAAAAAGGAGCCCGAATAGCTAAGGCAGTCTTAAGCAAAGAAAAAAAAAACAAAGCTGGAGGCATCATGCTGTCCAACTTCAAATTATACTACAGGAGTACAGTAACCAAAACAGCATGGTACTGATATAAGAACAGACACATAGACCAGTGGAACAGGATAGAGAACCCGTACACCTGCAACTATCTGATCTTCAACAAACCTGACAAAAACAAGCAATGGGGAAATATTCCCTATTGAATAAATGGTGCTGAGATAACTGAGTAGCCATTTACAGAAAATTGAAACTGGACCCTTTCCTTAACCGTATACAAAAATTAAGATGGATTAAAGACTTAAATATAAAACCTAAAACTATAAAAACCCTGGAAGACAACCTAGGCAGTACCTTTCAGGACATAGGCAGAGGCAAAGATTTCATGACAGAGATGCCCAAAATATTGCCAAAAAGCAAAAATTGACAAATGGGACCTAATGAAACTAGAGCTTCTGCACAGCAAAATAAACTATCAATAGAGTAAACAGACAACCTACAGAGTGGAAGAAAACTATATATCTGACAACGGTCTAATAGCCAGCATCTATAAGGAACTTAAACAAATTTACAAGAAATAACAACCCCCTTAAAAAGTGGGCAAAGAAATGAATAGGCAGACACTTCTGAAAAGAAGACATATATGCAGCCAACAAGCATATAAAAAAAGTTCAACATCACTAATCATTAGAGAAATGCAAATCAAAACCACAATGAGATACCATCTCACACCACTCAGAATGGCTATTATTAAAAAGGTAAAAGGAACAGATGCTGGCGAGGTTCTGGAGAAAAAGGAAGGCTTATACATTGTTGGTGGGAGTGTAAATTAGTTGAGCCATTATGGAAGATAGTGTGGCGATTCCTCAAAGACCTGAAGACAGAAATACCATTCGACCCAGCAATCCCATTACTGGGTATATACCCAAAGGAATATAAATAGTTATATTATAAAGATACGTGTGCACATACATTCACTGCAACACTATTTACAATAGCAAAGACATGGAATCAACCAAAAGGCCCATCAATGATAGCCTGGATAAAGAAAATGTGATACATATATACCATTCAATGCTATGCAGCCATAAAAAAGAATGAGATCATGTCCTTTGCAGGGACATGGATGAAGCTAGAGGCTGTTACCCTTAGCAAACTGACAGAGGAAGAGAAAACCAAATACCACATGTACTCACTTACAAGTGGGAGCTAAATATTAAGAACACATGGACACATAGAGGGGAACAACACTCACTGGGGCTTATGGGAGGGTGGAGGGTGGGAGGAGGGAGAGGATCAGGAAAAATAGCTAATGGATACTAGGCTTAATGCCTGGGTGATGAAATAACCTGTACAACAAACCCCCATCACACATGTTTGCCTATGTACATAGGCACATCCTGCACGTGTACCCCTGAACTTAAAAGTTAAAAAAAAAAAAATGGTACAACCATTTTTGAAAACAGTTTGATAGCTCCTCAGAATGTTAAATACAGAGCTATCATATGACCTAGCAATTCTACTCCTGGGTATCTTTCCAGAGAATTAAAAACATATGTCTACACAAATACTTGTAAACAAATGTTCCTAACATTCATAATGGTCAAAGTGGAAACAACTCAAATGTCCATCAACTGATGAACAACAATATGTATCAACCTGAAGACATTATGCTGTGTGAAAGAAGCCACACAAGACTACATATTGTATGATTCCATTTATATAAACTTTCTAGATTCGGTAAAGTCATAGAAACAGAAAGCAGATTAATGGTTTCCAGGGGCTGGGGAAAGGGGAAAATGGAGTCTGGGACTTCTTTTGGGATGGTAAAAATGTTCTAAAATGGATTATGGTGATGGCTGTACAGTCATCAATCTGTGAAAGACAGATTAAGGAATTTGGGCTGACCAAGTTGTTGAGAATAACTAGAAAAGCTGACAAAATGTTTATAAAAATATGCTTGAAGACATACGACAACTAATAAGACAATGTAGAATACCGAGGTCTAAATCAGGAAGAAGACAAAGCCAGAAAGGAGAGCCCAGCATTTCCTCAAGAATATCTGCCAATTCCCGTTTATTAGCTGAGAGGCTTAAAATAGAGCCTTTGGCCAGGCGTGGTGGCTCACATCTGTAATCCCAGCACCTTGGGAGGCTGAGGCAAGTGAATCATCTGAGGTCAGGAGTTCGAGACCATTCTGGCCAACATGGTGAAACCCTGTCTCTACTAAAAATACAAAACTTAGCTGGACGTGGTGGCAGGCACCTGTAATCCCAGCTACTCGGGAGGCTGAGGCAGGAGAATTGCTTGAACCTGGGAGGTAGAGACTGCAGTGAGCTGAGATCTCACCACTGCATTCCAGCCTAGGCAACAGAGCGAGACTCCATCTCAGAAAAGCAAACAAACAAAACAACAACAACAACAACAAAAACCAGAGCCTTTGCCAGCCTACAGGGCTACAGGAAGAAAATTTGGATTCCAGGGCCCACTAAGACAGACTTCAAATAAACTTTAGGTTGGAAGCCCAAAGGGCTATAGCCTAGAAATGTGAGTGAATGTGAAATAGAATGACCTTCTTTCAGGAACCAAAGGCCAACTTCAACTCATCTCAATTCCCTAAACTGGGTTAAGGTGATCTAGGATTGCTCCTGTCTCAAATTGACTTCCCAAAGCCAATATAAACTCTTTCTAAAGAAAATATTTTAGGTTTCAAGTCATTCATACAGTTTTTTTATATACAATGTCAGGAACTTACTAAAAACTTGCCAAGCATAAGAGAAACCAGGACAAGATGACTGGAAATTAAGAGACTCAATACACAATAGAAAGAGACTCACAGGTGATCCAGATAATGGAGTTATCAGGAACAGACTTTTAAAAAACTGTCTTTAACATGTTCAAGGAAATTAAAATAAGACAGACAATTTGGCAGTGACTAGAAATAAATATGAAAAAATAAATTTGTGGAAAATGTTTTTTTTTTTTTTGAAGAATCAAATAGAAATTCTGTAATTACAATACCCAAATTAAGAAATCAGTGACAATAATAAGTGTTAACTAGAATGTGGAACAATGGGAATGCTCATATAGTACTAGAGTAAGTATCAGTTGAGTCATTTTGGAAATGAGTTTGTAATTATCTGCTACCATTGAGTATACACCGAGTTTATAATCAGTAAAAATGTATGCACATTGCACAAAGGTCCCTTTGTAAGGGACATGTAAGAGAATATAAATTAGAATTGATTTATAAGAGCTCCAAAGAAACCCAGATACCCCTCACAGGAATGGATAAGTAAATTGTTGTGTTTTTATATAATGGAGTGTTACACAGCTATGAACATGAACAGACTATAGCTACATTCAGAATATGGATGAATGTCACAAAGATAATGTTGGCAAAAGAAGCCAGACAGAGAAATATATATTGTATTATTCTACTTTATGAGAAGTTCGAAAGCAAATGAAACTAATTTCATACATGTGTGCACATATATGTGTCTAGGAAATGCACTAAAATGTTAACAGTGGTTATTTCTGATAGGTGATTTTATTTTCTTCAATAACTTCTTGATTATCTTAAATGTAGACAATGTGCTACATTTCTAATGAGAACAAAGTTATTCCGAAAATAAGACATTCCTATAACTTAGGACAAAAATGGTATATACAAAATGAAAAACTCATTTTCTTAAAACTTTGTTTAAATTACCTTGGTAGTCTCAGCTACTCAGGAGGCTAAGGCAACAGGATTCCTTGAGCTGAGGAGTTTGAGGCCACAGTGCACTATGATCATGCCTGTGAATAGCCACTGCACTCCAACCTGGGCAACATCATGAGAACTCATCTGTAAAACAAACCAAAAAACCTTTTGGTATATTTACTGTATTTACTCCTAGCCTTCTTTTCTATGATGTTTTTAGATGAGATCACATAGTATATATAATTTATTGTGCTGCATTTTCATTTTAAATTTATATTACATGCCATCATTACTTCTGCCAGTTATTCCCTAGTTGTCTGTCTGCCAGCCTCCTTCCCTCTCTTCTTCTCTTCTTCCCCACCTCCCTGTCATCTTTCTTCCCTCCCTCCTTCCCTCTTTTCCTCTTCTGCCTTCCTTCCTTCCTTCCTTCTTCTATTCTTTTGTCAGCAAACATTCATTATGTTCCTTCTGTTTGCCAGACACTTTACTCAAACACAGCCCCACCCTCCAGTGGGGGAGATGGATACCTAGCAAAAAAATAAGGGGTGATAAATACTTGATTTTATATGTATAAACACACACATGTTTGTTTGTTTTTGAGGCATGGCCTCCCTCTATTGCCCATGCTGGAGTGCAATGGCACGATCATAGCACTTTGTAACTTTGAACTCCTGGGCTCAAGCAGTCATCCTGCCTCAGCCTCCCTGGAGGCATGCCTGGCTGCTTTTACTATTTTTTGTAGAGAAAGGGCCTTCCTATGTTCCCCAAGCTGGTCTTGAACTCCTGGCCTCAATCAGTCCTCATGTTGGGATCACAAGCGTGAGCAACCACACCCAGTCTATATATGTATATATTTAGAACTCATTTTTCATTAGGAAAAACGTGAATTGAACACATCCTGTAGTAGCATTACCAAGAATCCTGTGGATCATACTCCTGTGAGTGACTGTGTTATAGGTTCTGGTTGTACCAGGAGTGGAATGAGGCCATATGTAATATTAATGACCAGGTGCCTTGGGAAGGTTTCTGTGCAGGTGCTGCTCTGTGCAAGAACATTTATTGTAGTTGTTTTGGCTGAAGTTGAGGTTTGTTTGTTTGGCTTTTGTTTTTAAATGTGAGAGGCAGATTTTGCAAGGGATTAAGCTGAATGAGACCTAGGGACATCTGGTTATAAATATTACTAAAGGAAAAACGTATTCAGGTGCTCCCTGGCATGGATCTGTTAAGGGCATGTAGGTTCCTCCCTCAGTCATCTCCTTTGCCCGTCAAGGAGAAGAGTAGAAGACTGTCTTCCAGATCTGTGTCCTTAAGGGGGCCTTAAGATGGTCTAGGACAAGAGTTGGCAAATTTTTTTCTATAAAGGACACATTAGTAAATGTGTAAATTTACTAATTAGTAAATTAGTAAATTTAGGCTTTGTAGGCATATGGACTCAACTTTGCCATTGTGGAGTGAAAGTAGCCATAGTCGAAACATAAGTGCATAGGCCTGCCTGTGTTCCAGTAAAAATTTTATTTACGAAAACAGGACATTTATGAAAACAGGACATGGGCTTGGATTTGTTTTATCAGGCCATAGTGTACCAACCCCTGATCTGCACAGAAGGACTCTAATGTCAGCAACCATAGGGACTCGTACTTCGTACTGCTGTGACACCCATAGGGATACCTCTTGCCTTATTTCTGGGGAAGTTAATAAAAAGGTCAGGCTCATTCACCTTAATTTCAGTCTACCCACACAACTCTAATAAAAATATTCTGATCAATATGGCTCTTTGGACAACAAAACAGCAAAACAGTCGCCAGCCTCTCCTAAACCCTGAAGCAAACCTGCAGTCCTTTGGCAAGGTCATCCAAAGATTTTAACTGCCATAAACCATAGGGCTGGAGATTGAAGCTAAGAATGATAGGGGAAAGTACTGGCTTTCAAACAGCAGTAAAAAGTTGTATGGTAAAAATTGTCCTTAAGACTCACTGAAATGCCAAAAGAAGAAATTTGTTTTACAAGCACTCTTCCATATTAGGAATTCTTTGTATATATCATCTTAAATTTAAATATACATAATTTAACAGTGTTTTAATGTTAAGATATTTACATTTTTAATTAAATGCTGTGATTAGCAACTTTCTACATAATTTTTATATGATATTTTGATTTCTTTCTAATAGAGTCTCAAAGTTATAACTATTATAATGAAGGGTATGAACACAATTAAGGTTCATAATACATATAGCAAATTGCTTTCTAGAAAGATTGTGCCAACTTATACTTCTACTAGCAATGTGTGAAAGTTCTTATTTCAGCATATACTTTCTAGCACTACTTTTTTCTTTTTTTCCTAAAATATCTCATATTTAGTTGTAAAACTTTCCTATAGATAAAAATTAGTTGATAGGAGCCAGTTGGCAGGGCAGGTTTCACTTTGAGCTCTTGCCTTTATCTGTTCTGTTATTCTGGGATTGATCTGCAGAATGCGACTAGCAATAGATTCTGATCAGGCTACTGCAATACTTGCCATCTGGATTGAAAATACAGCCATCATCTTTTGAATGACCAGTTTGTGTAAACCATTTGTTGATAGTGTCTTTCCAGTGGTAAAGCAGAATTTCTCTTTGTCTGTTTACCTTTCTTGAGAGCCATGATGAGGATTTCTAAGGCTTGATGCATAGAATCCTTTCCTTAAGTGCCTTAGTCCATTTGGTACTGCTGTAAGGAATACTTGAGACTGGGTAATTTATAAAGAACAGAAATTTATTTCTCACAATTCTGGAAGCTGAGAAGTCTGAGATCAAGGCACTGGCATTTGATCTGACACAGGCCTTGTTGCTGTGTCATCCATGGCAGAAGAGCTGAAGAATAAGCTAGCCAAATGCTATGCTAAGCCTCTTTTGTAAGGGCCTTAACGAGGGAGGAACCCTCCCAGCCTAATCACCTCCTAAAGGCCCCACCTCTTAACATCATCACATTGGCAATGCCTGAATTTTGGAGGGAACACATTCAAACCTATAGCATTAAGATATGGGAAAGGAACAAGAAAGAGTCTGTTTTTCTTTGATGATCTGTTTAAAGAGTAGATGTGTTTTGTTTGAATCACATCCATGTACAGTTTTAAAAATAAGATGTCTCTCTCTCTCTCTCTCTCTCTCTCTCTCTCTCTCTCTCTCTATATATATATATATATATATATATATACACAGTGAAACCTTTGCCTTCTTTCATTGTCTTTCTAGTTTTTAAGGATAGAAAATTTTAGTTAAAATGCTAACCTGGCATTTTTCTTATTCCCCACTTTTATTTCCCCCATGGGGAATTGGGTTATGAAACTGGAAATTTTACTAATTTTCTAGAAATTGTTCTGGTGGGTTTGTATAAGGAGAGTAATAACTGGCATGGCATTGCAGTTACTCTTTATTTATAATTAAGACATGCTCTTTATTTCAAAATGTTAAGTTAATAATACTCTTAACTTATTGCACTTAAGTAGATTGAGACAATTTGTGAGTTATTTTGACATCCTAATCAAGTGGATAAAAGGAGAAGCTGCTTGGAAAACTTTCTTACTTGGGAATTTTTTCCACATTCCTAATTTTCCTTTGTGGAATGTCACTCACCATTTCCCATTTGGAACTGCTCTTTCTAGATAGAAGATGGAATGGAGTGGTTGTGGTAGTGGTGGTGGTGTTATTGTTTACATCAACCTAGAGAAAAATGGAACCATCTTAACTTGGTTAAAATGTTTCTGTTGTTTATATAATTCTCTAAGCCTCATTCCAGTGTTGCTGCTATTAAAAAAAAAAAAAAAAAAAAAACTCAAAACTTGCATTTATTTTACTGATCATTTTGTAGACATAAAAATAAGAGATTCTTAGCATAGTAGAATTTTTTAAAATTATTGGAGTTTTTTAAAACCAAAATTTAAGAACATAAATTGCATTGGAAAGAATTTTGAAATTTATTCTCAGCAGAATCTATAATAAAATATATGGGCCTGAGAATTAATTTGCAGGTCAAGTTCTTTGTCTATATGTTTTTGATGAAGTTGTTTACTTTCAAATAAGTTAACAGTTTGGAATTCTAAAACATAGAACTCATAATCTTCAACCAAGTGTTTATTAACATTTGCTTTTTTCAAAAGCTTTTTCACCATGCCACTTGGTTAAAAAAAATAACAATCTTAAAAAAATGAGACTGCATGTGTGTGTGTGCATGCACATATTCATTTGCAAATTATGTACATATACTTCTATAGTTACATATTATATACTCTATAAAACATAATAGAAATGTTTAAGTATTAGAAAGATACAATCAGTCTTGATAAAATTAACTTTAAATTTGATTTATTGGCAGTATAGACAATTTTTTGTTTTCACTTTAACATTGTTTTTATTATTTAATACTTTGTCACACAGTAATTTAAACTGATTCAAAGTTTATTCCAGGCCAGGCACAGTGGCTCATGCCTGTAATCTCAACATTTTGGGAGGCCAAAGTAGGAGGATTGCTTGAGGCCAGGAGTTAAGACCAACCTGGGCAATATAGCAAGACCTCATCTCTACAAAAAATTAAAAAAAATAATCAGGCATGGTGGCACATGCCTGTAGTCCCAGCTACTTGCTACTTGGGAGGCTGAGGCAGGAGGATCACTTGAGCCCAGAAGTTCAAGGTAATAGCCAATGACCACACCGCCACTGCACTCCAACCTGGCTGACAGAGCAAGACCCTGTCTCCAAAAAAAAAAAAAAAACCAAAGTTCATTTCAGTCTCATCCAACAATTATGTGTGATGGTTTTTGTTGAAATTTGCATGATGAATTTTCATCCTCCATAATATTCAATTCTTACATTTAGTGATTGCAGTACTAGTTTGTATATTTAGTATTCCATGCTATTTTTAAGCTGAAAATACTAGTATTTTCATTGGTTTAATACTGTTAATTTAGAAACAACCAGTAATTGGCTAGGCACAGTGGCTCACGCCTGTAATCCCAGCACTTTGGGAAGCCAAGGCGGGTGGCACACCTGAGGTCAGGAGCTTGAGACCAGCTTGGCCAACATAGTGAAACCTTGTCTCTACTAAAAATACAAAATTAGGTGGGTATGGTGGCACATGCCTGTAGTCCCAGCTACTCGGGAGGCTGAGACAGGAGAATTGCTTAAACCCGGGAGGTGGAGGCTGCAGTGAGCCAAGATTGTGCCACTGCTCTCCATCCTGGGCAAGACAGAGCAAGATTCTGTCTAAAAAAAAAAAAAAAAAAAACAGTAACCTTGTTCACCTTTTGTGGTTTTCTGTCTAGTCTGAGTTTTTCTCTCTAGCCTGTCCCCTAAGCTCTTCTTTTCTACTTTTCTGCCTTCCCCTTCATTTCTGACACCCTTCTATCTCTACTTGACCACTCAGTTGTTCCAGCCACTACCCTCCCTCCCAACACAATACACACACACACACACACACACACACACACACACACACACACACACTAAATAAAAAAAAAAGTATTGATTTAGAGGGACCCCTCAGAAGGTGGCAAGTCTCTCTATTGGGGGAAGGAGAAGAGTTGACAGATGGAACAATTCTTGGCCAGGCATGTTGACTCACACCTGTAATTCCAGCATTTCGGGAGGCAGAGGCAGTAGGATCAGTTGAGACCAGCCTGGGCAACATAGGAAGAGCCCAATCTCTACCAAAAAAAAAAATATATATATATATATATATACACGGTGGTGCACACCTGTAGTCCCAGCTTCTTGGGAGGCTGAGGCAAGAGGATCACTTGAGCCTCCTGTTGCTGCTGCGAGCTATCAGCGCACCCCTGTACTCCAGCCTGAGTGACACAATGAGACCCTATCTCAAAACAAACAAACAAGCAAAGACCTACAATTCAGTAGCTTCTGGACAGAGTGGAGGAGCTGTCTAGCTGGTCTGAAACATCCGTTGGAAGAGTACTAAACACTTTAGGAAGGTCCTAAAGTCTTTCTGGAATGATTACTTGAGAGGTGTCATTTTGAAAGGCACACTGGGTGGAAGTTTACAAAGGGTAAAGAAGCATTGCATACAGTCATATTGAATACTTTATGTTAGAATCCTAACTGTTTAATGTTTATGTTTTTATTTTTTAATGTTTATGTTTTTATATATTAATGTTTTATTTGATACTTTATAATGTTTGTAAATTTCCACATTTGAAATATGTTGAGTGTTTAATTTCACTGATTTCTAAACATTGTTATATACTTCTGCAGCACTTTTCAATTAAAATATTAGTATTAATACTTGCATGTATTAATACATGGAGTAAATACCAAGATGCTGGTAGTGCAATTTGCTTTAGAATTATAATTATTACTTTGATTTTTCTGTCATGTTTAATGACAGGTTCAAAGACCATTTAAATTCTTCATTTGGAAGTATTTAAATCTTAGAAAATTTTGAATCCATGTGTATGAAATTGCAGATAAGAGTTTTTATTGGTGACAGACATGTTCAGCAATAAAACCATCTAACAATGGGAACATTTCTAAACATTTATTATTATACAAAGAATGTTCTTTGTATAACATGTTTTTTTTAAAAGCAACTACTTTCTCAGATAATTAAAATACTATCTTTATCTCGAAGGGAGATAAATTAAGTATGGGGGAGGGGGTTGTTTTTAATATCTGCTGTGTACCTATGTAGCACACTATTGACAACTATGTGTCATCATAGAAAAAGTCATCAAATTAGGAGTAATTGTTTCTTGTAGAAGAAAAATAGGTAGCTTGTTTAAGTTTGCCACAACATAACCGATAAATTTCTGTATGATACAAAAGATTTTTGAGTCTCTCTCAACCTCTCTACTAAATTTTGAAAGGATGTGTCCACTTAAAATCTATTTTTAAAAATTTATTTTTGATATATCACATGTACAAAGAAGTGCCTTGTATATGTACAATTTAAGAAGTATTTATAGGCCAGGTACAGTGACTTATGCCTGTAATCCCAACAGTTTGGGAGGCCAAGACAGGAGGATTGCTTGTGCCAGAAGTTTGAGACCAGCCTGGGCAATATGGCAAGACCTTGCCTCTACTTTTAAAATATTTTAAATTAGCCAGGTATGGTGGTATGTCCCGGCTACTTGGGAGGCTGAGGCTGAGGCAGGAAACTTGCTTAAGCCCAGATGGTTGAGGCTGCAGTAAACCATGGCCTAGACCTCTGGCCTAGGCGATAGAGTAAAACGCTGTCTCAAAAAAAAGAAAGAAAGAAAGAAAGAATAATAAAGCCAACATCCATCCAAGCAACATAAGGTCAAAACACAGTTCTCCATGTGTCCTTCACCAAACACATCCCCAGTCCTCCCTAGGGATGGCCACTATCTTGACTTTGTATAATAATTTCCCTATGGTTTATAATAGTTTTGTTGTCTGTATATCCCTAAATACTGAATTCAGTTGCACCTGGTTTTGTACCTCATTTGGGGTACAGACCTTCTTAAGAGTGATGGCATTGTTGTTAAATTTCAGAGAAGCATAACTGGTCAGTAGGAGGGTGGAGACAGATGTATAAACCAAAAATTTTTAAGGAATTTAAGGAGTGGAATCTAGAAAAGGTATTAGGTACAAATAAGGTTTCTCTGTTTATATGTGTATTAAATGAAAATATGAGGTTTGACTCACATTTTAAAATATTTTGTAAATTTTGCTTAATATTGAAAGCATTTTTTCTGTGGTATGACCATAAATATGTATAAGGTAAGATAAATATGACTTCTTTATTTTCAGTGTGGCACAGCTGAACTACATTTCAAATGAGAAGTAACATTGATAGGGAGCAGTCATGTGAAACTATGATCAAAAAAAGAAAGCCCCAGTTTCAAAAGTCTTATTCTGAATATTCTCTGTATAGTATTGTTTAATTTTAAAAGTGTTTTCAGATCCAACTAAAGTTCAATTTAAAAATATAGTTTATATTTTTTCTTCTCAAATGAAGCTTTAAGCATATGTTTCTAATAATTCAGTTAAATATGCTGAGTTGTATATTTTTTGAAGAGACTGTTTTGAAAAGATTCCAGAATATTTGTTTGAACAGGCACTCAGCATCTCGATGAAAACTGTTGGAAAAGAAAAACTTTCAGAGTCATTCTGCCCTCAGAGTAGTCAAGCCAACTAAACTGGTGCAGTTAACACTTCTGTGAGAAACCAGGAGCCAAGATATTTAGCACTTCCTGACTACTTTTCAGCAAGCAGGCCTCAAACCAACTTAGTGGTTGGAACTAATACTATTGAGTTTTTAAAGTAAAAGGCTAGCAGTAGAACACCTACATCTCTTTCTATCAGTATGATACTTATCAGTCTCTTTTGGTAATCCATGACTAGCTTCAGTCTTTGCATTATGTTGGTATTAAAGCTATCATTCTTTCTTGAATTTTGTAGGGCATCATTCTTGCAAAGCAAAAAGAATGCACTATAGAGTGTGACCCCAGGTATAATTAAGCCATCTGCCAGATATAAATATTTTTATGTTGCTTTTTAGTACCACTGAGTGTGGTAGTAGAGATACAAATTATATTGGACATCATAATGCTTTGGGATAATTGGTAGTTACAGCAGACTACCAAATTTACAAGTAGGGATTGCTTTTTCAGCTTCTGACCCATTCATTTTTATTATATCCCTTTGAAATATATTGACACCACTTAATTCACTTAACAATAATATGCTTAGTGTCTTAGTTCATTTTATACTGCTGTAACAGAATACCTGAGACTGGGTAATTTTAAAAGAACAGAGATTTATTTCTTATAGTTCTGGAGACTGGGAAGTCCAAGGTCAAAGGGCCCACATGTAGGGAGGGACTTCGTGCTTATCACCACATTGTGGAAAGGCCAAAGAGTACGTGAGAGAGGGTAGGGGGAAGGAAGGGAACTGAACTCATTCTTTTACCAGGAACCCACTCCTATGATACTAACCTGCTCCCAAGATAATGTCATTAATCTGTTTGTGAACTCAGAGCCCGCATGACCTAATCACCGCTTAAAGGTTCCACTGTTGGAACTGTTGCATTAGGGATTTTCTTCCAACACACAAACTTTGGGGGACATATTCAAACCACAGCACTAGTATATATGATATGTCATATTGATCCCTATATTCACATATTTGCTCCATAAGTGCTCTACTTACATATTCATTGAATTGACCTATGTAGTACCCAGCATATTTAGGTGTTGTGGTAGAGAACAAATAATAAAAGATTCAAAGATTCTGTATGCTAACTAGAGAGATAAAACTAAGTTTAACACCTCTGCTACCATTTCTCAAATATCACAGAATTAATAAGAAAAATAGCAGAAAGTAAATGTTCAGTCACTTGGTTTTTCAAATAGTTCCCACAAGATTAGATTAATGGCTGGGTGTGGTGGCTCATGCCTGTAATCCCAACACTTTGGGAGGCGAAGGCAGGCAGATCACCTGAGGTCAGGAGTTGGAGACCAGCCTGGCCAACATGGTGAAATCCCGTCTCTACCAAAAATACAAAAATTAGTCAGGCATAGTGGTGCACACCTGAGTACATGTATTTGTACAACATTATCAAAACAAACAAAGACCTACAATTCAGTAGCTTCTGGACAGAACGGAGGAGCTGCCTAACTGGTCTGAAACCTGAGTACTACCAGAGTAAGTCCCAGCTACTCTGGAGGCTGAGGCCAGAAAATTGCTTGAACCCAGGAGGTGGAGGTTGCAGTGAGCTGAGGTCGCGCCACTGCACTCCAGCCTGGGCGACAGAGTGAGACTCTGTCTCAGAAAAAAAAAAAAAAAAAAAGATTAGGTTAACAGTATCTCCAGAAATGATTACCATATATTACTACATTTTAAGTTTCTTTCAGAACTGTAAGTATAAAGGAGTTATGTGGAACCAATGATAAATCTGGATTTTTTTTCTTCTTTATTTGGATCTGTGCCTGAAATGGCAAATTATGTACAATTTGGGGTACAGTGTCACTTGTGACTTCAAGAAGTCTAAGAATCTTTTATGAAAAGATACAGTCTTTTCATAAAACTCTGCCTGGTCTTTTCATTTTGGATAGTATATTACTGGAAACTTCAGAAGAAAATGAGGGAGTTTCAGAAAGAAACCGAAGAGGTTGGTGACTGAAAAGGATGATTGAACACCAAAATCTGCAGTTGATTAGGATGCAGTCGTGGAAAGGAAGCATATATATAAATAAGAGGGTATGTTACTAAAATCCACAAGAAGTAGAATGAGGCAAAATATTTCCATTGTCCTGATGTTCTATTTTATACTGATTTGGATAAGTCTCATAAGGGGATCTGATAGTTGAGGTCACTAATCCTTAATACATGAACCAAGGAATAAGAATTCTGTTTATCATAGGAAATAGCTTTGGCCCATAAGGAAGGAGTAGAGACTCTTCAGGAGAGGAACATTTTAGTCCATAATTTCTCTGATTTAGTGCCAAAAGCTTTTTTGAGAGACTATTCAAAGCTGTCTTAAGTTTCATTGTTGGAAACTGATAGCTGCTATATTTCTTTTTAATAACTGTTTTAAGTTCTTTCTGTTTTGCCTTCTCTGATGCTAAATTTCTGAAGATTAAAAAAGTGTGCTTAAAGTAAAAGTGTTATGAAGACAAAAGCTTTATTCTGTGGATAGGATAATACTTCTTTTGTGACATTTTCTTTTTGCACCAAAAGTGAGAAGTCAATGCCTTGCCTTTGTGCATCCCATTACTAATGTAGGACAAGAAGTTATTTTCTTCAAAGGCTGACTTCCAGAATTTTTGGCTGAATACTTTTTGTCAAGTGTATATTCCCTTCTGTAGGCCTTTCTATATAGAGCCCACAAACATCGTGAATGTGAATCATGTCATTCAGAGGGTTAGTGACCATGCCTCCGCCATGAACAAGAGAATTCATTACTACAGCCGGCTCACCACTCCTGCAGACAAGGCACTGGTAAGAGACAAAACATTACTAATAGTCTAAAATTCAGTTGAAATGAACAGTGAACAATATAAGCCAGGGCACCTCCCAGTGATTGAACTTTTTTCTGACTGTATTTCAAGGACAGCATCATTCAAAGTCAAAGACAGTAATTAATACACTTCCTACATCCTTCCAGTTCATTCTTATCTAAATTTGAAACAATCTTTCTGTGTTGACAACAACCTGGAGATTTTTTTGGAAAATTCCCCTGATCCCCATTCCCCAAATCTCTGAGGAGGATAAATTACTTTTGAAATGGCAGGTTAGGCCATTGACTAATAGCAAATAATAACAAGTTCTGCTTAGTGTGGTCAATTTTTAACTTTGAAGCTACAAGGGAAATAGTTTTTTGGAAATTTTCTACAAGAATGGGAAACTGGCTGAGCACAGTAACTCGTGCCTGTAATCTCAGCATTTTGGGAGGCCAAGGCAAGAGGATCACTTGAGCCCAGGAGTTCAAGACCAGCCAGGAGAAGATGGTGAAACCCTGTCTCTACAAAAAAAATTTTTTTCAATTAGCCAAGTGTGATGGCTCGCACCTGTATTTCCAGCTACTTGGAAGGCTAAGACAGGAGGATCCCTTGAGCCCAGGATGGATTGCTTGAGGATGCAGTGAGCTGTGATTGTGCCACTGCATTCTCCTGAGCAAGAGAGTGTGACCCATCTCTTTTTTCTTTTTTCTTTTTTTAGATGGTGTGTCGCTCTGTCACCCAGGCTGGAGTGCAGTGGTGCGATCTCGGCTCACCACACCCCCTGCCTCCTGGGTTCAAGCCATTCTCCTGCCTCAGGCTCCCGAGTAGCTGGGATTACAGGTGTGTGCCACCACACCTGGCTAATTTTTGTATTTTGAGTAGAGACGGGTTTCACCATGTTGGCCAGGCTGGTCTTGAACTCCTGACCTCGTGACCCACCCACCTCGGCCTCCCAAAGTGCTGGGATTACAGGCATGAGCCACTGTGCCCAAACATGTGACTCCATCTCTTTTTTTTTTTTTTTTTTTTTTTTTTGAGGCGGAGTCTCGCTCTGTCGCCCAGACTGGAGTGCAGTGGCGCAATCTCGGCTCACTGCAAGCTCCGCCTCCCGGGTTCACGCCATTCTCCTGCCTCAGCCTCCCGAGTAGCTGGGACTACAGGCGCCCGCCACCTCGCCCGGCTAGTTTTTTCTATTTTTAGTAGAGACGGGGTTTCACCATGTTAGCCAGGATGGTCTCGATCTCCTGACCTCGTGATCCGCCCGTCTCGGCCTCCCAAAGTGCTGGGATTACAGGCTTGAGCCACCGCGCCCGGCCGTGACTCCATCTCTTAAAAAAAAAAAAGGGGAAACTGAAATATGTACATACATAAATATAGTAGTTTCTTATTTAGCATTATTCTTTTATTGATCAAAACCAGGAGTCAAAGAGCCAGATACTAAATGTCTTAGACTTTGAGGTCACATACTGTCACATGATATTCTTCATTTTATGATCATCAAAATTATAAATTAAAAATTTATTAAATTGGCTGGGCGCGGTGGCTCAAGCCTGTAATCCTAGCACTTTGGGAGGCCAAGACGGGCGGATCACGAGGTCAGGAGATCGAGACCATCCTGGCTAACACGGTGAAACCCCGTCTCTACTAAAAATACAAAAAAAAAACTAGCCGGGCGAGGTGGCAGGCGCCTGTAGTCCCAGCTACTCGGGAGGCTGAGGCAGGAGAATGGCGTAAACCCAGGAGGCGGAGCTTGCAGTGAGCTGAGATCCTGCCACTGCACTCCAGCTCGGGCGACAGAGCAAGACTCCGTCTCAAAAAAAAAAAAAAAAAAATTATAAAATCATAAAAACCATTCTCAGGAAAGAGGCTATATAATAATCAGGTTGAAGCCGGATTTGGCCTATGGGCCAGAGTTTGTTGACCCTTGATCTTCTAAAAATCTGTTATTACTATTTTAGGATAAAAAATATGTAAATAATTTGGTAGCTTATAAAAACTACCACATATGAGATATTCAGAAACTTGCAAGTTTAACTGAAAATGAGAACATTCTGGGAGAAAATAGGATTTTAAAATTAGTATTATTAATAAAAAGAAGAGAACCAACATTCATTAACATTTAATAAGGACCAGTGATTGGGCATCACTGGTATATAGCTATCTCTTAAGCCTAAACAATAGCTATGTGAAATAAATATTAAGATTTCCTCTTGCATGGCCAAAATAGGGATTTCCAAAAAGTTCTGGGTAGGGTAATTTTTTTCCCAATTTTTTTTGGCTTTTTCCCCTTAGGCCTTGACATCAGTAGTTGTGGTAAAGTCTTAGTTGCATAATGGAATTACTTAAGCCCTTGGAGAAGTAGAGGTAATCCAGTATCTCTGGGTCTAGTGGAGACCTTCTAGAGGCTCTGCTCTTGGAAACAAACCCTGGAGATCTCAGCTGAGCACGTTTATACTTGAATGTATATTGTTTGCCTGGAAATAGAGTCAGCATGTGCACCAAAGTTGAATGCCGTTTGTTAACTGACACTGAGGTGAGTCTAGCAAGTCAGAGTATGTAAACAGTGATGTAAAATTAACAATGATATAGCCATTCTTAATGAATGTGTGTATACATCCACACTCGTTTTCTGAAAATCCCAAATTATTTTGGATTTTTAAACTCTTGCTTTTTTAGTTAGATTTTCTATATTTGAAAAAGAATTTTTTAATTCACTAATCAGGGATTCATAGTACTTGCATCCACACTCAGTTTTCTGAAAATCCCAAAATTATTTTGGATTTTTAAACTCTTGCTTTTTTAGTTAGATTTTCTATATTTGAAAAAGAATTTTTTAATTCACTAATCAGGGATGCATAGTACTTGTTTATGATAGTTAAAATGTGTCTAGAGGGCCAGGCATGGTGGCTCATGCCTATAATCCCAGCACTTTGGGAGGCTGAGGCGGGTGGGTCACGAGGTCAGGAGATCAAGACCATCCTGGCTAACACTGTGAAACCCCATCTCTACAAAAAAATACAAAAAATTAGCCGGGCGTGGTGGCAGGTGCCTGTAGTCCCAGCTACTCAGGAGGCCAAGGCAGGAGAATGGTGTGAACCTGGGAGGCGGCACTTGCAGTGAGCCAAGATCACATCACTGCACTCCAGCCTGGGTGACAGAGCAAGACTCCATTCAAAAAAACAAAAAAAAAAGGTATCTAGAGTGAGGTGATCTGATGTGTAGAAAATATCCCATTTTGCATTTCCTGGTTCTGACATTTCTCTATGTTTCCTTTTTACCAGATTGCCCCAGACCATGTAGTTCCAGGTCCAGAAGAGTGCTATGTGTATAGCCCTTTGGGCTCTGCTTATAAACTTCAAAGTTACACTGAAGGATACGGTAAAAACACCAGTTTAGTAACCATGTGAGTGAAATGGCTTTTTGGAGCATGACTTAAACTGTATATGAGTGAAAATTACTGGTTATTTTTTGTCTCAATTAAAATGTTTGAAGAGTCAAACTCCATTTTTTTTACTGCTATTACTCTGTGTTTTCAGTTTTATGATTTGGAATACCATGATGGGAACATCTATACTAAGCATTCCTTGGGGCATAAAACAGGTAATACTAATTTTTCAGCACACTTTTTGCCTAAATGATTTTCTCTTTATATTGCAAGTTTTATAACAGAGGTTTTAATGAATCTACATAAAATTCATGAAAGAAAATAGATGGTTATATTTAGTTTTTCATGAGTTGTCAAGTTTTTACCATGATTGTTTAGGGTAAAATAATTGCATATGAATTTATGCTTACATGATGATATATGCTGTTTTATACTTTTATTTTTAAACAGGCTGGATTTACTACTGGAATGTGTGTCATCATACTGATGGGCCTTTTAACACTTTATTGCTGCTACCGAGTAGTGAAATCACGGACTATGATGTGTAAGAATTTGTCACAGTGACAATAGATTATGGTTATTAATAAGCATTTCACTTTGAGGCAGGTCACTAGTGTGTATATGCCACATGTGTGTCAACTGTCTACTTTGTACCTAAAGATTTACTTCTGTAATTCATCGCTTTCAGCTAAATTGAATTTGTTAATAATATATTAGTGGCTGCCTTTGAAATTCAGAGAAGCTGGGAGTTACTTGCAGAGAGCATTCACTGTGGTGCTAGATTCTTCATAAGAATCATTTAAAAACTCATATTTATAAAGTAATGTCTTTTCCAGAACTAAATTGAGAATTCTGTGCTTCCTGTCAGTTAATGGTGACTTGTTTTTACCTATTCATACCAAAAGATCTAATGTTAGAATCTCCTAAATATGAAAATGTAAGCAACTCTCTAGTAATGAATATTTGAAGTTGTGTGAACACCTTACCTCTACTCTTATCTACATATTCTGGATCAGGGAAATATATTTTTTAGGTTGTTTTAAAGTAGTCTATGACCTAAACAAACACGCATTATTTCATTAAATCTTAGCAAGTATGAATCAACAGATCAGACTTTGCCTCCAGTTTTTTTCTGTGCCTACTAAGCAGCTTTCTTCTTTATGTTAACCAGATCTAGTGTTAGTCACTGGGCGAGTATTTGTTTAAAAGTCTTGAGAAGCCAGACCTGGTAGTGTGTGCCTGTAGTCCCAGCAACTCAGCAGGCATAGGTGGGAAGATCACTTTAGTCCACGAGTTTGAGACCAGCCTTGAAAAAAAAAAAAAGAATAAAAAAGTCTTGAGAGAAGATTCATTCTGGTTTCTAAATGGTAAAAGGAGATAATTTTAGCCTCTGGTTTCTAAGGCAAATTGTGACTAAACTTGGAAGACTTCTTTAAACATATACAGTAAGTTCATATCTTATCTAATTCAGCATCTAATTTAAAATTGGAACAGAGCCCCCACAGAGTTCTCTCTATAACTTTTTTCTTTTCTTTTCTTTCTTTTCTTTTTTTTTCTTTTTGAGACAGGGTCTCACTCTGTCACCCAGGCTAGAATGCAGCAGCGCTGTCACAGCTCACTGCTGCCCGGACCTCCAGGGCACAGGTGATTCTCCCACCTCAGCCTCCCGGGTAGCTGGGACTACAGGTGCATGCCATCATGCCCGGTTAATTTTTTGTGTTTTTCATAGAGACAGGGTTTCACCATCTTGCTCAGGTTGGTCTCGAACTACTGGGTTCAAGTGATCTGCTCACCTCAGCCTCCCAAAATGCTGGGATTATTGGCTGTATAACTGTTAACTCCCATGTTATTAAATTATTCCACACCATTTAAAAAGAAGAGAGGCTGAGGCCCAAGAATTGCTTGAACCAAGGAAGTGGAGGTTGCAGTGAGCCAAGATTGTGCCACTGTACTTTAGCCTGGGTGATGGAGTGAGACTCTGTCTCAAAATAAAATAAAATAAAATAAAAATCTTCCACCAATTCAGTTTACAAAGTCCACACACCCATAACACAAAGCCTGACATGACCAAAAATAAAGAAAATAATATGTAGATGTAAAATTTATTTGTAAAACATTATCATATAGAATCCAACAGCGTATCAAAAGAATATCCTGTGTCTAAGATAAGGTTTGTTCCAGTAATGCAAGGATGTTTCATTATTAAGAAATCCAACATAATTCACTACATTAACAAATTAAAGGAAAATTGATAATTGCATCAATAGATATCAAAAAGGTACTTAATAGAATTCAGCACCTGTTTCTGATTAAAACTCTAAGTGAAAAGCACTACTTAAAAATAACAAAGTCTATTTATTCCCAGACAAGTACCAGCACCATTCTAAAATTATAAAATGCTAAAGCAGTTTTCATTAAAGTCAAGAAAACATAGAAATGTTCAAAATTAATCAGTTTTTTTGGAGATATTGTCCAATGCAGCAAAAAAAAAAAAAAAAAAAAAAAAACCCTAAATATAAAAACTAGAAAAGACTTAGAATTATATTATCAGTCAAAAGATAATTTTATTAGAAATGCTAAGAGTCACTCAGCTCACTGCAACCTCCTCCTCCCAGGTTCAAGCAATTTTCATGCCTCAGCCTCCCGAGTAGCTGGGACTACTGGCGCCCACCACCATGCCTGACTAATTTTTGTATTTTTTTTCTTTTTCTTTTTCTTTTTTTTTGAGACGCAGTCTCACTCTGTCACCCAGGCTGGAGTGCAGTGGCAGGATCTGCAAGCTACGGCTCACTGCAAGCTACGCCTCCCGGGTTCACGCCATTCTCCTGCCTAAGCCTCCCAAGTAGCTGGGACTACAGGTGCCTGCCACTGGGCCTGACTAATTTTTTGTATTTTTAGTAGAGATGGGGTTTCACCATGGTCTCGATCTCCTGACCTCATGATCCACCCACCTTGGCCTCCCAAAGTGCTAGGATTACAGGCATGAGCCACCACGCCCAGCAATTTTTGTATTTTTTGTAGAGATGGTGTTTCGCCATGTTGGCCAGGCTGGTCTCGAACTTCTGACCTCAAGTTGATCCACCTGCCTCGGCCTCCCAAAGTGCTGGGATTACAGGCATGAGCCACCGCACCCAGCCAAAACAGTTATTCTTTATAGTGATATTGTCCTCACATTCTTTATCTAGATGTGAATTATCATATTCTAATGTCCCCAAGTTTTCAGGCTTATCACTGCTTTCTGCCATGTACTAGCTGCCATATTTTGCTTCAAAGATGGCAGAACTTCAGTTTTTCTATATTCATCAAACATAACAATTATTTCAAAGTAGTTCAAAGCGTGGGATCATAGAGGAAAAAAGACTGTACAATTATCCTTTGATGACAATTAAAATACTCTTTCATAGGTTATACTTATCTATATTCTTTCTTGAACATTGAAATGTAAAACACAAAGTTTATATTGTTAATATAATAACCCTATCATGGAAAAGCAAATGGTTTTAGTTTTTTGTTTTCTTATGTAAATTTATATCCTAAATGATAGGAATCTCTAAATACATGCTTTTTAAAGTTAATCATATTGTATTTTAGTTGTCTTCTACTTTATTACCTATTTTTTAGTACATGTTATGTTTCTACAATCACCATTTGTGTCTCTTAATGATTGTATACAGTTGCACATGGCAGCTCTATTGTATTTGCTTAATCATTGCCCTATGTCGTATGTTAAAGTCATTGCTTGTTTTTGCTATTCTCAAGAATACTCTTCTAAAAATATTTTATATATACTTTCTGTATTCTTTTAAATTACTTTCTTTTTGGTGCAGTGGTGGGATCATGGTTCATTGCAGCCTCAACCTCCTGGTCTCAAGGGATCCTCCCACCTCAGCCTCCTGAGTAGCTGGGACTACAGGTGCACGCCACTACACCTAGCTAATTTTTTATTTTTGTAAATATGGGATTTTGCCATGTTGCTCAGGCTGGTCTCCAACTCCTAGGCTCAAGCAATCTGTCCACCTCAGCCTCCCAAAGTGCTGGGGTTACAGACCTGAGCCACCAGGCCCAGCCCTCTTTGTCTTTTTCATTGTAATTTGTTTCTTCAGTTGCTAGAAGAGGATAACCTTTCATGTTCTATTTCTACATTATGTTTTTTAACTTTTTTGTTATTTAATTTCTTTCTTTTCTTTCATTTTTTTTTTTTTTTTTTTTTTTTTGAAATGGAGTCTCGCTCTGTCATCTAGGCTGGAGTGCAGTGGCATGATCTCAGCTCACTGCAACCTCTGCTTCCCAGGTTCAAACGATTCTCACGCCTCAGCCTCCAGAGTAGCTGGGACTACAGGCGTGCCACTATGCCCAGCTAATTTTTTTGTATTTTTTGGTAGATATGGGGTTTCACCATGTTGACCAGGCTGATCTCAAACTCCTGACCTCAAGTGATCTACCCACCTCGGCCTCCGAACGTTCTGGAATTATAGACATGAGCCATCATGCCCAGTCTGTTTGACTCAGTTTTCTGAAATTTATATTGGCATGTGGTAGAAAGTGTGACTCAAGAAACTTTCCCCAATGTTGTTGTTCAAATATGCCAAATATTACATAATATTTTCTGGCTCTTACTGATGCATTTGTCTAACCTTAATTTATCACTTGCTTTTATTAATTATAAAATGTTATGATACTGTAATCTGTTTCTCAGGTTTCCTGTACTATTTTATTTACATTTCTTTTTTTATTTTTCTATAATGTTTTAATTTTATTATCTCATAATATATTCTAATGTCTAGCGATAGAATACTCATAATATTCCGACAAATATTTTGAGTTTATTTGGGGAATACAGATTATGAATATGGAATATATGTTTAACATTTAGTTTTATTCTTTCTCTTACTTTATCTAGCTTCGTTGGATACCACTACCTGGGAATATCCAGATGTCTGCAGACATTATTTCGGCTCCTTTGGGCAGTGGTCGAGTCTCCTTTTCTCCTTGGTGTCTCTCATCGGAGCAATGATAGTTTATTGGGTGCTTATGTCAAATTTTCTTTTTAATACTGGAAAGTTTATTTTTAGTAAGTATCCATATCATATGCTTTTAACACAGTACTTTCAAGTACAATTACTACTGTAATGTTAGTTCTAGCCTTAAATTCTAGGACTTGGGATAAATAAAATAAGAAGTAACATATATAATTTTGGAAAATATATTTTATTCAGTTTGCTTTCTGTGGTTGTGATCTCAAATATAGTGTACGCTTATTTCCAAACATTAATCTTTGAATGAATAATATTCCTCCAAAATCTTTAGTTAATATAAAAGATGTCTATAATCCAGCAGATCTTTTAAGTTTGTTTTACTAAAGAATTTGATATGTAGACTCTAGGGGAAACAAATTTCAGCCACTTATTTTCAACATATTAGGATAGAAGATTAGGAAGTCAAAGAATAATGGAATTTATGTGATAAATATGTTATTAATATTTACGTATCACAGAATTATAATTTACCCAAATCAGCTACTTAAATTCTGAAGAGAGTCTTAGAAATCAGTCCAAATACTTTTTATAATTTTTTTTAGGTTGGATAGAGGAAGTTCATTTTTTTACTTAATGAAATTTTTTTTTTTCTTTTTTTGAGAGAGGGCCTTGCTATGTTGCCCTGGCTGGTCTCAAACTCCGGGGCTCAAGTGATCCCCCCACCTCAGCCTCCTGGTTACAGGCTCATGCCACTGTACTGAACTGGAAGTTTATTGTGTAAGATACCAAACCTTTTTCCGTATAAAGGTTTTACTAAAGTTTTCACTAAACCTAAAGTTTAATGTATGTTTAGCAGCTTTAAATAAAACATATATTTAAAATCTGGATTTATGTGAAAACCAAATTTCAAAATAAGTCCTAACATAATCACAGCAGCTAATTTCCCTAAGAGCCTTTGAATGAGGGAGATAAATTCTATTTTATTTTAAACTTTAAAGAATAAAATTAACTTTATAATTTTTATTGCCAAGCATTTTTATTGTTTTTTTGGTTTTTTTGAGACGGAGTCTTGCTCTGTCACCCAAGCTGGAGTGCTGTGACACATTCTCGGATCACTGCAACCTCCACCTCCCAGGTTCAAGTGATTCTCCTGCTTTGGCCTTCTGAGTAGCTGGGGTTATAAGCGCCCATGATAACACTCAGCTAATTTTTGTATTTTTAGAGATGGGGTTTCACCATGTTGGCCAGGCTGGTCTCAAACTCCTGACCTCAAGTGATCCTCACACCTCGGCCTCCCAAAGTGCTGGCATTACAGGCATAAGCCACCACATCTGACCTCAAGCATCTTTATTGTTTTTAAAGAACTATGGAATATTTCAAACTACAAAAAAATGCAAAAGCTAATATAAATACCAGTATACTGACTAATGAGTTTTCGTGTCTCATTTGTCTTATTTTTATTAGATCTCTCTTTTTTTTTGGTAGAGACAGAGTGTCAGTATGTTGCCCAGGCTAGTTTCTACCTCCTGGCCTCAAGCGATTCTCCCATCTCAGCTTGCTAAGTGGCTTGAATTATAGGCACAAGCCGGGCGTGGTGGCTCACGCCTGTAATCACAGCACTTTGGGAGGACGAGGCAGGTGGATCACCTGAACTCAGAAATTCGAGACCAGCCCGGCTAACATGGTGAAACCCCATCTCTACTAAAAATACAAAAATTAGCTTGGTGTGGTAGCGCATGCCTGTGATCCCAGCTACTTGGGAGCCTGAGTCACAAGAATCTCTTGAACCTGGGAGGCAGAGGTTGCAGTGACTGAGATTGCGCCACTGCACTCCAGCCTGGGCAACGGAGCAAGACTCCATCTCAAAAAAAAAAAAAAAATTATAGACACAAGCCACTGTGCTTAGTTAGTTCTATATTCCTATAAAAAGAAAATATTATGGGTAGTGTGGAAGCCCCACGTGCACTCCTTCTCCATCTCATTTTCCTTCTCTTAATTTGGTGTTTATCAATCCCATGCACTTTTTGGACTTTTACTGCATGAATATAAGAGCAACATATACTATTTGGGGGTTTTTTGTTTTGTTTTTTTTGAGATGGAGTCTCACTCTGTCGCCAGGCTGGAGTGCAGTGGTGAGATCTCAGCTCACTGCAATCTCCACCTCCCAGGTTCAAGCGGTTCTCCTGCCTCAGCCTCCCGAGTAGCGGAGATCACAGGTGTGCACCACCACACCCAGCTAATTTTTGTATTTTTAGTAGAGACAAGGTTTCACCATGTTGGCCAGGATGGTCTCGATCTCCTGACCTCATGATCCGCCCACCTCAGCCTCCCAAAGTGCTGGGATTACAGGTGTGAGCCGCGGCGCCTGGTGGCTTGTTTTTAATCTATGCAAACGCTTTTGCAACTTGCTTTCTGTCTTTCATCATCTCTATTAATACACAAAGTTCATTCTTATTGTTTATAGCATTTAGTAATATGAATATACAACTTTTTTATCTGTTCTCGTTGATAAACATTTAATTTGTTTTCACTTATTGTGCAAGGCTTTATTAAACATCCTTATTTCTGTCTCCTTGTATACATGGCGGGGAGTTTCTCCAAGCTATGGACCTTATAGACACATTTCTGGAACTTAAGATATTCACATTTTCAACCTTACTTGAAATTGCAGAATTGTTCTTTATCATGCTTGTACCACTTACACTCCTGCCAACAGTTTATGAAAATTCCCCTTGTTCCACATCCTCACTCACACTCAGTATTATCAGACTTAAATTTTGCCATCAGGATGTGGTTTTAATTTGCATTTCTCCTCATAAGGAGTGGCATTAATCATCTTTTCTTAATTATATTGACCATTAAATAGCTTATTCATATCCTTTGTCCATTTTTCTATCAGGTTATTGGTCCTTTTCTTACCTATAGGAACTCTGTGAAGTTCGAATACTAACCTTTTATCCATTATTGCGTTGCAAATATCTTCTAATTAGTGACTTGTCTTCTCTTTTTATATGGTAGCTCTATGTTATTCAAAAGTTTTTTATTTTAAAATTACTGTTTTTCTCCATTATGATTCACAACTCTACCATATACATTTTAGAATCAACTTATCAAGTTCCACAAAATTCCAATCAGAATTTGATTGGAATTGCATTGATTTTATCAGTTGGTACACAGTACAGTAATTGATATCATTGCATATTGAGTTAGAATTTGATTGACATTGCATTGGATTTATTGATGTGGAGAGAATTTATATCATTTAGATACTGAGTCTTCCTATTCATGACTTTGGCATGGCATAGTTCTTTGTTTATTTAGGTTTTTAAATTTTTTTTGGATGAAGATCTTACATATCATTTTTTGGTGGACTTTTTCCTCGGGATCTTAACATTTTTTCTGTAACTATAGTTTTAATATACAAATATGCAGTATAAAAACTGTGTATTTTTTATAATAAAATATAAAAAATCTCAAACACATACAAAAAAACAGAATAGTAAAATTTCTCCTTACCTAGTTTAAACAGTTATCAACATTCTGTCATTTTAAAATCATCTATAGTAGTGTTTTTCAACCATTTTTTCATTATCGTCCCTTCAAGGAGCCTTTTAGATTTTTTTTCTGATCACCCCTCCCATGAAATTTTAATACCAAAGATATACTGTAAATCTCTTTATGAACTATATACATATATATGCTTTAATCTGTAAGAAGAGTTTCTTTCACCCCCTAAGAATGAATTTTGTCCCTTTTGAGACTAACATCACATCCATTAAGAAGACATAAACCATGCTACTCCCACTCCCCACCCAGTTCAACTATTAGTATATATATAGTGCTTCTTTTAGATAGAATTTACTCATTGAAATAAACAAGTCTTAATTATACATACATACATCTATACAACCCACACCTCCTTCAACAAATAGAACATTTCCATCTTCCCAGAAAGTAATGATATATTTTTGATTATACAGTCAAATTATTTGTTGCTATTATAAATTAGCAATATTAGCAAATATTTGTTGCTAATTACATCTTGAATGTTTTTTTTTTTTTTTTTTTTTTGAGACAGGGTCTCACTCTTTCACCCAGCCTCTGGGGTGCAGTGGTGTGATCACAACTCACTGTAGCCTTGACCTCGCCAGGCTCAGGTGATCCTCTCACCTGAGCCTCCCGATCTAGCTGGGACTACAGGCAAATACCACCACCATGCCTGGATAATTTTTGTATTTTTTGTAGAGACAGATTTCGTCATGTTGCCCAGGCTGGTCTTGAGCTCCTGAGTTCAAGTAGTCTGCCCGCCTTGGCCTCCCAAAGTGCTGGGATTACAGTCATGAGCCACCGTGCCCTGCCCCTTGAATGTTTATATTGAATCTAGCAAACTTACTGAACTCTTACTGATTCTAAAAATTTTGTAGCTGGGCATGGTGGCTCACGCCTGTAATCCCACCACTTTGGGAGGCCGAGGTGGGTGGTTCACGAGGTCAGGAAATCGAGACCATCCTGGCCAACACGGTGAAACCCTATCTCTACTAAAAATACAAAAAAATTAGCCGGGCGTGATGGCTGGTGCCTGTAGTCCCAGCTACTCGAGGCTGAGGCGGGAGAATGGCACAAACCTGGTGGGGCGGAGCTTGCAGTGAACGGAAATCATGCCACTGCACTCCAGCCTAGGTGACAGAGTGAGACTCCATCTCAAAAAAAAAAATAGAAATAAAAAATAAAAATTTTGTGGATGCACTTTGTATTTCCTATTTAAATAATCATATCATCTGTGAATTTAAAAAGCTTTCTGGCTGGGCTTAGTGGCTCACGCCTATAATCTCAGCACTTTGGGAGGCCAAGGCAGGCAGATCACCTGAGGTCAGGAGTTAGAGATCAGCCTGGCCAGCACAGCGAAACCCCGTCTCTACTAAAAGTACAAAAATTACCCAGGCGTAGCAGTGGGCCCCTGTAATCCCTGCTACTCAGGAGGCTGAGGCAGGAGAATCGCTTGAACCTGGGAGGTGGAGGTTGCAGTGAGCCATGATCGTGCCACTGCACTCCAGCCTGGGCAACAAGAGCAAGACTCCATCTCAAATAAAAATAAAATAAAATAAACCTTTCCAGTTATTTTTTTAATAGTTCATATATGTATACATACATTTATATTTATAGACATATGTAATTATATATACGTACACAGACACATATAAACGTGTGTGTATATGTATATATTGATTTTTTTTTTTAAGTGTGAAGTTGCATTGAAGCAGTGCCTGCGGATATTCTTATATTGTTCATAAGGAAATCTTTCTAATGTTTCACATTATGTTTGTTGTGGGATATCAGTTGTACCCTTTAATAATTTAAAGACACTCCCATCTGTTGTCTTATTAAGCATTTTTATTAAAGTGGTTGAATTTTATCAAGTACTTATTCTACATCTCTTGAGATAAAATATACTAAGAGACAATCAAGAGATTATCTTAATTAAATTTTCTCCTTTATCAATATGATGAATTAAGTGAATACAGTTTGTAAAATTTAAACCATCCTTGTATTGTGAGGTAAACTTAGTCATGACATATATTTTTCAAATGCCTTACTGGATTGAGTTTGCTTTTTTGGAGGGGTAGGAGCTAACATTTGTTTAGACTTTTTGTGTCTTTTCCTAACAAATATTGGCCTGTGGTTTTTCTTTTTCATGCTGTCCATGAGCCTTAGTGTGTTAGTTTCCCAAAGGTGCAGTAACAAATTACCATTAATATGCTTACAACAACACGGATTTCTTCTTTCGTAACTATGGATACTAGAGATGTGAAATCAAAGGGTGAACAGGGCCCTGGTCCCTCCTAAGGCTCTAGGGAAGAATCCTTCCTTGCCTCTTCCTAACCTTTGTTGGTTGCTGGTGGTCTCTGGCATTCCTTGGCAAGTAGGTACATCACTCCAGTTTCTCCCTCCATCTTCACATGGCCCTCTTCCCTCTGCGTGTCTGTGTCCAAATTTCCCTCTTCCTATAAATTGGGCTGGGTACGGTGGCTCATGCCTGTAATCCCAGCACTCTGGGAGGCTGAGGCATGTGGATCACCTGAGGTCAGGAGTTCGAGACCAGCCTGGCCAACATGGTGAAACCCTGTCTCTGCTAAAAATACAAAAATTAGCTGGGTGTGGTGGCAGGTGCCTGTAATTTCAGCTACTCGGGAGGCTGAGGCAGGAAAATTTCTTGAACCCGGGAGGTGGAGGTTGCAGTCATGCGACTGCACCCCAGCCTGGGTGACAGCAAGATTCTGTCTCAAAAAGATAAAAATAAAATAAAATAAAAGACATCAGTCATTGGCTTTAGGGCCCACCCTAATCTCTTATGACCTCATCTTAATTTGATTATATCTACAAAGACTCTATTTTTAAAAAGGTCACATTCTGAGGTTTCTAGTGGACATAAAATTGGGGTAAGAGGAATGCTATTTAACCCAGTACACTTTGTGTCAAGATTTTACTAGCCTTATTGTAAGTCTTTGGCATCAAGAAATTATATAAAGATTCATAAATTGCAATCTTAAATCACAAACAACCCTTGGAGATATTATAAAAACCCAGAGTACTACACTGTTTTTTTTTTAATTCTATCTTGAGAAACATACAGTGAATATGAATAATTCAACCATTTAACTTAGTTTTATGACCTTAAAACCTGGCCGGGCGCGGTGGCTCAAGCCTGTAATCCCAGCACTTTGGGAGGCCGAGACGGGTGGATCACGAGGTCAGGAGATCGAGACCATCCTGGCTAACACGGTGAAACCCCGTCTCTACTAAAAAAAAAAAAAATACAAAAAACTAGCCGGGCGAGGTGGCGGGCGCCTGTAGTCCCAGCTACTCGGGAGGCTGAGGCAGGAGAATGGCATGAACCCGGGAGGCGGAGCTTGCAGTGAGCTGAGATCCGGCCACTGCACTCCAGCCTGGGCGACAGAGCGAGACTCCGTCTCAAAAAAAAAAAAAAAAAAAAAAAAAAAAAAAAAAACCTAACCCAGCACCTTTTACTATCTTTTTCAAGTTTCACAACAAATACTTTTATTAATGCTTACTCAGGTTATAGAAGGTTAATATCAAACAGAATAAAGTAAATCCCCTGAGGCAAGTAAACACATTCTCTGCCTGTTCTCTTTTTCACTAGAATGATGAATGCTCAGCCATCTGCATGTGCTTTATTCTTTGTTACTTCCTTTAGTCTAATTCAGTGGTTCTTTATGTGCATAACAATTCGTATATGGCCTTAGATCTATAAAAGTATGTATTGTACTTTGTAAAAAAAAAACTTTAATTGATTTTCCAGGTAAGGTTAGCTGTGTATGAGTGTTGGTTTCCCCTTTTTGCACACTTTAGAACTGTACTTTATGTGAGATGTAACTTTAGTGTGAGTATAAAAGAAAACTTACATACATATCTTTATTCCGGGGCTTTAAACTATGGTTAATTCAGTGTTGTGGATAGATTTTTCTGAAATCTTCAATTATGTAAAGATTTTCCACAGTGGAACTGTGAAGCCATTAACATTATCATGCCTTATAAGTGAAGAAAACTGCAGAAGGTGAAGCTATGTTAACAGTGAAGTCGTCTTGGTTCAGTGTACTAGATTACTACATAGATATTAAAAGATTTTTATAGGCCGGGCGCTGTGGCTCATGCCTGTAATCCTAGCACTTTGGGAGGCTGAGGTGCATGGATCACAAAGTCAGGAGATCGAGACTATCCTGGCTAACACGATGAAACCTGTGTCTACTAAAAAAAATACAAAAAATTAGCCGGGAGTGGTGGCGGGCGCCTGTAGTCCAAGCCACTGGCGAGGCTGAGGCAGGAGAATGGCGTGAACTCGGGAGGCGGAGCTTGCGGTGAGCCGAGATGGCGCCACTGCACTCCAGCCTGGGCAACAGAGCGAGATTCCGTCTCAAAGAAAGAAAAAAAAAAGATTTTTATAAATAAAAGACCTTCGAGGGTAATAGATTTAGTATCTTTCATTCAGTGTTAAACTATATTTTTTCCTTTATTTTTAGATTTTATTCATCACATTAATGACACGGACACTATACTGAGTACCAATAATAGCAACCCTGGTAAGTAGTTTGGGATGTTTCTTTCTTTACTCTGCACCTTGCTCCAAAAAGAATTTAAGGTAGAACATGTGGCCTTATTTTAGGTAAATGATTAGTACAAAATTATTATGTTTACTGAGCTGCTACTAAATTGTTGGTAGTTAGTGTGTTTTTAAAAAAAGAACCTCCAAAAAGGCTGTGTTAATGTAACCAGGCAATAGGTTGTATTGATGTGAGCTAGGCAACATTTAGTTCATATTATACAACTCACAATTTTATCTACAGTATCCATATTTGCCTGTGAATAATCAATATTTTCAAGAACCTATATCACTATTAATTATATCAGATGTCTAGAAGCGTAGTTCTCAGTTTAACTTAGTTTTAGAGATCTGTTGTTTTAGTTATTAATATATAGGCTATACAAATTTGTAACCTGTAAAAGAATTCATTTTCTAGTAATAAACAGAGGTTAGTAACTAAATATGGAAAAATAAATTGAAGCTTTGGCTCCAAAAGAAATTAATTTTTTAGAAATTTTTCTTTATTTTTAAAAAATAAACCATTGTGGCCAATGGGTTTAATCCAATATGACAGTTACAGGGAAAGTGAATATAAACGTTAATATAACTTTGGTAACAGTTATGCTGTTAAACTTGAACATCACCTAAAGCTTTATGTATTTAGATTTCAGGGATACTAAACTGATGTCATGTTGATGGAGATGCACATTGATCACTAAGAGGATAATTCATTAAACACATTTATTAAACCTACTATGTGTCAGGAACTATTCTAGGCTCTGGGGATATAATAATGAACAGACAAAAGTCCCTCCTCTCATGAAGTTTACATTCCAGTATTTGCTACTCATTATCTTACTTTTCCCCCTAATTAAACCTGTCTTTTGTTAATGCTAGAAAGTCAGTGAGTAAAGTACTAGCTTTTATTCCTGTGGACACACACACGTATACCTTTGAATTATTATACTAAAATCTCTTGTGCCCTATCCCTTACTCAGAATTTTCAAAGAACCAAATAACATCCTTGTATTTAAAAAGAAAATTATTTTACTATACCTATTCTAATATTAATTGATGAAACTAGTTTACTAATATCTAAAGTTAATAGTACTTCTCCAGTAGGGAGTCAGTTCATCATTAAGGTAATAAATATTAATATCACAGTCACATTGATGATTTAGAGAACACCATCAGCAGTCAGTTTACTTTATATAGTGATATCTTATATCCAGCACTTCTTGATTTCTCTGCTAATGTTTATTTTGAACAGTGTAGTAAACAGTGAGAATATGAAACAATCCATTTCAGTTAATGTAAAAAATTTTAGCTACTGGGCATAGTGGCTCATGCTTTTAATTCTAACACTTTGAGAGGCCGAGGCAGGAGGATTGCTTGAGCCCAGGACTTTGAGATCAGCCTGGGCAACATAGCAAGACCCTGTCTCTACAAAAAAAAAAAAATTTAATTAGCTGGCCATTGTGGCATGCGCCTGCATTCCGAGCTACTCGGGAGGCTGAGGCAGGAGGATCACTTGAGCCTGAGAGGTTGAGGCTACAGTGAGCCGTAGTTACGCCACTGCCCTCCAGCCTGAATGACAGAGTGAGACCCTGTCTCAAAAAAAAAAATAAATTACAGCTAACATTTATTGAATGCCTATGTGCAGGCATTGCATTAAATGTTTTACAGCAACCCTAAGTGGTAGATACTGTCAACTCCATTTTCCAGGTGAAGAGACCAGGGAACATAGTAGTTAATTTCATCCAAGGACACCTAAATATTAAGTGGCAGAGTTGGGAATTCATTATTCAGTCAGTTAACTTCCATCCACAGCCTGTGCTCTTTTTTTTTTTTTTTTTGAGACAAGATCTCTCTCTGTTGCCTAGGTTGGCCTATAGTGGCATGATCATAGCTCACTGCAACCTGGTACTCCTGGGTTTCAGCAATCCTCCCACCTCCACAGCCCAAGTAACTGGAACTACAGTTACACATCCCATCCAGCAAAATTTTGTTATTCTTGTAGAGACAGGGTTGCCATGTTTTCTAGGCTAGTCTCAAACTCCTGGCCTCAAGTGATCCTCCTTCCTCAGCCTCCCAAAGTGCTAGGATTAGAGGAATGAGCCACTGTGCCCAGCTGCCATAGTCTGTGCTTTTAACCACTATAATTAGCACAAGAAAATTTCTGTCGAGAGCATAGAAGAAAAACACACTAAAATGTTGACTGAGAAGGAGAAAGAAAATTAAATGTTTGGCTTTGTGGCATGCCAAATAATGGATAGACAATAAAATTAAAAATAGAACTGACAATGAATATTCTTTCTCTTTGACAAATGATAAGTATAAGGGTTACTTAAGATGAGTATTTTCTATCTGCATTAAGAGTTCTTTACGAAGAACTGATTATTAGCAAAAACTCTATTGTGACATTAGAAACACAGTGAGAATGGCTGGTATTCTGTCTGATAACAGGAGAAATTGCCACTTGTAGATCAGTATGTAAGAAACATACATTTAGGCCGGGCACAGTGGCTCAGGCCTATAATCCCAGCACTTTGGGAGGCCGAGGCAGGCAGACCACGAGGTCAAGAGTTGGAGACCAGCTTGGCCAGCATGGTGAAACCCTGTCTCTACTAAAAATACAAAAATTAGCCCGGCATGGTGGCATGTGCCTGTAATCCCAGCTACTCAGGAGGCTGAGGTAGGAGAATCACTTGACCCCAGGAGGCGGAGGTTGCAGTGAGCCGAGATTGCACCACTGCACTCCAGCCTGGGCGACAGAGCGAAACTGTCTCAAAAAATAAATAAATAAAAATAAAGATAATATCTCAGAAATTTTAAAGATTCCCTCACTCTTATTTATTTTTAGGTGAAGGAGTACTAATATTCCTAAAATTAACCCTCTATTTTTTCCAGAAAGGAGACATTTAGGCTCCTGGGAAAAGTTAAGGTTGGTAGAGCAAGTGTCTGTCTCTAGAGGCAGTCATTTTCTGTTTTTTTGTTTTTTCGTTTTTTGTTTTTTGGTTTTTTTTGGTCATCTTCTCTAATCTGGTACTTTCCTATTGCAGTGATTTGTCCAAGTGCTGGGAGTGGAGGCCATCCTGACAACAGCTCTATGATTTTCTATGCCAATGACACAGGAGCCCAACAGTTTGAAAAGTGGTGGGATAAGTCCAGGACAGTGCCCTTTTATCTTGTAGGGCTCCTCCTTCCACTGCTCAATTTCAAATCTCCTTCATTTTTTTCAAAATTTAATATCCTAGGTAAGTAGTACCACTGAATTATGGAGACTTTGTGTAATAGAATACGTGGTGGAGTCTAGGGAAATATGATCTGATTGGGGAGTTACCTTCCAAGCCTGTTCATCTGTATTTAATTTGTTCATTCCTTTTTGTTTTGTTTTTTTCTTTTTCTTTTTCTTTCTTTTTTTTTTTTTTGAGACAGAGTTTCGCTCTTGTTGCCCAGGGTGGAGTGCAATGGCCCAGTCTCGGCTCACTGCAACCTCTGCCTCTGGGGTTCAAGCAATTCTTGTGCCTCAGCCTCCCAAGTAGCTGGGATTACAGGTGTGTGCCAGCACGCCCGGCTAATTTTGTATTTTTAGTAGAGGTGGGGTTTCATCATGTTGTCCAGGCTGGTCTTGAACCCCTGACCTTAGGTGATTGACCTGCCTCGGCCTCCCAAAGTGCTGGGATTACAGGTGTGAGCCACCGTACCTGGCAAGTTGTTCATTCTTATGATAACCTGATTTTTTCTATTTTTTTTATAGAGTTTGGCACGGAGAAAAGTGTAGATGACCAGTTTTGGTTTGGTTGTAGTTTTTTTTTTTTTTTTTGAGACACGAATTATTTGGTTTCTCATTCTAAACTTACTGAACAATTCTTCCTCATTTCCTCTGAGGATACAACTAGATGAAATAGATGAAAATTTCAGGAGGAGAGATCCAAATTGGATGTTATAGGAATTCTCAATTCTAATGGTTGGAAACAGAACTTATTAAGGAAGGTTATAGAATGTTTTTTCCTACAGTCTCTAAGAGTATTATGCAGGATTGTCACCTGACTTTGAACCTGGGAAATCATTCTCTATGTCAGGCTTCTTAGGTTTATTCTGCTTTTGCTCTCTTCCTCAGTGCTTTTTTATTTTTTCTTAGAACACTATTGCCTTCTTCAAGCAATAGACCTCTTTCTGTGAGCCCTGCTTTTCAAAAACCACTAAATGAATGTTTTTACTCCACTTAAAATGGCAAAAGGGGCCAGATGCGGTGGCTCATGCCTGTAATCCCAGCACTTTGGGAGGCCAGGGCAGGTGAATCACAAGGTCAGGAGTTCAAGACCAGCTTGGTCAAGATGGTGAAACCCCGTCTTTATTAAAAATACAAAAATTAGTCAGGCGTGGTGGCAGGCGCCTGTAATCCCAGCTACTTGGGAGGCTGAGGCAGAGAATTGCTTGAACCCAGGAGGTGGAGGTTGCAGTGAGCTGAGATCACGCCACTGTACTCCATCCAGCCTGGGTGACAGAACGAGACTGTATCTCAAAAAAAAAAAAAAAAAAAAAAAAGAAGATGGCAAAAGGAACCCCCCAGTGAAAGTTCAGATCTGGCTAACTAAAGACAAGGATATCATTCATAAGGAATTGATAACTCCACATAAACCATACAATTTCACCTCCTCCCTGTGGATGTGATCTTTGGCAGGCAATCTAGAGCATAAAATAAATAGATAGGCCAGGTGCAGTGGCTCACACCTGTAATCCTAGCACTTTGGGAAGCTGAGGCAGGCGGATAACCTGAGGTCAGGAGTTCGAGATCAACCTGACCAACATGGAGAAACCCTGCCTCTACTAAAAATACAAAATTAGCCAGGCATGGTGGCGCATGCCTGTAATCCCAGCTACTCGGGAGGCTGAGGCAGGAGAATTGCTTAAACCCAGGAGGCGGAGGTTGCAGTGAGCCGAGATCATGCCATTAGGCAACAAGAGCGAAAACTCTGTCTCAATAAGTAAGTCAATAAATAAATATATAACCCATCACATCAAGGAACAAGGCAGTGGCTTCTAGGTTTCCAGAAGACCAAAGGAAAAGTTAAAATTATTTTTCTTTGCCTGTCTGCCTCAGGTACAGAATTTACTGTAAGCTGCCATAGACACACAGAAGATGAAGAGTTGTGGTTATATAAGCTCTGCCGTCTTGTTTTCATCCTTTATGAATCAGCTAATCTCCAAACCGACAGTACTGCTTATATCACTCATTCGTGGTTTCCTGATTTGCTTGCCAACTTTTCTATGAAACAGATCTTTTAAAATAATATAAACTTATAGAAGGATTTGCTCAATTGGGCACAACAATCACCAGAGTTCCAACCAGGTTGATCGTTGATTCTCCAGCTCCTTAAGGATATTCTGCTTTTGTTCTTTTCGTTGGTAGTTTCCCTTTCTCTTAAAACCATAGCTTCATTAGAGGAATTAGCATCTAAGGCCTTCCTGAGTTTTCTGACTCTACTCCATAATGACTAGACTTAATTTCTTAAAAGGAATAATCTTCTGCCTTCTACACTACTAAAAAATTCTGAATGCCCATTTTACCCTGTATGTAATACCTGAGAATGGAGTCTGGAATCTCCATCTAGCAAGTAGTGCTACCCAGTCAAAACCTCATCTAGATACTAGATCAGGATTGTTCATGTATTTTGGCTTCTCACCTTTCTCAAATATGCTTTTGATCCATGTTCACTGCTTTTTTTTCTTTACCTTCTTACCATCTCACATTAAATACTGTGACAGACTGTCTCTAACACTTCCAATTCAAAGAATGAAAGTTAGTTTTATCCTATGTAATCCTACAATTTTATAGTGGACTCTCTGCTTATATCTTCTGCTTAAACTCAACTCATAAGTAAATGAAGCAGTTTTGTTTGCATTCAGCAATGTATGAGCTACCTTCATCTGATTCTTCTTTTCTTATTTTTTTTTTTTTCCTTTGAGATGGAGTCTCGCTCTGTCGCTCAGGCTGGAGTGCAGTGGTGCAATCTTGGCTCACTGCAACCTCTGCTTCCCGAGTTCAGGTGATTCTCCTGTCTCAGCCTTCCAAGTAGTTGGGATTATAGGCACGTGCCATCACACCTGGCTAACTTTTGTGTTTTTAGTAGAGATGAAGTTTCGCCATGTTGGCCAGGCTGATCTCGAACTCCTGACCTCAGGTGATCTGCCCACCTCGGCCTCCCAAAGTGCTGGGATTACAGGTGTGAGCCACCACGCCCAACCTGTCTGATTCTTGTTAGGCCTACTACATAGAGTTTTTTTGTTCTTTTTCTGGTAACTCCCTCAGCTTGTTTCTAGTCTTTAGATTCCAGCTGGGTGTTAGTGGAGATAATCAATGCAGGTAACAGTTTCCCACACTTTGCTGAGACTATGGAAACAATGCTTGATTTTAAAATAATCTGTAAAACACACAAAGATAATAAATGGTTTCTGAATTTTTTCCTCACAGGCACAGTATCTGTCCTTTATTTGATTTTCCTTGTCACCTTTAAGGCTGTTCGCTTGGGATTTCATTTGGAATTTCATTGGTTTATACCAACAGAATTTTTTGTACCAGGTGAGCTGTTTTGGCAAAATAATAAATTACAATAATGTGATCTTAAATTAACCATTGTTATGCTGTTCTAAAACAAGTAATGATTTTTTTATGCTGGGCATTTTTATAAATGCTAATAAGTGAAAAACAGGACTACAATTGAGATTATTTTGAGTTTCCTGCAGTTAGTGGTAACCAGGGCCCTTTGTCATTTCTACTTATTAGTTGAAGTTCATTTAAGTTATAGTGCGCTAATACTTGCACTTTCTGTGTTTTTCATCCAGCCTTTCTGATGAGTATATAATGTGGTATTACATTGTGGTTTTGTGCTTTTTAATTAAAAATTTTTATTGACATAAAATAGTTGTACATATTTAGGGAGGTACATATGATATTTTAATACCTCTATGTGTAGTGTTCCAATCAGGGTAATTGTGATATCCATCACCTCAAATTTTTATCTTTTTGTTGGGAACATACAATGTGGTTTTAATTTACATTTCTGTAATGATCAGTGGAGTTAGCAACTTTTCATATGTTTGTTGGCCATTTGGATTTCATCTTTTCTGAAGTGTTTCTTCTATCTTTCTATTTAACTGTCTGCTTTTTTATATTGATTTATAGGAGTTCTTTATACATTCCAAATATGAATCCTTTCTCAGATATGTGTAATGCAATTGTCTTCTTCCTGCTTACATCCTTTCTTGATATGCCTTTTCAAAGGAATAAAGTAAGCAGCAGAAGTTTGGAGCTTCTTTAAAACCATTTTGTGAAGGAGTCTGTTATTTAATGTATTATGTAATAATCATGGCATAAATGTGTTCTTTAAAAAAGTGTATTTTCCACACAAAATCTTGTACATGCATGTTTATAGCAGCATTATTCATAATAGCCAAAAGTGGAAACGGCCCAGTGTCTATCACTAACGAATGGATAAATAAAATGTAGTATATATTTCTTTTTTCTTTTAAGACAGAGTCTCACTCTGTTGCCCAGGCTCGAGTGTAGTGGCGCAATCTCAACTCACTGCAACTTCCCCCTCTCGGTTCAAGTGATTCTCCTGCCTCAGCCTCCTGAGTAGCTGGGATTACAGGCGCACACCACCATGCCCAGCTAATTTTGTATTTTTAGTAGAGGCAGGGTTTCACCATGTTGGCCAGGCTGACCTCGGGTGATCTGCCTGCCTCAGCCTCCCAAAGTGCTGGGATTACAGTCATGAGCCACCGCGCCTGGCCAAAATGTGGTATATCTGTACAATGGGATATTATTTGGCAATAGAAAAGGAATAAAGTGTTGTAGTTGTGGTTGTACAACTCTGTGAATATACTGTTCAATTAAAAACTAGTTGTACACTTTAAGTGGGTGAAACATGAATTTTATTTCAATAGTGCTGTTAAAAAGAGTCTCAGGTTTTCAATAAATTTTCTGAAAAAGATAGCTTTTGGTAGTTAATGGGGAAAAGCTGACTACCCACTGTAATATGACAAGTTAGAAACCTAACAGTGGTCTTACTTGCCTTAATTAGAAAAGATAGAAAAGGATTAAATAACAAATTGCTTTACAGGGTATCTTAACTAAGTAATAGAATTGATTACTCTGAGAGACAGGAAATTCAGCTAAATTAAAAAGAATGTGTTGAAAACTAATCTATTTAGATTTATTTATTTTATTTTAGAGCTAGTGCTTGATTCTTAATTGTTTTCTCTTCTTTTCCTAAAATAATATAGCAGACTCAGTGGACTTTTTATACATTTCTACTTTTTACACTAAGGAATCCCCTGTGATGGGTTTGCCTAGACCAGCATTATTTTCAATTAAATCATGGTTTTATTCTACTTAAAATCAATTTTTTTCCTTCTATTAGCAGTCCTCAAAACAGAAATTGGCAGTGCTTTTGCAGTGTTATTTTATTCTCACTTTAAAGTAGCTTTGTGTTTATTGCAGAACATTTAGAGATTATAGGTAAGTGGTTAATTTAAAATAAATTGCATAACTTGACGTAACCACTATTTATATTTTTGTGGATAATCCCCCCCCCCCCCCGTCTTTTTTCTTTGCATGCACACATCTATACACACACATATATTTTAGAAGTAAAAGTAGGCTGGGCACAGTGGCTCATGCCTGTAATCCCAGCACTTTGGGAGGTTGTGGTGGGAGTTTTACTTGAGCCCAGGAGTTCAAGACCAGCCTGGACAACATGGCAAGACCCTGTCTCTACAAAAAAAAAAAAAAAAAAAAAAAAAAAAAAAAAAATTCTTTTAAAGTTAGCTGGATGTGGTGGCATGCACCTATAATCCTAGCTGCCAGGGAAGCTGAGACAGGAAGATCACTTGAGCCCAGAAAGTTGGGGCTGTGGTCAGCCGTGTTTGTGCCACTGCATTCCAGCCTGGGTAAGAGAGTGAGAACTTATCTCAAAAAGAATAAAGCAATAAAAAGTAAAATCACAGTATGTATGCTATTTCAATCATAGGGAAAAAAAGAAACTGCCTCTACAACATGATTTTTGATACCGTATACCACTGCACAACTGTATCTCAATTTAATGAATCCCCTGTAGGAGGACATTTATTTCTATTATTTTTAAATAATGTTTTTTAGATTTGTCAGTGAAGAATGTTAAATGACCAGTTTGCCCTTTCATAATTCCTTTTCTAGAGGTAATTTTCTGGCAAGTTCAGGTATTAAAAAAATGAAGGACTTTAAAGTCAGACAGAGCCTAAATTTGAATCCTGCCCTTCCCCATACCAATTGTATGACCTCAAATAGGAATAATTGATACAAAGCGCCTGCACAGAGTATACTTTTTTTTTTTTTTGAGATGGAGTATTGCTCTTTCACCCAGGCTGCAATGCAATGGCGCGATCTCGGCTTACTACAGCCTCTGCCTCCCAGGTTCAAGCGATTCCCCTGCCTCAGCCTCCCAAGTAGCTGGGATTACAGGCTGCTGCCACCACGCTCAGCTAATTTTTGTATTTTTAGTAGAGACAAGGTTTCACCATGTTGGCCAGGCTGATCTCAAACTCCTTACCTCAGGTGATCCGCCCACCTTGGCCTCCCACAGTGTTAGGATTACAGGTGTGAGCCACCACACCCAGCCAGAGCATACTTTTTTTCCCCCCTTTTGAGTGCTTTGCCCAAGTATAATGCTGGCCTTGAGGAACTTTTTAAGGACATTTTAATATTCTCATTCCCTGGATAAAACAGTGACAACTGATTTTTAGTAATCAACTGTTGGCTACCACTACTCATTTTCTAACTGTCAGTTTTAATGTTTTTGTTTTTATTTTTCTCCTAGAGATAAGATTTCAGTTTCCACAGCTGACTGGAGTGCTTACCCTTGCTTTTTTTATTCATAATTGTATCATCACACTCTTGAAGAACAACAAGAAACAAGAAAACAATGTGAGTAATTATCTTTGGAATTGACTTTTGTATCTCCTGAGAATAAACTTTTTAAGTCAGTATTTGAGCCACTTTATATTTGGGGTACAATTAGGCAATTTTGTCACAAGATCTTAATTTTTAAACTTAAACCATAGAGCAGTGGTCAGCAAATTTTTCTATAAAGGTTCAGATGATAAATATTTCAGGCCTTATAGGCCATATGGTTTTTGTTCCAGCTACCCAGCTCTGCTGTTATGTTATGACAGCAGCCATAGATAATACATAAACAAATGGGTGATGGCATTGTTTCAATGAAACTGTTTGCAAAAAGCAGACATCAGACAAGATTTGGCCCATGAGTCATAGTTCCCCGGTGCCTGCCATAGAGTAACCACTGAAAAAATAGAGGTATAGCTAATAAGCCATTAATGGTGGTAAAATCTTTTAAAGATACCCTGGCTATGGTGGCTCAGGCCTATAATACCAGCACTTTGGGAGTCTGAGGCAGGAAGATCACTTGAGCCCAGGAATTTGAGACCAGCCTGGGCAACATGGTTAGACCCTGTCTCTACAGAAAAAATTAGCCCAGTTTGGTAGCACATGCCTATAGTCCCAGCTACTTGGGAGGCTGAGGCAGCAGGATTGCTTAAGCCCAGGAAGCCAAGTCTGTGGTGAACTGTGTTCATGCCACAGCACTCTAGCCTGGTCAACAGAGCGAAACCCCATCTTAAAAAAAAAAAAAATGCAGCCGGGCACAGTGGCTCACGCCTGTAATCCCAGCACTTCAGGTGGCCAAGGCAGGTGGATCCCGAGGTCAAGAGTTCAAGACCAGCCTGGCCGAGACGGTGAAACCCCATCTCTACTAAAAATACAAAAATTAGTCGGGCATGGTGGTAGATGCCTATAATCCCAGCAACTCAGGAAGCTGGGACAGAGAATTGCTTGAACCGGGAGGCGGAGGTTGCAATGAGCCAAGATCGCCACTGCACTTCAGCCTGGGCAACAGATCCAGACTTCATCTCAAAAAAACAAACAAAAAATACAACTGATCCAAAAGAAGCCATGGAAAAGGAACCAAAGAATAGATGTGACAAATAGAAAACAAATAGCAACATAGTAGGTTTAAACCCGTTGTGTTGATAATTACATTTAAAGACACTGCAGTTAAAAGATTAAAAGAGTCTGGGTGCAGCGGCTCACACCTGTAATCCCACCACTTTGAGAGGCTGAGGCAGGCGGATTCTGAGAAGGCTTTGAGTAAGGGGTAATGTTTGGCAGTCATTAAGGAGGCAAAAACCTTTCTAAGTAGAGGAAGTCTAAAGCAAAAATATAAATTTAGCTTTTCCATCTTCATCTTTACTGACCATACATGTAGCATGTTACCTGTAAATGGAGTTGGACTTGAGTCAATCTGGATTTTTCATACTTCCTATTTGGTGAACTTACCTCAGATTTCATTTTTGTCATATGTAAAATGATAGCTACCTATCAGGGTTGTGATGTTAACATGATCTAACATACAACAGAGGTTGGAAATTTTTGGTATTTTTACCCCTCTTACCCTTTCTTTCCTGATATTTACAGTCTCTTCTTGTAAGCCAAGTTAGCCCAAGTGCCCTAGAAACTCATGTTGTTAAGTAGAATTCTCATATATTGGATGATCCTATCCATAAGGCTGTGTTTCTCAAACTTTACCACCAAAGTCTCCCTAATAACAGAACAACCTCATGCACCTAGAAATCTGGGGAAGACAAACACAATCTTACCAAAGTGTCATGTTTTATCTGAAACATTTACACATGTTTTTATCATGCTCATTATTTGTTTGTCTTACTGGAAAACAGTCTCAGGCTGGGCACAGTGACTCATGCCTGTAATCCCAGCACCTTGGGAGGCCAAGGCAGGCAGATCACAAGGTCAGGAGATTGAGACCATCCTAGCTAACACAGTGAAACCCCATCTCTACTAAAAATACAAAAAATTAGCCGGGTGTGGTGGCACGCGCCTGTAGTACCCACTACTCGGGAGGCTGAGGCAGGAGAATCGCTTGAACCCGGGAGGTGGAGGTTGTGGTGAGCCAAGATCGTGTCACGGCACTCCAGCCTGGGCGATAGAGTGAGACTCCACCTCAAAAAAGAAAAGGGAAAGGGGAGGGGCTCAAAATGAGTTAAATTACAGGAAGTTCTCATGTTGCATGGTTGTTACTTGCACCAGTTTCTTTAATCTGGTTTAGTTAAAATACATCAGTTCCTCCTAACAACATTTGTTCAAACCTCAGTTACCACAGACTTTTATTTTATTTTTTTTCAGCCATTTCTTGTTTTTTACTTATAGTTTGTGTTCAATGCAAATCAATTCCATAACATAAGAAGTTACTATGAATCAAAGCATAAATACACAAACACAATATACAATCCAAAAGAGATGTACAGCATTCTGGAATAAAGCAAAAGAGTGTTCATTCACACACACAGTAGCTTCAGATGTGTTCAATCTGTTTGTTCCCATGTAGTTTTCTAAAGATGGAAAAAAATGACTTTGGTCATCAAGACTACTGTGGCCATATTAGATTCCTAGAACATCTAAGCATCAGGGTGTGACCATGAGAACAAAAGACTTCAGCAAGTGTCTATTTTTAAAAAGGTTTCTGTGTGTCGAGGCAGTTGTGAAAGATTTACTGCAGAATCAAGCCCACTTTTAGGCTTAGGACCAGGTTCTAACTATCTAAAAATATTGACTGATAGCAAAAAGTGTTCCAAATGTGGCTATTCTGATCCATAATTGTTTTTTAAAGAAAAAAAAGTATATACAGAAAGAGTATAAAAGTTTTTGTGAATTTAATGCAAATTAGCTTCCAGTCTTCACTTCCCAAATACTTGATTTACAGTTTTGATTCCTTTACATTTTTGCCTTTTTAATTTCAAGATTTGCAGTTTTGCCTTCAAAACAGATCTTTTTTTTAATTGTAAAAAGTATTCAACATATACAGAAATCAAAAGCATTTTGACGGCTGGGCACGGGGGCTCAAGCCTATAATCCCAGCACTTTGAGAGGCCGAGGCAGGTGGATCACCTGAGGTCAGGAGTTCGAAACCAGCCTGGGCAACATGGTGAAACCCTGTCTCTAGTAAAATTACAAAAATTAGCCGGGCGTGGTGGTAGGTGCCTGTAATCCCAGCTACTTGGGAGGCTGAGGCAGGAGAAACGCTTGAGCCTGGGAGACAGAGGGTGCACTGAGCTGAGATTGCGCCACTGCACTCCAGCCTGGGCGACAAAGTGAGACTCCATCTAAAAAATAATAATAATTAAAAAAAGTATTTTGAAATTAGTCACGGTCAATACAGTTCTACTCTTTGGAATCTGTTTAGCTAAATGAATGTAGCACTCTTATTGAATGGAAATAGGTGATAGGAAATGCCTATCATTTGACTATATGGATAATCAAGAGTTGCTCAGAATGCTTGGACCTGGGGTTAGATTCTCATTCATCATTGCCCTGGCACGTGTCAATTACTAAGTAAAAGGTCAAATGCAATGTCAAATCCAAAGCCTCAAGAGGAAAGTAAGTTCAGTTCCCAAGAGAACAGCGATAGCTCAACAGTGTAAAACGTCATCTAGAGTATATCGGCATTAAATTAGTGCTGTCGAAACAATACATTGAGGAATTACAGTAACACCTGGAAGTTCCTTCTAATGTACATATAAATAGAATCATGGAAGCTTTTTATATTATCTGTTTTATGGCCTTATAGAATTAATGAATCAAATGAAAACTGAATCTCCATTCCACAATCACATCCTTTATTACTATTCTTATTTTCAAGGTAGTATTTCTTAAGCCACATTCAAGGCAATCATGTCTTAGCTATTTTGGATGTTGCCTCTCCTTCATCTTATACATGAAACACCAGCAGATTTAATATTGGCCTCCATCATCTAGTTCTTCAAACTAGATGTTCTTCAAACCGATCAAATTGGGATCCTCACATGTTCTTCAAACCGATCAAATTTGGGATTCTCAACATTTTGTATCAATAAAAGGTGTGGAATTAGTAGATTCGAAGAAGACCTGTTTTTCCTTGCCAAATCGGACTTCCAAACGCCATTTGGATTGGGTTTAGAAGATGTTTCTTGACCTGAGTCTCTTAACAGTAGAGATGTAGAAGAGAGAGTGAGACCACGAAGGGACTGGCTGTTGACTGCAGGGCACCACCAACCGCCTTGGTAGTGGCATTAGCTGGATTTGGGGCAGTTGAAGTATTCTGGGAGGAGCTACTTGAAACTGTTACAACAGTTGTTTCATTGGAATAAATCTGCGTGGATAGGAGCAGTGCCAGTAGCAGCAGCCCTAGCCAAGCCTGGCCACCATTGCTCTGCCCATGTCCCCTCCATCGGTGCGCTGTGCGTCTCGCTGGATGCTGGGTGCTTGAAGAACCGCTGGCTCCGGTCGGGCACAGGCAAGGTCAGATTTTTAACTATTAGTACCTGTAAAGTAGTAGCTGCTAGCCCTCACTTCACAAAGCACTACGTAAAAAACAAGTGCATGTGATAATTAGTAACCAATCACATAACTTCTTGCAAAGTCTGTCAATGACTGGTCACTGTGTATGTTTTTCACGGTACAGTCTGCAAAGCAGATAGTTGTGTTAACTCCTTGTCTCCCAGTGATAAACTGACATATTTTACAAAAAATGGATATTTGAACAAGGAATTGTCAAACAAAGTGAAAGTGTTACAATGAAACAAAACAATAATGCAAGAAGTGAAATTTGAATTCAATTCTATATAAAGAGTTACAAAAGAAATAGCCAACTGTGGAAATGTTGACACTGCTGGAGTATACATATATACTCCAGATATGCAGCCAGAGAAACTTAAGGAAGTTGAGCTTATCAACATGCATTTGGAAAGTGGTTATGATTACAAGAATGAAGATATCCCAGAGGAAGTGCAATTGGCAGAAAACTTCACATTAATTGAATTCTCAGAGATGTCTCACAACATTGAAAGCACAAAAGATGAAATGTTAGAAGCTGGTGCATAGTTGGGATAAAGAAGTATGATGGTTCACCAAGGCATGGAAAAGATGCCTGCTCCGTTTTGTTAAGTTATACAATGAGAAGAAGGAGGCAAACGTAGTTCAGACTACTCTTGGTATGTTTTTACAAAACATAAAATATTTTAAGCTCAATATTTCTGACATTGCAATGTACTTTTAAAAATGTTTTACTTTTTCTTCATTTCCTTACACATTTATAACAATATTTAATGTTTTGACAATTGTTAAAGATCATAGAACAATTATATGTTTTTCCCATTGATTATTGTGATCACTTTGCACAGTTTCAGGTTGCACAGTAATTTTTATAATCTCATACCACCCTGCAAAGTGAGGACTGTCTGTGCTTAACTTTTCACTCGCCAGAATTCTCAAGTTGAATTGCTTTTCTGGAAAGTCACACCAGTTTATCTGGAGGTGTATATGCCCCACTGTGAGAAGCTCAGGGCTGGATTGAGATGGGCGTTCTTGGTTCATGGTCTCCCAAGGACTGAGGACATGTCTTTGCCTTTCTTAGTAGAACACTCAGTGGGCCTTGAAATCCGTATTTCATATGTAAATACCATAAAATGAATTCTTTCCACTTAGTATTAGGATGAGGACTTTGTAGAACTATTATGTTAGGTTCAGCTAATATGATTTGATTCACCTTTTGTCACTTGTGGAAACTACTTTTAAAACAAAGGCTTAAAAGCAAAGGTTTCAATGGCTGGGCATGGTGACTCACGCCTGTAATTCCAGCACTTTGGGAGGCTGAGGCGGTTGAATCAGCTGAGGTCAGGAGTTCGAGACCAGCCTGGCCAGACATGGCAAAACCCCGTCTCTACTAAAAATACAAAAATTAGCCAAGCATGGTGGTGGGCCTCTGCAATTCCAGCTACTTGGGAGGCTGAGACAGGAGAATCACTTGAACTCGGGAGGCAGAGGTTGCAGTGAACTGAGATCACGCCACTGCCCTCCAGCCTGGGCAACAGAGCGAGACTCCATCTCAAAAACACACACACACACACACACACACACACACACACACACACAAAGGTTTAAATGGTTGTTTTTGTTTGTTTGTTTGTGTGTTTGTTTGTTTTTACTGTCTTAATTGAAATTGGGTTATGAAGTGATGGTCTACCTTTCAAAAAACTAGTTGTACTTTATGTTAACTTCTTAAAATATTAATAATTGCTAAGGATAAAGCTAACATTTATGAAGCACTATGTGCCAGCAACATTCTAAACACTTTGACTATATGTAAATATATATACTCTCTTTTTGATTATACTGAAATTGGCTTTTATGTTAGCAAAAATCTAGCTAAATGGGTACTATATTCTGATAAAAACTTTGTCATTTGATTTATTTAATGATTATACTTTTCAGCAGGTTTCAGTAAGTAATTTGAAAGAAGTCCTGTTAATATCATGGCATAATATTTTCTTGAGATTAAAGTCGAAAAATATAAAGCTTGCCAGGGACTCTGAATTCATAATGTGGATACTGGATCATTCCAAGCTCAGTAAACAAAAGTTTGAAAATAGAAAAGAAGACAAAAGAATAGAAAAGGCCTCTTCTTCTATGTAAATTATAGCTGGACTTGGAACTAAAGACATTTGCAAAGGAAGAAACAAACTCCCAAATAGGTGTAGTGATCAAATTTTCTAGGTTTTCCAAGTTCAACTTCATTTCATACAGTTTTTTTTTTTCCATCAAATGTAATTTGTTATATGTGTAAATGGGATATCATTTCTATTCCTTTTTTTTTTTTTTTTTTTTTTTTTGAGACGAAGTTTCGTTCTTGTTGCCCAGGCTGGAGTGCAGTGGCACGATCTTGGCTTACCGCAACCTCCACCTCCCCAGTTCAAGCAATTCTCTTGCCTCAGCCTCCCAAGTAGCTGGGATAACAGGCACCTGCCACCACGTCTGGCTAATTTTGTATTTTTAGTAGAAACGGGGTTTTTCCATGTTGGTCAGGCTGGTCTTGAATTCCTGACCTCAGGTGATCCACCCGCCTCAGCCTTCCAAAGTGCTGGGATTACAGGCGTGAGCCACCCCACCCGGCCATCATTCCTGTTCTTTTGTCATATCTTGCCAAAAAAGGGGGATTAGGGAGCTGAAGACCATCCAACTAGTTTATCACCAGAATATGTAGTCCCTATAACCCTCCTGGTTGTGTGGATTGACCTCTTGATATTTTCTTATTGTATTTGAATCAGAACCTCTAAGTGTTTCTTTTGTTTAGTTTTGTTTTGTCTGTGTTTAGTTGTATTACCCTGCTTTGTTCTTTAAAACAATTTGAAATGCCTTATATCGTGATTTGTTATTTACTTTTTTCTTCCTCATATGAATCTGTGGTTTACTTGGCTATATACCAGGAGAAGTTATGTAAATTTTTGGGGTCAGCCTGTGTGGTCAGTTTCTGTCATTTTTGTTAGTAAATACTCCACTGGATAGTATTTTCACTATGAACGGTATGTGGAACAAATAATAAACCATATCTGACAAATAGAATGTGCTCCCAAACCCACTTCTGGGCCTGTTGTAGATCCAGTTTTCATTCTGACTTGGCATTCTACCTGTCATTAGTTTTCTACCGTCAACCCTGCCAGCCATTTATTATTCACAAGGCAGAATCAGTTACCTTATTAATGTATAGGCTTCTTGACATAATTACCAATTTATATTGTCACTTGTGTCTCTTTTTAAATATATTTTTTACTTTGAGCCTCATTTTCTAAAGAATAGCTTTTTTCTATGCTCTTCCATTAAATGGGCTTTCAAGAGGCTATATCTTTAGACCGAACTATATCTTTAGTAATGGCTTGTATTTGAGCCAGAGAATAGCAAAGCCCACATATGTGTATACTGTTCATAAGTGGTATATTTCCCAGCGTCATGCTAAACCTCAGCTGCTTTTATAATAAAAGCATCATTTCTGTTCATCAGAGTATTCAGATGAAAACACATATATAGCTCCTGAGCTACTTTTACTGAAGGTATGTTGGAGTACCGTGAAATAGAACTTTTCTGATTTTAGTGTCTCAAAATGAAAGCATCCCTGTATGTGTTCTGTTGTATAGTTGTTACTCATAACTTGTTACCTCTCTTTTTTTATTATTATTGTTTATTAACTGTGACACAACTGCATTGGCGACTGGTCAGCTCTCTATCATAGCAGCTGAGGACCTGCAATTTGGAACTAAAAGGATCTTGATTTGAATATTGGTTTCACCAGATACCCACTTTGCAGCCACAAACGAGTTTTGTAACCTTGCTGCATCTTAGTTTACATCTGTAAAATGAAGAAAATGACAGTATCTACATTATAAAGTTGCAATGAGGATTAAATGAGATGACACTTGTAATGTGCTTAGCAATAGAGCCTGGCACCTACAAGCACTTAATAAAACCAATGTGACTATTTTTCTTTATCTACATTTACCATGTTCCTCCTATGTACCAGGTGTGGTCTTGGGTATTGGGGATACAAAGAAGAAAAAGACATGGTCCCTGTCCTCAGAATCCCAGAGTCTTGTGGTACAGACACATTTAGAGAAAAATTAAAATACCAACATGATACAAGAACTATTAACCTTGGCTATTTTAGGGATGTCAAGGGACATATTTTATCTCCACTTGAAATTCTTTATATCATGCACATGGATTACTTTTATAATAAAAGTTCATGACTGTCACAATACTGTCATTGCTGTATTTGAGATCTGTATATAGTGCCGTGAGAACAGAGAAGCAGAGGGGAAAAGTCTTATTGGAAGCTCTGCACCATAGCCTTTGCATCTTAATCAGATTTCCCCTGAAGTGTGTTATGGTACACTTCTTTGCAACAAGTCAGACCAAAATAACGCGGTGATCAGGTAGTAGATAAGCTGAAAACTGTCTATGGAATGGTGGCTGTCCCACTTTACAGAGAGCTGTCTCAGGCCCAGCTGCTTTGCCTCCCAAGATTTTTTTACAAGGCTACCTCTGTTCTTGAGTAGCATTGAGTAGGTTGAGTGTAGAATGACTTTCAAACATCATAATGGGAAACTACTACTCTTTGACAAAAAAGTAGATTTGACCTGGTTCATTGCTGTTCATCCCACACAAGATCATGAGGCAACCCTAGGGGTGACTGAAGTCTGGCCTCCCGTCAGACCTAGAGCTTCATGAACTCAAGAGGAATGATTCTGAGAACCCCCCAGGAGGTTTGGTCATTCTCTTCCTCATTCCTAAGCAATTAGAAGCATTTTGAGAGGACTGGAACCAATCTGCATAAGCCTTTAGCTCCATGGGCTTATTCACCATCTAATTTAGGGTTTAAAACCCTTGATTTACTTTCAAGCTGATTGTCAATTTAGACCTGACCTTAAGATTTGTCATAATTTGTTACTTGCTTTTTAACTGAATTTGTCAACAGTCAAGTTTATAAAACTCTACTATGTTAGCTAGCCCATTTAAGGAAGAAAGTAATCCAAAAAGTCAGAAATGTTCCCTAATACCAAATGTCCAGGTTTTTTTATTGTGCTATCAAATGTTTTTAAGTTTATTTTTTTCTAATTTGTGTCCTTAGCTTTCAAAGTAATTTTTGTTTAAAATAAAAAATGAATAGGCTTGTTGCCATAATTTAATTGTGCTGAATTGTTTGGCCATAACTTTAGTGGCGATGAAGACCAGATTTTTGAGCTGGAGAATCTGTTCTGTTTGGATCTGACAGCTGGCTACATTAAATGTCTTGGAGATTTTTACTTTGCATGGAGATGGGAGGTTGGGAGGGTGGGAACCGCAGTAGAAGAAAGCAGTCCACTTTATTTAATGTTCTGCATTTGTTTGCTGATTCCAGTAACATTGTGCAGCTGTTTGAGCAGCTGCCTTTTGATTTCCTTTTGTTTACTGTTTAGATTTATTAAGCTTGCCTTTAATACTGCTTATTGTCTCTTCTTTAGCTTTCTTTTTTTATTAAATATAATTTAGTATGTTCTACTCTGCTGTGGTCTAGGCATATTTTAATAAGTTAATTTACCAACGGAAGAATTTTTAAAATGTTGCAGACCATACTGAAATGGCTTATGCTTACTTTCTTATTGTCCCTTAGCTTTATTATTGTAGTTATAGTATTTTGTAATTTGGCAACTAAATTATCTTTTGAAATTAAGTCAGAATTTCAGTCATGTTAAACCACTGTTTATGTTAACTTCTAAGTCTGCCAACAGGTAGCTTAGTCTACATACTTCAGACTACTTTTTTAAAAAAAATTGGCAGACTAATTGTAAAGTATGTGGATTTTGTTTTAACTACTTTCTGTGAACAAATTGAATATCTAGAAATATATACACACATGTACAAGGTAAAAAGACAAATTTTGTATTTATTTGTTAGTCTTCTTAGCCTATTCAGGTAGACTTACTGCAAAGTTCTTCAGTATTATGGGACTTTTGTTCTGTATTTACAGGTGAGGGACCTGTGCATTGCTTATATGCTGGTGACATTAACTTATCTCTATATTGGAGTCCTGGTTTTTGCTTCATTTCCTTCACCACCATTATCCAAAGATTGTATTGAGCAGGTAAGGCACGGTGTAGCCTCTCTGTGTGATTGTGTACACTTTCATGTATTTATAGTAGGCAGGGTGATACAGTGGCAAGATATAACATCAGATAGACCTGGGTTTTAATGCCGTCTCTGCTATCTACTCCAAGTATGGGAACTTAGGCACCTTCCCTTTTCTTTCTGAGCTTTATTTTTTTTTTTTTTCCATTAAATAGTATAATAAGTACCCCATTTGATTTTTAGATGGACTCTGAGATAATGTACTACGTGCCAGGCACCTTGTGGTACTCAAATAAATGTCTATTACGTACATATATTTCTCTTTTTGTGGGGAACTGTTATGAGTAGTTCTCATGTAGTTATAAAACCTCACAGAGAATACATTGAATGAACTCCCTATTTTTTAAAGCCCACATCAGGAATGCCCTAGATAAACTAGAGTCTTAGTTTATCAGACCCTAATGATTAATCAGACTCTCATTCTTATACTGAGTGACAGGCAGCAAAACAAAAAAAAAGAGTATTTGACTATTAAAAAGAGAGAGAGAGATGTTCTATGAGTTACCAGAGGGTTAAAAAAAAAAAAAAAAAAAAGAGAGAGAGAGACAGAGTAAAAGAAAAAAATATTTTAATAAAAGATTGCCGTAACTAATATTTTCTTTGATTTAACCCATCAAAACCTTAGCAATCGTATAGTCTTTAGTTATAAGTGACTGAAGAGTTTCTCACAAAAAACAACATTTCACAAGTGACTTTCTGGTCAGAAGAAATTCCTCTTATAGAGTGCAATGGAATATACATGTGATTTATTACAGCTGAATTATAATGGTTATTTCAGCAGAATAATGTTAATAGTGTTCTCATCTTTATAAGAAAAATAAGTTTGAATTACTGCTATTATGGCAGCTTGGACATGTTCTTATTTTCTTGATTTTCTTGACTCCAGAAGTTCTTTGGCAGCCAAATGTTTGCTGGAAATTTCCCTGATACGAACAAACTCATACAAAGCCTACTCCCTTGGGAATAGGAATATTTGTGATATTTGTATTTGAAAGAAAAGATAAAAATTCTGCGTAGTTAACTTTTTTTAAGATACCAAACCAAAATGGAGAAAAGGGTCATGAAAGGAAGAAGAGATAAATCCTTTTCAATTTAGTGATAAACAATGATGCAGTAGGTGATAGACATACTCTCACCTTATTCTGTCATCTTTACATCAAAAGTGCTTACAGTGCTTCAGAGGAGGAAAGCAAGAGAGCCAGAGAGGGTAAAATAACACTGAATTAAATTAGCTCTTTAAATCTTTAAAGCAGACTGGTATTTTCCTTGAACCACATAGAGCAGTGCTTTCTCGATCTATCTGTAGTGAAGGACAAAATTGTCTTTGCTGTTGCTTTAATGTTACATAAATTGCATGCTGATACTTTTGTAAAATAGAATAAAATTGTGGCAATGTCATATTTCTGTAAAAGTTTCTAAACACTCAATTTCTATACTTACCTCATTGAAAAAATACTTAACAAGTAGTTGTGGATGGGCACTAGTCCACAAGTCACAATTGGAGTAGCACCTGTGTTCAAAATAAGCAGAAGACATTCCATTTTATGAATGTGTGTACTGAATTTGATTTTTAACATGACCTCATTATCTTTCTTGGATTAGAATTTTTTAGACAACTTCCCTAGCAGTGACACCCTGTCCTTCATTGCAAGGATATTCCTGCTGTTCCAGATGATGACTGTATACCCACTCTTAGGCTACCTGGCTCGTGTCCAGCTTTTGGGCCATATCTTCGGTGACATTTATCCGAGGTAAGGGCTCTTCTCTTGACCAGCAAGATGTGCCAAGCAACAAATGACTGTGCAAGCAGGTCAGTTTAAAGTGTGACTGATCCTTTTGCTATAAAAATGCCTAATGAAAGTGGTGACTAAAGATAGATCATTGGTGTCCTCTTCCCTGAAGAGCTTTAAAAATAGAAGCCACTCCCTTGTCTAGAATGATTTAAAGTTCGTTCCTTCCAGTATAGTTAATTAGCTTTGATACCACTTATATTTATCTTATTATTTAATTGCTATTGATTTACATGTTGTCAAGAAGTTTATAGTGTATAGTACCTATGTTGGCAATGTGTAGCTAATGAGAAGCAACACTTTTATTTTAATTATTGGTCATTGAAGCTATCAGGGCCAAGGGAAATCTTCCCCTTTGCCCTCTGAAGGTTTGTTGAAAATGACTGACAAAAGGCAGATTAATAGGCAAAAAGGGCCAGGCTCAGTAGCTCATGCCTGTAATCCTAGCACTTTTAGAGGCCAAGGTGGGTGGATCACTTGAGCCCAGGAGTTCAAGACCAACCTGGGCAACATAGTGAAACTCCATCTCTACAAAATTTTTAAAACTTAGCTGAGCATGGTGGGCATGCTTGTAGTCCCAGTTACTCAGGAGGCTGAGGTAGGAGGAGGAGGATCGTTTGAGCCCAGGAGATAGGGGCTGCAGTGAGCTGAGATCATGCCACTGCTCTGGGTGATACAATGAGACCCTGTCTCCAAAAGAAAAAAAAAAAAGGCGGAGAAAAGGCATATATATGTATTTGTATGTGGTTTTATGTTACATGGGAGCCTTTAGAAAGAAGACCCAAAGATACAGGGGAAATTGTCCATTTTTCTGATTACGTTTATGTGAACAGCCATGTCTAATGCTAATAGACTGAGTGGGGAAACCCAGCAAGGCCCCTCTGTCTAGATTCTTAGCTTCTCTGAGCATATGTTTTTTCATCTGAGTCTGGGGCAGGACCCCCTCTGTTATGGGAGTCTTACGACCTGCAGTCAAACAAGACAGGTCAGATCATTTCTTTATGGCTAGTTTTTACACAGAAATAGAGGGAAATTCGAGTTATGTTTTTAGGTTTTATGGCCAGCTTGAGGGAAAATGTTTCCGTTTCCACCTTGGAGAAGAGGGATTCTAGTTTCTAAGCTAGCTTCGGGAGAATGGGACTGAGATTCAGAAGGTCAGAGAAACTTTTGTTTCTAAGGCTTTCATTTTGGGGTATGGTTTTCTGAGTCCAACAATCCTTACTTTTATGTTCATTAACATTTATGCAGTTTTACATAAATGATCAATTGTTAAGAATTGAAGGTCAGATATATAATTAATTTTTATTTGATATATAACAAGTTTAAATTACTGCTATAATTGTTAACCTCTTATTGGGGATGAAGGAGTTGTGAGTTCTTTTGAAAATCTGTTCAAAGCTGGTTACCCTCATCCAAGAGAAATTTCTATATGTCATTTCAGAGTTTCCCAGCAGTCCTCTTGTGAGCCCTTGGCTAACTCCTACTCTTACATTAAGTCTTATTATAGGTTCATCCTAGTGAAAAGAACCTAATCCACTTTTATTAGGAATAAGTTCTTTTAAAGAAATAAAACTTTTAAATAAAATTTGAAAAAAAATTGCATTTACAGTAACCAACTAAACAAGTAGTCTTAATCAGTTCTTGTTTAAAATGAACTAATGTAGTCTGCTTCTTCAGTAAATAATTTTCGCCATAAATATGTTGGTTTCAAAACAAAGCAAAAGTCAAGAGTTACCAGGTTCAAGCACTGATAAGTATAGCAGCAACTATAGTTCTAATATTATTATCCAGAAGATTGGAGCTCAGTAAATGTAAGCCTCTGATTGTGTTTCTACCCTACTGTATTTATATTCATCGAAGAAGATAAATGCAGTGAAGTCATAGATGAAAAACTGCTAAGCAAATACATTATTCCTGTTTTCTGCCATTATTTTGCAGAATTGTGGCTATCTTTACAAGAATGTTTTTTCTTCTTGGAAAAAGTCAGAGATTTCCCTTTTGTTTTCACATTACAGTTCTTCCCCTGCCACCAAGAACACACTGTCATTTTCATTTATCCGACAGTTATAAGTACTCTATAGAGTGTGCATACTTTGGAGCATAATTTTTGGTCTCAGGACCCTTTATGCTCTTAAAAATGTATGGACGACTCCAGGAGCTTTAGTTTATGCAGGTATAGGTATCAGCATTTAAATATTAAAAAATAGAATTTAGGTTTTTTTGTTTTGTTTTTTGTTTTTTTGAGATGGAGTTTCAGTCTTGTTGCCCAGGCTGGAGTGCAGTGGTGCATCTCGGCTGACTGCAACCCCTGCCTCCTGGGTTCAAGCAATTCTCCTGCCTCAGCCTCCCAAGTATCTGAGATTACAGGCACCCACCACCATGCCTGGCTAATTTTTTGTATTTTTAGTAAAGATGGCGTTTCGCCATGTTGGGCAGGCTGATCTTGAACTCCTGACCTCAGGTGATCCGCCCGCCTCGGCCTCCCAAAGTGCTGGTATTACAGGCATGAGCCACTGTGCCCAGCAAAGTATTTTTAATTTCTTTAAAATCAATAATAAAACCATTACTTGTTAAGTAACATTTTTGTAAAAAACCACTTTCGGGGGATGGATACCCCAGTCTCCATGATGTGATTATTATGTATTACATGCCTGTATGAAAACATCTCATGTACCCCATAAATATATACACCTACTATATACCCACTAACATTAAAATTAAAAAAAAAAATAACTGCTTTCAAAAAATTTTTAATTTGGCCATGCGTGGTGGCTCACACCTGTAATCCAAGCACTTTGGGAGGCCGAGGCGGGTGGATCATGAGGTCAGGAGATGGAGACCATCCTGGCCACCATGGTGAAACCCCGTCTTTACTGAAAATACAAAAATTAGCCTGGCGTGGTGGCAGGCACCTATAATCCCAGGTACTTGGGAAACTGAGGCAGGAGAATTGCTTGAACTCAGGAGGCGGAGGTTGCAGTGAGCCAAGATGGCACCACTGCACTCCAGCCAGGGTGACACAGCAAGACTCCATCTCAAAAAAAAAAAAACTTTAATTTACATTTGCAAAACTCTAATTTCTGCTTTACTAGTAGACAATTGGATTCTCCTCTCTACTTCTGCATTCCATGTTATAATATGCTGTTTTCATTTAGATTTGTGAAGAAAATCCAGCCTCACATAGATAGTTGGAAAAAGAAAGAGTACTTTTAATAGCCTTTTCATATAATTCTGGATATTCTTCTTTGATACTGTGCCAAAACCTGACAAGTGGTAGCTTCTTATGAGTTGCAATGTGGAATCTGAAACTTGTTGACATTAAAACCAATTGGTCTGTCGTGCACTTTGGATCTTTTACGCATGCATGATTCTGTAACATCTGTTTGATCATTTGGAAAATATTGGTTCTCTGAGTTCTGTGGATCTTCCAAATGTTGACACACTTCATTTTACAATATCAAAACCCAATTTCATTAATACTATCACTAATTTCATCATAAGAGCCTTTAAACATTGTCAAGCTCAGGGTAGCAAATACAAGTTTTCCAAAATTCTAGTTTTTATTTGAAAACTTTAATTTTATCTTTGGCAACAAATACTGCCAGTTGTTTTCCTTGAAGTGACAAGCTTATATCATTCATTTTCTGGAAAATACCTGTCAAACACCTGAGTTTGAATGACCATAGTTTGACTGCAATTCAAGTAAAAAAAGCATTTGGTAGGCAAAACAGCTAGGTCCTCCTCAGCTCAGCCACACAAGTACTTTTCCTCAGGACTTCCAGTGTACTGTACTGCAGTATGCAGTAGATGTGCTTTATTATGACCTTCTTATTTGATCACATAGAATATTTAAAAGATTGTGTATTCAAACATGAGATTCAGCAAAATTAATGTTCTACTCCTTTATCAAGGACTTTATTTATTCTTTGGAGAGTGTTTGGCAGTAAAGAATACAGTATGGAAAACATGGGTGTTAGCCGGGCATGGTGACACATGCCTGTGGTCACAGGTATTCAGGAGGATGGTTTGAGTCCAGAAGTTCAAGGCTTCAGTGAGCCATGACTGGCCCACTGCACTGCAGCCTGGATGATGGAGCAAGACCCTGTCTCTTAAAAAATAATAATAATAATTAATAAAATTTTAGAAAAGGAATACATGTATACAAAGTTGTTTCCTTTTATAATACAGAAATAACAAAGGCCCAGCCAATACCTCAAAGCTCTGAAGCAATTTTAAGGTTAGAGTTTCTAGGTAAACAATAAGATCTGTAAGCCTAATATCTTTCTAATTCATCAGGGTATATGACTAACCACTTATTTATATAAATAATTTTCTTTGTTTTTAATTCTCTCTGTAATCTTTATCTGGGATTAATTAACCTCTGATAACCTTGGCCCAAAGGGTTGCTTTGATGTGTACATTTGGCTTTTGAGAATCATTTTCAGGGGAAATGGAGTTATTTCTTCAGCATCAAATTTTCATCTACATTATTTTTGTTTGTGTCCAAAATTGATTCCTAAACCTTGGATTGTTAATGTCTAGTTAAAGTATTTAGTAAATATTCTGTTGATGGTAGTGAGTAAGTTCTTTCTTTATGGTCTAAGTATGAGATATGACCACTTTCTTTAAGTGGTTAAATCTGAAAAATAAAAACCTGCCCTTTTTGTCTTTCCCTTTAATATAATGTTTTTAATATAAAAGTAATTTGAACATTTTATGAAAAGTTTGTTAAATATAGAAAAGAGGGAATGTTATCCAAAACCCCAAATTGTAACAAAATCACTACTGCCTTCTCAGTGTATATCCTTCTGATATTTTTTCAAATCTTTTTGGTGTTTTCTTGTGTAGTGAAAACCTAGCTGACTTTTTTTTCTGAATTGCTAGATAGTATTTTACCTGACAAGGTAATAATGATAAGTTATTTTAAATAATTTTCAACATATTCTGTCAAGTAAATTGTTGCCTTGCTGTGTCCAGGATTCTTCTGTTTTTTCATAAATATCTTGATATTCATAGCATTTTCATTGTTTGGATTATTTTCTTAAGATATTCCAAATGGAATCATAGCTCAAAGAATGTGAATTCTGATACACATTACCAGTGTGCTTCTACAAAATTTAACCAGTGTAATTCCACAAAAGAGCTAATTTCACTTTCTCGTTACCAAAATTGAAGACTACTGTTACCTTCTATTTTTGCTGTGATTTTATCGAACTTAAGACATATTTATTTTAATGATGTTAAGAGTGAACTGTATTCTCATATTAGTCGTTATAATTTGCCTATTTTTGTATTTTTTCTTTCCTCCAAACTTTCTTCTCAACTTCTAGCATTTTCCACGTGCTGATTCTTAATCTAATTATTGTGGGAGCTGGAGTGATCATGGCCTGTTTCTACCCAAACATAGGAGGGATCATAAGGTACTGCCTTGTAAAGGAATGGTGCCCTTACATATATTGGTCTTTATTTTTAGGCTTTTCCTGTTGTTGTCGTTGTTTTAATTTAATTGTATGAAATTCCTGTGAGTATTTAAAACTAGTAATATTCAATTGCAGCCCCTTGGTATCAGTTAAGATGCTCATTATCTTCCATTTCTGTTTGTTCTAGTGAGGAACTCATTCTAGAAGCCCCATTATCCCTTAGCCTCAGGCATCATTTTCTTTTTCTTTTTCTCATCATCTTCCACTTTATTTCCTCTCTATATCCAAAATAAAAAGTCATTTTTAATATATGTATAACTTTGTGGGAGTACCTGGGGGGGTCCTTTATTTGTCAAAGCTTCCTTAATCCATTCTAAGTTCCTTAATCCATTTCTACTCAAAAATATATTTCAATGTCATTTGTAGTCAAAAAGTAAGAGTTTAAGTAAGAGTTTAGACCCTAGATGGCTTTCTTTAATATCCTTTTCCTAAAAACGTGACAGGATGAATAGAGTAGGAATAAAGTTGTACCTCAAATGCTCATGGGAAATTGGGATTTAGAATGATCTCATTTCTCTTACTATAGACAGCAGGAATGAGTCATTTTTTTTGGAACACTCTTACCTAAGAAAGTAACAAGGAACAAAAGGAGGAGATTGTTAGCCTGATGCTTATTGAATATAATGGGCTTACAAGTTCCTATTTAACTGTTCCTCAAGAAAACCGAAGTATAGAGAAAAGGAGAAGAAAGTGCATATTTCTCTGTCACAGTCTCATGTTTAAGTATTTTTGCTATTATCTTTCATATTCATGCTGAATGCCATGGTAGCATTTATCTGTTCTCATACTTAAATGGAGATGCTAACAGTCCCTTAAAAACTGAGAATGAGTAATTAGTTTATAAAAGATCAAAGATAGGAGGCCTAACTCCAGATGTTTCTGAGGAAGTAGCCACAATCACCCAAACACAGAGGAACTACAGAGATTTGAGGGATGAATAAAAAGTCTTTGTCAATCTGATGCTATAAAGATGAGCAGGAAATCATATTTTATATTAACTTAGCAAGTAAAGTAAGTTTTAAACCCAGATGTTTTATGTCAACAACAAATGAATCAAAACTAATTTTTGTTGAGCTATCAGACTGAGGAGGATTTAAATTGTACTCTGTTTACCTTAATGGTAAATCAGAAAAAAGCAAAGTGCAAGATGAATATTAACCCCAAAAGCTTTTATTTTGCAGATATTCAGGAGCAGCGTGTGGCCTGGCCTTTGTATTCATATACCCATCTCTCATCTATATAATATCCCTCCACCAAGAAGAGCGTCTGACATGGCCTAAATTAGTCTTTCATGTTTTCATCATCATTTTGGGTGTGGCTAACCTGATTGTTCAGTTTTTTATGTGAAATACCTCAACTGTTTTTTCAAGAGCTCTCATGATATTTTGAGCCTTGACAACAGTTCTATATAAATTCACTTGTAAATGCTGCTGTTGTGTAATTCTAAATATTTTCTAAGATAATTTGAAAGCAAGGGAAATAGTGGCCCCTTAATAAGTATGTTTTTATTGGGGTGGGGAAAGGAGCAAAAAGAATGATCTTAGCGTCTTTACCTTTCTCATATTAACTCACCTCTTTATTCTGTGGTCTTTTCTGAATAGAAATGTATGCCCTAGGAAGAAATCATGCTGGGTTTTGCTTTTAGAGATAAAAGGTGGTGGATTTACTTTGCCTGCAGTAAAAATTCTCAGGGTGTCAGAGCAGCATATTGCCAAATCCTGCTTCTGTTTTATGTTTCAGTGTATTCTCTTTCATTTTCTTACTTACTAGACCATTTCTGCAGTTTGCCCAAACCTCTACTGTTTGGGACAGTAAACCAAATACCTCATTTTTAAAAAGAAGTTTTCATGGCATCAGTGTTAATAAAGTACATTTTTAGCTGAGTCTTAATCTCTATTTGAAGAAAAAGTAGAGACAAAAGTAATGTCAATGTAATCCCCAGGATCATGAAATGTATACAAAATAAACAAAGTAGTAGAGTTTGTTGCTGTCTGACTCTTTTATTTCTAATCCAGTACCAGTGACTTAGATCGAAATTACAGTTCCCCAAGCCAGATTTTGCATAGGAACAAGAATGGTTGTCCCCATAGACCCAGGGGGTGTTTTGCTTTTTGGATCCCTGAGATCCCAGCGTAGGCTGTCATGACAGACCCAGTGGGGAAAGCATGGCAGAGAGGAGCCTGAGAGGCCCACAGGGGAGAAGGCAAACAGAAAAGGGGCCAGGAAGGAAGAGGCTTCAGCCCAGCATATTTTGTGTCCTCTGGGGGTAGACTGGTTTCTGCACCACAAAAAAGGATTGATTTTGTTTGAGGTATGACCTTCAGAAAGAGACCTCCATCTGCTTGCTGCTGTAACTGGCAGTACTGTTACAGGAAAGAGGTCCTGATCCAGACCGTGAGAGAAAGTTCTTGATCTTGCGCAAGAAAGAATTCTGGGCAAGTCCATAGAGTAAAGTGAAAGCAAGTTTATTAGGAAAGTAAAGGAATAAAAGAATGGCTACTCCATAGACAAAGCAGCCCCGAGGGCTGCTGGCTGCCCATTTTTATGGTTATTTCTTGGTGATATGCTAATCAAGGGGTAGATTATTTGTGCCTCCCCTGTTAGACCATATAGGGCTAACTTCCTGACAGTGCCATGGCATTTGTAAACTGTCATGGCGCTGCTGGGAGTGTAGCAGTGAGAACGACCAGAGGTCACCCTCATGGCTATCTTGGTTTTGGTGGGTTTTAGCTGACTTCTTTACTGCAACCTGTTTTATCAGCAAGATCTTTATGACCTGAATCTTGTGCTGACCTCCTCCTATCTTGTCCTGTGACCTAGAATGCCTTAACCATCTGGGAATGCAGCCCGGCAGGTCTCAGCCTCATTTTACCCAACTCCTATTCAAGACGGGAGTCGCTCTGGTTCACATGCTTCGGACAGTACAGAGTTAAATCCCTGTAAGAAAAGCTCCTTAAATCTGAGAAAAAGATTAAAGAATCTGTATCCTTGGAATTGACACTCTTCCCTTTTTTCTTCTGAACTAAAAGCTAAACTAGAATCCACATTCACGTTTTCCAAGTAATACAGCCTCTGTGTCCAGGTCAGGATACGACATGGTGATGTTTTTTCTGAAAAAATTAGATTTCTCTAATTTTAAGCTAAAGTCTAAAAATCTATTGTATGTTCGCCTCTCAGGATAGTGTATGGAGTTGTGTTATTTTCTTCCTTTGAAAAAGAAAAATGGTTTTTGTAAACCTAGTAAGGAGCCCAGATTCAAGATCAGCCTTAATTTCTTCAGCAAAGCTTTCGGTCCTATTCATAAAGCCATAGACCTGTATTAATGATGAGCCGTATTTCCTAAAGCTCTTTGTGTTAATAAAAAGTCTCATTATGAAAATCTCAAGCCCACACAAAAGTAATATGGAGTAGTACGGTGAGCCCCACAATGCCTATCCCCAGATTTAGTAATTATAAAACTTGGCTGTATTTGCTTCACCTATCTATTTTTTTCTTTTCCACTGAAATATTATCAATCTCAGATGTTATTTCATCACCACAAACCTTAATTTACAGCTGTTAAGAATAGCCTTTTGAACATAGTTACATTGATGGAAATAGTCTCGAAAGTTTTTGTTCACGTAAATTGCTGGTAGTAGGAGTTTGGTTAACTGAAAAATTCTGCAGTAGGTATCAGATCACTGTGTTAATTTCTCTTAGAAAAGGAGTATAATGAATGGAGAAAGTGCCTGTCTGTGCTTGAGAGCCCCTGAATCTTTATGATTTCAGAATCTTACTCCGTTAAGAGACATAGGATTCAAAAGTTAGACAGCACTGTAAGCGATCTAGGTTTAATCCCAGCTTATCCCCAGTCACCTTCCTTTAGAAACAGGGCTGGGCACTGTGGCTCATGCCTGTCATCCCAGTTCTTTGGAGATGGAGACAGAGTTTTCATTGCTGCTTTTTGATAATGTATTTGAATGTTTTAACACATGAAAAAAAAAAGATTTGATGTATTTTTGTCCATTTGATGAACTAAATGAATATGACAATGAATGTGGTATTTACTAAACTAAAAGATAATGTGAATCTTTGCTATTGTTTTCTTTAAAAGACTTGATGTGAGGCCAGGCATGGTGGCTCATGCCTGTAATCCCAGCACTTTGGGAGGCCAAGAGTTTGAGACCAGCCTGGCCAACGTAGTAAAACCCCATCTCTACTAAAAATATAAGAATTAGCTGGGCATGGTGGCATGCACCTATAATCCCGGCTACTCGGGAGGCTGAGGCAGGAGAATCGCTTGAACCCAGGAGGTGGAGGTTGCAGTGAGCTGAGATTGCGCCACTGCACTCCAGCTTGGGTAACAAGAGCAAAACATCTCAAAAACAAAACAAAACGAAAAGACTTGATGTGGGCACAGTGGTTCACGCCTGTGATCCCAGCTCTTGGAAGATGGAGGTGGGAGGATCACTTGAGCCCAGGAGTTCAAGACCACTCAGGACAACAGAGTGAGACTCTGTCTCCACAAAAAATAAAAAAAAAAAATTAACTGGGCACAGTGTCATGTAGCTGTAGTCCCAGGTACCCAGGACGCTGAGCTGAGAGGATTGCTTGAGCCCAGGAGATCAGTGAGCCCTGGTTGTGCCGCTGCACTCTGGCCTAAGCAACAGAATAAGACCCTGTCTCAAAAAAACAACTTTTTTTGATTAAATAAAAAAAAAATTGGCTGGGTGTGGTGGCTCACACCTGTAATCCCAGCACTTTGGGAGGCTAAGGCGGGCAGATCACCTGAGGTCAGGAGTTTGAGACCAGCCTGACCAACATGAAGAAACCCCCGTCTCTACTAAAAATACAAAATTAGCTGGGTGTGGTGGTGTGTGCCTATAATCCCAGGTACTCAGAAGGCTGAGGCAGGAGAATCACTTGAACCCGGGAGGCAGAGGTTGCAGTGAGCCAAGATCGCGCCACTGCACTCGAGTCTGGGCAACAAGAATGAAACTCCATCTCAAAAGAAAAAAAGACTTGATAATTTAGAACTTCTAAAATCTTGTATTAGACTTATGCTGAGTGACTTTGCCTTCTTAAGTTTCTTTTCATGAGATCAACTCTTTCGGCCTATTATTTGGCTTGGTCAGAGAACTCTTTGTCAGTGTGTATATCCTGGCCCACACATTAGAATCATGAGATATGAAGTCATTCATATCACAACTGATTTTAGACCTTCTTTGTCTACTGTCATCTCTTTGAATTTTTTAATTGAATTTCTTTCACTTTTTGCTCTCATGCTTAACTTTTGAATTTAGCTTAACACACAACTGAGGATATTATAAAATAAAATATGGATTATTTAGAGGAGTCTTCCTTAGAAAGTCTATATATGAATATGTGGTATGCTAATAGTCAGAAAGGACAAAGAAAATTAAGTTTGACACCTGTGGGTGATATCCAAAATCAATTTTATCATCACACCCAAAAAATGCTTTGGTGTAAGGAATAAATTTATTCATAAAAGGGGACTATATTAAAGGGAAATATTTTATATTAAATATATTAAGTATATTTTGCAAATGCAATGCAGCTACTAACTATAGAAGTAAAAGACTTTTCTGTCCAGTGCTTTGGAGGAGATAAAGGTGCATAAGACATCATTCATATCTGAAATGAACTTTTAATCTAGTAAAGGAACTGTGTACCTAATTATGATGCAAGGCAATTTATGCTGAGGGCTATTAGAGAAACAGATCCCTTTCAGTTGAGAGCCTCGAGGAGGGTTGATAAAAGAAGCCGAGTAGTCAAGCAGCAAGGACCCATTTTCAGGTTTCTCCTAATAACTGTCCAAAATTTAATATTTGGTATCTTCACCAGCAAATGCGATCATACAGGTTAAATGTATTTGCTTTTAGTTTGCTGAATTTCCTCTAAGATAAGTTTTCTACGACTTGTTTCATGCTTCTGTATGCTATTTTTTTTCTTTGCATTTTGAACACATTGCGTTGTTCTGTTAATCGTGGACAGCAAAGCACGATGGATTAATAGGGCAAATAATTAATAACACATTGGGTGATGCAAACAGAAAAATGTATAAATTTTTCTCACCAAAGATTTGACTTATTTATATATCAGTATTCAAAGTGTCAAATGTTTGAATTCATTGATAAGAGCAGAAAATATTGATATTGTATGTTTTCTTTACAAAGCACTGACCTAATTGCTTTTTAGAATCATGGTGGTGCTGTTTTTTGGTTTTTTTTAAACTCAATTTCATCCCCATTCAAATATCCAAAACCAAATCCAAATCTAGTCGACACCTAAACAATAGAATGTTACGTTAGTTTGTGATCCAAAGTGAAATTAATCCCCCACATGCACACAAACTGGCCTGGCTGGCCGGTTTTACAGTCCACTGCCGCCTTTACTTCAGATTATGTAAACACGTATTGTGAAACAGTTCTGATGGGAACCTTATAACCTAAACATTATTCTCTGAAATGTAATTTGTTGTCTTTTATATAAAAGAAGAAATTAAATCAAAGATAATTTGAAGGAAAACAACTCTGGGATTTTGTTTAATTGCATTTTGCTGGGAAATGTTATTGCCTGGTAGCACTGGCCCCGGGGTCAGGAAGAAGCTGGGTTCCATCTTTCGCAGGGTCAAACTTCTCAAGTGACTTTGCCCCTGTGCCTCACATCAGGCCCGAAGGAGCCTCCCAAAGTGTTCTGATCCTAAAGGAAGGCATACATTACATTATGTTAACTGAAACCTAAAATGACTATCTCTTTAGGACAATGTACTGTTGTGACCTCTTCCTCTAGAATATTTCCCATGAATGTTAAGTAGAGCCCAGTTTCTGAAAGAGCTTGATCTAATCCTCCAGAGCCGCTTAAGCCAATAGAGGGCTCTCATTTTCCACCTTCTCTAAGTAGTATTACTTCTTCCCCAGTATTATTTTTCTTTTATGTTCCAGCTCTTCAGCAAAAACAAAATAAGGCTATGTCTTTTTCAACTTCTCTATTCTTTTTCAAGATGGAGTCTCACTCTGTTGCCAGGCTGGAGTAGAGTGCTGCAATCTCGGCTAACTGCAAACTCCACCTCCGGAATTCAAGCAATTCTCCTGCTTCAGCCTCCCAAGTAGCTGGGATAACAGGCGCCAGCCACCACACCCAGCTCATTTTTGTGTTTTCAGTAGAGACGGGGTTTTGCCATGTTGGCTAGGCTCGTCTCTCTCGAACTCCTGGCCTCAAGTGACCCGCCCCAACTCGGCTTCACAAAGTGCTGGGATTACAGGCCTGAGCCACTGTGCCTGGCCATTCTTATTTATCTCAGGCCATAAAGTACAGGCTTGGGATGGGGATGGGAAGTTGCTCACACTCCAGATTTTTCCTCCTTTGGCTCTGTCAATCCCAAGTGATCCTATTATGTTTGGTCATAGTAGGTATTCAATATACACTTGTTTAATCAATTAATTAACTAGTCGGGATTCTTTGTGGAAAATAATAAGGTAATTGCTATTATCTAGGATGTTGTTCCATAGCCCCAAAACCGTTACAAAATACAACTGGGGTCAGCAGGTCAATATTAGTCATTCAGTCGATAACTAAGTACTGACTGGTTGCCAGACCTTATGCTAAGCACTGAGCATACAGTGGTGAACAAGCCAGATGTGTCTCTGACACTTTAATATCCCTCACCAACCTCTGAGCATCAACAACCGGGTCATCCTTCCAGGTGTCACCGAAATGCCAGGCTATTGCCCCTTCCTGCTGCCTGTCTCAACTGAATGCTCTGATGTAGTCACATCATACACATGTTCTGAAGAGATGAATGTAGGACAATGTTGCAGTAAGTAGGTCTCTGTAAAATGAAACATTTTTATCAAAATAAAACTGCTTTTAAAAAGCTAGAGCTGGGTGCAGTAGCTTGCACTTGTAATCCCAGGTACTCAGGCTGAGGTGGGAGGATCACTTAAGGCCAGGAGTTTGAGACCACCCTGTGCAACATAACAAGATGCTGTCTAAAAATAATAAAGTTAACCAGGCATGGTGACACATGTGCCTGTAGTCCTAGCTACTTAGGAGGCCAAAGTGAGAGGATCACTTGAGCCCAGGAGTTCAAGGCTGCAGTGAGCTGTGATTATACCACTGCACTCCAGCTTGGGTAACAGCGAAAAAAAAAAAAAAAAAAAAAGACAACAAAAAACCTAGGTTAATGATAATCACATAAGGTTATGTGGTCACAGAATGAACTTGAATGACTATGGGGGATTCTAAGTGACTCATTTATGTTGTTACTTTATTATTTGCTTAACAGATTTTTCTAAAAAGATGTCTGTCTAAGAGAAATCATGGAAAAGAAGACTTGTAGAAATATAGCTACAGTCAACCCATTAAGTCAAGAACCTACCTACAGAGAACCTTCAGGATATGTGAGAAAGATCCTTGGTGAAAGGGGTATTCAGGAAGCTGAGGCAGGAGAATCACTTGAACCCAAGAGGCGGAGGTTGCAGTGAACCGAGATCGCACCACTGCACTCCAGCCTGGGCAGCAAGAGTGAGACTCCATCTAAAAAAAAAAAGAAAGAAAGAAAAAAGAAAAGGAGCCCATGCAAGTGAGGAGCCTTGACAGCAGCTTTCAGGCAAAACATCCATAAATCACTCTGTGCAGGGGCAATTGGAAGGAATGTTAGAAGGAGGAATAAGAGGAAACGTTTCAGTCACCTTGTTTGATTATGTCAAGCTCTGAGTTTCTCCATTACCTTTAAGAACTGCAACTTTTGGCCGGGCGCGGTGGCTCAAGCCTGTAATCCCAGCACTTTGGGAGGCCGAGACGGGCGGATCACGAGGTCAGGAGATCGAGACCATCCTGGCTAACACGGTGAAACCCCGTCTCTACTAAAAATACAAAAAAACTAGCCGGGCGAAGTGGCGGGCGCCTGTAGTCCCAGCTACTTGGGAGGCTGAGGCAGGAGAATGGCGTAAACCCGGGAGGCGGAGCTTGCAGTGAGCTGAGATCCGGCCACTGCACTCCAGCCCCGGCGACAGAGTGAGACTCTGCCTCAAAAAAAAAAAAAAAAAAAAAAAGAACTGCAACTTTTACCAAACCTAAGCTTTTATTTCTGGAACAGTTAAATTGGATTTAGCAAAATAGCATGGGATACAAATTCAGTAATGGTTGAGATCAAAGTAGGACATTTTTCTTTTTTAGATTGGAAAGTTTTTACCTGGGTATGGGTCTTTTAAAATATATTTTCAGCAATAATAAATAATTCAAAGAACTGTTTAATTTTCAAAGAGTTACTAGTATTAGTCTATCTTAGCGATGAGGAACTGTTTAAGTGCTCTTGATGCACAAAACAAACAACCAAGAGCAACATTAGAGTAAGGCAACATTTCTTTATGCTCCACCTTGTTCCAGAAAGGATCTAATTCTACTGCACTAAAGTGCCCAACTTTAAAGGATTAATGTTAAGATTTTTTTAGAAACTAAATTAGAAATTTATGACACTCCTTGAGGAGAGGAAACTAAGACTTGATTCAAATAATTTTATCACTCCTCAGTGCCATATTATATATAAAACCTTTTTTGCAGATAGATTAAAGCCCAATGCAATAAACTTTTACTCATTGTCCTAGAGTTGGAAATGCAAAGATAGAGCCATCATTTCTAGTGCTGCGAGAATTATCTTTAATTAATATGAAACTGATTATGCCCTTCTCTGTAAAATCCTTCAGTGCCCCAGTAGAAAAATAGGCAAAGGGCTGGACATGGTGGCTAATATCTGTAATCCTAACACTGTGGGAGGCCAAGGCAGGAGGATCACTTGAGCCCAGGAGTTCAAGACCAGCTTGGGCAACATATTGAGACCTCATCTCTCCTAAAAATTAAAAAATTTTGCCAGGCATGGTGGCATGTGTCTGTAGTCCTGTATCTGGAGTTGGTTCCTTCTGGTGGGTTCTTGGTCTTGCTGACTTCAAGAATGAAGCTGCAGACCTTTGCAGTGAGTGTTACAGCTCTTAAAGGTGGCATGGACCCAGAGTGAGTAGCAGCAATATTTACTGTGAAGAGTGAAAGAACAAAGCTTCCACAGCACGGAAGGGGACCTGAGCGGGTTGCCACTGCTGGCTGGGGTGGCCAGCTTTTATTCCCTTATTTGTCCCTACCCATGTCCTGCTGATTGGTCCATTTTACAGAGCACTGATTGGTTTATTTTACAGGGATGCGGATTGGTCCATTTTACAAACCTCTAGCTAGCCACAGAAAGTTCTTCAAGTCCCCACCTTCAAGTTCAGAAGTCCAGCTGGCTTCACCTCTCAATCCCTCCTGTAAACAGGACACCCCAACTACTGTTGGGAATTGGGCGATGACCACTCTAGCTACTTCCTGCTGGATAGGCATGAAGAAGGGGCACTGCAGTGTTAGTGTCCTCCAGAGGGGAACTCTCTAGGCCAAAGGGCCAGTGGGTAGATCCAGGGGTCCTTGGTAGAAGTTTTGAGTTGAGCTCATTTGGGGTTCCATTTGTAAAACCATCTGTAGCTTGATGGCCTCGATCCTGGAGGACACAAATTTGACAAGGAGGTTAAAAATACAGGGCCCGAAGGTGAGTAATAGCAAGATGGCTGTCACAGGACCTATAAAGGGGAGAAACCGTGTTGCCCAACTCCAGAGATTGGTATAAGAGTTTGAAAGGCATTGTCTGATTTCAGAAGCCTTTTCCTGTAAACGCTGGGCTGTGTCTCATACTATCCCTGACTGGTTAGTGCAAAAGCAACACTCTCACCCTAAGAAGGTGCAGAGTCCTCCTTTCTCAGCAGTGAGGAGGTTATAGGCCTTGGCGGTTTTGGAGAGTTACTGCTGCCAAAGAGTCTGTTTGGGATTGTAGAGTAAGGATAGATTTTGTTATTTCTTGTAAACTGTCAGAAATCTTTTGAGATTGTGGGGTAGTAGGATAGTGAAGTAGATAAATTGGTTATTCCGGTTCCTGTAGCAGTAGCCATTCCTAACCCTATAAGTAGGGCTATTAGTTGTATGGCCCTGAACTGACTGACTTGAACTTTGAGGGGTACTGATAGGGTCTGATTTCCACAAGCTTAGAAGTTAGGATATTATATTTTACACTGCTAACTTTTAGCAAACTTTACTTTTGTTGAAAACCTTGTAAGTTTGGGATATCAATTTGTTTTTTGTTTTTTTAGATGGAGTCTTGCTCTGTCACCCAGGGTAGAGTGCAGTGATGTGATCTCGACTCACTGCAGACTCTGCCTCCTGGGTTCAAGCGATTCTCCTGCCTCAGCCTCCTGAGTAGCTGGGATTACAGGCACCCACCACCACGCCCGGCTAATTTTTGTTTTTTTTTTTTTTTTTAGTAGAGATGGGTTTCACCATCTTGGCCAGACTGGTCTTGAACTCCTGATCTCATGATCCACCCACCTCAGCCTCCCAAAGTGCTGGGATTACAGGCATGAGCCACCACGCTGGACTGGGATATCAATTATTCTTTGCTATTAACAAGACCTCGTTCAGTCCATATTAACTTAAAATTAGTATAGATGGCTCCTTCCTGATTCTGTAAGTACTTTAAGGTTTAGCTGAGTGCAAACAGCTCGTTTGAGTAGACCAATTATTAGGCAATTTCCCTAACTCTGCTTTTACAAGAGTTTCCTTATCACTTACTGAATATCCATTGTGTCTTTTTCCCTTAATCACCAGGGAGAAACCATCTATTGTCTTGTCCTGAAGGGAGTTCTTCCTAGGTCTGGTCGTACCTTTGTATGGTAATTAAGATTTAGATCCCCTGTTAGGAAACCTGATGGGTGACGGATTTTTGATAGGAAGCCTATGAGTTGTCAGTGCCTCCATGTTTTTGGGCTATGCCCTTGTTTACACTGACAACAAGGTAGGTATTGGAGTATTATAGGGTCATGGAGAAGACCTTCAATGATCAAGTATAGGTTTTAAATTTACCCTGACTTTTAAAGGAATAGTGTACACTGTTTTTTCTTTACTACTTGTATCTCTCTCTTTGACTCCTTATTTGTCTGTCTCTTTCTCTCTGACCTTCTCTTTGTCTCTGACTCTTCCTCTCTCTCTTTCCTTCTCTCTTTGACTTTCTGTTTTCCCCCCTCTCTCATTCTCTTTGACTTTCTGTTTTTCCCCTCTCACTCTCTCTTTCTTTCTCTCTGACTCCCTCTTTGTCTCTCTGTCATTAACCACTCCAAGGGGAGACAACTATGCCCCCGTGAAAGTCCCCATTCTGTTTCAGTCGGGGAATACTGGGGCTTAATCTCTTGGAGAGGGTTGTTCCATACCAAGGGTCCTTCTGTAGGTATTTCTGACAGGAGGTTCCACCTGGCAGCAATTTTGGCCTCAGCGTCTGTCAGACAGTTTCCTTCCGTCCTTGCTCCTTCACCTTTTTGATGGCTTTGGCAGTGTAAGACTGCCACCTCCTTGGGTTTTTGCACTGCATGCAATAATTTCGTGATTTCTTTGTGGTATTTAATGTCGGTTCCCCCAGAGGTTAGGAACTCCCTTTCCATATTGCAGCATGGGCATGTAGGATTAGATAGGAATACTTGCTATCTGTATACACATTTATTCTTTTTCCCTTTCCCAGTTCTAAGGCTCGGGTAAGTGCCACTAGTTCTGCTAACTAGGTGCTGGTTCCTTGGGGAAGAGGCTTACTTTCAAGTACTGTTACATCACTAACTATGGCATAACCTGCCTTTTGTATCCAATTGTCCACAAATGAACTTCCATCAGTATATAGGTTAAACTCAGGATTAGCTAAGGGGAATTCTAAGAGATCCTCTCAGGCGACATAAGTCTGGACTATAATTTGTTGGCAGTCATGCTTGATTGGTTCTCCATCCTCTCAGAGAAAAGTGGCAGGGATGAGGGCCGCACACGTGTGTATTTGAAGCACCAGTCCCTTAAGGAATAGCACTTGGTATCTAAGCAGACAGTTGTCTGATAGCCATAAACTTTCTTTGGCACCTAGTAAGCCATTTACATCATGAGTAGTCCAGACGGTGAGATCCCTTCCTTGTATTATTCAGATAGCCTTTGATACTAAGATGGCCACGGCCTCAACTACCTGTAAACAGTGAGGCCAGCCTTTTGCTACTCTATCAATTTCCTTACTTAGGTATGCCACTGGTTGTGGGGTTGTCCTACGAGTCTGAGTAAGGACTCCAAGAGCTATCCCTGCTCTCTCTGTGACATATAAAGAGAAGTTTTGTCCTATGGGAAGGCTTAAGACTAGAGCTTGTACTAGGGCCTGCTTTAAGGTTTTAAAGGCTGTTTCTGCCTCTGGTTCCCATTCTGCTAGATGGGAGGCCCTCTGGGTCTCCTTGATTAGAGTATGGAGGGGCCTGGCTATCTCGCTGTATCCAGGTAGCCATAGTCAGCAAAAGCCGGTGATTCCAAAGAGCCCCGCAACTGTTTTAATGTCTTAGGGCGAGGATAAGTCAGTATAGGCTGTATTCAATCCTTGCTGAGGGCCCTGGTTCCTCTGGCTAAGATTAGGCCTAGATATTTGACTTGTTGTAGGCAGAGCTGGGCCTTCAATTTAGGCGCCTTGTACCCTGATTAGCTAGAAAGTTCAAGAGATCTAGAGTAGCCTGCTGGCATGAGGCTTCCGACCTGGTAGCCAAAAGTAAATCATCCACATACTGAAGCACTAGAGTGCCTGGACTTGGGAAGTGGCCTGGATCTTGGGTCAGTGCCTGACCAAAGAGATGAGGGCTATTCCTAAACCCCTGGGGCAAGACCATCCACATCAGTTGGGACGTGTGGTCCGTGGGACCTCAAAGGCAAGGAGAAACTGGGAGTCAGAGTGCAGGGGAATACAGAAGAAGGCATCCTTGAGGTCCAGAGCCATGAACCATTCTGCTTCCTCTGGTATTTGAGAGAGCAGAGTATAGGGACTGGGTACAGCTGAGTATAGGGAAATTACTGCCTCATTGATGAGTCTAAGATCTTGCACTAGTCTCCACTGACCATTCAGTTTTTGTACTCCTAGAATTGGGGTGTTGCAGGGACTGCTGCATTTTCTTACTAATCCTTGAGCTTTTAAATGTCTAACAATATCCTGTAATCCTTTATGAGCTTCAGGCCTTATGGGATACTGCCTTTGATAAAGAAAAGTGATGGGGTCTTTTAGCCTGATTTGGACTGGGCGGGCATTTTTTGCCCTTCTGAATTGTCCTTCCAATGCCCAGACTTCAGGGTTGATTCCCCGGTCAAGCAGGGGACAACAAATGGGTAACTTGTTCCCTATATTCATGTAGATAATAGCTCCGGCTTTGGCTAATATATCCCTCCCTAATAAGGGTGTGGGACTTTCAGGCATAACAAGAAAGGCATGTGAAAAAAGCAAAGTCTCCCAATTACAACTGAGGAGGTGGGAGAAATGCCTCGTTACAGGCTGTCCCAGGACTCCTCGGATGGTAACGGACCTTGAGGACAGCTGTCCAGGGCAGGAGATTAACACTGAGAAGGCCACACCAGTGTACAGGGGAAAGTCAATTTCCTGGCCCTCAATGTTTAAATGTACCTGGGGCTCAGTGAGGGTGATGATATGAGCTGGTGCTTGCCCCAGGCACCCTCAGTCCTGTTGTTGGATCATCTGGTTGGGGGCTTCTGGCCCAGAGAACCTTCGTCCTCTGAGGCAGTATGCCTTCCAGTGATTCCCTCAGCATAGTGGACATGGGCAAGGGGTCAGCTTGTTTATCGTTGGACAATCTTTTTTAAAGTGTCCTTGCAAACCACACTGGTAACAAGCCCTACTGGGTGATTGGCTCGCTCCATTTTCTGTCCTCTCTGAACCACCAAGGTTTGTCTGTCTGAGGGCCATGACTAAGGCTGTGGCCTTTCTCTGATCTCACTTTTCCTTCTTGGACTGTTCCTCTTGGTCCCTATTATAGAACACCGAGGTTGCCAGGTTTAATAATGCCTCCAGATTTTGTTCAGAGCCCACAGCTCACTTTTGGAGGTTTCTCCTGATATCTGCTGCTGATTGGGTAATAAAATTACCTTTGAGGATCAATTGACCCTTGAGTGAGTCAGATGACAGGGGAGCATATTTTCTTAAGGCCTCCCGTAGCTGCCTGAGGAAGGCGAAAGGATTTTCTTCCTTTCCCTGAGTTATGGTGGACATCACTGAATAATTCACGGACTTTTTCCTAATTCTTCTTAGTCGTTCTAGAACACTGGTCAGCAGATGTTTGCGACTCCAGTCCCCATGATCTAAGTCGAGGTGCCTGTGGGGATCCATACTGGGGATGGCTTGCTAATTGGTAGGGAATTTGTCCCTTTCTTTGGTTGTCATCCTATCATTTACTTGACTAAGGTACCAGGTATTTCCAAACTCTCAGGCTGCAGCTAAAGCTGCATTCTTTTCATTAAAGCCAGGGTTTGATCTAACAATAGTATGACATCTCTCCAAGTGAGGTCAAAGGTTTGCCCTAGACCCTGTAGGACATCTACGTACCTATCAGGATCATCTGAAAACTTCCCCAGGTCTACCTTGATCTGCTTTAAATCAGAGAGGGAGACGGGGACATGTACCTGGGTTGGGCCAAATTCCCCTCCCCCTACAGCTTGAAGGGGACATAACAGATAGCCCGGGGGTTTTTGTGGTCCTTTGGAGATTTCTTTGCTTGTTTCCTTCTGGGAGGGGGAGATTAGAGGTAGCTTATCATTAATAGAAAGTGGAGCTAAAGGGAGGATAGGATATGGGGGTAAGCTGAGAGGTCCTCTTGTGGGATGTAAACTGCAAGGTTTGCATAGTTGTGGATTATCCTTCAGTGAAAAAGAAAACTTGGACATAAGGTATTTCACTCCGTTTGCCTTCCCTCTTACAGAAAAGTTCAAGCTGCAGGATAGTACTGTAATTTATACTTCCCGCAGGTGGCCATTTTTCCCCATCAGAGAGAGAATACTGGGGCCAGGCCATAGTGCGGAAAAAAAAGAGCCACCTCTTTTTTGGGGTTTGGAAGTCCAATTGGTCCCAATGGCTTAGGATGCATTTTAAGAGTGAGCCTGTTGATGCCTGAGTGTTTCCCATCTGAGAGAAAAAAACGCCCACAATTTTGGTTTGTTTGTTTCTCCCCCTACCTAAGAACCTGGAACAGTCCCTGGACCCTGCTGATCAGAATAGTTACGCTCACTGATGCAGCAGCAGAAACACTAATTTTCCTCTTAGACCACAAAAAGGACCAAGGAAGGTCGGATTTAGTGGCCTTTACCAACGCATTCTCAAAAACCTGCCCCTTGCCTTTCCTCTTAGACCACAAAGAGGACCAAGAAAAATTGGATTTAGTGGCCCTTACCGACGCATTCTTGAAAACCTGTTAGAGTCCTAAGCATTTTCTCCTGTTAGTATTGGGACCTTACCACTGTCCTATAAAGATGCTATGCCTCAAAATGGAGTGGAGGACTATAACCTGAGGGAGGGAAGGGATCTCCAGGGTTGGAAGAGTGATGCCTTTTATCCTCACTTCTCACCATATGGATAGGAAGGATATAATTTCTGAGGCTCCCCATATCCTAGCTTCGGGAATAGCCTTTGTTAGGCCTGCTAGTCTGAGGAGGGATTCTAAAATTCCAGATAGTCCCCTGTCCCCCAGATGGGGCTTTGGGCAAAAATTATGTCTTTCTAATTGGTGAGCCCGGGTGCCCAAGGAAGGGAACAGAGTCTTGAAATTTATACTAGAAGTCATTCTTATAGGAGACACTAGAAGAGTACCAGTGACAGGGAGTGGTTTTTAGAAGCGGGACTAGCCTCAAAGAAGAAAGATGGGAGGAAGTTTGTCTGACAGGCATTAGGACTCAGGAGGCAAGGGTCAGGACAGATAGGATAGATGGGAGAGTCTCGCTTGGACAATGTGACTTTGAGAGTTCCGCTCACGGCTGCAAGGTCAGCCAACTTTTTGTGGGAACCCCAGAGCTGAATGGCTTTCCTCTCTGTTGACCCTCGGCTTGGCCCAGAAGTACAGGAAAAGTGGAAGCTGGTTCCAGGCAGACCAACACTCCCAACTCTGAAGAGTTGGGGGTTGTTAGAGAGCCCTTTCCCAGAAAGCCTGACACCTGTGTCTTTAGTCCGGTGGCCGTGCTAGTTGCTTTTAACTGGCTGACAGTTGCCCGGTGTTTAGCCCCCAAATTCTAAGGAAAAAATAGGACAGAATAGCAAGCGAAAGGGGTCCAGTGGTACTCACCACTTGGTGATAGTCCCATCTGGGTCACCAAGATGTGTCCAGAGTTGGTTCCTTCCAGTGGGTTCTTGGTCTCACTGACTTCAAGAATGAAGCCACAGACCTTCGTGGTGAGTGTTACAGCTCTTAAAAGTGGCACGGACCCAAAGAATGAGCAGCAGCAAGATTTATTGTGAAGAGCGAAAGAACAAAGCTTCCACAGCATGCAAGGGGACCCAAGCAGGTTGCCGCTGCTGGCTGGGTGACCTGCTTTTATTGCCTTATTTGTCCCCACCCATGTCCTGCTGTTTGGTCCATTTTACAGAGCACTAATTGATCCATTTTTCAGGGTGCTGATTAGTCCATTTTACAAACCTCTAGCTAGCCACAGAAAAGTTCTTCAAGTCCCCAACTGACCCAGAAGTCCAGCTGGCTTCACCTCGCAGTCCCAGCTACTCAGGAGGCTGAGGTGTTAGGACTGCTTGAGCCTAGGTGTTCGAGGTTGCAATGAGCTATGATTCTACCACTGCACTCTACCCTAGGCAACAGAGCAAGACCCTGTCTAAAAAACAGAAAAGTGGGCAAGGGCCAAAACAGACTTAACTGAAAAAGGCCAGATGCAAAAGACTACATATTGTCTGGTTCTATGTATATGAAATGTCTAGAAAGGGCAACTTTATAGAAATAGAAAGCAAAACAGTGGTATCCTAGGACTGGGGATGGAAGCAGACATTAAATGGGCAGAGGGGAACTTGCTAGGGTGTTAGAAATGTTCTAAAAGCAGATTGTGGTAATGGTTGCAGACTATATATTTTCTAAAATCATTAAATTGTACACTTACATTGGCTGAATTTTATGATAATTTATGGTAAATTAATGGCTTCATTATATGGTAATTTAATGTAAATCATCTCTCAAAGATTTTAAAGAAAAAAAGTTCAACTTCACTATTAAGGAAAATTTTAATATTTTTTGCTACTTGCCAAATCTACTATTACTAATACCCTGAAAAAAGTGTGGAACATGGACACTCATACACAAATTGTAGCTATAAATGTGGGTACAGACTTTTGGAAGGAAATTTAGCAATGTATATCAAAGCCTCAAAATGCACGTATGCCTTGAATCATTTCCAATGTAATATCCTAATGAGACCAAGAGTGGTGGCTCATACCTGTAATCCCAGCACTTTGGGAGACCAAAGCGGGTGGATCACCTGAGGTCAGGAGTTCGAGACCAGCTTGGTCAACATGGCAAAACCCCGTCTCTACTAAAATTACAAAAATTAGCCAGGCGTGATGACAGGCACCTGTAGTCCCAGCTACTTGGGAGGCTGAGGCAGGAGAATCGCGTGAACCCAGGAAGTGGAGGTCGCAGTGAGCCGAGATCATGCCACTGCACTCCAGCCTGGGTGACAAAGCAAGACTCCGTCTAAAAAAAAAAAAAAAATATATATATATATACACATATATATATACACACATATATATACACATATATATATACACACACATATATATACATATATATATACACACATATATATATATACATATATATATACACACACATATATATATATATATATATACACACTAATGAAATAATTGGACAAATGTAGAAACACACACACAGAGATATTCATTTCTTTAATATTTGCAATGCAAAAATTAGAAACAACCTAAACGTCCAACAGTAGGAGGTAAATTAGGAAATATTTATCTCTTATAATACTGTGTAGCTATCTTAAATGGTGATGCAGATGTATATATGTAATGTCAAAAAGATGTTTATAAATATAAGTAAAGAGATTACAATTAAATATGTGTAAATTTAAAATGTTTGTTTATATACATAAGCATAGAAAAAGGGCTGGAATTTTAACAAATGTGAACATTAGTTGTTTCTGAGTGCTAGAACTATTGGATGTTTCTTTTTTATTGTCTTGTTTATCTGTATTTTCTAAAGTTTTAAAGTAAAATGTGTCATGTCTTATGGGGAAAAGGCAATAAAGTTTTTCTCTTAAGAAAAAATCTCTGGCTGGGCGCAGTGGCTCACTCCTGTAATCCCAGAACTTTGGGAGACCGAGGCAGGCAGATCACGAGGTCAGGAGTTTGAGACCAGCCTGACCAACATGGTGAAACCCCATATCTACTAAAAATACAAAAACTAGCCGGGCGTGGTGGCACACGCCTGTAATCCCAGCTACTTGGAAGGCTGAGGCAGGAGAATCGCTTCAACCCAGGAGGCGGAGGTTGCAGTGAGCTGAGTTCATGCCACTGCACTCCAGCCTGGTCGACAGAGCAAGACTCCATCCCCCCCCCCCCCAAAAAAGAAAGAAAACAAAAATAAAAAAAAAATCTCATTGATTTATCACTTAAAACTAATTATAAGGACTCCTTTTGACATTAATAACAAAAATCCTTTGTACTGTCACACAACAGTAGTTGTACTTTTAGTGTTTATTGATTGATAGAAATAATGACAAAAAGCTACTCTAACTTCTAAACCACTTACACACAGCTTTGAATACATTATTACAGTGTCTACGGACATTTAAATAATTACACACACATTTCAGGCTTATTTATTTAGTCTATGTTACAAAACCTTTTGAAACAATTCTGTGGCCTGCAGATTTGGCAGGACCAAACTAGAGTATAAAGTCTACATTCTTTAGCTTGGTATCCAGGACACTTTTTATTGCAATCTTCGTACTTGACCAACTTCATGCCAGTTCACACAGAACTACTTGTTATTCCTGGACTGGCCCTGTTCCTTTATTGCATCTACTTTCATATAAGGTATGCCCTGGGACTAAATGTTCTTTTTCCTTCATATCTTTCAGGACATTGCTTGAAAATCCCCCGTATTAAGTACTTAATTATCTTATCTCAGATAGTTTTGATGTTTCCTTTTCTGTGCTCTCCAGAACTTAATGCATGCACTTATCACATTGGATTGTAATTAGTGGTTTATGTATCTTTTCCCAAATAGATTAGGAACTCCAACTTTGTATCCATAGGGTTTAGCAAGTTGCAATACAAAGAGGTGCTTGCAATAAACCTCAATTGATTGAATGAGTGCACAGAAAAAGACCCAGTCCTTGCCCTTAGTGGCTCTCAGGCTGCTTAGGGAGACAGATACCTGTCCAATATGTGATTAGTCTTGTAATAAAAGATATCAATGAGCCGGGTGCAGTGACTCACGCCTGTAATCCCAGCACTTTGGGAGGTGGAGTCAGGCGATCACTTGAGTTAAGGAGTTTGAGAACAACTTGGCCAACATGGTGAAAAGCCCCACCTCTACCAAAAAAATATACAAAAATTATTCATGCATGGTGGCATGCCTGTGGTCCTGGCTACTCAGGAGGCTGAGGTGGGATAATTACTTGAACCTGGGAGGCAGAGGTTGCAGTGAGCCAAGATCGCGCCACTGCACTCCAGCCTGGGTGACAGAGTGAGATCCTGTCTCAAAAACAAACAAACAAACAAAACAAAACAACAAAACAGAAAATGTGAATGAATACACAGAAGAGGTAGTGATACATTTTGACTGGGTGATTAGGAATTGCTTCCCAAAATAGGGTCCATTTGAATTAGACTCATTTTGACAAAAAAGAAGAAAAGACAAAGAAAAGCTTTGAGTTTATTCTACAGAAAAATGAGGGTGACTCACCAAGCTGCACCCTCAACCTCAACTCTCCAGCTATCCTCACTTCCCCAGCTTCCCTTCTCATCTCACCGTCAAAAGTAACTGATAATCAATTCTTTGTCACGATACTGAATTCGTACTCTAATCTCCTAGCAGAGTTTGCTCATCTGGCCAGATGTATGTTTGAGTGGTACGAAAAAGTACTAGATGAAGCATGTAAGAACTCATTTCTCATCCTGGGTTTGTCATAGCCTAGCTGATTAGACTATGATGCATCACGTAACTTCTTGATTCTCAGTTTCTTCTTTTGCAAAAGAGGGGTAGTTATAATAATGACAATCCTCTCTAAAGTATCTCACAGTCGTTCAGAAAAATGTAGAACATACTATATGTAAAAGCACTTTTCTAAGCTGATACTCAGTGTTAGGATTATATCACTACATTTCTGAGAATACTTGTTGGAATTGGCCAGACCACTCCTCTTGAGGGACTTTCCAGCTTCAGGGAACTTTGACAGTGGTTTGGGGAGAAAAATCCTGTCTCCCTTGAATAATCAGATCAGTAGTGGTTTTCAAGTGAATGCAGGTAACAAAATATCTGGTAATCATATAAACAAAATATTGATGTATTTAATTACATCACCCAAATCAGGACTATGTATTCCTAATTTTATTGGCAAAACGGTGAGTCTATTACACGTATGCAAATAAGAACTAATGGAGATATTCTTCTCCCCAGTTCCTGCCACAGTCTGAGCCCAAGTAGTTACCTTAGCTATTTACTCACTATGGTAGTCAGGGTTCTCCAGAGAAACAGAACCAACAGGATAAATGCATATATAGATGTAGCTGTGCGTGTGTGTGTTTGTCTGTGTGTATGTGTGTGTGTACAGGGCTATCTCAGAGATACTGCAAGTTCCGTTCCAGACCATTGCAATAAAATGAATATCACAATAAAATGAGTCACGGGAATGTTTTGGCTTTTCAGTGCACATAAAAGTTATGCTTATACTATACTGTAGTCTGTTAAGTGTGCAATAGCATTATGTCTGAAAAACAATGTACCTGCTTTAATTTAAAAATACTTTGTTGCGGCCGGGCACAGTGGCTCAAGCCTGTAATCCCAGCACTTTGGGAGGCCCAGACGGGCGGATCACGAGGTCAGAAGATCGAGACCATCCTGGCTAGACCCATCTCTACTAAAAAATACAGAAAACTAGCCGGGCAAGGTGGCGGGTGCCTGTAGTCCCAGCTACTCGGGAGGCTGAGGCAGGAGAATGGCGTAGACCCGAGAGGGGGAGCTTGCAGTAAGCTGAGATCCAGCCACTGCACTCCAGCCTGGGCAACAGAGCGAGACTCCGTCTCAAAAAAAAAAAAAAAAAACCAACTTTGTTGCTAGAAAAAAAAACAATGTTAACAGGAGCCTTCAGGGAGTCATATTTTTGCTGATGAAAGTTCTTGCCTTGACCCTGATGGCTGCTAACTGATCAGGGTGGTGGTCGTTTAAAGGCCAAGGTGGCTATGGCAATTTCTTTCCTTCCTTCCTTTTCTTTGAGACAGGGTCTTGCTCTGTCACCCAGGCTGGAGTGCAGTGGTACAATCACGGTTCACCATCACCTCATATTCCTGGGCTCAAGCAATCTTCCCATCTCGGGAGTAGCTGGGACAAGAGCCCCCATACCTGACTTTCTTTTGTTTTTTGAGACGAAGTCCCGCTCTTATCCCCCAGGCTGGAGTGCAATGGCGGGATCTCAGCTCCCAACTCACCTCCCAGGTTCAAGCAATTCTCCCACCTCAGCCTCCTGAGTAGCTGGGTTTACAGGTCCCTGCCACCCCGCCCAGCTAATTTTTGCATTTGTAGTAGAGACAATTTCACCACATTGGCCAGGCTGGGCTTAAACTCCTGACGTCAGGTGATCTGCCCTGCCTCGGCCTCCCAAAGTGCTGGGATTATAGGCATGAGCCACCATGCACAGCCACTAACTTTTGAACAATTTTTTGTAGAGACAAGGTCTTGTTGGGTTGTCCAGGCTGGTCTCAAGCCCCTGGCCTCAAGTACTCCTCCTGTGTCCGGAACTGGTGGGTTCTTGGTCTCACCGACTTCGAGAATGAAGCCACAGACGCTCACACACAGTTACAGTTCTTAAAGATGGTGTGTCCAGAGTTTGTTCCTTCAGACGTTCAGATGTGCCTGGAGTTTCTTCTGGTAAGTTCGTGGTCTCCCTGCCAGGAGTGAAGCTGCAGACCTTTGTGGTGAGTGTTACAGCTCTTTTTTTTTTGAGACGGAGTCTCGCTCTGTCGCCCAGGCTGGAGTGCAGTGGCCGGATCTCAGCTCACTGCAAGCTCCGCCTCCCGGGCTTACGCCATTCTCCTGCCTCAGCCTCCGGAGTAGCTGGGACTACAGGCGCCCGCCACCTCGCCCGGCTAATTTTTTTGTATTTTTTAGTAGAGACGGGGTTTCACCGTGTTAGCCAGGATGGTCTCGGCCTCCCAAAGTGCTGGGATTACAGGCTTGAGCCACCACGCCCAGCCAAGTGTTACAGCTCTTAAAGGCAGCACATCTGGAGTTGTTCGTTCTTCCCAGGGAGTTCGTGGTCTCCCTGGCTTCAGGAGTGAAGCTGCAGACTTTGGCTGCGAGTGTTACAAAGGCAGCATGGACCCAATGAGAGAGCAGCAGCAAGATTTATTGCAAAGAGGAAAAAAAACAAGACTGTGGAAGGGAACCAGAGCAGGGTGCCTCTGGCTAGCTCAGACAGCCTGCTTTTATTCCCTTATCTGGCCCCACCCACATCCTGCTGATTGGTCCATTTTACAGAGAGCTGATTGGTCCATTTTGACAGAGTGCTAATTGGTACGTTTACAATCCTTGAGCTACACACACAGTCACAGAGTGCTAGTTAGCTAGATACAGAGTACCAATTGGTGTGTTTACAAACCTTGAGCTAGACACAGAGTGCTGATTGGTGCATTTACAATCCTTGAGCTAGACACAGTAACAGAGCGCTAGTCCTCCAAGTCTCCACTAGGTTAGCTAGATACAGAGTACCAATTGGTGTATTCACAAACCCTGAGCTACACACAGAGTGCTTATTGGTGTATTTACAAACCCTGAGCTAGACACAGAGTGCTGATTGGTGCACATAAGATCCTCTGGCTAGATATAAAAGTTCTCCAAGTCCCCATCCAGTTCAGGAGCCCAACTGGCTTCACCCAGTGGATCCTGCCCCAAGGCTGCAGGCGGAGCTGCCTGCCAGTCCGCAGCCGCACCTGCACTCTTCAGCCCTTGGGCTGTTGATGGGACCGGGTGCCATGGAGCAGGGGGCTGCGGGGGGCTCAGGCCGCTTGGGAGCCCACCACAGGGGGAGGAGCTGGCACAGGGTGGGCTGCAGGTCCCGAGCCCTGTCCCGCGGGGAGGCAGCCAAACCCGGCGAGAATCTGAGTGCAGCGCCGGCAGGCCAGCACTGCTGGGGGACCTGGCACAACCGCAGCAGCTGCTGGCCCAGGTGCTAAGCCTCTCACTGCCCTGGGCCGGCGGTGCAGGCAGGCCGCTCAGTGTGTGCGGGGCCGCCTAGCCCGCGCCTGCCGGAACTCACACTGGCCCGCTTGCGCAGCGCGCAGCCCCGGTTCCAGCCCGCGCCTCTCCCTCCACACCTCCAGGCAAGCAGAGGGAGGGGGCTCCGGCCTCAGTCAGCCCAGAGAGGGACTCCCACGGTGCTGCAGCAGGCTGAAGGGCCCCTCTAGCGCTGCCAGAGTGGCCGCTGAGGCCGAGGAGGCACTGAGAGTGAGGGCTGCTAGCACTTTGTCACCTATCACTCCCACCTCAGCCTCCAAAAGTACTAGGATTACAGGCATGAGTCACCAGACCCAGCTGCTGTGACACTTTCTTTTTCTTTTTTTTTTTTTTGAGACAGAGTTTCGCTCTTGTTGCCCAGGCTGGAGTGCAATGGCGCAATCTCAGCTCACCCTAACCTCCGCCTCACGGGTTCAAGCGATTCTCCTGCCTCAGCCTTTCGAGTAGCTGGGATTACAGGTGTGCACCACCATGCCTGGCTAATTTTGTATTTTTAGTGGAGATGGGGTTTCTCCATGTTGGTCAGGCTGGTCTCGAACTCCCAACCTCAGGTGATCTGCCTGCCTCGGCCTCCCAAAGTGCTGGGATTACAGGTGTGAGCCACTGCGCCAGGTCAACAGTTTTCTTTTTTTTTTTTCTTCTTCTTCTTCTTCTTCTTTTTTTTTTTTTTTTTTTTTTTGAGTTGGAGTCTCTCTCTGTTGCCCAGGCGACTCACTGCCACCTCCGCCACCTAGGTTCAAGCAATTCTCGTGCCTCAGCCTCCTGAGTTGCTGGGGTTACAGGTGCCCACCACCATGCCTGGCTAATTTTTTGTATTTTTTAGTAGAGATGGGGTTTCGCCAAGTTGGTCAGGCTGGTCTTGAACTCCTGACCTCAGGTGATCCACCCACCTCGGCCTCCCAAAGTGCTGGGATTACAGGCTTGAGTCACCCGGGCCCGACTGACAGTTTCTTAAGACAGCAATGAAATTTTGTGCATTGATTCTCTTTCACACACACACAAAAATTATCTATACCATGCAGTGCTGTTTGATAGCATTTTACCCACAATATAAAACTTCAAAATTGGAGTCAGTCTTCTCAAATCCTGCTGCTACTTTATCAAATTTATGTAGTATTCTAAACCTTTCTTGTCATTTCAACAATGTTCACACCATCTTCACCAGGAATATATTTCATCTTAGGAAACCACTTTCTTTACTCATAAGAAGCAATTCATACGTTCAAGTTTGATCGTAAGATTGCAGCAATTCAGTCACATCTTCAGGCTCCACTTCTGATTCTAGTTATCTTGCTATTTTCATCTCATATGCAATTCTTCCTCCACTCTAGTCTTGAACCCCTCCAAGTCATCCATGAGGATTGGAACCAACTTCTTCCAAACTCCTGTTTTGTTGTTGTTTTTAGCAGTTTTTGTTTGTTTTTGTTCTTTGTGAGATAGGGTCTCACTCTGTTGCCCAGGCCGGAGTGCAGTAGTGAGATCTCAGCTCACTGCAGCCTCAGCCTCCCAGACTCAAGATCCTCCCACCTCAGCCTTTCAGGTGCACACCACCATGCCCGCCTAATTTTTAAATTATTTTTTGTAAAGATGGGTTTTTGCCATGTTGTCCAGGCTGGTCTCGAACTCCTGAGCTGAAGCAATCTGCCTGCCTTGGCCTCCCAAAATACTGGGATTACAGGCATATGCCACCACCACACCTGGCACCCAAACTCCTGTTAATGTTGCTATTTTGACCTTCTCCCCCATGAATCACAAATATTCTTTTTTTTTTTTTTTTTTTTTTTTTTTGAGGCGGAGTTTTACTCTTGTTGCCCAGGCTGGAGTGTAATGGTGCGATCTCAGCTCACCACAACCTCTGCCTCCTGGGTTCAAGTGATTCTCCTTCCTCAGCCTCCTGAGTAGCTGGGCTTACAGGCATGTGCCACCATGCCCAGCTAATTTTGCATTTTTAGTAGAGACAGCGTTTCTTCATGTTGGTCAGGCTGGTCTCGAACTCCTGACCTCAGGTGATCCACCCACCTCGGCCTCCCAAAGTGCTGGGATTACAGGCATAAGCCCCACTGGGCCCGGCCCACAAATAGTCTTAAAGGCATCTAGAATGGTGAATTCTTTCTGGAAGATTTTTAAGTTGACTTTGCCCAGAGGCTTCTAGAATGGTGAATTCTTTCCAGATTTTAAGTTGACTTTGCCCAGATCCATCAGAAGAATAACTGTCTACAGCAGCTATAAACTTAAGAAATGTATTTCTTAAATAATAAGACTTAGCCTGCTGAGGTGGCTTATGCCTGTAACCCCAACATGTTGTGGGGCTGAGGCGGGTGTATCACCTGAGGTCGGGAGTTAGAGACCAGCCTGACCAACATGGGAAACCCCGTCTCTACTAAAAATTCAATATTAGCCAGGCACGGTGGCACATGCCTACAATCCCAGCTACTCGGGAGTCTGAGGCAGGAGAATCACTTGAACCCGGGAGACAGAGGTTGCAGTGAGCTGAGATCATGCCATTGCACTCCAGCTTGGACAAGAGCAAAACTCCATCTCAAAAAAACAATAATAATAATAATAATAAATAATAATAAGACTTTAAATTTGAAATTATTCTTTGATCCATGGGGTACAGAATGGATGTTGTGTTATAAGGCATGAAAACATTAATCTCTTCTTACATCTTTTTTTTGGGGGGGGTGGGGATATGGTGCTTGAATGGATCCTGGGGTCGGCCATTTCTCAAGCACAACACCAAACAGTGCCCTTGCAAAGCAGGTCTCATCCCTGTCCACTGGGCCCAGCACCTACCAGGTCTAACTCATCTCAGACAGCCCTGCCACTCTGAATCCTGATTTGAAATCTTGGTGAAGGTATATTTTGTTGTTTTTATAAGTCCTTTATAAAGAATTATCTTGGTTTCTTTGCTCCTGATGACTTTTTACCTAATAGCTGGAGCATGAATAATGCTCCATGGCTAATCAGATTTAGCCTGCTGCAGAAATTGTTTTAGCTTATCAACTTAAGGCGGATTCTCTGGGAACAAAGTTAAGAATTACAGAGGTTCCAATGGTTCGCAACCCTGCCCGACTTCACTTAGGCTTAATACTGCGCTGAGAGCAGTCAAACCACCTTATGACAGCTCTCCCCAGCTGCATGAAAATCGCCTGCTGTCACTCGCTCATATCTCCTCTCCTACTCTAAGCATTTTGGTTATCATTTTATTCCTAACAACTACACTTTGTCAGACACAGAGGGGCACTCAGGAACTATTTGTTGATGAAATGAATAAAATTTCTGATAAGAATAAAGAGTTCATTGTTAAAAAAAAAAATCAAACTGCAGACAAAACAGATGAAATTATACATGAATTTCTGTCAACTCTACATATAATGTTAAATCAAGTTTAGCCTAAAGCTGCCCTATTACATATTTTAAATTTGGCCTAAACGTTTCTCGGTACATCATGAACTATAACCTAAATGGAAGAGTAAACAGACTGTAGTCTACTCTTGTGCCAGTCACTGAGTTTTGGTCAATCAAATGTGGCCAGCTGTTCAAACCATGCTCAAAGAAGGCAAACTGCTGAGCTGTAACCAATTCGGAGCTATTTCTGTACCTCACTTCCATTTTCTGTACTTCGCTTTCGTTTTTCTGTCCAGAAATCTTCTTCCACCACGTGGCTGTGCTGGAGTCTCTGAGCCTACTCTGGCTCAGGACGCTGCCCAATTCACAGATCATTCATCACTCAATTCAACTCTTTTGAATTTAATTCAGCTGAAGTTTTTCTCTTAATGGTAAAAACTCTCCTAAGTTTAAGAGCCATAGTGGAAATCACATGGAAAAAGCTGTAGATTTGATTACATAAAACTGCTAAACTCTATAGTTCAAAAAAAAAATCACAGACTAAATTAAAAGAGATCAAACTGGGAAAAGTTTGCTACATATATGATAGATCTACATGGAAATGAGTGGGGGCACCTAAGATATTCCAGTAAAAAATAAGAAAAGAACATAAAACAGACAAATCACAAAAGAGAAAGTATGAATGGCTAACAGCTAGAAAATAACTATTATTAACAAAAATTTAAAAATTAATTATAGTACTTATCTCTGACTGGGGCACAGTGAGCTGGGCACACTACTTCTTTCTAGATCTTCAAAGCCAAATTTTTAAAACTCAGAGCTAGACATTCACTCAGTTTCTTTGTCTGCATTTTAGGTGCTTAGACCCCACCTGAGGAGCCGCACATAACAAAAGCCCTCAATGCCACTAAACCAATGGGAGAGGGGTAGGAATACAAAGAATTTAAAACCACAATAGACTCATATTATTCTATTACCAGTAGATAGAAATCAAATACATTTTATCAATTTGAAGAACGTTTTCCACATGTCATCCAGTCACCCATGCCACAGGATCCTCAGTGACAACAGATGATTATGAAATTAGTTGTATTATTGATACTGCTTTTTCCCGGGTATTGGCTTCCTAGAGGTACTGAGAGAATGATGGAAAAAAGCATTGACTTTGTCATATAGAGCCATGTACTACAAGTAAAGACTTGCTGTTTCAAAATCTTTTCCTTCTCTTTCAAAAACTATCATTTTCTTCTCTCAGCAGATTTCCATAGAGTTGATCATCAGCACGGGCCTCGAAACAGAACATTGCAAATCATGTCAGTTTCAGAAATTTTTTTTTTTTTTTTTTTTTTTGGCTTGCTAATCACAAACTGCAATGTGAATTTCTGCAAGAGCACAGTGCCATGTCACAAATCATTAGTCTGGCTTCAGAGTCTCTTGCTATTTTCCCTACATGGAGGACAGATGCTTTTTTGTTGAATCAGGACCATAATTTGCATCTGGTAGGACAATGGATCATATTCTCTTCCGTCCACACATAGAGCTGCATTGACAACAGCAAGAGTTGCTCAGAGATAGAGGCAAAGTTTGGCTCAGCCAGTGCTAAATTCAGCTTGATTTTTAAAAGTAAATGATCCAGTTAAAATCCAGTGAAGAGCAAAGCAGCTAGTGGATTTGAAAGTTTCCTTCGCAATTTCCAGCTCAGTGTATGAAGTAACTCCAGACTCTAATGAGCTTCTCCGATTGTAACTAAGACCCAAAATGATTATCTGTATCAGATCCCAGGGCTTTCTGTGACAGTAGACAATTTATTGTTATGCTTTACACCCTGGTTTTCAGTCTGTGATTGATGTGTGCTCTTCTGCTTTCAAAAGACTTTTCTCATAGTCACCTTTCTTCCAAGTGACCCTGCAAGATGACTCAAAAGTTCCATACCTGCTTTCCACATGGGGAAGGGAAGCTGGGGACCCAGAAAGTTGAAGCAAATTTGCTACTCCCACAACAAGGAACTCTGAGTTTGCAAGTGGTTATGGAAATTTTGTCAAAATGGAAATGAAACTTCTGCTTCCTTAGGTTATCTTTTCTGTTTAAAATGAAATTCTTTCCAGTTCATCGGTTCCTGGGAGACTGGGCTTTTGAACACATGTAAGTTTAGGATCCCTTCCATTATTAAAACCAGTTTTCTTCAGGACACTCCAGTCTCTGAATTATGAAGAACCTCTTTTTAGTCCTCTTCTCCTCAGAAGCACAGCCCTCTTCTGGCTTAGCAGATAATTGTTGATAAATTTCACCAATATTTTAGAGAGGGTTTAGGGATCGCCGGGCGCGGTGGCTCAAGCCTGTAATCCCAGCACTTTGGGAGGCCGAGACGGGCGGATCACGAGGTCAGGAGATCGAGACCATCCTGGCTAACACGGTGAAACCCCGTCTCTACTAAAAAATACAAAAAAAAAAAAAAAAAAAAAAAAAAAACTAGCCGGGCGACGTGGGGGGCGCCTGTAGTCCCAGCTACTTGGGAGGCTGAGGCAGGAGAATGGCGTAAACCCAGGAGGCGGGGCTTGCAGTGAGCTGAGATCCGGCCATTGCACTCCAGCCTGGGCGGCAGAGAGAGACTCTGTCTCAAAAAAATAAAAAATTAAAAAAAAAATAAATGATGCTGCAATAAATAACCTTGTACAGGTATCAGAGTTCAATGTGTACTTTTTTTTTTTTTTTTTTTGAAACGGAGTCTCGCTCTGTCACCCAGGCTGGAGTGCAGTGGCGCAACCTCTGCTCACAGAAAGCTCCGCCTCCCGGGTTCACGCCATTCTCACGCCTCAGCCTCCTCAGTAGTTGGGACTACAGGCGCCCGCCTGTAAGATTAGCCACGCCTGGCTAATTTTTTGTATTTTTAGTAGAGATGGGGTTTCATCATTCACAGGATGGTCTCGATCTCTTAACCTTGTGATCCGCCCATCTCGGCCTTCCAAAGTGCTGGGATTACAGGCGTGAGCCACCGCGCCCGGCCTTCAATGTGTATTTTTATAGGACAGATATCAGAAGAGAAGTCAAAATTTTAGTAGAAATCGTCCTCCTATGAGATTGTATCTGTGGCTGCGTATCCTTCACAACACTGGACCTCATTAATCTTTTGACTTAAGTCTTTTAAGTAACTGTGGTCTTTTACATTTAGCTCAATAATCTATTTGAAATTTACTCTCGTGTATTACGTGAGGTGGGCAAAACCCTTTATTTATTTATTTTTTTCCAGTATTTAACATACAGGAGAAACGGAGCACTTGGTGTGAGAAAAATAAGGGAGGTAGCTAAAAGCAACCTCCAAAAAATTTTGCATAATCCACTCTGCAAAGTAAAAGCTATCAGGTGGCCATACCTGCCCCCTGTGGCCACCTAAGAAGGCTAGTTAGGAACCATCCATTGTTACAGTAAAGTTGCATCATATATGCATTTGGAGATTTAACTATTTGGCTTTTAAGCTTCTAGGACCGGATAGTAGTGATTTGTGGACATTTTTAGAGGCTTTTAAGTGTAATTTTACCTAAGTGATTTTTACCTTCCCAGGTTGATAATAGAACCTGGAATGCCACCCCCACCCCCAACAGATATACCCAAGATGTGACTAGAGCATGACTAGAACATGCTGCCATTGGGGGGTTCATTGTTTCCCTCACCCACAATCATCTTCAAAGATCTTATCAAAATATTCCTTCCAATCACATGGATGCCCATACAGTAAGTTCCTGAAAGGAATTTGAATATATAGTCTTCACCTCACGTTTGGAGTTTTGGGATTTTCCAGTGATTTCTTTTTTCTACACCCCTTATGGGTTGGTATTAAATACTTAGCTGACCTAATCCATAATCAACCTATTCTCTCTCCCTGAGCCTCAGAATCTCAACATAGTGCTTTGGGCAGCCACTACCGATTGATCAGAGCTGGCACACAGGTGTAATAAGTTTGCCATCTCTGGTCTAGGTCACTGTTAATAAACATCCCACAGTATAGAGCGGTGGGAGATTTCTGTGGTGAATATGTGCAGGTTATCGATATGATGTAAATGTCAGTGATTTAGCCCTTGGATGTGAGACAAAGATTATTGGAGGTCGTCTGGCCACCCTTGGAAAAGTAGAATGTAGTTTTTTGGGGAAGAAGTCTCTTCCCTTTTCCATTAAAAGGCCGAGGTGAGTCATAGGTCTTCCTACCTTCTATGGAAGGGCAGAGTTGGTGATATAATTTCAAATCAAGAGTTCAGAGGTTGCAGAAAGGAAGTACAGCAGAGACCTTCGGTGCCACATCCATATCCGATAGGCACTCACCGTTATCTTGAGAGCAGGTGGCTTCTGTGACTCTGACAGAAGACTTGCTCAGGAGCTCACATGGTTTGTTCATAGGGCAGGTAGAAAGTGTTGGGTAATGTATGCCATCAGGGACAGAACTCAACCAATAACAGAGGGGAATTATGGTACAACACACCGGTGGTATAACTCCAGGGGGTACTCCTTGCAGTCTTCCAGGGGTCTTCAGTTATCCTAGTAGGTAATCAGCTCATTAACACTTGCTCTCTAATTAATGCAACTTTCCTATCTCATCCATTTCCCTACTGGGATCCCCTTCCCAATAACCTACTTATGCTTCAATCCCTGTCTCAAAATCCATCTCTGGGAGAAATCAACCTAAGACAAGAGGGAACAACACCTTTTTCTTTTTCTTTCTTTTTTTTGAGATAGGGTCTCACTGTGTTGCCCAGGCTGTACTGCAGTGGCACAATCGTGGCTCACTACAACCTCTGTGTCCCGGGTTCAAGTGATCCTTGTGCCTCAGCCTCCTGAGTAGCTAGGACTACAGGTGCATGCCACCACACTGGTTAATTTTTGTATTTTTAGTAGAGACAGGGTGTCACCATATTGGCCAGGCTGGTCTCGAACTCGTGATCCGCCCATTTCGGGCTCCCAAAGTGCTGGGATTACAGGTCTGAGCCACCGTGCCCAGCCGACATCACCTTTTTAGTGTAGGATGACATGTCATTTTGAAGAGCGGATACTGTATTAGCTAACAAGCATTCTAAGAAGCTACCTGTAAGTAATAAAGAATTTCACAGGGGGAAATGGGGATGATTAAGGGATGCAAAAAATGGAAAGAAGGAATAAGAGTTAGTATTTGCTAGTATCAGAGGCATGTGAACCAGGGGCTGCTCTGTCTATGGAGCAGCCATTCTTTTATTCCCTTACTTTCCTAATAAACTTGCTTTCACTCTACTCTATGAACCCACCCTGAATTCTTTCTTGTGTGAGATCCAGTAACCCTCTCTCGGGGTCTGGATCAGGACCCCTTTCCTGTAACACTAGCACAACAGGGTGACTATAGTCAAAAATAATTTATTGTGCATTTTAAAATAACTAAAAGAGTATAATTGGATTGTTTGTAACACAAAGGATAAATGCTTAAGGAGATGGATACCCCATTTACCCTGATGTGATTATTACACATTGCATGCCTGTATCAAAATATCCCATGTACCCTATAAACAGATACACCCGCTATGTACTCATAAAAAATAAAAACTAAAAAGAAAAGAATTTTAATTCTTCACTCTGCAAAGGGATACAAAGACTTTTTGGGGTGGAGTGTGGAGGGGGATCTGTTTTTGTAGACGCAAGGGAGCTACAAAAGGGAGAGGATGAATCTCAGGCAGGGAACCCCTACCCTATGGGACCCCCCCCCCCAACCCCGGGCTGAAGCAGTGAGTATGCTGGGATTGCTAAGAGGACTCGCAGACTTCCTGTGCCACATGCCCCTTGAGAGTCTGGGACCTCAAGAAGAGGAGCCAGGCTCAAGCGCCAGGAACTGCACCAGAGGCGGCAATGACAAGTAAAAGATTACACTGTGATATTTTCCATTTGGAAAAGGCATTATAAATACTGCATATCCTTAGGGAAAAAAAAAAGTCACTTTAGGGTTGCCAAATGTCATTTGATGGAGAGGTTGTCATTGTTCTTAGGTCTTATATTTTTAAAAATTGTTAAAATTTCCATATTTTTAGGAAATGCTGTTAATAGAAGAAACTTTTTCTTTTTCTTTTGTTTTTGTTTTTGTTTTGAGACAGGGTCTCACTCTGTTGCCCAGGGTGGGGTGCAGTGGTGCAATCAGGGCTCACTGCAACCTTGACCGCCTGGACTTAAGTGATCTTCCCACTTCAGCCTCCCAAGTAGCTGAGACCACAGGCACGCACCACCATGCCCAGCTAATTTTTAATTTTTTTAGAGATGGGCTTTCCCTGTGTTGCCCAGGCTGGCCTCCAATTTCTGGGCTCAAGCAGTCCTCCTGCTTCTGCCTTCCAAAGTGCTGAGATTACAGGTGGGAGTCACTGTGCTTAGCCAGAAGATACTATTCTTAATAATATTCTTATTTAGCGGAAGTAAAAGCTGCCAACCATTTTTCACCATCCCCTTCTGTGGGGTGGAGGGGTGGTCGTGAAATCCTAATCTCTGGAGGCGGCTGATCACAAATCCACATGGACACACCCCTACTGTGATACAAGGATTTATACAAGTTGGCCACATGGTAAAGCCAGTGTGTGACCAGCCTCTGGCAGCAGAGACCAGCTCAACTAACATCTCTTGGGTGGAAGCAGAGGCACAGATTTCTCACCGTGTTCTTCTGTAGCCAGTTGGCTAATCTCCATTCCCTCATGCCCAGTGTCTGTCCCTGGCTCTTCACTGGTCCACCAGTCTTTCTCCAGGAAATCCCTAAGCTTGCACCGGGCCGTGAGAATGCTTTATTGGGTCTGCCCCTCCCTCAGCACCCAGACAGAAGGGAGCATAGACCCTACTCAAGTTCTCAGACAAGTCACCTGATCTCCTAATGCCCTCTTTAGGGGGACCTTACTTTGGAAGAAAGTCTAGCTAAATAGTAAAGGTTGTTTTTGGCTGGACACAGTGGCTCATGCCTGTAATCCTAGCACTTTGGGAGACCAAGGCAGGTGGATCACTTGAGGCCAGGAGTTTGCAACCAGCCTGGGCAACAGAGTGAGACCTCATCTCTACTCAAAACAAACAAACAAAAATAGTAAAGGCTATTTTTGTTGTTGTTGATGTTTTTTCAACTTCTTTGAGGTCAGAATTTCACTCTATTGTGAAGAGTTATTGCAAAGTATTCACATCACACCATTCCTCAAATACATCCCTCCAATAATAAAGTGCCATTGTTTATCTGTATAGAAATGAAATTCAAGCCCACCATTCATGATTTTATGATACCAGTAATAACAAATAAGGGGCTGGGTGTGGTGGCTCACACCTGTAATCCCAGCACTTTGGGAGGCTGAGGCAGACAGATTACTTGAGGTAAGGAGTTTGAGACCAGCCTGGCCAACATGGTAAAAACCCATCTCTACTAAAAATACAAAAATTAGCTGGGTGTGGTGGCTTGCACCTGTAGTCCCAGCTACTTGGGAGGCTGAGGCAGGAGAATTGCTTGAACATGGGAGGCAGAGGTTGCAGTGAGCCGAGATCATGCCACTGCACTCCAGCCTGGGTGACAGAGTGAGACTCTGCCTTAAAAAAAAAAAAACAAATAAGGAACACAACTTTGGGGTAGAAGGTGAAAGTGACTAAGTTGAGAAAGTTCTCACAAAAAGCTATACTGAAGGAGATACTAAAAGAGGAACCTGTGCGCCTCTACTTACACACTCAGGTTCCAGCATGGATGATCAGAGATGTTCCTCTCCAAATGTTTAGACAAATTGTCCCTCCTGAAAAGCACCCTGATTTTCTGTAAAAGTAATTGCATAGTACATCTCTAGTCTAGGGTACAATGAAACCAGCACAGGACAGGGAGTCAGAAGACCCAACTCAGCCATTTTAGAACTGAAATTCCAGGTGTATTAGTTTGCCAGGGAAGCTATAACAAAATGCACAAAGTGGCTTAAACACACACGCATTGTCTCACAGTTCTAGAGGCTGGAAGTCCAAAATCAAGGTGTTGGTAAGATTGGTTCCCTCTGAGGAAAGTGAGGGAAAGATCTTCCTTTCTTTGTGCTTTTCTAAATCATCTCTAAATATGGAGATGGTGTTGGGCGTGGTGGCTCACACCTGTAATCCCAGCACTTTGGAAGGCCAAAGCAGATGGATCACTTGATGTTGGAAGTTCGAGACCAGCCTGGCCAGCATGGTGAAACCTCATCTCTACTAAAAATAGAAAAAATTAGCCGGTATGGTGGCGCAAGTCTGCAATCCCAGCTACTTAAGAGGCTGAGGCAGAAGAATCTCTGTAACCAGAAAGGTGGAAGTTGCAGTGAGGTGAGATCATGCCACTGCACTCCAGCCTGGGCGACAGAGCGAAACTCCATCTCAAAAATAAATAAATAAATACATAAGGAGATGGTTATACAGTTGCATTCTTCTCAACTAAAAAGCCTCTCTCTGAGCTGGATGCGGCAGTTCACACCTGTAATCCCAGCACTTTGGGAGGCTGAGGTGAGTGGATTGCCTGAGGTCAGGAGTTTGAGACCAGCCTGGCCAACATAGTGAAACCCCATCTCTACTAGAAATACAAAAAAATTATCTGGGCATGGTGGTACGCACCTGTAATCCCAGCTACTAGGGAGGCTGAGGCAGGAGAATTGCTTGAACCCAGGAGGCAGAGGTTGCAGCGAGCCGAGATCACGCCATTGTACTCTAGCCTGGGCAACAAGGGTGAAACTCCGTCTCAAAAAAAAAAAAAAAAAAAAAAAAGCCTCTCTCTTTGGCTTGTAGATGGCTGTCTTCATGTTCATATGATGCTCTCCCTGTCTGCGTATCTCTGTGGCCGAGTTTCCCCTTCTTATAAAGACAGCAGTCACATTGGATTAGGGCCCATCCCAGTCACCTCATTTTAACTTGATTACCTCTAGAAAGACCTCTCTCCAGATAAGGTCACATTCTGAGGCACTGGCTATTGGACTTCAACATATGAATTTTGGGGAGACACAGTTCAGCCATGACACCAGGCACCCTCTCTGGCTTTGTTTTCATCTCTGGAGGGAATGTTGGCCTTATTGCTCCTTCAGGGCTCTTTCAATCCCAGTGTTCCAAGATTTGCTCAGCCCTTTTGAAGCTGCCAAGCCTGGCCCTGCTACCCCCGGGGTTATAAATATAAGAATTTTCCCTCCCCGGGCCTGCCAACCAGTCCTGGAGGATGGGAAATGAACAGAGAAATGCTGCGAGGGTGGAGTTTTCCTTTAACCTCTTGTCACTTGCATGAGTGCTGTAATCAGACAAACATTCAGGGCGTGGTGAACTGGGGGTCCTGATATCCTAAAGCAAATAAACAAATGACATTTGTTCTTTTCCAAGTCCCGAGGTTTTATGTGCTCCAACTATAGATGACAAAATAGTTCCAGGAGAGCTGCAGTGTTTTGTTCTCCCTGCCAATGTATTAGCAACAGAACGGTTGCCAGGCTCTAATCCAGCCCTGCTGACAGCAGTTCCCCAGTAAAGGAAGGACAGAACTGGAGTTGTCTGTGCAGCCAACAGGGATGAGGAGCGCTCAGATGTACTGACACGTTGGCAAAAAAAAAAAAAAAAAAAAAAAAAAAAAAAAATTAAAGAAAGAAAAGAAACTTACAAAAGTTTATGGAACTGAGAAGTTCACCCGGTTTCTTCAAGGAACTCAGACAGGAAGGTAGGAAGGAGGGGCCCCCGGCATGGTGATAACATAAATTAGGGGCTGGCTAGCATCATCTTTGGTGAGAATTTAGAAAAATTGGGGTTTTCTTACCTATAAATAAAAACCATTGGTTTTAGAAACCCAAACTAAGAGTATGTGTGCAAAAGGAAATCTATATAAGGAAGCAGGGCTGGACTGTAGTTACAGGAGGCCCAGGAACAGCCCACTTCCTTTCTTTGTGCTTTTTAAAATCATCTCTAAATGTGGAGATGGTAATACGATTGCACTCTTCTCAACTTAAAAATACTTTTCTTCTAAATCACCTGACACATCTTTTTTTGCCCCTGCATGGTGCTCATAGCCAGTAAGAGATCTTCCAGAGCCTCTTTATCAGTCTAATAGATTTTGCTGGAAGCCACCAGCACTCCAGATGCTGAATGCAGCAGACTACAGCTCAAGCACTGACCCTGACCATCTTCCTGGTCTTAAGAATGCGCCAAACCTTTATGTTCAAGCTGCTTTATTAGGAGCTTCTTGAGCTTTCTTTCCATGCAATTTCTCCATTCCCACTTTAAACTTTTCCACCCAGCTTTTATGGTATTAATGAGCGATGCTTGGATGGGGCTTTATGGCTTTTGAAAAGTGTGGTTAGTATATGAATGTGTCCATGTCTTACTTTTTGTTTCTACCATGTGCAGCAGTGCGGGAGAGGGAAAAAAGCCATTCTTGTGGCCCCCTCCCAGCTTCTTGGAAGCTGCACATCATGTGCCTGATGGGACAGACATGTTCCTGGCTACAGTGTAGCTGAGCAAAAGGTCTCTGCATACAGAAGACCAGGAGACCATAAGCTCAACATCAAAGAAAAGTCTGCAGTTGGTGGGTTGACCCTGAATTATAATACATGCCGCAACTCACTGCTGTTCAACCCATTCCTCAGCTGGGTTCCTTGACTTGTGTACCTCAAAATGCTATGTTTTGCTGTGTCTTCCCGTCTATGCTCTGAGATACTAACTCTTGAATCCTCCCAATTAAATAGGACTCTTGGATACCAAACCTGGCCCTTTAGAAATCACAGCCGTTTATTTATTCATGTAGTCATTAATTCATTCAGAAGCAAGGATTGGATGTTTCCCACCTACCAAGCACAGGACTCAGCCATAGGGATGCACGGAAAAACAGGAAAGGCTTTTCCTGCCTCAGAGGAACTCCTGGCCCATGGTCTCCTCTGACGCATGAAGGCTTCTGGACTTGGATTTTCGTTTTGAGTTTTTGAACTTGTAGTACCCATGCATCCTTTTCAAGGAAGAACTTGACTTGCTTGCTAACGCAGAGCATAGATGTTGGCCAAATCCCTGTACTCAACCAGACTTCCAGTCCTGATTTCTCCTAGTCCTTCCTGTTCCGTTCCTGAAGCCCAGCACAACAGCCTGAAGTGTCCACTTGAGTTTGGAAGCTCTGTCTGCATGGTAAGGGTCATACACTAGAGCCTTTGGGCCTGAGGAGCCTCTAACACATGGCTTCCTTGGAGTCTCTGTCTTGTTTGTTTCCTCTTAGATCCACCCTAAGCATGACCACCACTGGACTACGATAGAATTCGAAGAGCTCAGTATATGTGAGAGCTCATATGCAACAAATGAAAATGGGGGCCAAAAGGCAAGGTTTACTTGTCAGAGTGGTGTCTGGTGGCAGCAACCCTGACAGGTCCCCTGGGAGCCCAGGTTTGCCCAGCACAAGTTCCTCAGCCACCCTTGCTGCTTTGCCTTCTGCCAGGCTGGGGAGAGGAAGGGGACGGTTACTGTACCGTGCAGAGAAAGGCAAGTGGGCATTGGCCATAGCCTGTACTTAAGAGGCAGCCACACCTATCAAGTATTCCTGTCCAAAATGTTTAACCTGAATCAAATTGTGACAAGATAATAAGATGTCCAAAAAAACCCCAATTGGCCTGAACTCTTCAAAAATGTTGATGTCAAGAAAGATTTTTCTTTTTTTTTTTTTTTTAAGACGGAGTCTCTCTGTGTCATCCAGGCTGGAGTACAGTGGCGTAGTCTCGGCTCACTGCAACCTCTGCCTCCCGGACTCAAGCAATTCTCCTGTCTCAGCCTCCCGAGTAGGTGGAATTATAGGCAAGTGCCACCATGCCCAGCTAATTTTTGTGTTTTTAGTAGAGACGGGGTTTTGCCATGTTGGCCAGGCTGGTCTCGAACTCCAGAGCTCAGGTGATCTGCCCACTTCGGCTTCCCAAAGTTCTGGGATTACAGGCATGAGCCACCATGCCTGGCTAGGAATTTTTTTTTTTTTTTTTTTTTTACAGGCAAGGGAACTGGGCTGGGTGCAGTGGCTCACACCTGTAATCCCAACACTTTAAGAGTCCAAGGCAGGTGGATCACTTGAGGCCAGCAGTTTGAGACCAGCCTGGCCAACATAGTGAAACCCTGTTTCTACTAAAAATACAGAAAAGTAGCCAGGTGTGGTGGCACATACTATAAGCCCAGCTACTTGGGAGGCTGAGGCAGGAGAATCACTTGAATCCAGGAGGCGGGGGTTGCGGTGAGTGGAGATCATGCCATTGCACTCCAGCCTGGGCGATAGAGGGAGACTGTCTCAAAAACAAAACAAAAATAGCAAGAGGACTGTTCTACATTAAAGAAAACTAAAGATACATGACTAAATGTAATGCATGATGCCTGTTTAGATCTGGGATTGGAAAAAATATAGCTGTAACAGACATTATGGGGACAGTTATGAGTGTGTATGTGTGTGTGAAGAAAGAGAAAGAAAAATGTGGCAAAATGCTAAAAATTAGTAAATCTAAATGAAAGTATGTGGCTATTCATTGTACTGTTTTCTCAACTTTGCTGCAGGCTTGGGATTTTTCAAAATAATAAGTTTAGAAGTCAAGCATCATCCAGTGGCAGGTAAATGGGTAGTGAGATGGAAAAAATGGAGAGAGCAGATAGCAGGAGCCAGGTGGCAGCATGCTAGCCCCAGACAACTTCTGGGCTGGGGTCTAGTCCCAGTGAAAAGTCAGGAACCAGGCTAAAAAGCAGGCAGGCAGACAGGCACGAACACAGGGAAGCTGCAGCTTATTGTGCACCTGGAAGTCTCAGGCCAGCCCCACCATCTGGGGACCAGGTGTGAGGAGAGCAGGTAAATTCCAGATCCACAAACAAGCAAAGAACTCCCAATAATGCCACCTATAGCCTTTGGAGGCTCAAGACTTGGGAAAGTCTCCAGCAGGAACTAACACGTCTGCCTGTTGCCCAAGGATCCCAAAAGCTCAAGGCAGAGATGGGGACTCCTCAGGAGGTAGGAACCTTACTGGGTTCTGTTTGCTGTTAACTGGCTACATTCTGCATTGCCAGATTAAGTTACTGATTAAACCCACAGATGTCACTCTCATTTCCATCTTTTTCCATCATTTCTGCCTCCTAGTCTCTATTTGCAATTCTTCCTAGCTGTCCTTGTTCATCTCCTAGTTTTATGCCATTATGATGTGTGGAAAATATTAGACAACCTCTCTACAGTGTCTTAAAACGCCTGAGGACAAAGATGCCAAAACAAAAGTTATGAAAGCTGGCTTTGGACTCAGTAGTGTGACATGTAGTTTCCAAAGGTCATAAAGCTGAGTGCTAAAGTGACCAAGCTCCCAAGCTCCCAAGCTCCCAAGCTCCCTGGCTTTGTAATCCCTTAGCATTTTCCCAAGTTTTCTGGCCCTTAAAGGAATTACTGATTTCTCCTTCCTGAATCTCTTTTTAATCTCAGCTGTGCTGAGCAGAGCTTCTCAAATTCTGGCCAGGCCAGCAGCTTAGCTCTCTCCTCTCCAGGGCTCCTGAGCATTCCTCCTGTACATAGGGATGGACAGTGCAGGAGGTCAGCCAGGGGTTGGTGGGATGGATCCAGTCAAACTCAGCTCTGCTCGGTTTCCACCATGTGGCTCAGCAGCAGAGCAGCCATGACACGTGTTGCCAAGAACATGTGTTGGGAGCCAGGAGTAGATGAATTCCCGGTGTGCATAGGGAAAACAGCAACTGAGTTTGCTACAACTGTGATTAACGTGCAGGATTCATCCTGGAGATAGCTCCTCCTGAGAAAACATAAGATTTGCAGAAGGGGATTTAAAGAAAGCCCCAGTGGCTTTTCATCTCAATCTTTCTCTCTCAAATTTTTAAAGCACCAAATCCCTATGTTCAAATATCAATTGTAGGCAAGAACCAATATACAGGCCAGGCATGGTGGCTCACAACTGTAATCCCAGCACTTTGGGAGACTGAGGCGGGCAGATCACCTGAGGTCAGAAGTTCAAGATCAGCCTGGCTGACATGATAAAACCCCATCTCTACTAGAAATACAAAAAATTAGCTGGGTGTGGTGGCAGGTGCCTGTAGTCCCAGCTACTCAGGAGGCTGAGGCACAAGAATTACTTGAACCCGGGAGTCAGAGGTTGCAGTGAGCTGAGATGATGCCATTGCACTCCAGCCTGGGCAACAGAGTGAGACTTCATCCCCCCCCCCCCCCAAAAAAAAAAGAAAAGAAAAGAAAAAGAAAAGAAAAAAGAACCAATATACAAAAGAGATAACCTGGCTTGTCTGATTTTTGTGTGGGGGAGGGGGACCACAGACCTATGTGGTCCTTCCCAGTAGCCCAGGATACTTTCAAAGTATTATTAGGGCTCTCATGGAATCCAGGGTTTGAGAATCATTGCTGCCATCTTTCCTCCCCACATACAGAGGAACTATGGCATCTTCGCTGATGCCTTCTCTGATGTTTGTTGCTCGGGCTATTTTTTTTTTTTTTTTTTTTGAGATGGAGTTTCCCTCCATTGCCCAAGTGGCAGTGAAGTGTCATGATCTCAGCTCACTGCACCCTCCACCTCCAGGGTTCAAGTGATTCTCCTGCCTCAGCCTCCCAAGTAGCTGGGATTATAGGCGTGTACCACCATGCCTGGCTAATTTTTGTATTTTTAGTAGAGACAGGGTTTTACCATTTTGGCCAGGCTGGTCTTGAACTCCTGACCTCAGGTGATCTGCCCGCCTCAGTCTCCTGAAGTGCTGGGGTTACAGGTGTGAGCCACCATGCCCGGCTTTTTTTTCTTTTTCTTTTTCTTTTTCTTTTTGACGGAGTCTCGCTCTGTCACCCAGGCTGGAGTGCAGTGGTATGATCTCAGCTCACTGCAGCCTCTGCCTCCCAAGTTTAAGTGATTCTTCTGCCTCAGCCTCCTGAGTAGCTGGGACTACAGGCATGTACCACCACACCTGGCTAATTTTTGTATTTTTAGTAGAGACGGGGTTTCACCATGTTGGCCAGGCTGGTCTTGAACTCCTGACCTCAGGTGATCCACCCACCTCATCCTCCCGAAGTACTGGGATTAGAGGCATGAGCCACAATGCCCACTTGAGCTATTTTTATGCTTCAGTGCATACCAGGACCTCTATCATATGAGATGTTTTCTTTCTTACATGTCTAGAAAAGTCCTTTGATGGAAAATGAATAACTCATGATCTCTTCAAAAACCAACATTGGCCTGAAGTTAATATATTTCATCCTAATAAAAAATTAAAGCCGAGTGCAGTGGCTCACGCCTGTAATCCTAGCACTTTGAGAGGCCAAAGCAGGCAGATCACGAGGTCAGAAGTTCAAGACCAGCCTGACCAGCATGGTGAAACCCTATCTCTACTAAAAATACAAAAATTCGCCAGGCATGGTGGCGTGCACCCGTAATTCCAGCTACTCAGGAGGCTGAGGCAGGAGAATCTCTTGAACCCAGGAGGCGGAGGTTGCAGTGAGCTCATATCGCGCCACTGCACTCCAGCCTGCATGACAGAGCGAGACTCCATCTCAATAAAATAAAATAAAATAAAATAAAATAAAATAAAATAAAATAAAATAAAATAAAATAAAAGTGTGATCACAAAGTCTCATTTTCATGATGCTGAAAAGGCAAAGCTCACGAATCCTTCCCTCTCCTCCCTTATGTGATAGAAGAACACCAGGGTGTGGCTCTTCTCACAGGTTCTGTTGCACTGGCTTTCTGTGAACTCAATATCTTGGATTCAGTTGAACTTGCTTCATTTTTTTATTGTTACACACTACGTCATTCATTACTTTTCCTGCCATTGACTGCTAGTTACATTTTCATCTATAACCGCAAACATCATGGGATAGAAAACCGTGGGAATGTTAATCTCTAAAGCAATGGAAAGTTCCCAAATGTGAGAATAACAGGGCAACCCATGGTGGGAAATGCTACTCAACAGCTTTATTTCATCACAATAACAATGACTCTTGAGATGGAAAAAATTTTTATTTTATGAGGCTACCATTCATCCCAAAATGAACAATGTGTATTTAATCATTCAATTCAAATTGGTGTGGCTCATTCCTCAGCTACTTAGTTATTTTTCATTAGATTTCATTAACGGTTAGATTGTATTTCCCTAGTCCACACCAGCCAGAGTGCTGTATACTATTAACGTACAAATGGGGATGTCTCCTGCTTTTATCATCACTCGGAGTCCCCATCAGTGTTCCACCTGGGAGTCCCTAGGGAACCTCTCACCTGAACTCACCAAAAACTTTAGGACCACCATGGGCTTCTACCACTGTCTTCTGCTCAGTCCCTCTTCAGTGATATCAGCTTCCCAGGCCTCACCACCCACACAGCTAATGAACGTGTTTCAAGGCTACCTCTAGCATCCTCAAATGACCCCCTTTACAGGCAGGCCCATTGTTACTGCCACCACCCCCTGATACATGTGTACATGTGGTGTACCAATATGGAGATGAATACTCTGAAGGTCATGGCGTTTGTTGCCCAAGTGAGAAAAAACATCTGTCTCTTTCATGTAATGTACACTTTGTATAATGTACATGAGGAATTACTGAGGCAGTCTTCCCTTACATCCAAGGTCTTAGAGTTTTTAATGAAAATAGGGGCTGGACACAGTGGCTCATGCCTGTAATCCCAGCACTTTGGGAGGCCGAGGCGGGCGGATCACGAGGTCAGGAGATCGAGACCAGCCTGGCCAATACGGTGAAAATGGCTCTACTAAAAAAAATATAAAAATTAGCTTGGCATGGTGGCTTGTGCCTGTAATCCCAGCTACTCAGGAGGCTGAGGCTGGAGAATCACTTGAACCCAGGAAGCAGAGGTTGCAGTGAGCCAAGATCAAGCCACTGAGTGAGCAACAAAGTGAGACTCTGTCTCAAAAAAATAAAAAAAAATGAAAAAAGAAAAGAAAAAAGAGTTTTTAATGAAAATAAGGTTTTCAGATTTTAGCATAGGCCTTTCTCTTCTGGGATTCAGTCCTGAGTGCATGGAGGCAGGACTAGGCTTGGGGAGGGGGGGCACAGTCGAGTATATTCAGAACTGCCCCCCCCTCCACCTTAACAAGCTTTTCTGGTTCAGTCTCTCTTCCCTTAAATGAGTTCTCTCTCCCCAGCCATCAGTTCCTCTTAAAAATCGGCTTCTGGCAGCTCAGTCCACCAAACAGGTCTAGACACGTCTGAATTCCAGTGGGGGATGGCTTAGGCTTAAACTAAGGCTGTTGTCACATGACTTTCCTCTTAAAATTTACTCAGGCTCTTTTACCCATCAATATGCTTAAAAAAAGAGAGAGAACTTTGCTTACATCAAGCATTCATTCTGAAGTTACTAATTTTCTTTTGCCTTGTCCTTACAAGCTGTTGGATTTCAAATGGTAGATTGGTGAGGTTATTACTGACCATTTGACTCATACGCATTAACCACATGAATATTAAGTATATAATTTCTATTCTTCCATGTCAGCATTCTGTTTACCTAAAATAAATGTACTCAAATGAATCTTCAATAGGATGAGGAGAAATTGGAACCATCGTACAATGCTGGTGGGAATGTAAAATGGTACAGCCATTTTGGAAATCAGTTTGGCTGTTCCTCAATATGTTAAACATAAAGTTACCATGTGACCCAGCATCCCCATTCCTAGGTATACCCAGAGAATTGAAAACATAATCACACAACAACTTGTACACAAATGTTCAGCATGATTCCCTTTAGATGAAGTGTTCAGAATAGATGAATCTGTAGAGACAGAAAACAGATTAGTGATTGCCAGGGACTGGGAGAAGAAGGGAATGGAGAGTGACTGCTAATGGACATGGGGTTTCTTTTCAGGATGATGAAGTTCTGAAATCAGATAGTGATGATGGTTGAATAACCTTGTGACTACTCTAAAAGTAACTGAATTATATACTTAAAGAAGGTGAATTTTATGTGAATTATGTGTCAATTTTTAAATGGATCTTTACTGTGTATTAAACAATCAGCACCAAAAAAAGCCTGCATTTTATAAGAAAAATTACAGCCTTCTTGTAAAAGGCAAGATCCTTTGAAAGCCCAAGTAGAAAGAATAAATGCTTTGGCTGGGTGTAGTGGTTCATGCCTGTAATCCCAGCACTTTGCGAGGCCAAGGCAGGCAGATTACCTGAGGTCAGGATTTCCAGAGCAGCCTGGCCAACATGGCAAAACCCCATCTCTATTAAAAATACAAAAAATTAGCCGGGCATGGTGGTGCACGCCTGTAATCCCAGCCACTCGGAAGGCTGAGGCAGGAGAATCGCTCGAACCTGGGAGGCAGAAGTAGCAGTGAGACGAGATCATGCCACTGCACTCCAGCCTGGGCAACACAGCAAGAATCCATCTCAAAAAAATATATAAATAAATAAACAAACAAACAAACACTTTTAAAATTCATTCATTCAGCAACTATTGAGCATGTAGTATGGCAGTGTGCCAGCATTGCAGAGATAATGGTGACCAAAACAGACGCAGAGATACGGGCAGTCTCAAGACAGTCTGCAAAATAGCTATGCCCGGAAAAGCACAAGGCTTGGTGGGAGCATGTGAAAGGAACATTCAACTCACACGCGAGGGCTCAGGGAGATATTTCCATAGCCCCGACTCCTATCAGAGCCCTGGAGTTGAGCCCGAGTCAAGGATGCAAAGAGAAGAGGGAGGAGTGTTGCAGGAGGAAGGAATGGGATGTGCAAAGACCCTCAAGTGAAGAGAATGCAGACTATCCTGGGAACCCCAAACCGTTCGGAATGACTCTTGAGAAAAGATCCAATCTAAGTATTTGGTCTGAACTGAGTCTTGTTCAGACTTTATTCTGTGTGTCAATTAGAATGTTTTCAGCTGCAAGTAACAGAAAGTCTGACTTCCACAGACTTATAGATTAAGGACATTTATTTTATTATTTCACCTAACAGGAAGACTAGAGGTTGACAGACTTCAGAGTTGGTAGATTCAGGGGCTTAACCATGAGGAACTGTCTTTGGGGATCCAGCTTCTTTCTTTTCTTTTTTTTTTCCTCTCTCTCCCTGTCTCCCTCTCCCTCTCCCTACCCCGATACACACACACACACACACACACACACACACACACACACACACGCTGCCACCACCTTCTCACTGTCTCTCTGCTATCCTTCCGTTCAGCTTCTTTCTAAGACAAGTTCCCCTTGAGGCCACTTGACTTGGGACAACATGCTTTCCTATTCTCTTTCAGCAAGAAAGACACTTCTCTTTTCTGAAAGTCCCTAGCAACCCTCCCCGACATCTCATTGGCACAAATTTCTGACCTGGTGAGAAAGGAGGAGTTATCGTAAGTGGCTTAGATTCATTATCTAGCAGTGGAATGAGTGCTGGGAGGTCAGCCTCAATGTGGCCACAGTGGACCCTAAACATAGTCGGCTGCCTTGGGCTGGTACTGCCTTCACCAGCCCCTGCCTTGGGGGAGAGAACATTTATTTCAATGTCTCCCACTTTTGCATCAAAGAATGACCAAGTCGAACTTCAAAGCATGACATATAATGTGGTTTTCACTGCAAGTTTTGTGAGAACCCACTATCATACTGATAAACTTCCCAAAAACTATCTTTAAACCTCTTTCTTTCCTCAAATTTCCACTCCTTACCACACCCACCACATCTCTTTCCACCCCATCTGCCTCCCTAGGCCTGTTACAGCCACACTGGCTGTTACCTATTTTCCACTTCTTTTCTTTAAACCACTCAGCTTGCATTTTGCACCCAGCAGAAACCAGTCCTCTCAGCCCCCATGCCGAGAAACGGAGTTTCATGTCACCTTCTACATGCTCCCCACGGTCTCAGTTCTCACCATGCCTAGAATGCAACAGGAGATCTGCAAGCTGACTTCAGTGTTTCTACCAAAAAAACCCTGTATTCTGATTGCTTCGAACTCTTTCAACCCAACAGTTTCATTAACCATCAATCATTATTAACAGCTATGAAGACGTCACACAGAAATTGTTCTGTGTGGAAAAAAATGAACTTTAATATGGCTTAAAAATACCACAGACCAAATCCAAAGACAAAAATTGAGGAGCAGTTGTAAAATACACAATAGTTTATTTATATAAATCACTCAGCAATGAAAGAACAGTCAGGGCAAAGGATATGAACTATCTGTCAGTTTATGAGAGAGAGAGAGAACATTTATTTCAATGTTTTGCCAATCAGATTGATAAAGACTTAAAATCTTACTAACACCCAATGTTGGAGGGAATAAGGAGCAAAGGCACTTTTTTTTTTTTTTTGAGACAGAGTGTCACTGTGTCACTCAGGCTGGAGGGCAGTGGCATGATCTCAGCTCACTGCAACCTCCGCCTCCCGGTTCAAGCGATCCTCCTGACTTAGCCTCCCAAGTAACTAGGACTACAGGTGCACGCCACCACACCCAGCTAATTTTTGTATTTTTTTTAGTAGAGAAGGGGTTTCACCATGTTGACCAGGCTGGCCTCAAACTCCTGACCTCAAGTCATCTGCCCACCTCAGCCTCCCAAAGTGCTGGGATTACAGGCGTGAGCCACCATGCCTGAACAATAGACGCTTTTAATGGGAACATCAATTGGAGCAACTTTTCTGAAAGACGATCTGCATTTATAGCAACATTTAAAATATATATTTACTTTTGATCAAATAATTAACACTTCTAGGAATGTATTCAAAGGCTATATTCAGGGAAGAACACAACAATATAAGTACACATATTTGTCATAGATCTTTTCATAGTAGTCAAAACTACAGAGAGTTAATTAGTGAAGTATGGTAAATTTGTGTTTGCAAAGACTTGCTTACCTATGACTACCTCCCCAGAATCTAGCTCAGTGCTTGGTCTATATATGAATATTTACTGAGTAAATGAACAAATAAATATAGTAGGAAATTCTACAGCTATTAAGAATGATGATGTATAGACCAGGCACGGTGGCTTACACCTGTAATCCCAGCACTTAGGGAGGCCAAGGTAGGCGGATCACGAGGTCAGGAGTTCGAGACTAGCCTGGCCAACATGGCAAAACCCCGCATCTACTAAAAACACAAAAGAAAAAAAATTAGCCAGGTGTGATGGCACGCACCCATAACCCCAGCTACTTGGAAGGCTGAGGCAGGAGAATCACTTGAACCTGGGAGACAGAGGTTGCAGTGAGCCAAGATGGAGCCATTGCACTCCAGACTGGGCAACAAGAGCGAAACTCTGTCTCAAAAAGAAAGAATGATGATGTATAGATGTATTTCTATATGATGCATATGTATTTGTATATGATGATGTATAGATGCAGTTCTATACATCATATATTTCCATAAATTTTCCACGTGTTACAATGGAAAACTATCCATTGTATCTTACTAAAAGGAAAAGCAGATGACAAAACTGCATAGATATAATCATCTCATTTTTGTATAAAAAGCAAGCGTGTGTGTGTGTGTGTATGTATGTGTGTGTGTGTATCTATGAAAAAAAGTTTAAAGGATATATACCAAAATATAAATTGTGGTTCTTTCTAACTGGTGAGATTATAGATGTTGTTTGCATTCTTATTTATACCTTTAAGTAATATCTGGATTTTTTACAATGAGCGTATATTAACAGATGTGACTTCGATAATCACAAAAATTTCATTTTGAATAACAAAAATACTGCTCTCTATGAATATATGTGCTACAGAAACACACATATATGAAAGTAAGTATGAACTACTTTGTAGTTTTGTACATCTTTCCAGGATCGCCTGAAGATAACAATGTCCTTGTAGCAAGTTGCCACCAGGAAAAATCAACAAGTTGTCCACAACTCGTTCAAAAGAGGCCAGGCATAGTGGCTAATCCCTGTAATCCCAGTACTTTGGGAGGATCAGGAAGGAGGATCACTTGAGGCCAGGAGTTCAAGACCAGCCTGGGCAACATAGCAAGACCCTAGGAGGCTGAGACAGGAGGATCACTTGAACCCAGGATTTCAAGGTTAGAGTGAGTTATGATTGTGCCACTGTACTCCAGCCTAGACTACAGAGAGAGACATTGTCTCTTAAAAGTATTCAAAGAAAATGCAAACGAAAAGTCTCAGGAAGTTCTTCAGCAGCACACTGCGTACTAATGCACTAGGTGGATAGGAAGTGGACTGGATCAAGACAGACCTTACCCAGGCCAGACACTACAGAGGGCTCAGCTGTGGTCATCCTTCAGCTGTGGTCCTCCCCCCGAGGGCCAGGAATCCAAGGAGCCAAGCTCACTCCCTTCTAGATTGTGCTCCAAGTATCTTGGCACTAAAACAGCCCCCTGCACCTGCTTCTTGCACAGACCTTTTGCTGAAGTCTGACCTCCAGTGGGTCGACTGTGCCTCTGGTATACACTTTCCAAGCCGAAGAGTTGACCAAGGGGGGATTTATTTATGGGGGTATGAATGACTAGGGTATCCACACATGTGTGCAAGAGTCCCTGGAAGTGAGACGCAGGGTGTTCAGGGGAGGGAGGAGAATGGAGAGCAGGCCAGAAACTGCTTTTCCCCCATGTTGCCACATTCCAGAGTGAAACTCTGATAATGCCAAATTTGAAGCCAGACTTCCTGCTCATTGTGAAGGTATGTTTGTAAATGTAGGAGGATTAAATATGCCATTTACAGCTATATTGGCTTGATTTATAACTTTTAAATATTTAGACACATGGTATGTAGGCCTTCATTTGTATTCTTGCCCTGCCTTCCACAAATGTTAGGGATAGAGCCTGGAGACCGAGAGCAAAACCAGTAGATCAGTTTGCCCTGTAAAGAGTTCCAAATGTCAACTGAGAAGGTCTGCAGAAGAGCATAGATGTGGCTCTCTAACCTCATGGACAACTTAGACCTAAACCAATCTTGGATGACATCTATGGCTTCCGAGTAGGTTCACTGGTATCATCTGGACTCTAGTGAATATGTAAAGCAGAAAACCAATGATGAAAGAGGCCTGGGATGCATCCAGTCCATCAGTGGAAGCAACACTTATTAAAGGTTAACTCTGATAGGCTAAGCATTTGCTAAGAATGGACAATAGGATTCCCAAGCACTCAAGAGCCTGAAGCTGTACGGATAGCTTGGATTTATTTGGTAAAGAAAAACTGCTTCCCATACAGTTTTCTGGAAAAGCACCGCTTCCTGGGAGCCCTGACGTGGGACTCTGCCTGAGTTTGAAGCATAGTCAAAAATAATAACAAAGGACAACTCAATAGAAAAGGAAAGGCAAATACATTTTGAATATATAAAAATATTTTCAACCTCACAATGTGAAGAAACAAATTTAAAGTATGCTTTTCACATGCATGTTATCAAAGATTGAATGATTTGATTTTATGAAGCATTAGGTTAGATGTAAGACAATAGGCAATCCTGTGCATTTTGGGTGGAAGTATAAAATGGTACATCCTCTCTGAAGTTATGTTTTGGCAGAATCCATCAAAATGCAAAATATTCAGGCAAGCAGGACATTTGAGGCCAAGAGCTCGAGACCAGCCTGGCCAACATGGCAAAATCCCATTTCTACTAAAAATAGAAAAGTTAGCTGGGCATGGTGGCACACACCTGTAATCCCAGCTACTCAGGAGGCTGAGGCAGGAGAATTGCTTGAACCCAGGAGGGCAGAGGTTGCAGCGAGCCGAGATCGCGCCACTGCTACTCTAGCCTGGGAGACAAAGGGAGACTCTCTCTCAAAAAAAAAAAAAAAAAAAAAGAGAAAAGCAATACATTTATACTCTGATACAACCACCTCACTGCAGGAAATGTATCAGACAAGTATATACCTCTTTGCATATGTACACAAAGAAATTTGCATATTGCATATTGTATGTAGTAGGGAAAGATTGGGAACAATTTGAAAGTTCATCGTGGCCGGGTGCGGTCGCTCATGCCTGTAATCCCAGCACTTTGGGAGGTCAAGGCGGGTGGATCACAAGGTCGGAAGTTCGAGACCAGCCTGGCCAATATGGTGAAACCCCGCCTCTACTAAAAACACAAAAAAATTAGCTGGGCTTGGTGGCATACGCCTGTAATCCCAGCTACTCAGGAGGGTGAGGCAGGATAATTGCTTGAATCCGGGAGGCGGAGGTTGCAGTGAGCCGAGCACTGCACTCCAGCCTGGGTGACAGAGCGAAACTCCATCTCAAAAAAAAAAAAAAAAAAAAAAGAAAGTTCATCAGTATGATACTGGTTAGGTAAATTATGCCTCATCCATTTAGTGGAATGCTATGTGGCTGTTGAAAAACAAATAGGATGATTTATGAACTGCTTGAAATGCTCTTCAAGATAGATTATTGAATAAAAGATTAGGGTGCATGAAAAACAACTGGCCTGTAATCTTTGACAAACATCATGAAGGACAAAGGTGAAATAAAGGATATCACAGTGAAATCGACTAAAGTCTCATGACAGTCAAATGCAGTGGGTGATACTGGATTGGAGCTTGGTGTGAAGAAAAAAGCAATTGCCACAAAGGGTAGTAATGGGACAACTGAAAAAATTTGTATTTCAAACTGTATATTAGGTAACAGTATTGTATCAATGCCAAATTTCCTGAATCTGATCATTGTATCATGGTTATGTAGGAGAATGTCCTTGTTGTTAGTATATTGATACTAACAAGTACTTACGGATGAAGATGTCTGTAACTCGCTCTGGAATGATTCAGTAATAATAGTAATAATCATCAAAATCTATGTATGAATATAAAAAATACAATTGTGGCAAAATGTTAAAAGTTGATGAATCTAGGTAAAGGCATATGAGAGTTCATTTTACTATTTTTGTAACTTTTCTGAAGGTTTAAACTTTTTTTAATAAAAAGTTTTTTAAAAAGAAAAAGAGGTACAGAAGAACCTTTAGTGTATTACTTTTTAGGAGAAATGCATAGACTGGAAGGGAACAGAAGAAACTGTATCAGTGGTTGCTTATGGGATATCAGAAATTGGCCTGAGGGAGCAGGTAGAAGGGAGATTTACTATATTGTGTACCTAACTGCAATGTTGGGACTAAAAATTTTTTTTATCTTATGTATGCTTTTCCTATTCAAAATGAGAGAGGAAGCAGCAGGAGTGGGTGGGGGAGGGAATCAAGACATTATTTTAAAAGTAACCACAGCTACTAACCAATAAACACAACTTGACTTTCATTGTGTGCATTTAGAGTAGCAATTACTTTTCCTAATTCATTTTAGTCATCCCCGTGTACACTGATCAAAAGCAATCAGTATAGTTTTTTAAAATGAAAGGCAGAACCAAAAATGCCACTGCTCAGAGACAAGCACTCTTCAGATTTTCCTATGGCTCCTTGTAGTCTTTTCCCACACACTTTTTTTTTGTTAACATAGTTGAGATCATAGTTAATATATAATGTTATGATGTACCTCCTTTTTGACTTAATATATCAAATCTATGTCTATAGATATCTATATCTATTGGTAGATAGATTGATAGATACATAGATTTTTTTTAAGACAGGGTCTTTCTCTGTAGCCCAGGCTGGAGTGCAGTAAGTGCAATCTAGGCTCACTGCAGCCTCTGCCTCCTGGGATCAAGTGATCCGCCTGCCTCACCTTCCCAAGTAGCTGACACCACAGACCTGCGCCAGCATGCCCAGCTAATTTTTGTATTTTTTGTAGAAGTGAGGTCTTGCCATGTTGCCCAGACTGGTCCTGGGCTCCTGAGCTTAAGCGATCTGCCTGCCTCAGCTTTCCAAAGTGCAGGAATTACAGACATGAGCCACCTTGCCCGGCCTTCAATTATTTTCTCAAGTCCTTAACAATTTGTTTTAAACAAAAACCTTAATAGCTGCATAATGTACTATCCTATGGATGTCTTACAATTTATTCAACCATTCCCTGTTGTTGGATATTCAGGTTGTTTGCAGTTTTCTAAGTAAATCTGCAGTGAACATAGTAACTTATAATTCTCCATCTGCATTTCAGTTTCTTCTTTCCTTTTCTTTCTTTCTTTCTTTCTTTCTTTCTTTCTTTCTTTCTTTCTTTCTTTCTTTCTTTCTTTCTTTCTTTCTTTCTTTCTTTCTTTCTTTCTTTCTTTTCTTTCTTTCTTTCTTTCTTTCTTTCTTTCTCTCTCTCTCTCTCTCTCTCTCTCTTTCCTTCCTTCCTTCCTTCCTTCCTTCCTTCCTTCCTTCCTTCCTTCCTTCCTTCCTTCCTTCCTTCCTTCCTTCCTTCTTTCTTTCTTTCTTTCTTTGAGACGGAGTCTTACTCTGTTGCCTAGGCTAGAGTGCGGTGGAGTGATCTTGGCTCACTACAACCTCTGCCTTCCGGGTTCAGGCAATTGTCCTGCCTCAGCCTCTCAAGTAACTGGAACTACAGGCATGCACCACCATGCCCGGCTCATTTTTGTGTTTTTAGTAGAGATGGGATTTCACCATGTTGGCCAGTCAGGTCTTGAACTCCTGACTTCAGATGATCCCCCAACCTCAGCTTCCCAAAGTGCTGGGATTACAGGTATGAGCCACTGTGCTGGCCTATTTTCTTCAGATAGATTCCTAGGGCCGTTTGTGGTGGCTCATGCCTGTAATCCCAACACTTTGGGAGACCGAAGCAGGAGGATCACAAGGTCAGGAGTTCAAGACCATCCTGGCCAACATGGTGAAACCCTGTCTCTACTAAGAATATAAAAAATTAGCCGGGCGTGGTGGTGCATGCCTGTAGTTCCAGCTACTCGGGAGGCTGAGGCAGGAGAATCACTTGAACCTGAGAGGCAGCGGTTGCAGTGAGCCAAGATTGTGCCATGGCACTCCTGGGCAACAGAGCGAGACTCCATCTCAGGTTAAAAAAAATAAAATAAGAAGATAGATTCCTAGCACGGAAATTACTAGGTCATAGGATATTAACACATTTAAAGACTCTTGGGACATATTGTCAAATTCCTTTATCAAAAGATCATTCCAGCTGTTTCTTACAGTGCCAAGGGCCGTCTGAGTCTGCAGTGATGGTAGTCTCACTTGTTGTGGACTGGACTAGAAGGCAGAGAGCTGTGTGGCAGTCCCTGCTCTGCCACAAATCAGCTACCTGGCCCTGAGAAAAGCAATTTTTACAAAACACCAATAATAATGATTTTCAAATATATGTAAACCTGAAATAACTTTTAAATCATTTTCGGTTCTTTTTTTTTTTTTTTTTTTTGAGATGGAGTTTCTCTCTGTTGCCCAGGCTGGAGTGCAGTGGTGCGATCTTGGCTCACTGACACAGCCAAGTGATTCTCTTGCCTGGGTTCAAGTGATTCTATTGCCTGAGCCTCCCAAGTAACTGGGATTACAGGCACGCGCCACCAAAAAATCAGCACACCCAGCTGATTTTTTTGTATTTTTAGTAGAGACAGGGTTTCACTGTGTTGGTCAGGCTGGTCTTAAACTCCTGACCTCAGGTTATCTGCCCACCACAGCCTCTCAAAATGCTGGGATTACAGGCATAACCAATGTGCCTGGCCTTTAAGTCATTTTCATATGTTTGTTTGTTTGCTTGCTTATTTGTTTTGAACCTTGCAACTACCCCATGAAACAACAGGGAGGTATCATTCCTATTTGAAAGATCAGAAATACCCCTGGCAACATAGCAAAACCCCGCCTCTACAAAAAAATTAAAAATTAGCCAGACATGGTGGCACACACCTGTAGTCCCAGCTACTCAGGAGGCTGAAGCGGGGAGGATCTCTTGAGCCCAGGAAGTCGAGCTGTGGTCATGCCACTGCACTCCGGCCTGGGTGACAGAGCAAGATCCTGTCTCAAAATAATAATAATTATTATAATAATAATGATAATGATAAAGCTGGGTGTGGTGGCTCACACCTGTAATCCCAGCACTTTGGGAAGCTGGGGCGGGCAGATTTCTTGAGTTCATGAGTTTGAGACCAGCCTGGGCAACATGGCAAAACCCGGTCTCTACAAAAAATACACAAAATTAGCTGGTGGCCTGTACCTGTAATCCCAGCTACTCGAGAGGCGGAGGTGGGAAACGGCTTCAGCCTGGGAGGCAGAGATTACAGTGAGCCGAGATCATGCCACTGCACTCCAGCCTGGGCGACAGAGTAAGACCCTGTCTCAAAAAAGAAGAAAGAAAACAAGGTCCAGAATGGTTAACTGATTTTTTTTCCCCACAATCGCCAGCTGGTAAATGACATGAAACACACTACTTCTGGTGCATACTTCAGAATAATTTCCATTTAAGTCACACCGCCTCCTTTTCACCATGTCACGCAATCCCTTTAGATCTTGGTGGGGATTGTCTTAGTGCTTCTCAGACTTTCCCTTGCACACAAATCATCCAGGTGTCTTCTTATGATACAGAGTCTGATCAGCAGGTCAGGGATGGGCCCAAGATGTGACATTTCTAACAAACTCCCAGGTGATACAACACTGCCAGTCTGTGAACCCAACTTTGAATTGCCAGGTGGGAGAGAGTCACTTAAATTCCTTTCAGCAATATTACTGGATATTTCAGTATTCTCACCTAGGGCAAATCATTTAGTGTGTAGAAGCCATTTATCATATAGAACCCACCAGGTTCCAGAATGCATAGACAAGTGGATGACAATCTGTAACTCACCATAGCCTGGATTCCATAATTTTATACCAAAAATTCAATAATACAGCTTAAAAAAAAAACATATATATCTAAGAAGTTATTTGAAGCTAAAAACACAGATTGCAGAACCAGCCCAGTACAGAGTAGGATATTTGGCTGGGGAGGCAAGAGCTATATACAGAGAAGTGACCTTAGAACACCAGGGTACATGACTAAGTACTGGCAAAGGAGGGCATCCCAGCCAGGGGCCACAGCCCTGGAAAGGCAAAGGAGAGGAGGCATTAGTCAAATATTTTAGGGTCAGTACTAATTTGGGAAGATAGAGATCTTCCCTATCTTCCCAGGGAGATAAGATGGGAAGTGTGACTCCAGGCCAGATTTTCATAGCCTGTGGATGCTTTGCTGAATTTAGACCTTTATCTAATGGCATACAGGAACATGCCACCAAAAGCTTTTGTTTTTGTTTTTGTTTTTGTTTTGAGACAGAGTCTTACTCTGTCACCCAGGCTGGAGTGCAGTGGCATGATCTCTGCTCACTGCAACCTCTGCCTCCTGGGTTCAAGCAATTTTCCTGCCTCAGCCTACCAAATAGCTGGGATTATAGGCATGTGCCATTACACCTGGCTAATTTTTGTATATTTAGCAGAGATGTGGTTTCACCATTTTGGCCAGGCTGGTCTTGAACTCCTGATCTCAAGTGATCCACCCACCTCAGCCTCCCAAAGTGCTGGGATTACAGACGTGAGCCACCATGCCCAGCCCTACTGAAAGCTTTTGAGCAAAGGAATGACATGATGAATGGAGTTAGGCAGATGAATTTTCAGAGGGAAATAAGTGGAGTGCTAAAAGGCTAATGCTGTATTAGCCATGAGAGAAGTGTAATGGAAATGAAAATGGACAGGTACAGGTACAAGAGATATTGTGAGGGAAAAAAGTAATAGGTTGACTGTACTGGCTAATTATATGTGGTGGATGATAGAAGAGTTTAGAGTGAGTCTCTGAGGTTTCAAGGCTGGACAATAGGAAAGTGGTGGTACCATTAGCAAAAACAGGAACATAGGAAACATGCTGATTTATAAAACAATTTCCTCCTGATAAGCAACCACAACAATAGTCCCAACCAACTTTATATCCTGACATGGCCCAGGATACTACGATCACAATGGCAGAAGAAAGACAATTTGAGACAAAATTGCCTTAATTTTCTGATTACTAGTTAATATTCTGCCTTTTATCTATAAAAAAATCTGCCAGGCTTATGACTGGTTTTCCAGGAGTGATGGGTATACACAGATTTCTGCCTCCTTTCTACCCATCCTAACAACTGTCGCTGGTTACACAGCTGACTAGAAGTGCAGAGAGAAATGTGCATGCTGGGATCAGGGCCAAACTTACCTGCCTCTGTGGGGTTCAGACCAGAGACTGGCATCGTGAATTCTGACTTTCTGTGCACTCTCAGTACATGCACCTTTAGAAAAGCATTGATCTAATTCTGATTTCATTCTGACTTAGCATGATCCACTGGAAACCTCTTTGCAGGAATCTGAAATTCTAAGTTCAACTCACAAATACACTGGCTTCATTGCCTTACGGTGGCCTTGATGTCCTCAGAATAGCATAGTTATTTGCAGCCAAGGGCAGACCTTTGTACACCATTGGCAGCCTCTTCTCGGCGGAGCTCGTGGGAGCCTGAAAGGAAGAAGTCCAGACATGCAGGCAATTTTCTCCTCTGTTCATCAATCCACTCCATTGTCTTTTTCAGTGGTTTGACCTCATGCCACAATTGTAAGGTATTTTGGAAAGTCCTGAGATATATTCATAGCTGTGGCTGTATAAACAAAAGATTTTTAATTAAAATAAAAGCAATAATAGAAACATTTTCAAAAAGAAGTTTGAGTTTTTAAAAAGCCAAATGTCTTCATCAAATTCCACCTGGGATAGTTCCATGTGTGGATTCTTTTCTTTTCCTGTGACTTCTTATCACAGATAATTAACAAGAATTTGTGGAACACGCACTCTGTTCAGAGCACAATAATAGTATTGCCATTGTTTAGGGTTTAAAACAAGTTGCTAATTCAATAAACCCAGTAAAGTTTTTTTTTTTTTTTTTTACCCCTTTGTAACAACCATCTTTTATATCTGATTAAATATATTTCAAAGGTAGAATCATGTGGTAACATATATCATGATTTATCATAAATTTGCAGTTGACTATCAAGTGAGATTGAACTATGGTATGAAGCTACCATAGAAAAACTTTTTCTCTATTCCTTCCTCTCTTCAGGCTTCTAATGGAAGTATAGTTAGTTTGAGTGGTGGGAGAAATGTTCCAAGAACAGGCAGATGCAACATCAGCATCTGCCACAATAGAAATGAGTAATGAAGTCTCAGGATAATTTCTGTTTTTGTTTTGGCAATAAAAAGCTGACCTGTGTTTTCTTCTCAATCATTTCTTGAGCCAGTAAACCTGATATAGGCAAATAAATTAGTTCAGAAATGTCCTCAATAATGGGATACTCTTAGAGAATGGGCAAGTGACTTTGGGAGGCCCAGGTGGGAGGATCACTTGAGCTCAGGAGTTCAAGACCAGCCTGGGCAACATAGTGAGACCCCTCTCTATTTTAAAAAAATGAGAGAGAAAATAGGCAAGTGATTCAAGCAACTCATTATTTCAACTACAGTCATACAGCAGGAAGCTATTCAAAACCAAATAAATGCCCCAGAATTTGCATAAGAACAAACCCACAGAAAGAAAAGATAAGACTGCAAAACCAGCTAGATTTCATCTGTTACTTCAGCCTTTGGGCAAGATCTGTTTGATATATACTTTTGTAAAAGTTTCTTATCTATGGAACCAGCCAAGTTCTTTGGAATGTCACTTCATCTTGATGTTCCTAATGATGATGAAAGATTTGTTTGCTGGGCTGTGTCCAAACACAAGCTGAAGTGGAGATTCTAGGTACATATCAAGATGATTTGGATCAAAAGGAGCTCTTTCGGTAATTTGGAGCCCATTTCACTATGTCTCACTTTTGTTGAGGTTTCCATAATGGAGTGGTTATAAGGTTTACTGCACACTTATGTTTCATTTTCAGTAAATGGGATTAAATGGACAGAGACTAAACAGTTTGTGTTGTGTCTGGGCATGGTGGCTCACACTTGTAACCCCAGCACTTTGGGAGGTCGAGGCCAGCCTGGGCAACATAGTGAGACCCTATCTCTACAAAAAATACAAAAATTAGTCAGACATGGTGGCATGTGCCTGTAGTACCATCTACTTGGAAAGCTGAGGTGGACCGATCACTTGAACCCAGCAGGTAAACGCTGCAGTGAGCTGTGAGCCGTGACCACACGGCTGCCCTCCAGTCTCGGTGACAGAGTGAGACCCCATTAAAAAAAAAAAATTATGTTGCTTCAAGATTTGCTTTTATGTTTTAGGATAGTTTCCCAAATCTTTCAAAATATTGGACTCATTAAGTTTTTTGTTGTTCGGGAAGTTTTTTTTTGTTTGTAGAAATGTTACCATTTTCTATAACTATGGTATAATATCACAATCAGGCTGTTGATATAATCAGCAATCTTATTCAGATTTCCCCAGTTTGACTTGTACTGGGTTGTGTGTGTGTGTGTATTTACACAATATTATCACTTGTGTAGTTTTGTCTATTCACCCTACAGTCAAAATGCAGAACGGTTCCATCACCACAAGGATTCCTTGTGTTGCCTTTCTGGAACAACACACACACCCCGCCCACCCCACAAACTGTGTTGTTTTTTTTTTTTGAAGCAGAGTCTCACTCTGTCGCCCAGGCTGGAGTGCAGTGGCGTAATCTCAGCTCACTGCAACCTTGGCCTCCCAGGTTCAAGCAATTCTCTTGTCTCAGCCTCCCAAGTAGCTGGGACTATAGGTTCATGCCACCACACCAGGCTAATTCTTTGTATTTTTTAAGTAGAAATGGGTTTTTAGCATGTTGGCCAGGCTGGTCTCAAATTCCTGACCTCAAGCAATCCACCCACCTTGGCCTCCCAAAGTGCTGGGATTATAGGCATGAGCCACTGTGCCCAGCCCCTGTATTGTATTTTGACCTATCAGTTAGTTCTCCATGTAGGTTGGAAAGTCAGATTATAGCGATGAAAAGCGTGGGCTCTGAAGCATCACTGCCTGGGTTTGGATCCAGAATCTACCACCATGCTAGGTAATTTATATACCTTATCTTTTTTAATGCTCACAAAAGCCCTGTGAAATAGGTATTCTTATCCCTATTTTCTTTTTTTTTCAAGACAGAGTCTTGCTCTGTTGCCCAAGCTGGAGTGAAGTGGTGCGATCTCTGCTCACTGCAACCTCCACCTCTAAGATTCAAGCGATTCTCCTGCCTCAGCATCCCAAGCAGCTGGGATTACAGGTCTGCACCACCACGCCTGGCTGATTTTTGTATTTATAGTAGAGACAAGGTTACATCATGTTGACCAGGCTGGTTTCAAACTCCTGGCCTCAAGGATCCTCAAACGCCTCGGCCTCCCAAAGTGCTGGGATTACAGGCGTGAGCCACCACACCTGGCCTATCCCTATATTCATATGAGGAAACTGACCCTTAGAGAAATGAAATACAATGCAGTATTTGCTCAAAGTAACACACTAATGGACATTCCAACTAAGATACAAAACCAGGATTGTCTGACCCCAGAGCCTATGCTTTTCCCCAACAGCAAACATTAACTTTATAAGAATAAATAAATGCACCTTTGTGCATTTATTTATTTTGGTACATTTATCTATTATTTAATAAAGGTGCACCAAAGATGCACTTTTGTACATGAAAATGATTTTTTTAGAGTAGAGTTGTAAATAATATCTGTTGGATAGAAAAGGGAATTCCAGGTCAGGCACAGTGGCTCACGCCTGTAGTCCCAGCACTTTAGGAAGCAGAGGTGGGTGGATCATTTGAGCCCAGGAATTCGAGACCAGCCTGGGCAACATGGTGAAATCCTGTCTCTACAAAAAAAAAAAGCAAAAAAAAAAAAAAAAAACTAGCTAGGCTTAGTGGTGTGTGCCTGTAGTCCCAGCTACTCAGTAGGCCAAGGTGGGAGGATCACTTGAGCCCGGGAGATTGAGGCTACAGTGATCCACTGTGATCTTGCCACTGCATTCTGTCCTATAACAGAGCGAGACCCTGTATTAAAAAAAAAAAGAAAAGAAAAGAAAAGAGAATTCCAAAATGTATAGTTTTATTACCCTACAGGACATTAAACAAGTTTTGAAAAAAATTAATAGACCTTTCCTTTTTACCAGTTTTTGATTTGCTGATAAATTGAGCAGATTGTACAGACAGTTCCCATATAACCTCTCTTCCTCCACTCTTACCCCAACAGTTTCTCCTATTACTGTATTAACATCTTGCATTAGTGTGGTACATTTGTTATAATTGATGAACCAGTACTGACAAATTATTATTAACTAAATTTCACAGATTACATTTGGGTTCATTCTTTGCGTTGTATAGTTTTACACGTCTTAACAAATACATAGTGTCATGCATCCACCATTACAATGCCATACAGAATATTTCACTACCCTAAAAATCTAATGTGCTTCACCTATTCATTCCTTCCCTGAACTCCTGGCAATCCCTGACCTTTTTATTGTCACTACAGTTTTGCCTTTTTCAGGATGTCATATAGTTAAATTAATAATATGTATCCTTTGTGGATTGGCTTCTTTTACTTAGCAATATGCATTCAAGATTCCTTCATGTCTCTCTGTGGCTTGGTAGTTCATTTCTTTTTAATGCTATATAATACTTTGTTAAATGGCCAATATTGCAGTTTGTTCACCTATTCAACTATTGAGGACTGTTTTTGTTGCTGCCAGCTTTTGGCACCTATAAATAAAGCTGCTATAAACTTTGGCATGAAGATTTTTGTGTAAACAGACGTTCTAAACTCATTTGGGTAAATACCTAGGAGCATGACTGCTGGATTATACGGTAGGAGTATGTTTAACTCTATAAGAAACTGTTGGGCAGGTGTGGTGGCTCACGCCTGTAATCCCAGCACTTTGGGAGGCTGAGGCAGACAGATCACCTGAGGTCAGGAGTTTGAGATCAGTCTAGCCAGCATGGTGAAACCCCATCTCTACTAAAAATACAAAAATTAACCGGGTGTGGTGGCATACACCTGTGGCACCAGCTACTCAGGAGGCTGAGGCAGGAGAATCCCTTGAACTCAGGAGGTAAAGGTTGCACTGAACTGAGATCGCACCGCTACGTTACGTCCTGAGTGACAGAGCAAGACTCCATCTCAAAAAAGAAAGAAAGAAAGAAAGAAACTGCCAAACTGTCTTCTAAAGTGACTATACCATTTTGCATATCTATCAAGTTTTTAAAAAATCTAATTTAGGTGCAGTGGCTCCTAAAGTGACTGTACCATTGTGCATATATATTGAGTTTTAAAAAAATCTAATTTAGGCGCAGTTGTGGTGGCTCACGCCCGTAATCCTAGCACTTTGGGGTGCCAAGGTGGGCAGATTGCCTGACCTCAGGAGTTCAAGACCAGCCTGGGCAACGTGGTGAAACCCCATCTCTACTAAAATACAAAAAATATTAGCCAGGTGTGGTGGCGGGCACCTGTAGTCCCAGCTACTCAGGAGGCTGAGGCAGGAGAATTGCTTGAACTCAGGAGGCAGAGGTTATAGTGAGCCAAGGTTGCGCCACTGTACTCCAGCCTGGGTGACAGAGCGAAAAAAAAAAAAAAAAATTCTAATGTAGTAATCTTATTTCTAGATTATTTCTTTCATAAATTGCAGATATTCCGTCTCTTGAATTCTTCTGTGAACTAGTTTCACCATCTTGATGGCTCCCCAATTAGCAAGGTAAATAAATATTTGACATGTGCTCACTTAAATATTTGTGTTAAGGGCCATGCTTTTTACTTTCTAAAAATTATATTTTGAAATGATGACCTACCGTATTTCCCACATGAAAGATATAACATACACTACAGGAAGAAAACCTTTTGTCAGTTTTCTAGCCATAGTAATGACCTTCACAGACACACTGAGATTTCCTAAGGGTAGACTCACATGTAAACTGGCTCAACAACCCTTTTCAAAGCTAATATTTTACAAGTGCAAAAGAGTACCCGGTGAACATTCCAGGGAACTGATCCATAAATTTATTTCCAAAATGTTTTAACTTGGGAACCAATTACTGGATAATGCTAAGTTACCCTGGTATAAATCTGATAAAAATGAATTTTTCAAGTCACACAGTCTCCTTTGTTCAGTATATTTTTAATTTAGTGGTCTCTCTTAAGGGAGGAATTGAAATCAACTCTCTGCAACTGGGTCTTAGGCTTATCTCCAAGAAATAAAATCTCACAGAGTTTTGAGGCCTACAGTCTAAATTCCGACACTGCACAGAACTTGCACAGACAGGGTAGAGAGAGTAGAATTACAGGTCTGGTAGTCAGGGAGGCTAGGGTGCGTGGTTTGAATGTCAAGGGCATTCTTGGGCTTGCTGCAAACCTCATTCTGATTCTTCCATTTTTTTGACTGTTGAACTGAAGCCTATTTCTCTGCAGGGTTAAGTTATTCCAGACCATGGAGAGAATGATTCGCTCTTGCCACCCTCCTCAGATGTGGAGCCACTGGGGAGATGGTTGGCACTGTGCACGTGGAGCTCGTGTACACACACACACACGCACACATGCACACACCCACACCCCTCAATTAATGTAAAGGTCCCAACATAAACATTAGTTCTCACAAGTGCTCCAAGGATTTTAAAGGCTTCGGTGCTGCAAAAAAATATTTAGTCAGCTTGTGACAGCTACAATCCTGCTCCTGTTTCAGGTTTAAGAAAAAAAGAAAGAAAAAAAAAAGGAAACCATACTCATTTCTTCCTTCCACAGCTCAGTGAAATTCCAAAAAATTAGTAAGAATCCCTTAGCTTGCCTCATTGGTAGAAATGTCTGGTTGGGACATTCCTTTGGCCACTTTCGCTGAAAACTGCATACCTCTGGGACTAAAGCATCCCCACTCCAGTCTCCTGTCTCAAAACTGACTGAGAATTGTCTACAAAGATAGGAGGACTCTGTGCAAAAAAACCCCAGAGAAAACAACACAAAACCACACCTGACCCTGCATAGAGGCTGTATTTCCAGAGAGAAAACACAGTCTCTGAGATAGTATTAGGTTGGTGCAAAAGTAATTGCGTTTTTTATAATTACTTTTAATGGCAAATTAATATTTTTTAGCATCCCTCAGGGTCTCTTTTTATTTTCCCTGCTGAGCAGGTAACCACCTAAGGAGTGTTTGTCCCTGTTTCCATCATAGTCAAGGAAATGTGGGACATTCTTTTGCCTGTGAAATGGGAAAGTTGTCACTGCGATATATTGTGTTAACTTTCTCCGAGAGTCCATCTTCGCAAGTGAAGGGGCCTTCCTTGTAGGACATAGAAATGCTGACCAGGCCTTTTCTATCTAGGACACTTATACTCCTGGTCATTTTACTACAGCAGTTTGTGTTTAATTTGTTGTTTTATTTGGCAATGAGCAAGCAAGGAAAACAAGGGTATTAATAATGATAATCGTCATTTGAACTTCCTGGGTACAACATGTACTTGTACCCAAGTGCTGAATAAAACTTTTGAAAAAGGATTATTTATATGTGTGCACAAATGAGACTAAAAATTGCCATGAACTTAAATCATTCATTTTCCTTTGTCCCAGAAAAACACATTTTTGTCTCTGTGGCATTTGAATCAACTTTTCTTTCCTTTCCTAATTTTGGCATTTGAAAAGATTTTATGTCATGAAATGACTTTATTTATGTATTCTGCAACCCTTGCAACAAAGCCTTAGGGCATACCAATTAAAAACGTGAGTTTTACCCAGCAAAGAACTGAAGAAATTTGATGATTTTTCATCGATGGAACAGTTTCCATTAGCAAGCTTCTTGCAAAATGATAGTGCTATTTGGTGACTCAAATGGCATAAATCTGGTTGTCTTTCTGGTTTTGCGGCGAATCCTGCCTGCCATGGTCTCTGTTGTTGATTTAGGATTTTGGCTTGGCGGCCCTTTGTTCTTTCCTCTCATCCCTCCTTTGTTAGAAAGGTGGAAAATCAGCAAAGGGTTGTGGGTGCCAAGAAAACAAGGCTCCTAGCAGGAGTCTCTTGAGTGTGGTTACCATTTATGGATAATGATCTAATAATTCAAATTCCAGGGCAACAGAAGACCATTGCAGAAGTTTTCTTGGCATATTAAAATCTGCCCGCAAGAGAGTTTACCAGAAAAGGAATCTCTGAGGTGAGGACCTGATGTCCACATCTTTGCATTGGATGGCCAACATTTCTGAGAAACACTAAGCTGTGAGGTCTTCTGAGAAGTAAGCTGATGTCACAGGGTTGGACGGACCTATTGCCACAAGATGCCAATGCTCTGGAAACCTGCCAAATGTATCGCCTGTTTAAAATGGACTGCATAGAACTACCATTTGATCCAGCATTTCCACTACTGGGTATCTACCCAGAGGAAAAGAAGTCATTATACGAAAAAGATACTTGCAGCCGGGTATGGTGGTTCATACCTGTAATCCCAGAAATTTGGGAGGCTGAGGTGGGCAGATCACCTGAGGTCAGGAGTTCGAGACCAGCCTGGCCAATATGGTGAAACCCTGTCTCTACTAAAAATACAAAAATTAGCTGGGTGTGGTGGCGGGCACCTTCCAGTTACTCGGGAGGCTGAGGCAGGAGAATCCCTTGAACCCAGGAAGCAGAGGTTGCAATGAGCTGAGATTGTGCCATTGTACTCCAGCTCTGGGCAACAGAGCAAGACTCTGTCTTGGAAAAAATAAAAAAAGAAAAAGGAAAAGATACTTACACATGCATATTTATAGCAGCAGTTTGCAATTGCAAAATTGTGGAATCAACCCAAATGCCAATCAATCAATGAGTGGATTATATATATATTATATATATATATATATATAAAATCACAGTTTCTTTGTGATAGAGGCGGGTTTCACCGTGTTAGCCAGGATGGTCTCAATCTCCTGACCTTGTGATCTGCCGGCCTCAGCCTCCCAAAGTGCTGGGATTACAGGCATGAGCCACCACACCCAGCCAAGTCATTAGAACTTTACCAATCCTGCAAACAGTATACATGAGACACTTTTTCCTCACTGTTTTTAGCTGGTAAAACTAGTGGCTGTGTTAAGGCTACTAAACACTAGTGGCTTTAAACACATCCCGAGTGGGACTCAATTTGGCTTAAAAATGTGTCTTGCTGGAGACAAATATCTAAGTGATTTTAGATATTGCAAAATATTTGTAAAGATAGAAAAAAGATAAAAAAGGTAAAAGTAGATGAAAGAGTCACATTCCATAATTTTAACAAGAAAATAAACCAATATTTCAAAGATGAAAAATTGTTTCTTCATAGCAAATTCAAATCACTTAAGCTGTATATTTCAGTGAAAAATATTTTTAAAAAAACAGCCATATCAGACCAACAGGAGGTTTGACTAAAATAGTTCATTAGCAGATCGGGAAACCACAGTGTTTTCTGATCACAATGTTTGCTGACATAGTTTCTCATTCTTTTGTTTATGCAGACATTGTTCCTGGAGACATGTCTGATGACAGCTGTAAGACCATCATCATCAAAAAAACCTATAGTTAAAATGCAGACTAATGAGCCTGTTTCAACATGTCTCCAAGCTGCCTTAAATCACACCTTGATCCACTTCTGGCCTGGGCGTGGTGCCTCAGCACTTTGGGAGGCCCAGGTGGGCGGATCACTTGAGACTGGAAGTTCGAGACCAGCCTGGTCAACAAGGAGAAACCCAGTCTCAAATAAAAATTACAAAAATTAGGCCAGGCACAGTGGCCTAAACCTATAATCCCAGCATTTTGAGAGACCGAAGTGGGCGGATCACTTGAGGTCAGGAGTTCCAGACCAGCCTGGCCAATATGGTGAAACCCCATCTCTACTAAAAATACAAAAAATAGGCTGGGCGTGGTGGCTAATGCTTGTAATCCCAGCTACTCAGAGGCTGAGGCAGGAGAATCACTTGAACCCAGGAGGTGGAGGTTGCAGTGAGCCAAGATCGTGCCATTGCACTCCAGCCTGGGCAACAAGAGCGAAATTCCATCTCAAAAACAAGAAAATAAAAATTAGCTGGGTGTGGTGGCACGCACCTGTAATCCCAGCTACTCAGGAGGCTGAGGCTTGAGAATCACTTGAGCATGAGAGGCAGAGGTTGCAGTGAGTTGAGATCGTGCCACTGCACCTCAGCCTAGGCAACAGAGTGAGACTACATCTCAAAGAAAAGAAAAGGAAAGGAAAGAAAAGAAAAGAAAAGAAAAGAAAAGAAAAGAAAAGAAAAGAAAAGAAAAGAAAAGAAGAATCTGCTTCTGTCTAGGTGCAATGGCTCAGCCTGTAATCCTAGCACTTTAGGAGGCTGAGACGGGAGGATCACTTGAGTCCAGGAGTTCATAACAAGCCTGGGTAACATAGCAAAACCCTGTGTTAATAAAAATAATTTTTAAAAAATTAACCTGGTGTGGTGGCACGTGCCTGTAGTCCCAGCTATTTGGGAAGCTGACACAGGAGGATTGCTTAAGCCCAGGAAGTTGAGGCTGCAGTGAGCCATGATTATGCCATCGCACTCCAGCCTGGATGACAGAGTGAGACCCTGTCTCAAAAACAACAACAACAACAACAAAATCTGCTTCTTAGAAACATCAAACATATTAGACCCTACAATTTTGGGAGGTTGTTTTTTGTTTGTTTTTTTGTTTGTTTGTTTTTGTTTTTGAGATAGAGTTTTGCTTTGTGGCCCAGGTAGGAGTGCAATGGCACGATCTTGGCTCACTGCAACCTCTGCCTCTCGGGTTCAAGTGATTCTCCTGCCTCAGCCTCCCAAGTAGCTGGGATTACAGGCATGTGTCACCATGCCCAGCTAATTTTGTATTTTTAGTAGAGATGGGGTTTCACCATGTTGGTCAGGCTGGTCTCGATCTCCTGACCTCAGGTGATGCGCCCACCTCGGTCCCCCAAAGTGCTAGGATTACAGGTGTGAGCCACTGCGCCGAGCCCATGGAAGTTTTTATAAATTTGCTCTATGTAAGGCATTGCCCAGAATTCGGGATTGTAAAAAATGAAAAAGTGGAACCCTTTATTCAAATAAAGTTGTATATAGAAACCTAATATGTAAAACACTAAGGAAAAATCTGCTTTGCTTCAAGCCAGATCAGGGCTCAGAGCCTCATTTCTTCAGCCCTATCTTTTCCTCAGTACAGATGCTCCTTGATTTATGATGGGTTTATGTTGCAATAAATCATAAATTGAAGATATCATATGTGGAAAATGTATTTAATACATTTGACCCACTGAACATCATAGCTTAGCCTGGGCTACCTTAAACGTGCTCAGAACACTTATATGAGCCTGTAGGCAAACTCATCTAACACAAAGCCTACTTTTTAATAAAGTGTTAAATATCTCATGTAATTTATTGAATACTGAGCTCAAAAAACAGAATGGTTGTACATGGGCACTCACCATTAACGTACATGATGAAAGCATATGGAGTCTGAAGAATGTTTAAAGCATTGAACTAAAATGAATTGCTGCGTGATGAAGATGCTGCAGTGGCAGGGTCATCAATTTATCTCTCTTCTGATGAGGCTGGAAAATAGGCACTTGGGCATCCACAAAGTACACTGTAGAGTTTGGGTTGTTTATCCTCCTGGTCTCAAGGCTGCCTGGGAGCTGCATCTCGCTGCAGCTGCCCACCCGTCTTGGGAGTATCATATCCCATGTTGCAGGGGAGACTCCGTCTCAAAAAAAAAAAAAAAGAAAAAAGAAAAAGAAAAATAGATCATAGAGTAAGTCTCTTTTTGTTGTTTTTGTTTTATTTTATTTTTATTTATTTATTTATTCTGAGACGGAGTTTCGCTCTTGTTGCCCAGGCTCGAGTGCAATGGTGCGTTCTCAGCCACAGCAACCTCTGCCTCCCCAATTCAAGCGATTATCTCACCTCAGCCTCCCGAGTAACTGGGATTACAGGCGCCTGCCACCATGCCCACCTAATTTTTGTATTTTTAGTAGAGATGGGGTTTCACCATATTGGTTTTCTGTTCCTGCATTAATTCACTTAGAATAATGGCTTCCAGCTTCATTCATGTTCCTGCAAAGGACATGATTTCATTCTTTTTACGGTTGCATAGTATTCCATGGTGTATATGTGCCACATTTTCTTTATCCAACCCACTGCTGAAGGGCAACTAGGTTGATTCCATGTCTTTGCTATCATGAGTAGTGCTGTGATGAGCATATGAGAGTATATGTCTTTTTATGTTTGTTTTTGGTTTTTTGGTTTTTTTTTTTTAGATGGAGTTTCGCTCTCGTTGCCCAGGCTGGAGTGCAATGGTGCAATCTTGGTTCATTGCAACCTCCACTTCCCAGGTTCAAGTGATTCTCCTCCCGAGTAACTGGGATTACAGGCGCCCACCACCACGCCCAGCTAATTTTGTACTTTTAGTAGAGGTGGGGTTTCACCATATTGGCTAGGCTGGTCTCAAACTCCTAATCTTAGGTGATCCACCCGCCTCAGCCTCCCAAAGTGCTGGGATTACAGGTGTGAGCCAACGTGCCTGGCCGAGTGTATATGTCTTTTTAGTAGAACAATTTGTTTTCTTTTGGATACATACCCAGTAATGACATTGCTGTATCGAATGGTAGTTCATTTAAAGTTCTTTAAGAAATCTCTGGTAGGGCGTGGTGGCTCACGCTTGTAATCTCAGCACTTTGGGAGGCCAAGGCGGGTGGATCACCTGAGGTCAGGAGTTCAAGACCAGCCTGGCCAAGATGGTGAAACCCTGTCTCTACTAAAAATGCAAAAATTAGCCAGGCATAGTAGCGGGTGCCTGTAATCCCAGCTACTCAGGAGGCTGAGACAGGAGAATCACTTGAACCCAGAAGGCGGAGGTTTCAGTGAGCCGAGATTGCACCACTGTACTCCAGCCTAGGCAACAAAGAGTGAAACTCCGTCTCAAAAAAAAAAAAAAAAGAAATCTCCAAACTGCTTTCCACAGTGGCTAAACTAATTTACACTTCCGTCAACGGTATATAAGAGTTCCCTTTTCTCTGCAGCCTTACCAGCATCTGTTGTTTTCTGACTTTTTAATAATAGCCATTCTGACTGGTGTGAGATGGTATCTCACTGTGGTTTTGATTTTCTTTTCTCTGATAATTACTGATGTTGAGCATTCTTTTCATATGTTCATCAACCACTTGTATGTCTTCTTTTGGGAAATGTCTTTTGCCCACTTTTTTTTTTTTTTTTTTTTTTTTTTTGAGACGGAGTCTTGCTCTGCCACCCAGGCTGGAGTGCAGTGGCTGGATCTCAGCTCACTGCAAGCTCCGCCTCCCGGGTTTACGCCATTCTCCTGCCTCAGCCTCCCTGAGTAGCTGGGACTACAGGCGCCCGCCTCGTCGCCCGGCTAGTTTTTTGTATTTTTAAGTAGAGACAGGGTTTCACCGTATTAGCCAGGATGGTCTCGATCTCCTGACCTCGTGATCCGCCCGTCTCGGCCTCCCAAAGTGCTGGGATTACAGGCTTGAGCCACCGCGCCCGGCCCTTTTGCCCACTTTTTAATGTGATTGTTTTTTCTTTCCACTTCTGTAAATTTTATAATTAGAAACCTTAGAAAGGCCAGAAAAATGAAAATTTAATATACATTAAATAGAGAAAATCAGTAGCATACCTGTATGCTAGCAACAACTCATTGGAAAATAGAAGTTTTTAAAAAAATATATAGTTCCAAATCCTATATATAAATAGGATATAAATAAGATTTGGAATTTCTCTGAGTATTCTTTTTTTGTTTTTTCTTTTGTTTTTTTTTTTGTTTTTGTTTTATTTTGTTTTGTTCTTTGAGACAGAGTCTAGCTCTGTCGCCAGGCTGCAGTGCAGTGGCACGATCTCAGCTCACTGGAACCTCCACCTCCCGGGTTCAAGTGATTCTCCTGCCTCAGCCTTCCGAGTAGCTGGGATTACAGGCGTGTGCAGCCACGCCCAGCTAATTTTTTTATTTTTAGTAGAGATGGGGTTTCACCATGTTGGCCAGAATGGTCAGTCTCCTGACCTTGTGATCTGCCCACCTCGGCCTCCCAAGGTGCTGGGATCACAGGTGTGAGCCACCGCACCTGCCCTTCTTTTTTTTTTTTTAATTATACTTTAAGTTGTGGGATACATGTGCAGAATGTTCGGGTTTGCTACATAAGTATACATCTGCCGTGGTAGTTTGCTGCACCCATCAACCCATCATCTACATTAGGTATTTCTTCTAATGCTATCCCTCCTCTAGCCCCCCACCTCCTGACAGGTCCTGGTGTGTGATGTTCCCCTCCCTGTGTCCATGTGTTCTCATTGTTCAACTCCCACTTATGAGTGAGAACATGGAATGTTTGGTTTTCTGTTCCTGTGTTAGTTGCTGAGAATGATGGTTTCCAGCTTCATCCACGTCCCTGCAAAGGACGTGAACTCATCCTTCTTTATGGCTGCATAGTATTCCATGGTGTATATGTGCTACATTTTCTTTATCCAGTCTATCATTGATAGGCATTTGGGTTGGTTCCAACTCTTTGCTGTTGTGAATAGTGCTGCAATAAACATACATGTGCATGTGTCTTTATAGTAGAAGGATTTATAATCCTTTGGGTATATATACCCAGTAATGGGATTGCTGGGTCGAATGATATTTCTGCTTCTAGATCTTTGAGGAATTGCCACACTGTCTTCCACAATGGTTGAAATAATTTACACTCCCACCAACAGTGTAAAAGTGTTCCTATTTCTCCACATCCTCTCCAGCATCTGTTGTTCCCTGACTTTTTAATGATCACCATTCTAACTGGGGTGAGATGGTATCTCACTGTGGTTTTGATTTGCATTTCTCTTATGACCCGTGATGATGAGCTTTTTTTTCATATGTTTGTTGGCTGCATAAATGTCTTCTTTTGAAAAGTGTCTGTTCATATCCTTTGGCCACTTTTTGATAGAGTTGTTTTTTTTTGTTGTTGTAAATTTGTTTAAGTTCCTTGTAGATTCTGGATATTAACCCTTTGTCAGATGGATAGATTGCAAAAATTTTCTCCCATTCTGTAGGTTGCCTATTCACTCTGATGATAGTTTATTTTGCTGTGCAGAAGCTCTTTAGTTTAATTAGATCCCATTTGTAAATTTTGGCTTTTGTTGCCATTGCTTTTCATATTTTAGTCATAAAGTCTATGCACATGCCTATGTCCTGAATGGTATTGCCTAGGTTTTCTTCTAGGGTTTTTATGGTTTAGGTCTTACGTTTAAGTCTTTAATCCATCTTGAGTTAATTTTTGTATACGGTGTAAGGAAGGGGCCCAGTTTCAGTTTTCTGCATGTGGCTAGCCAGTTTTCCCAACACCGTTTACTAAATAGGGAATCCTTTCCCCATTGCTTGTTTTTGTCAGCTTTATAAAAGATCAGATGGTTGTAGATGTGTGGCGTTACTTTTGAGGCCTCTATTCTGTTCCATTGGTGTATATATCTGTTTTGGTACCAGTACCATGCTGTTTTGGTTACTGTAGCCTTGTAGTATAGTTTGAAGTCAGGTAGGGTGATGCCTTCAGCTTTGTTCTTTTTGCTTAGGATTATCTTGGTTATATGAGCTCTTATTTGGTTCCATATAAATTTTTTTTTTTTTTTTGAGACGGAGTCTCGCTCTATCGCCCAGGCTGGAGTGCAGTGGCTGGATCTCAGCTCACTGCAAGCTCCGCCTCCCGGGTTCACGCCATTCTCCTGCCTCAGCCTCCCAAGTAGCTGGGACTACAGGCGCCCGCCAACTCGCCCGGCTAGTTTTTTTTTGTATTTTTAGTAGAGACGGGGTTTCGCCGTGTTAGCTAGGTTGGTCTCGATCTCCTGACCTCGCGATCCACCCGTCTCGGCCTCCCAAAGTGCTGGGATTACAGGCTTGAGCCACCGCGCCCGGCCGGTTCCATATAAAATTTAAAGTAGCTTTTAAAAATTCTGTAGAGAAAGTCAGTGTTAGCTTGATAGGGATAGCATTGAATCCATAAACTACTTTAGGCAGTATGGCCATTTTCACGACATTGATTCTTCCTATCCATGAGCATGGAATGTTTTTTCTTTTGTTTGTGTCCTCTCTTATTTCCTTGAGCAGTGGTTTGTAGTTCTCCTTGAAGAGGTCCTTCACATCCCTTGTAAGTTGGATTCCTAGGTATTTTATTCTAAAAAAGAAAAATCCTCTAAGAAAAAGACAAACAACTAAATAGAAAAATGCACAAAACAGTTGAACAGATATTGCATAAAAGAGGCTATCCTAGTGGCTAATATAGTAAAAGTTGCTCAGCTTCATTAGTTATTAGGGAAATGCAAACCACAGCCATAATTAAATCCCTCTAAATATCCACCAGAATATCTATAGAGAAAAAGTACTGGTGACGATGTGGAGTAACTGCAATCCTCATACATTGCTGGTAGGAGTGGTACAAACACTTTAGAAAATTGTTTGGTAATATCCAGTAAAGCTGAACATATCCACACTTTATGACCCAGAAATACCACTTCCAAATGTAATGCAATAGAAATGTGTTCATATGTTCACCAAAAGACGTGGACAACAATGTGTATAACAGTACAGTGCATAATTGCCCCAAACTTGGAGACTATCCAAGTGTCCATAAAAAACAGAATGGGGCTGGGCACAGTGGTTCACACCTGTAATCCTAGCACTTTGGGAGGCCATGGTGGGAGTATTGCTTGAGTCCAGGAGTTTGAGACCAGCCTGGGAAACATGGAGAAATCTCATCTCTACAAAAAATACAAAAATTAGCTAATTGCATTAATGTGCACCTGTAGTCACGGCTGCTTGGGAGGCTGAGGTGGGAGGATCGTGAGGCAGAGGTTGTAGTGAGCTGACATTGTCCCACTGTACTGCAGCCTGGGTGACAGAGCAAGACCCTGTCTCAAAAAACAAAACAAACCAAAAAAACAAAAATAGATGAATAAATTGTGGTGTATTCATAAGATATAGAAAACTCTACAACAATGAGAATAAATAATTTACAGCCACATGCAACAAATCAGTGGATCTCACAAAAGTGATGTTGAGTGAAAGAAGTACATACTATATAATTCCATTGATATTTAGACATTTCAGCTGAGCCTGGTGGCTCACACCTTAATCTCAGCACTTTGGGAGGCTGAGGCAGTAGGATCACTTGAGCCTAGGAGTTCGAGGTTATGGTGAGCTATGATTGTACCATTGCATCTCCAGCCTGGGTGACAGAGCAAGACCCTGTGTCTTAAAGAAAAAAAAATTAAAGACAGTCCATCGATATTAAGTACGTAGTATATAATTCCATTAGTAATTTGAGTTGTATATAAAATTGATTTATATGTTGTGCTTTACAGTGTTCTAATGGGCTTTCTAAACATTATGTTTAAATTTATATGGCTTATATGTCTATAACACCAGCAGCTAAGTAAGCATCAAATTTGTCATTGCATTTCCCTCTTTAAACAAACCTGTGGTAAGCAGAATAATGGTCCCCCAAAGACATCCATGTCCTAATGTCCTAATTACTAGAACCTGTGAATATGTTACTTTGTAAGGAAAGGGACTTTGCAGATGTGATTAAATTAAGGGCCCTGAGAAGGGGAAATTATGCTGGGATATCTGGGTGAGTCCTATTCAAAATCACACGCATCCTTAAAATTGGAGAACCTCTCCCAGTGTGGTAGGAGGGAGATGTGACTATGGAAGAATAGTTAGAGAAATGCTAATTGCTGGCTTTGAAGATGGAAGACAGAATAATGAGCCATGGAATGAGGGCAGTCTTTGAAGTCAGAGAAGGCAAAGAAACAGATTCTCCCCTAGATCCTCCTAAAAGGAATGCAATCCTGCCAACGCCTTGATTTAAGCCCAGTGAAAAACATATGGGATGTCTGATTTACAGAACTGTAAGATAATGAATTTGTATTTTTTTAGGCAGCAGGGAGGGCAGGATCTCACTCTGTCACCCAGGCTGAAGTACAGTGGCAAGATTATGGCAGCCTCAACCTTCTGTGCTCAGACAATTCTCCTGCTTCAGCATCCCAAGTAGGTGGAACCACAGGTACGTGCCACAATGCTTGGCTATTTTTGTTTTATTATTGTTTGTACAGATGAGGTTTCCCTGTGTTGCCCAGGCTAGTCTTGAACTCCTAGGCTCCAGTGATACTCCCACCTTGGCCTCCTAGAGTGTTAGGATTTCGGGTATGAGCCAGCACACCCAGACAATTCGTATTGTTTTTGAAAAACCAAGTTGGTGGTAATTCGTTGTAGCAGCAATAGAACACTGATATACCTTTCTTCTCCTGATTTTTAGTTGGAAACTCTCATGCTTTCATCTCTTATGAGTTCCCACTGTCAGTAGCAGCAGCAATGATCCTGTAGTGCAGGAAGTGTGGCAAGATTGAGAGTTATGAACTGTATTGGATAAATCAGATATGCAAGGAGAGAAGGACACAAAGGGCTTGTCTTCCATTCAACCCCAGTTCAACTGTCGTTGGGGGTTCTGTCATGAAAACAAGTGCTGTTTCTGCAAGGTGCAGAGGCCAGGGCAATGATCCTATCTGCTCTTGATTTAATAACAAAAATACCTTCGTAAATAAGGAAATCGTTCTAGTAAGTATTTGGCATGCCAATGATACTAAAAATCCATTAATGCATCTGAGAAGTGATTATTCCTCCCTGAATTGGGGCCAATAAGATGACTCTTTGAGGTCTCCAACAAGAAAATAATATAACCAAGCAGAGAACCTGGCTGTTTAATTAGCAAGCCTGAAAAGTAATGACTTGTGAGTGTGCCAACCAATGCTGACCTACTTTCTCCACCCACATTCTCTGATAGAGACCTTTGATGTTTTTCCCCCAAGAGTTCTTTAAAGTGTTATGAAAACACAGCTTCAATACAATTTTCCTAACCTACACCTACACCCTATACAGGAATTCTGGAACCATCACTCAAACTATCATTTCATATAGAGCATTGATGTGTCATTAATTTCTCTCCAGAAATCCAAAGTCAGTTTCACTGGGTTGAAATTAATGTGCTGGCAGGGCACTTTTTTCTGCTCTTCTGTTTGGAGTCAAATCTCCCTCTGCCTCCCACTTATAAGGACACTTGTGATTGCAATTAGGGACCACCCAGATAATCCAGGATAATCTTCCTATCCCAGGACCCTTCACTTGATCACATCTTCAACGACTCTTTTCCCATATAACAGTCACAGGTTTGAGAACTGGAATGTGGACATATCTGAGGGGCCTATTATCAGTCTACCATAGTACATTAGCTATTCCATTCCTGTTAAGTGCTCTGGAGATACCTCTGCCTAAGTGTACCAGGAAACAGGTACAAGAATTTACATAGGTACATAGGTACAGTTCTCAAAATGCAAAATAGCCTGGAAACCACCCAGATGCCTATTGATAGGTGAATGGATAAGTAAAGGGTGGTATATTCACATAACCAGAAATGTATCCACCAATGAAAATGATTTATCTATAGCAACAGACAACATGAATAAGCATTAGAAACAATGATGAGTGAAAAAGCAAATCCTTACTTACTAGTGTATATGGTATGATACTGTTTTTATAAAGCTCAAAACATGTCAAATATTGACTAGGGATGAATATGTAGCAAAGCCACAATTTTCTTTTAAATGAAAGGCAATGAAAAAGACAAATTTCAGAATAGTGGTCACCCCTGGGTTGGTGGAAAATGGAGCAGGCTGGAGGTGTGGGATTAGAGAGGAGCACCCAGGTAACTTCAACAGAGTTGGAGATGCTTCAGATTTTATGTTGAGTGGTGGCTCCTTCTGTGTTTATTTTGTTATGCTTTACAAAGTACATATGTTACAAATGTATGTTTCTTCATATGTATCAGATGTCGCATTTAAAAATTACCTAGGTGTTTAGCAGCATTATGTTAGGTCTCTTTCATAGCTAGGTATACAGACTCATTCACAATTGCTTGAAAATACAAAGGGATTGGCCAGGCGTGGTGGCTCAGGCCTGTAATCCCAGCACTGCGGGAGGCCGAGGCAGGCAGATCACTTGAAGACAAGCCTGGCCAACAAGGTGAAACCCTGTCTCTAATAAAAAATGCAAAATTTAGCCAGGCATGGTGGCAGGCACCTGTAATCCCAGCTACTCGGGAGGCTGAAGTAGGGAGAATTGCTTGAACCTGAGAGGCAGAGGTTGCAGTGAACTGAGATTGCGCCACTGCACTCCAGCCTGGGCGACAGAGTGAGACTCCATCTCAAAAAAAAAAAAAAAAAAAAAAAAAGGGATTTATTGCGGGAATTCATATGGATTGGAAATGGAAAGCATTTGGGGTTTGAGGCAGCCTAGGTACTAACTACTTTCTCCTCTCCTCTTCCATAGTCTATGTAGTCTTTATTTCTGTTTTTTAACTCTTCACTTCAAATTCTCTGAGCAGGGAGGATCTTTTTGATTGGTCAGTTACCATCGGCTGTGGAGAGTCGCCGGTGGGTATACTGGTCTAATCATCTGTGGCCACGAGGGTAGCCAAATTCATTTCCTCTCCAAGCTTATGGGTGCTTCCCTCCCCGCCCCTCCTCATCCCCTAAATAGGCAGTAACGGAACAGTGGAACTAGCAAGTACTGTGAAAGGCTTTATGATTGTGCAGAACAGTCTATTGTTTCCTGGTCATGAAAGAAAACTCTTGGTCCCCTTCTAACATAAGCCAACTATTACATGCATAACAAACATACTCTGGTTTCCCCTAACAGGGTTACAACCAAAGGCAAGCCCTGCTATGGCATCCCAAGGTTAAAAGCTGCATCTCAGGTTCAAAATAAACTACTGATCATTTTTCCTCTGGCTCGGCTGTTACTTCTCATCATTTTGCCACTACGACTCGTAAAATGTAACCACTTGTATTTAACCACTTGTGTATATTGGATGTGTAAAACACACCCTATATACAATATCTGGGAAAGGGGAAGAAAAACATGACATTTATGCACTAACAATAATAACTTTAACAACAACTAAGTACAGATGAAGGCAGTGGCTCTTATTTCCGTAGCTAGACACAGCTGGCATTTATTATTTCCTTCCTGTAAGCTCATTTTGTGTTTCCATTGCCTTTATAGCTACCAAGGGCTGTCAACTGCGACATCTTCCTATGTTTGTTGCTTTGATGGCAGAACGAGCAGTTTTAGGTTTCAATTCAATGGAAGAAGTTTCTAGGTGGAAGCATCCCTCTATTGGATACTAAGACTTCCAGACGAGCAGAGTCTTAAAGCCTGGGAGTAAAACTTTTGCAAGTGATTCCCACTTTGTTTGCTAAATGAATGAGAACACCTCTTCTTAGGAGGGGGCACTGGACTCCATCTTACCTCTCTTAGTCCCTTTGGGCTGCTAAAACTAAAGGTTATTAACTGGGTGACTTGTAAATAACAGATATTTATTTCTCACTGTTCTGGAGACTGGGAAGTCCAAGATCAAGGTGCCAGTGGATTTGGTGTCTGGTGAGAGCCCATTTTCTGGGTCATAGATAACTAATTTCTTGCTAAGTCCTCTCATGGCAGAAGGAGCAAGGGGATGCTGGGATGTCTTTCACAAGGACACTAACCCCATTCATGAAGGCTCTATCCTTATGATCTAATCACCTCCCAAATAAAAGTCTTACCTCCTAACACCATCACAATTCAGATTAGGGTTTCAACAGCTGAATTTTGGAGGAACACAAATATGGCCTCTATAGCATAACTTCACTAGTTCCACAAATGGAAGAGAAAGCAGTAAAGAGAAAAAGAAAACCACTGAGAGATGGCTGGGAATTCTCCGGGCACTGCCCTGTCTTTACCTTACCCACTGTTTGGAAACACAAGGCAGAAAGGGGCCAATTAGTGAAGCAGAGACCAGCAGATGATGGGGCTCCCCACCAGGAAAACAGCCTGTGGTCCTGTTTCGCCTCAATAGTCTGTTGGATTAAAACATTTATCTATTCAAGAAAGCCTGACTCACTGCATGCTCTTGTATTTGACCCATCTATAACAGCAAACCTCATTTTGGAGGGTGAAGGTTGTTGAGGCAAATAAGGGAGGATGTATACATTTCTCTTAGCCAAGAGATAGGTCTTTTGAGGTCCCTAAAACCACACTCATTTTTTTTTTTTTTTTTTTTTTTTTTTTTTTTTTTTTTTTGCATGTTAGATTTCCTTCCATGAAATTGTCCTAGATTGTCGCTTTCTGGTCTCAACTCTTCTGCCTCCAGCTCTTGGTTACTTGACATATGGCATGCTTTTGTTTGTTTGTTCTTTAAAAAAAAAAAAATGCTTGATACCTGCTTTGCTTGCTTCCACAATTCATTCTGTGCCCAGTAATTTTTTTTTTTTTTTTTTTTTGAGATGGAGTTTCACTCTTGTTGCCCATGCTGGGGTGCAATGACACAATCTCGGCTCACCGCAACCTCTGCCTCCTGGGTTCAAGCAATTCTCTTGCCTCAGCCTTCAGAGCATCTGGGATTACTAGCATGTGCTACCATGCCCAGCTGTTTAATTAGCAAGCCTGAAAAGTAATGACTTGTGTGCCAACCAATGCTGACCTACTCTCTCCACCCACATTCTCTGATAGAGAACTTTGATGCTTTTTCCCCAAGAGTTTTTTTTTTTTTTTTTTTTTTTTTTTGAGGCAGAGTCTCGCTCTGTCGCCCAGGCTGGAGTGCAGTGGCCGGATCTCAGCTCACTGCAAGCTCCGCCTCCCGGGTTCACGCCATTCTCCTGCCTCAGCCTCCTGAGTAGCTGGGACTACAGGTGCCCGCCACCATGCCTGGCTAATTTTTTGTATTTTTAATAGAGATGGGGTTTCACCGTGGTCTCGATCTCCTGACCTTGTGATTCGCCCGCCTCGGCCTCCCAAAGTGCTGGGATTACAGGCGTGAGCCACCGCGCCCGGCCTCCCCAAGAGTTTTTTAAAGTGTTATGAAAACACAACTTCAATACAAGTTTCCTAACCTACACCTACACCCTATAGGAATTCTGGAACCATCACTTGAACTATCATTTCATATAGAGCATTAACATGTCATTAATTGTGAATACTTGCCAATTTTGGTTGTAAATTGTTTGGCATTATTTTGTAAAGCAGAACATATGCATATCCATATTCCTAAGGTTTCTGTAACAAAACACCACAGATTTGAAACAAGAGACATTTATTCTGTCACAGTTCTGGAGTTCAGAAATCCTAAGTCAGTTTCACTGGGCTGAAATTAATGTGCTGGCAGGGCACTCTGTTTTCTGCTCTTCTGTTTGGAGTCAAATCTCCCTCTGCCTCCCACTTATAAGGACACTTGTGATTGCAATTAGGGACCGCCCAGATAATCCAGGATAATCTTCCTACCCCAGGACCCTTCACTTGATCACATCTTCAAAGACTGTTTTCCCATATAACAGTCACAGGTTTGAGAACTGGAATGTGGACAAGACTAATATGCATGTGCTTCTTTTTTTTTTTTTTTGAATTGGAGTCTCACTTTGTCCCCAGGCTGGAGTGCAGTGGCACAATCTTGGCTCACTGTAACCTCCGCCTCCCGGGTTCCAGCAATTCTCCTGCTTCAGCCTCCTGAGTAGCTAGGATTACAGGCACCCGCCACCACACTCAGCTAATTTTTTTTGTATTTTTAGTAGAGATGGGGGTTTCACCGTATTGGCCAGGCTGGTCTCGAACTCCTGACCTCAGGTGATCCACCCGCCTTGGCTTCCCAAAGTGTGGGATTACAGGAATGAGCCACCGCACCCGGCCATACATTCAAACTTCTAAATAAAGACCAAAATACTTCTAATATTAAACAACGAAATAAATGTGAGTTATGCATACATTTAAGAAAGATTCATAAAAACAAGACAATGATTTACCCAATTTTTGTTGTTTTTCAGACGCGGTCTCACTCTGTACCCCAGGCTGAAGTGCAGGGGTGCAATTACGGCTCACTACAGCTTCGACCTCTCTGGGCTCAGGTGATCCTCTCACCCCAGACTCCCCAGTAGCTGGGACTACAGGTGCACACCACCACACCTAGCTAATTTTTTGTATTTTTTTGTAGAGACCATGTTTTGCCATGTTGCCCAGGCTGGTCTAAAACTCCTGGGCTGAAGCGATCTGCCTGCCTTGGCCTCCCAAAGTGTCAGGATTACACTTTGAGCCACTAGGCCCAGGCTACCCAATTTTTGGTGAATCAATGAGTGAAGGTGGTTATAGTAGTGCTGGGTTAAATTAAGGAAGAAATGTTTGCAAAATGAAAAACGTAAGCAATAGCTCTTACCACCATGCAGTTAAAATACACACACACACACACACACACACACACACACACCACACAAATACAGTGGGTCTGCTGAGCGCTTTCAGATCTACTGTTGTATATTTGTATGATTATCGTAGACTCATCAGTTTTTACTTTATAATAATTTGTATTTATTTATTTTGATTTTCCAGCCCATTTATTCCAGTTCAGGGTTAATGCCTATCTTGTCAGTTCAGGGTGTAAGGCAGGAACCAGCCCTGGACAGGATGCCATCCCATCACAGGGCACATTCATACACAAACTCACTCAGACCGGGACCATGTAGAGACATGCCCCTTCACCTCATGTGGACATTTTTGGGATATGGGAGGAAACTGGAGCACCCAGAGAAAACCTAGGCATATATGGGGAGAACGTGCAAACTCCACACAGGCAGTGGCCCCAGCTGGGTGTCAATTTTTTTTCTCATCAACATTATAATGGAATGAGGTTCTTCAAGGATCTGCTGTATGAGACTAACCCAGAGTAATTTTTCAAATTACTAGATTTAATGAATCAAAATTGCTAAGAAATATGCTGGATAATCTAAATGCTTAACAAGCATCCCAGGTGATTCTTCTCATTAGGGAGATTTGGGAAATTTCTAGACGAGTGCTTCTCTAGAGTTAATGTGCATAGGAATCACCTGGGATCTTGTTTAAAATGCAGTGTTAGGGCCGGGCGCGGTGGCTCACATCTGTAGTCCTAGCACTTTGGGAGACAGAGGCGGGCAGATCACCTGAGGTCAGGATTTCCAGACCAGCCTGGACAGCATGGTGAAACCTAGTCTCTACTAACAACACAAAAATTAGCTGGGCGTGATGGTGCATGCCTATAATCCCAGCTACTCGGGAGGCTGAAGCAGGAGAATCGCTTGAACCCAGGAGGCGGAGGTTGCAGTGAGCCGAGATCGCGCTACTGCACTCCGGCCTGGGCCACAAAAGCAAAACTCCGTCTCAAACAAACAAACAAACAAACAAAAAACAGCACAAGCGGAGGGTACTAGAGGTAGGGGACCTAGAAACAAAATTTCCGGGGCTCCCTCCGGGGCCGCGGTCTGGGCTGCGCGTTTGGCCGCCACGCTCCTCGCGAAGGCAGTGGCTTCCAAACTCCTGGCGCGGTCATCCTCGCGCCCCCGCACCCCCCACCGGCTCGGGCACGGGCACTGTGTGCCAGAGGATCGCCCAGAACTTTGGCTTCCAGGATCTCTCCAGCAGGCACTTCTTGCGGGAGAACATCAAGGCCAACACCGAAGTTGGTGAGATGGCAAAACAGTATATAGAAAAAAGTCTTTTGGTTCCAGACCATGTGATTACACGCCTAATGATGTCCGAGTTAGAGAATGGGCGTGCCCAGCACTGGCTCCTCCATGGTTTTCCTATTACGACAAGCCGAAGCGCTGGACAAAAATCTGTGACGTGGATCTAGTAATCAGTTTGAAGGTTCCATTTGAAACACTTAAACATCGTCTCAGCTGCTGTTGGATTCACCCTCCTGGCGGAAGGGTATATAACATGGACTTCAATCCACCTCATATACATGGGATTGATGACGTCGCTGGTGAACCATTAGTCCAGTAGAAGGATGATAAACCTGAAGCAGTTGCTGCCAGGCTAAGACAGTACAAGGATGTGGCAAAGCCAGTCATTGAATTATACAAGAGCCGAGGAGTTCTCCACCAATTTTCTGGGACAGAGACGAACAAAATCCGGTCTTAAGTTAACACACTTTTCTCAAACATGATCACACCTATTCAGTCCAAAGAAGCATATTAACCCTGCCCAATGGAAGAACCAGGAAGATGTGGACATTCATTCAATTGTGTGTGTAGTATTTGTGCTGTGTCCAAATTAGAAGTTAGCTGAGGAAGCTTGCAGCCTCTTTTCTAGTTGAAATGGTGAACTGATAGGAAAACAAATGAGTAGAAAGAGTTACAGAAGAGGCCCTCCTCTGCCTTTCGAAAGGAAGGTCACCTACACATGTTTAACGTGTCTCTGCAAGTCTCAAGCCCTTGACGGGAAAACAAGTACAGTGTGGATTTCAAACGGGGTGTAACTTCAGCTCCAGCTGATTTTTGACAGCTGTGTTGTTGCTGTGGCATCCTTTTTCACACGTGATGGTGATGGCTTCTGGTTCTCCCCATTCCCACAAAGGCTGTTGAACCACAGCACCTGGAAGCCTGAGTCTGCCAAGGGCTCTAGCCCAGATTTGTCCCACGCTTTCTGCTGTGTGCCTTCCTGGTGACAATGAAATTGAGGCTACTTACTCTCAGTGGTTGTTTCTCTGGTCTTGAGTGACTGTGTCAACAGTTCATTTCTTTTTTTTTTCTTTTTTTTCCAGTAGGAATAACTCCTTTTCTGCATCCATGCTCCATAGAGTCTCTCCTTTTCAGACATCCTGGGATGAAAGAATTTGACTTCTATTTCTTTTTAGACTGCGTTTTTTTTGACATTTGTTTTCACTTTTAGGCTATTAAACAAAACAGGTAGTTATTGTTCTTATCCCTCTCAAATTCTTCTAAGAACTGAGAGTGAGGGGACTGTATTGAATCTCTATATGCACTGGGAACTGAGCGATGAAGAGGATCTTACTAAACTGCTGGTCTGACACTTATGGATTGACACTGTTCCTTTCTTTGATTGTGAAAAAAGTTAAACCCCTAAAAGTCGTTTGAGAACTCCCTAAAGTCTTTTGGGAATCCTCAAAAACCATGGGAACTGTAAGTATTTAGCTACATAAATGTTGTAAGATCACATCTTATGTATAGAAGTAATAAGATCATTTGGAATCACTGGACTAATTGAATAGTTAAGGTTTCTATTCAGGACAATACAGTGTATTTTGAAAGTGCTGCTAACTATTAATGCTGACAGTCTTTCACTCCTATGAGTGACTCAAATATATTATAAATGGGTGGTAAAGGCTGGGCATGGTGGCTCACGCCTGTAATCCCAGCCCTTTGGGAGGCCAAGGCGGGCAGATCACGAAGTCAGGAGATTGAGACCATCCTGGCTAACACGGTGAAACCCCGTCTCTACTTAAAAAAAAAAAAAAAAAAAAAAAAAAAAAAAAAAAAAAAAAAAATTAGCCAGGCGTGGTGGCGGGCGGCTGTAGTCCCAGCTACTCGGGAGGCTGAGGCAGGAGAATGGTGTGAACCCAGGAGGTGGAGCTTGTAAGCCCAGACCGTGCTACTGCACTCCAGCCTGGGTGACAGAGTGAGACTCCCTCTCAAAGAAAAATAAAATAAAATAAATAGGTGGTAAAGGGAACGGAGCCTGTGGGGTTAAGCAGAATGTTGTACTAGCTGTGCCTGGACTGAGTATAACAGCTTTACAATTACGGGAAAACAAAATCTTTATTATTTTTTTTCTGTTCCAAAGATTCATCCTATGGGGTGGCCATAAATTCTAGAATTAGATATGAATATTTTGTCATTCATTATAACATAATATCAATAAACCATTTGTTAAAAGATTTGCCTGGTTTCCAGACTTGGTGGCCACCTTGAATAATTCTTGCTGTCCTCTGGGAAGAACACTCCTCCATCTATCCTTCCCTCCCTCTTTCCTTCCAGCTAAATAGACAATTCTAGCTGAGTCACTCAGTAAGTCTCCAGTGTGTGTGTTTGCTGAGATTGTCTAGCAGTTGAAGGTCCGTGCTGGTTTAGGTGAGACCTAAAAGAGATAAATACCTTTCCCATGGTCTTTGAAACGTAGTACTTATTTCGTGGTCAATGGCCTTAATTTTACAAAAGTAAAATTAAAGGGACATCTTTTCTTGGTTTTCCTTCTGCTGCAACACATGACTATTCTTTCACCTTTAAGCAAAGAGGGTAGTTTAGATGGTTTCTAAGATTCCAACTTGACTTCGCATTCTGTTATTCTACCCAGCTCTTAATTCAGTTTGCTTCCATTATCCTCACAGGCTTCTTACTTAGACTTTGGAAATGCTGCTGTGTTTAATACCCTCCAATACTAATGCAGACTTAAGATAGGTACTGTTTATTGAAAGCTTACTGAGTGAAACGTGCAGTTTTAGGACCTTTAGAAACATCTCAATCTTTCTAGCATCCTATGAAATAGGCATGATTTCATGTTGTTAAACAGCGAAGACAGGGGTCCCAGGGATATGCGGCATCTTGCCCAGGCTTTGGCTGCTGGTGACCAGTGTAGCCCAGGTTTTCCTAACTCAGAAGACTGAGCTTGTTCCTGGATGTTATTAATAGCTACTTGTGTCCAAGCAACCAAGGGATCTTGAGTTTGCTCGGTTCAGTTTATGGCCTCACATCAAGAGTAACAGAGCTAGTCTAGGTATGGTGGAGCTAGTCCATGCCTGTAGTCCCATTGCTCTGGGAGGCCATGATGGGAGATTGCCAGAGGCCAGAAGTTCAAGACCAGCCTGGGCAACATCACAAGACTCCGTCTCTACAGAAAAATAAAAAATTAGCCAAGCAACTAGGACTTGTGGTCCTTGTTACTCAGGAGACTGAGGCAGGAAGATTGCTTGATCCTAGGAGTTCGAGGCTGTAGTGAGCTATGATTGCACCTCTGTACCCCATCCTGGGTGACACAGCAAGACCCTGTCTCTTAAAAAAAAAAAAAGAAAGAAAAAAAGAAAAGAAAAGAAAATAGCAGAGCTCACCAAAGTGATGTTCCCCTTTTTATGACATTCCTTTTTTTTTCTTTTTCCTTTGCTTAAGCAAAGGAGGCTGCTAGAGGAGAGTCTTAGTCTTCCTGCCTAAGACCTCCTTTATGAATGGAATAAAAGACTGTCAAAGTAGGCTGGGCTTGGGTCCAGGCTAATCTGTGAAGGAGGCTAGCTCATGTTCCTTACCTACCCTTTGGGTGTCCACTGGGTCATGCCCCTGACGTGGCCTTTACCCTTGAGCCATCCCTAGCAATGGTGCTCACACATAGGCTTTTGAGCTACTCAGAGCTATCCAGACCCTGCTCACTTTTCTTTCCTGAGATCAGAACAAATCACTCCCTCACTCCTACTCCAAACAAGGTCTTATTGATAAACTAATCCTTCTCAAAGTGCTGGTAGGTAAACAAGCGATGATGGAGCATCAAACACAAGTTAACTCCTGACTTTTGTACCATTGTCTTTCTATTCCATTACGTATTAACATGACTCTGAATACCTTTGCCCACCATCTGCTTGTCGTTCAACAGTTGAGGCAGTAACCAGGGGAGATTCACTTCCTGTCTTGCCCTTCTCCAGGGATCACTCCCCAGCTGCCCTCTAGCAGCCAAGCTCAGATGAGCTCCCATTTTTACTCAAGGTGTGCCTCTCTCTTTGGTAGGGAAGGAGAAAGGCAAGAATAGCCATGAATGAGTAAGGATTCTTAAAGGGAGGTGCTGCTGTGGCTTTTTCTGCTATTTAAGATGTTGAGACAGGATAACTTTAGAAAGATGCATGCACAAACCCATAAATAGTGCTTTTATAAAATTTAGTTCACTGGAACCTGAGTTCAGTATTTGAATTAGCTTTTCGTCCAAAGTGTTTAAGCCTGCTGGAGGTCTTTGCTCAAATAATAAATACCTGCATATTTCCACATGTGTTAAGGTATAGGCAGTAGTTATTGTTTGTTTACTCCATGTTAGGCACATTACATGCATTGGCTAATCAAATCTTCATCAATTACCTATGTAATAATCTCAATTAACTTGCTTCCTTGTATTATAAATGGAAATAATTCTGTTTATTTAAATGTGTTTTCATGTACCTATAGGGATTAATCAGGAAATTCAAAGGGTCTTTTTTGTACCTTTCCCTAATTTGAGCTCCCTGTTCTCATTAACAGATAAAACAACATATTTACTTCAGCCTGGAATCTTTACTTTTGGTGCTTAGAGGCAGACACAGGAAACAGGCACTCAGGGAGCCACACTGGTAGTTGCACACTGTATCTACAGAGGGCATGTCTCATCTGTACTCTGCTGGGTTACAGAATGTCAAGAGGTATTTGTGTCCACTTAAGAATTCCATTTATTACCTTCCATTTAACAGACAGTGTCTTTCCTTTCTGCAGTTGATTTTGCTAGAGAGGCAATTCATAAGGTGAAGTCCTGTTCATAGTATGACTTGTTTTCTCACTATCCCCTTCCATTTTTAGTAACTCCTTGGTCTATTTGGTGTCTTTAAAAAAGAGAACCTGGCAATGAAGACTTCTTTAAATATGGAAATGTGGTGCTCTTGTATGGCATAGATATGAAATCCCTTCCTGTGGTAATAATTAGGTTATTCCCAGAAGCACAGGGTCATTCTTTAAAAGCTTTCCTGTTTAAAGCTTTTCAAAGGAGGAGACTGCCTTGAAGATACCCCCTAGGGTTGATATGTGTCTAATTCATTTTATAAAATTATTACTGTCTTCATTTCAAAACTTTGGCTATAAAGTCAGAAATGTCCTAAATAACAAAATATTTTGTATTTAATTTAGAGAAGAGTAAACAGAAGAAAAATGAAAACTCAGTCTTTATTTAAGCTCCAAGGATAATCAGGGCTTAGAGGACGTTTTTAGTTTTATGAGACTTTGTATTGCTGATTTTTATATTACATATTCTTGGGTTTTTGTTGCTGTTGTTTTGTTTTGTTTTTTGAGACAGAGTCTTACTCTGTTGCCCAGGCTGGAGTACAGTGGTGTGATCTTGGCTCACTACAACTTCTGCCTCCTGGGTTCAAGCGATTCTCCTGCCTCAGCCTCCCAAGTCACTGGAACTACAGATGCGCACCACCATGCCTGGCTAACTTTTGTATTTTTAGTAGAGACGGGATTTCACCATGTTGGCCAGGATGGTCTCGATCTGCTAACCTCATGACCCGCCCACCTTGGCCTCCCAAAGTGGTGGGATTACAGGTGTGAGTCACCGTGCCCCGCCTTGTGTTCTTGTTTTTGAGATGAACAGATCTCCAGGGAAATTGTCAAGTTACAATGGCGTTTTACTGTGATCCCTCTCAAGCTCAGATCATTTCTGTAACCCAGTGATGACCTGTCTCTTTGGTGTACTGTCCTGTGAAATGTCAGCTCAAGTTTCCCAGAAGTCATGTGTTTGCCATGAGTCAGAGTGCTTTTCCTCACTGGGACAGTTGATGGCCCTCTTAATTTTGGTGTATGTGCTTCAAAGTATCGAAACCTCTAGTCTGATCTGTATATGATATCCTGTTAATTGTATTATTATTTTGATTATCTTGCTTGAAGGTTCATACTTTTCAATTTAATAGAAAAAAAGTTTTTTTCTGCTTTTTTTTTTTTTTTTTTTGAGGCGGAGTCTCGCTCTGTCGCCCGGACTGGAGTGCAGTGGCCGGATCTCAGCTCACTGCAAGCTCCGCCTCCTGGGTTTACGCCATTCTCCTGCCTCAGCCTCCCGAGTAGCTGGGACTACAGGCGCCCGCCACCTCACCCGGCTAGTTTTTGTATTTTTAGTAGAGACGGGGTTTCACCGTGTTAGCCAGGACGGTCTCGATCTCCTGACCTCGTGATCCGCCTGTCTCGGCCTCCCAAAGTGCTGGGATTACAGGCTTGAGCCACCGCGCCCGGCCTTTTTCTGCTTATAAAAAATAAAATGCACCATCCTGGCTAACATGGTGAAACTCCGTCTCTACTGAAAAATACAAAAAAAAAAAAAAAAAAAAAAAAAATAGCCGGGCGAGGTGGCGGGCGCCTGTAGTCCCAGCTACTCGGGAGGCTGAGGCAGGAGAATGGCGTAAACCCGGGAGGTGTAGCTTGCAGTGAGCCGAGATCGGGCCACTGCACTCCAGCCTGGGCAATAGAGTGAGACTCCGTCTCAAAAAAAATAAATACATAAATAAAAATATATAAAAAAATAAATAAATAAAATAAAATAAAATGCAGTTTTAGATTTAGTAGATTTGGAGTGGAATCTGAGAGTCTGCATTTCTCTTAATATTAGCCTCCGTTAATGCAGGTGCTGCTAGTGCAGGGCACATTTTCAGGAGCAAACCTCTAGAGCTCAGTATGGTGTCAGAGACCCTGTTTGAGAATGTGGGAAGGGCTACAGAGCCAGTTCATAGCAAAATACATAAACATGTAATTTATATGCAATTGCAAAGGATTTGCAGGGTCTCTGAACTCTATCTTTAGGCTCAAGGTTAATAGGACACAGTCATCAACCTGGTTCTCATGAGGAAGTGACAGGAATCTTTGAATAATAATGTGCAACATCTATTGAGCGCCTACTATATGCCTTGGTATTGTGCTGAGTGATCTTGACATATTATTAGCTCATTTAATCTTCACAACAAACCTATGAGGTAGGCACTATTATTATCATTCTCATTTTACCAATAACGGGTGGATCACTTAAGGCCAGGAGTTTGAGACCAACCTGGCCAACATAGTGAAACCCTATCTCTACCAAAAATACAAAAATTAGCTGGATGTGATGGCACACACCTGTAGTCCTAGCTACTGGGGAGACCGAGGCAGGAGAATCACTTGAACCCAGGAAGTGGAGATTGCAGTGAGCCGAAATCTAGCCATTGCACTCCAGCCTGGGCAACAGAGCGAGACTGTCTCAAAAAGAAAATAAATACATAAATAAGGAAACTGGTGTACAGAGAGTTCTAAGCAATTTGTCCAACAGTATTCAGTGGAGTATTCAAGAGCTGGATTCCTGATCCCAGGTGTTTAATTACTATGTTTTGCTGTACCTATGTGTAGTAATTACTTTGAAGAAAGTGATTACTTTCTTCAAAGAGAATGAAAATGTAGGCTGACTATACTTGAGATTCTCAAATTCTGATGGACATCAGAATCTCCTGAGGGAATTTGTTAAACATAATTACCAAACAATGCTTGGATTCCAGCCTAGCTTCTGAATCAGAATCTCTGGGGTGGGGCTGGGGGATTGTGTTTAACTAATGCCCAAAATGATTTTGATGTGCAAAATTTGAGCATCATGGTCACAGACTTTTCAAAGGCAGAGTTTTAAGAGTCCAAAGGAAAGTTAAATGAAGTTTGTTATGTGAGAAACTCTGAAAGGGGAAGTGTGACTCTGAGGGATAGGAGGCTCCCAGCAATGTATTTCTGACTCTGATCTTGATAAAGAAGAAAAGCGTGGTGGCCCTAGAAAATTCCTTTGTTGTCCCATCAGGACTATTCCTTAATACAGTCACTTAAAAGGAGAAAGGCCCACTTTTAAAAGAAGTTCACCTTATTGAGGACACAAAAAAGTACTTATAAAGGGGCGTCGTTGATCTGTAAGAATAATGCAGGAGAATTAACCCCACTCCCCACTTATTTTCTTTCTGTCTGTCTTTTTTGAGATTAGTTTTGCTCTTGTCACTCAGGCTGGAGTGCAGTGGCGTCATCTCAGCTCACTGCAACCTCCGCCTCCTGGTTCAAGCGATTCTCCTGCCTCAGCCTCCTGAGTAGCTGGGCTTACAGATGCCCACCACCATGCTAGGCTAATTTTTTGTATTTTTAGTAGAGACAGGGTTTTGCCGTATTGGGCAGGCTGGTCTCAAACTCCTGACCTCAGGTGATCTGCCTGCCTTGGCCTCCCAAAGTGCTGAGATTACAGGCATGAGCCACCATGCCTGGCCACCTCATTCCCCACTTCTAACTCCAGACAAACTTAAGTGCATGTGAGGGGAAAAGAGCTAATAACAACAACAAAAAGGAGGTGGGAGGGGGCACAGCTTCCTCTTTCCTGAACTCTTGCTTTACTTTCCTTTTTCTCGTTCATTCATTTATTCCAGCATTTTTTTTTTTTTTTAACTGCATGTGCCTTCATTTTGCCAAGTACCCTCTTGGAACTAGGAAGGCCTGCTCCCTTCACTTAAGAAGATCCATTAACCACAAAGATCAACCCAAGAATGAGTGCTAGGAAAGGGGCAAGTTGCAATGTCAGAAGAGCACAAAGGGGGTTGTAAGCAGAAGAGGAATCGCAAGATGAAAGAAGGGCAAATTTTATTATGATTTCTAAAACAGGTGGAGCAGGTGTATTCTGACTGGAGGCCAGTAACTACATGGCAATCCTACCTAAGATTTGTAATTTTAATTTTTAATTTTTATTTGAGACAGAGTCTCGCTCTGTCTCCCTGGCTGGAGGGCAGAGGTGCTATCATGGCTCACTGCAGCCTTATTTCCTGGGCTCAAGTGATTCTCCTACCTCAGTCTCCTGAGTAGCTGGGACTACAGGCATGTGTCACTGTGCCCAGCGAATTGTTTTGAAAATGTTTTAGAGAAGGGGTCTTGCAGTGTTGCCAGGGCTGGTGTTGAACACCTGGGCTCAAGCAATCCACCCACCTTGACGTCCAAAAATGCTGGGATTACAGGCGTGAGCCACTATGCCGAGCCTATTTTTATTTTTTAAGAGACAGAGTCTCACTATTTGCATAGGCTGGTCTTGAACTCCTGGGCTCAAGTGATCCTCCCACCTCAGCCTCCTGAGTAGCTGGGGCTACAGGTATATGCCACTGTACCCAGCCTGTCCAAGATTTAAAAAAAACAAACAAAAAAAACATGTGGTGTATTTAAGATTATAGGCACTTTATAGGTAATTAATTTACATATTTCTGGTGATATATTTTTAAAGAGACTGTTAAAGAGATATTTATGGGCCAGGCACGGTGGCTTATGCCTGTAATCCCAGAACTTTGGGAGGCCAAGGTGGCGGATCACTAGGTCAGGAGTTTGAGACCAGCCTGGCTAATCTGGTGAAACCCCATCTCTACTAAAAATACAAAAATTAGCCAGGCTTGGCGGCAGGCAACTGTAGTTCCAGCGACTCGGGAGGCTGAGGCAAGAGAATCGCTTGAACCCGGGAGGCAGAGGTTGCAGTGAGCAGAGATCATACCACTGTATTCCAGCCTGGGCGACATAGTGAGACTCCGTCTCAAAAAAAAAGATAAAGAAAAAGAAAAAAAGAAGTATTTGTATATTTGTGAGAACCCTACAGAAAGGAAGTGGTGATCACCAGGGCCAGGTGTGTGTGGATTTATTAAGAACAAGTCATGACAAATCAACATTGTTTCTTTAGTAGATTAGGGAACCATGGTAGGTAGTGGGTTGAGTGGGTGGTAGGGAAGCAGAAACAACGGGTATGGATCCACATAAATCTTTGTTTTTGAAAAAAACATGCATTGTGTGTCAGCAGATGTCAGATATTTGCTAGGCAACTGCACCTATGTTTTTTATTTGCTCATTACTGGAACCTTTTTTAGAAAACACTATCTTCCTAAAAAACAACAACATAGAATCCAGGCCCTCCAACCTTGACACGGAAGGAGAGATTGGTGGAAGGAGAGTATCTTTCTGGAGCTGGGTTGCCCATCCAAAGGGCCCCAAATCAGATCCTAGACACACACTCACCTCCTTTTTATGGGTTTTCACTAAAGATTGTAACTAAACTCCTCACACTTGGGAACTGGCTCAAGTGTTAACAGAAGACATTCCCCTTAATACTCTGTAGCAAAGCTGAAAAAGGACTGGAAGCCATAAACACCTTTAGGAAAGATAGGAAATAAAATGGAAATATACATAAAAAAGGACCAGAATCTAGATAATCTGATTTGCAAGATAAAGTTTACTCACTTTATTCAGAGTCCTCTCCAGAGACTATGACTTCTTTTCACTACCAGAGTACTTATTTTAAGTGACTGTTGTTAGTATGTCTCTACCTATTTTGAGTGATTTATCTTTACCCCAGTTGTACTTTTTAGTTACAAATTTTTATAACCTACCTTCTGGAACCAGTCTTATCTTCCACTAACCCCCAATGTGAGTTCCTCGTTTCACAGCCTTTCCTCCTCAAAGACTTCAGAAAAGCCGTTTGTTTTGACTCCTCTATACTTTAACTATTGCTCAATCTTCAAAGTTTATTCTTCCTCAGCACCCTTTTCTATTGACTCAAATTGTTTTATTTAGGGCTTTGAAGTTTCAAGGACCAGAAATTCAATTAAGTTAGTTCAAGTAGAAGGTTTTCTTAGAATAATGACATGAAATTTCTCAGAAATACCAATCAAAGTTCTCTTGAGCCTTGTATTTGTTCTGAATATTTTAGGCTTAAACGTATTATTGTTATTATTTTCACACATAAGAAGAAATCTGGAGGCAACCAGTTGCTGGTTATTTTTAGTAGAGCTAAACATTATAAAGACCAGTGACACTGCTTTTCTTGGTCTTTCCCTCATAATCAAAAGATGGCTGCTGTAGCTCTAGATATCAGGTCCATGTTCAACGAAGGTAGAAAGGAAGGGAAGGGAATTCAGCCTTTTGCTTCGGCCTGGAAGCAAAAACGTTAAAGAAACCTGCCAGTAAATATCTGCTTACATTACATTTACAAGAACTCTATCACACAGCTGCTAATAAAGGAAGTGAAATGACAAGCCACATACTTGGAGACAAAATTTACCACGCAAAGAATTATTGTGAAGACTATATGAGTAACTTCCACAATTAAATAAGAATAAGACACACAATAGAAAACACAAAAGAAAAATGAAAAAAAAAATGAAAACACAATAGAAAAATGGCAAAAGACATGAAGAGGCAGTTAATAGAAGAGGAAACATTTTTGGTGAATACATTTAGGGAAAGACATCCAGCCACATTAGTGACCAGGGAAATGAAAATTAAGACTACATTCAGATACACATTATACCTACTGAATTAGCAAAAATTAAGAAGTCTCAGAATATTACATTAATGAGAATGTAGAGTTTCATCCACCACTAGTGGGGGTGTGGATGAAATGGTATAACCATTTAGTAATACAATCTGAGATTATCTCATGAAGTTGAATGTGGACATACTACATAATGCAGCTAGTAATTGCACACAAGAGACATGTACACAAATGCCTGCAGCAGCAGCATTTGCATAAATGAAAACCCAGATGACTATTGTCAGAAGACTGAATAAAGTGATGTATTCATATGACAGACCTACTATTGCAGCAGCATGAATGAATGTAAGATATATAATTGAGTGATAAAATATCAAGGGCAGAAGATTAAATCTATGGCATAATATTTTTAAAAGCTAAAAAACAAGCAAGCGAAACAGTATATATTTTTAGAGATACATACACATGTGGTTAAACGATATGGAAAAAACAAAGCTAGGAAAAGGTAAATATAAACATAAAATTCAGGTGCATTCAAAGATTCGGCAGTGATCAGGTGTTTAGTTGAATAGAATTGTAGATTCATAGTTGTCTATTTTATTATGCCTCATAACTTATTTTTATTTATTTATTTTAGATGGAGTCTCGCTCTGTCACCCAGGCTGGAGTGCAGTGGCATGATCTTAGCTCATTGCTACCTCTGCCTCCTGGGTTCAAGCAATTCTCCCGCCTCAGCCTCCCCAGTAGCTGGGACTACAGGTATGTGCCACCATGCCGAGGTAATTTTTTTGTATTAGTAGAGACGGGGTTTCACCAGGTTGCTCAGGCTGCTCTTGAACTTCTGACCTCAAATGATCTGCCTGCCTCGGCCTCCCAAAGTGCTGGGATTACAGGCATGAGCCACCATGCCTGGCCTTTCATAACTTATTTATATGTTATATATTTATGTATCAAATATTACATGATTAAAAGCTTTATTTTATTTTTATTTTATGTATTTATTTTTTTGAGATGGAGTCTCATTGTCGCCCAGGCTGGAGTGCAGTGGCACCATCTCGGGTCACTGCAACCTCCACCTCCTGGGTTCAAGTGATTCTCCTCCCGAGTAGCTGGGATTACAGGCCTGTGCCACCACACCACATCCACTAATTTTTGTAGTTTTGGTAGAGACAGGGTTTCACCATCTTGGTGCGCCTCAGCCTCCCAAAGTGCTGGGATTACAGCCGTAAGCCACTGTACCCGCCGATTAAAAACTTTAATAAGGTATGAAGCAAATGGCTTTGACAAAAAGTGTAAAAATGATTAAAATACCCCATCCTGTGAAATTTTCTTTTTGGAGCACATGTACTGGGGAACCAGACACTGACATTTTTAGTTATTTTAGTTTTACAATGCTATTTGAGTATAATAGAAACTGTATTTGCTTCAGTCTATTTGGGGAGAAAGAACATAAACACATGGAAACAGAAACATCCTAAAGGAATTGAGTCTTACTACTTTGCAGACAATTTTTGAAATAAGTAAGTTGCTGAGACAGTTCAGTGCTGTTAGAATGGAGAGAGGGAGACTTACTGATAATATTATGTTAAAGAGCAGTGCAAGTAGAGGAGTGGGGACAGAATTGAGCATGCAGAGGTATGGAAAGAGAAAGTGGAAATGCAGTATGTAAATTGCAGATTCCTTTTCAATAAGTTTAGTAATGACAGAAGAGAGGAAATTAGCTTCTTTCTTCTTCAGGGAGCTTCAGGACTGTTCTTCGGAAGCCTACTTTGCTTTTGTTTGATGTCTGTATTACAGGGAGAAAAAGTTTGGCCCAAGGACAAACTTTGTTAAGCATTTATGCAAGCCTCTGAGGCTTCTTTCTTTCTTTCTTTTTTTAAAGTATTTTTTTCTGGGATGCACAAACTCCAGAGAAATGGAGTCAGTGCTCTCGCCTCTGAGGTTTCATGTTCAGTCCAGGGACACACTCATAGCTGCCCCCTCCCCCGGGGGTATTAATGGTGTTACTATTTGATTCGTGTTTCCTTTTTAAATTATTTTCTTCACCATTTCAAAGTTACTTAACTCATTCTCAATTCCAGTGATCACACCAGAATCCAATTATGACGACAAACCAAAACAATCAAACAAAAAAATCCCCCCAAAAGGAATGAACGCTCCCCATTCCAAAACAAGATGATGTGTCATAGTCATTCTTTCCACAAATGAGGGCTTATTAATTGCTTTTTTTTTTTTTTTGAGACAGAGTCTTGCTCTGTCACCCAGGCTGACATAACAGAGTCTTGCTCTGTCACCCAGTGGTGTGATCTTGGCTCACCGCAACCTCTGCCTCCCAGGTTCAAGTGATTCTCCTGCCTCAGTCTCCTGAGTAGCTGGGATTACAGGTGCCTGCCACCACGCCTGGCTAACCTTTTTGTATTTTTCTTTTCTTTTCTTTTCTTTTTTTTGAGACTGAGTTTCACTCTTGTTGCCCAGGCTGGATTGCAATGGCGCAATCTTGGCTCACCACAACTTCTGCCTCCCGGGCTCAACTGATTTTCCTGCCTCAGCCTCTCAAGTAGCTGGGATTACAGGCATGTGCCACCATGCCTGGCTAATTTTTATATTTTTATTAGAGACAGGGTTTCTCCATGTTGGTCAGGCTGGTCTCGAACTGCCACCTCAGGTGATCTGCCCACCTCGGCCTCCCAAAGTGCTGAGATTACAGGCGTGAGCCACCGCGCCCAGCCTACTTTTTGGTATTTTTTGTAGAGACGGGGTTTCATCATGTTGGCCAGGCTGGTTTCAAACTCTGAACCTCAAGTGATCCAACCGCCTCAGCCTCCCAAATATTGCTAGGATTACAGGAGTGAGCCACGTGCCTGGCCTTATTAATTGCTTATAATTTTTTATTTATTTGAGACAGAGTCTAGCTCTGTTGCCAGGCTGGCTAGAGTGCACTGGTGTGATCCTGGCTCACTGCAACCTCTGCTTCCTGGGTTCAAGTGATTCTCTTGTCTCAGCTTCCATGTAGCTGGGACTACAGGCACATGCCACCACGCCCAGCTAATTTCTGTATTTTTAGTAGAGAAGGCGTTTCACCATGTTGGCCAGGATGGTCTTGATCTCTTGACCTCGTAATCCACCCACCTCGGCCTCCCAAAGTGCTGGGATTACAGGCGTGAGCCACCGCGCTTGGCCTACTTTTTTTTTTTTTTTTTTTTTTCTGGGTTGGAGTCTCGCTCTCATTGCCCAGGGGCTGGAGGACAGTGGCTCAGGTCACTGCAACCTCCACCTCCCGGGTTCAAGCTATTCTATTGCCTCAGCCTCCCCAGTAGCTGGGACTACAGGCACCCGCCACCACACCTGGTTAATTTTCTAATTTTTTTTGTATTTTTAGTAAAGATGGGGGTTTCACCGTGTTAGCCAGGATGGTCTCGATCTCCTGACCTCATGATCTGCCTGCCTTGGCTTCCAAAAGTGCTGGGATTACAGGCTTGAGCCACCGCACCTGGCCCTAATTACATGCTTTCTAAGTAGGCCTCAGGCTTCCGCTTGTGGGCAGAGAACTTCTCTTGTTTATTTTAGCTTCTTCACAGATGTGTACCAGGTATCCACTAGGGGCTCAATAAATGTCGAATTAATAATGAACGTGTGAATAAACAAAAAAATCACTAATCAGTCATTTTTTTTGAATGCTTATTTTTGAAAATGCACTTTAAGAGTAAATGTTTTTTTTTTTAAATAGAAAGAATAAGATCTAGTACTTGATAGTACAACAGGGTCACTATAGTCAATAATTAAATTGTACACTTTAAAATAACTAAAAGTATAATTGAATTGTTTGTAATACAAAGGATAAATGCTTGAGAGGATGGATACCTCATTTTCCATGATGTAATTATTACACATTGCATGCCTGTATCAAAACATCTCATGTACCCCAAAATATATACACCTATTATGTACCCACAAAAAGTAAAAATAAAAAATTTTTAAAAAGTAAATGTTTTTTTTTTTTTTTTTTTTTTTTTTTTTTTGAGACGGAGTCTCGCTCTGTCGCCCAGGCTGGAGTACAGTGGCCGGATCTCAGCTCACTGCAAGCTCCGCCTCCCGGGTTTACGCCATTCTCCTGCCTCAGCCTCCCGAGTAGCTGGGACTACAGGCGCCCGCCACCTCGCCCGGCTAGTTTTTTGTATTTTTTAGTAGAGACGGGGTTTCACCGTGTTAACCAGGATGGTCTCAATCTCCTGACCTCGTGATCCGCCCGTCTCGGCCTCCCAAAGTGCTGGGATTACAGGCTTGAGCCACCGCGCCCGGCCAAAAAGTAAATGTTTTTAAAAATTACTTTTAAAAAGTAAACGTTTATTTCAAAAGCTCTTTAAGACACTGAGCCTAGACTGTAACACAATAGGTGCTCAATAAATGTTTTTTGAATAAATACCTAATACTCAGACATTGCAAGTACTTTCAATTTATTGTCACCTTTCAACCTGAGGCCCTTGTAACTCTGGAAGTAAAGAAAGCCACATGATAAACAAAGGCACATCTTTTTCAGGTGTAAATTGCTTAAAGCTTTTACAGCTATTTAAACGAGAGGCAAAATAAAACATTCATATTAGTTTTAAAGAAAAACATCTTTCTTCAAATGTATTTTTTGTTTTTGAGAGCTTACTTGGGGCTGTATCTTCAGACTCTGTGTTTAATGTTATCTTTCCATTGGCTTTATGAGTGCTTTGCAGGAAAAGTCCAAGAAGTAGGTACATTTGGTGATTTGTGTTTTACGTATTTAAGGAGAAAATATACCAATCATTAACATCTGTAGAGGGTTCAACTCTAGATAAAGCCACTTTCATATAATCTTTTCTGGGCTTCACTTCTTCCTCCAGACTGGAACACTGGGTAGCTTAAAGTTGTAAAAGCTTCAAGCAATTTACACCTGAGAAAGATGTGCCATTGTTTATCATGTGGCTTTCTTTACTTCCAGAGTTACAGGGGCCTCAGACTGCAACATCACAATAAATTGAAAGTACTTGTGATGTCTGAGTATTAGGTATTTATTCAAAGAACATCCCCATTTTACAGATTAGGAAACAGATTACCAAATGTGGGCTAGGGTCCTCCTGGGAATGGGGCAGGGGGAATGCTTGCTGTTGTTAAAGAAAATTATCCCGACACTTGTTAAACACAATGAATAATTTATTCAAGATTACTACAATAAGGGTCATGACTATTGGAACAGGAGAGAGAAATTGAGCTCAACTCAGAATACAGCAAAGACAGCAAGGGATTTATAGCCAAGGAACAAGCACCGTGTCTGTGAGGGAGGTGAGGGTGGATGGAAAATTACTAACAGGAGACATCAAGGGTAGGGGGATTCTGGCTAAAGGCAGGTCAAGGGCTTCTACAACAAAGGTGTAATATAAGGATTCTAATCCAATATTAAATATCAAGAATTCAAGGGTGATCAGGTGTCCAGGATGGATGATTTAGCACGCTTCTTGCTAACATTTGGGCTCAGCTAGGACACGGAGGTCAACGTTGAGGCCTAAGTGAGAAAGGGCTCAGAAGTACCAAACTAAAGGAGAGCATCTCTGTCCCTGCCTACTCTGACCTCTTTTCCCCCGTTAAACTCAGTGGTAACAATCTGACCTCTTTATTACCTGATACCCATGGAAGGGGTGGGGAGTGACAGGCAGCCGGTGCTCCAGGATCGTTGGGTAGGGAGCCTAGCTCTCTGAAAGCAGCAATGCCTAGTGGGGGTACGGAGGCCGAGTTCGGAGACCACCTGAGTAATTGCGGTCCAGACCAAAGCCCCCTGGATCGGAACCGGAGCTACCCTCACGCCCCGCCCGGCTGCCGGGAGCCGCACTTCTGGGCGGATGCCGCCGGTCGGGAGGGACGAGGCTGACGGCGCTGATTGGCTGACCGCCGCGGCCTGGGGTTCCCCGGCCCCGCCCCTGCTGCGCTCCCCTTGCCCGCGAGGCCGCGCGCTGTCCGGTCCTGCGCTGCCCGGCAGGAGAGGGCTGGACCTCGCGTTCCTCCTCCCTACCGGTCCCCATCCTTAAAGCGCGACTCTGAACGCCCCGCCTGTGGGAGAGGGCGCCCGGGAGTAACCGGGGCAGGCCGGGGCCGGCCGAGGAGGTCCTGAGGCGACCGAGCTGCAGCGGCTGGCACACGAGCGCCTCGGCACTAACCGAGTGTTCGCGGGGGCTGTGAGGGGAGGGCCCCGGGCGCCATTGCTGGCGGTGGGAGCGCCGTCCGGTCTCATCCCGCCCTCAGCTGCTCTCCTCCTCCGGCTGGGAGGGGCCGTAGCTCGGGGCCGTCGCCAGCCCCGGGCCTGGGCTCGATAATCGAGGGCCTCGGCCGCTGTCCCGCAGCTCAGTCCATCGCCCTTGCCGGACAGCCAGGGCAGAGACCATGTTTGACAAGACGCGGCTGCCGTACGTGGCCCTCGATGTGCTCTGCGTGTTGCTGGGTACGTACGCGCCGCCGGCCCGAGGGGCGTGTGCGCCCGGGCGGGGACGGCTGTCCCAGGAGGGCTTTAGCGCAGAGCTGCCACGGGCAGCTGGGGTGTCTTGCCTGACGCGTGCGCCGCTGCGGGGCGACACACGGGGGGCGGCTTCTGCAGCCGAGGGACCCCGCTTTGCAGCCTGCACCCCGGCTCCCGCGTGCCCGCCGCTGTCTGTCGCCCGCCGGTGCGCTGAGCCCACCCGTGCTTGGACGCTGTTCACGCCTTTGCGCTCCATGCCTTGCTCCTGTTCTCTGTTTTCATTTCCACTCTAGCAGAGCAGGGTGGGCTCCTCCCCTCTGTACTGTGGAGAAGCCTGGTCACTGGAGTGACCAGTAACGAAACTGGAGATTTGATGCACAGGGGATTCTTAGTAGCAGGCACCAGTGCCTGATATATCGTGAGAAGTTTAATATTTCGGCTACAAAAGGCTAGAACGTTCCTAATTAGAAGGTGTTGCCAGGATGTAAATTGTCAGGTTGCAAGTAGGGATGAGCACACCAAGTTTTTGCGTATAGGTCTGAAGAGGCTTTGGGGGTGGGGGAGGGCGCGGTACCCCAGACCTACTGTTTCCTTGTCTGCACATACCTTGCCATGGTGTAGCTTTCCATCTCTTGTGACAGTCCCGCAAAGAGCAGTAGACATTCTTTGGCTGCAGCAGATTTCGCATTGTCTTACTGATTGGAAGAGTTCAGTTCTGAGGCTTCTGGTTGCCAGTTACTCCTTTGTTCTGAAGAGAAAGAATTGGAATCATTTGGATAAGGGATGGGCGTTGGAAGGAGTAGCTTTCACCTTTTATGTATTGTGTAAGGTAGTTATACTGTGAACTATTTATGTGTGATGGAAAAAACAAAAACAAAGCAAGAGCTGCTGGAGGTTTGGATAGTCCTACTTATGTTGAAGTAATCAGAATAGTAGTAGTATTGGCAAGTTCTCAGGGTGAGAGATCTGTGGCTTTAGCCTCCTAGATGAAAGTCTGCATAATGGTTTCTCGGTGACAGGAGATTCCCTCGGTTTTAATCCAGTAGTTCCTGGTTATTACACTCTCCAGTTTCCAACCGGACTATTTAGGCCCTTGGAATCTTGTGGAATTCTTATAAATTCTGTTACCTGGTTTTGTTGTTGTTGTAAGGAAAAATTCCATTTTGTGTGTGTGTGTTTTTTTTTGAGACAATCTTGCTTTGTCATCCAGGCTGGAGTGCAGTGGCGTTATCTCGGCTCACTTGCAACCTCTGCCTCCTGGGTTCAAGTGATTATCCTGCCTTGTCCTCTCTAGTAGCTGGGATTGCAGGCACCTGCCAACACGCCCGGCTAATTTTTCTGTTTTTAGTAGAGACAAGGTTTTCTCCATGTTGGTCAGGCTGGTCTCGAACTCCTGACCTCAGGTGATCCGCCTGCGTCAGCCTCCCAAAGTGTTGGGATTACAGGTGTGAGCCACCGCACTGGGCCCTAAAAGTGTATTTTGTTACCTGTTAATATGAAGCTTCCTTGTTTACCAAGACGCTTCCTGTTTAGGTCCACAGTGAGTTTTAGGAATTAAGTTTAGGAAAGGGGAACACAATTTTGGAACACTGCCTTTTTTTTTTTTTTTTTCCAGCTCTGTCTGTCGCCCTGGCTGGAGTGTGGTGGCGCGATCTTGGCTCACTGCAACCTCCACCTTCTGGGTTCAAGCAGTTCTCTGCCTCAGCCTCCTGAGTAGCTGGGATTACAGGCACCCACCACCATGCCTGGTTGACTTTTGTATTTTTAGTAGAGACGGGGTTTCACCATCTTGGCCAGGCTGGCCTTGAACTCCTGACCTTGTGATCCACGCGCTTCGGCCTCCCAAAGTGCTGGGGTTACAGGCATGAACCACCGCGCTCAGCTGAACACTGTCTTTATAAAAACACAGTCCTTTCAGATGTCGGGACTTAATAATTAAATATATTCAAATTTATTTGCAACAGAAAATTACCTTTCATAGAAATGTTAAATTTAAAAATATATTTTAACTTATACTTGATTCATTGGAACTTTGTTAAACTTTGTTTATATTTTAGTGAAAGGAGAGGAAAATGTTCGATCAGAAAAAAATCAGTATATTTCTAATGTATTGAATATTAGCTTATCATTGCCACATATTGTGCACTATCAGAATTACATATCATCTTCCTCTTTTCCTACTGTGGGAGTTCGATCAATTTGTAAAACAACATGATGTTTTTTTCTATGGGTCAAACACTGATTAGGATGGGTGAAACATAATACTGCTCTAAGGTAGGTTAAGCTAATGGTATTAAACACAAGGCCATATGGTAGATCTGCAATTAAAAAAAAATACATATAACGGAGGAACTGACATGAAGTACAATTTTATAAATTATGGGTTGTTGTAGCCTGTAGTTTTAACATGATACAAACATCACATAATTATCCTATAAAGGTTAATTTCATTGCTAAGTTGACCTGACAGTTGCAGGAGTAGGATGGCTCTCAGTAAGATAAAATTGTGTTTTTGGTGGTTTTGGAAAAAGCTTGCTTTGAGGACTTACTTGTTTTAGGAAAAGGCATTTGATCTATTTACAACATTATTTTTGTATTACTGGCATTTCTTTTAAAGTAATTCAGTATATTATCAATATAAGCTCAGAATTTCCTTTTCCTAAATAGAAAGTGACCTATTTTACTGGCTTTTAAAAATGTAAGATTACATTTAACAACATCAGCTGTCCATTACAAACAGCAGTGAAGGAGAACAGTGGTGCAGGAGATAAAAAACTTTTTCACGCTTACTTTTGGAAGACACATGTTATATAGCAAATGCACCTTTCTGGTGGAGTCTGTTATATTAAATTTGATTTGGATTCATTTTACTGACAGCAGGAAATTGGTAGCCTAAAATCATGATAGCTTGAAGAGGAGTTTCAACCTGGCATAAATTTCCTTTTTCTGTGGAGAATCCACAGGTAAGAATTGACTGTTAGAATAGAAAGATGATTAAGCACTTCGTAAGTGCAGGGTTATGTGAAAGTGGTTCATAATTATAATGTGAATACATTCCAGATTCTGTTAATGACCACCTCAACATCATACAGTATAGCCATTTTAATATGATGATGTTACGTGAACCTGTTATACAACTACTTTATAATTTTACTGAGAGTGATGTGTTGAAGTGATCATTAAACATGCCTTATGTGTGCGTGTGTGTGTATATATATGTTTCTGTCCCTATGTCATCTTTATCATCAGTGTGAAACACGATTTCCTCTATATACATGTTCAAATTATTAGTTCCTTAAGTGGATCTGGTAAATTCTTGGAAAAAGAATGAGAATTTTGAGAGGTAATGTATATGTGATTCCTTTCTGAAATGGAACATAGTCTTGCCATCTGTCTTTGTTTCTTTTTATGATGTGTTCTGTGACTGTAGAACAGGCCATATACGTTATCTGAGTGCATGAGAAAAGCTCTACAGAGAATGGTGGTAGGCTGGTATGAAAGGGGCGATGTTTTAGCCCAGTGTATTAAACCATATCATGAATACAACTTATTAGTGTTTAATTGCTAAGGGTCATTTCAGATTTTAGCCACTATGGCATTAGGCTGCCAATTAATGGACCCTGAGTCCATTAATTTGTTCAGTGCATATTGATTGAAGGCTAGCTTTGTGGCCAGTACCATGTTAGGGTTCTAGGGATACAAAGATGAATAAGATAATCCCTGCCCTAAAGGGCTCAAAGTCCAATGAGGAAGAAATAAAAAAGAGGTTATAATACATCATGATAAGTATGATAATGGACGTTTGGAATATGTTCCCTTTGTGCAAAGAGAAGGGCCTTGTCTAAGATCTGCTTCACTGTAGATAAATGACTTGTCTGTTTACTCTTAGAGATGCAGAAAGGTCAGAAGTTACCTGGAATTACTTGTAGCTTCTTCTTTTTTTTTTTTTCCTTTTCCAACTTGATACAGGGCGGTAGGAACCCAAGTAAGTACCAGGGTTTATGACTTATTTGCAGGCAGCCCCACAATATCTAAATTTAGATGGAACTGACAAAACTTTGATTCCATGTACCTGTGTTTTGCTGTTTGACAATCATTTAGAATATCTTTCTGTGCTGTGTGTGTTCCATTTGCCCTTCCAAATCTTTTCTCCACTCTGCTCTGTGGCTCTGGGAAATGAATTCCATGGGCTACATCAACTGATCGCTTCCTTTTTGGTTTCAGATTAGCTTTGCCCAGTGTGAGGGACATCAGAAAGGATCTCCCTAAGAGCTAGTTCCCTCTTGCTGGATTTAGTGTTGCCAAAGCTGTTCTGTGAGTAGTTCACGGCTTGTATTCAGTAATGGCCCTCTGCCAGACACCTATAGTTACACATCTTTCTGGGTTCTGATAACCCTTCCCTAGCCCATTTAGACCTGGAGATGATAATGGCTTCCTGATGTTGCTAACCTGAAGATATACCACCATCTTTTTGCTGTTTTCCCTAAACCCTCCCTGTACCTTTTGAAATGGTTCCTTCATTAAGTTTTCTTGAATACTTCATTTGAGTATGCTGTTTTTCTTGCCAGGACCGTACTGATAATACCCATCTATGTCTAAAACGGATTTGAGGTAGCTTTCCTTTTTGCATTAAACACCAATTACAGTATCCTTAATGGCAAATGCAAACAGGGGCCCATGGGCTGCTATGTTGGCTTTCTTGAGAGGGAAGGGGTTATGGTTCCCTCAGCATGCTCCAAATGTGGTATCATCATTATGCCAAATCAGAGTCAATGGGTGTAGAGTAAAATCTGGTGGCAAAAACATTTGCAGCCAACGCTAGGTGGTTGCAGGGTCCCTGTTGCTTGTTTTACCCCAGTCATTATCTCAAATACTGATGTCATTTGTTATTACCATAATGCTGACATAATTTTACCCCTTAAGGATGCTCCTAAAGAGCAGTCCCTTTGTTAAGGCTCAATCTGGGTGCCTTCCTCAAAGGGGGAAAAAACAAGTATTTTGGGAAGAGTCTCACTTGCTAAATAGTCTCCAGCATTTTGTGCCTTCCCTTTTCTTGTAAGATTTATTTGTTCATTCACTCATATTCAGTACACATTTGTTAACTGTATCATAGGTGCTGGGCAGTGTGTTAGGCACTGAAGATAAAAATAAGTAAACAAATAGGACACGGTGCCTGTCCTGACCACTTGCTGTTTTCTTTTGTTTAACTTCTATTAGGAAACTTATTTTGCTTCTGCAGAAAGTTTACTGGTTTTTCTGTTTTTTGTTTTTTTTTTCCCTCTATTCTAGTCACAGAGAGAGGGAAGGAATCTCAAATAATGAACAAATATTTGTCAAAATGGCATATTTTTGGGTCAGTCTAGAATCCTGTTGCAAGGCTTTTTCTTTCTTTAAATGGGTAGTTTTGGAACAAAAGCAGAGGCCTGGAGGAAATTGCTGCTGTTTGGCTGTCGTTGGTTTTATTTAGCTGAGTTTTAACTTAAATTTACCTTACTTGGAATAAAGTATAGAAATGTTCAGAAAACTTTCCCCTTATAGATTTTATGAAATGTAAATTCTTCCTTTATATTCTCTTTGAGTTACATCCTTTGAAAACTCAAGAATGTACTATAGATCTTTGTCACTCTCTTTCTCATTTAGTCATTTTGGGCTGAGCTCTACCAAACTTTCCGATGTGTTACTCAGTTTGGGGAATTATTCTGATTCTTTTGGTTAAGAAATTTAAGGTTAAAATTGTCAATGTTTGCCATATTAAAAAAAAAAAAAAGAGAGAAGTTGGCTGCAAAAGTCACTAAACTCCCAGATTTTGAGTGAACTGATTAACATGTAATTTCAGTTTTTATGGAAAAAATTTGGAATGTTGTCTACTTCCTCCTAATTTAGGTGCCTTAATTCAACATTTGAAATGGAAATATACAGTCTGTACAATCAGCTAATTAGGGATTATAGAGATACTGTCTTGTCTCTTTTCTTCTTTTCAAAAAAAAGCATTTGCCATCCAGAGATTATGAATGGTGATTACAAGTAGCATTCTTATCTTTCTATCCTTCTTTCTTCTTTTACCTTCTTTTTCATTGTCACTCCTTCCCCCTGCACTGTACTTCCCTTCCTTCTGCTCATCTTCCCTTCAGTCTTCTTGCTGTTTAGGTTTAATGTGCAAATGGTTCAGGTAGGTTGCCTTTTTACTCAACTGAAACTAGTCTAAAATTGGGGGCCAGGCATGGTGGCTTATGCCTGTAATCCCAGCACTTTGTGGGACTGAGGTGGGGGGGATCTCTTGAGCCCCAGAGTTCGAGACCAGCCTGGGCAACATCGTGAGACCCCATCTCTATTTTTTTAAACAAACAAAAATTATAAAATTGGGAATGTCTTGTTCCTTATAAACTATGAAAAACTAGTCTGTATTTTTCTTTAAAATGTTAGGTAGCATAGTCTAGTGATGGACTGTGGATTCAAATTTTAACTCCTCTATTGAACTGTGTGACCTTGGGAGAGTATTCTCTTTGTGCCTGTGTTCTTTAGTTATATAATGAAAGTACCTATGGTTATCTTAAATGAGACTTAAATGAATCAATATGTAAAGTGCCTTGCACTTAATATGCATGATGTATATTTGTCAAGTAAAATAATTCTCTATAATCCTACTACCTGTAACATAATAATTATATTAGTAGAAATAACATCAACTAGTTTCGTATTAGGGACAAAAACACAAACTTTAAAATGTTTCTCATGAGTACTCATGGAATGCTTTTGAAACTTAGTGTTTTATTAGTTATGTGTGAAAGCCACGTACATGATTTATAAGTAGTGGTAATTCCAGCCATGGTGAAAATTGATCTGTATAGGTCTGTGGTGGAGTGTAATTAAACAAATGGAAAAACTGTTATTTTATACAGTGATAAGTCCTGAATTTCAGCGTACTCCAGAAAGTGGAGTCAGCTACACTCTAGTCACCTTTTTATTGCCGAGGTCTTGGGAATGATTACTCCACTTTAGAAAAGTAGGGTTAATATTCCTAAAACTTTTTTTTTTTTTGGGACGTAGTTTCACTCCTGTCGCCCAGGCTGGAGTGCAATGGCATGATCTCGGCTCACTGCAACCTCTGCCTCCCAGGTTCAAGCGATTCTCCTGCCTCGGCCTCCTGAGTAGCTGGGATTTACAGGTGCCCACCACCACGTCGAGCTAATTCTGCTAAAAAGAGATGGGGTTTCACCATGTTGTCCAGGCTAGTCTGAAACTCCTGACCTCAGGTGATCCACCTGTCTTGGCTCTTAAAGTGCTGGGATTACAGGTGTGAGCCACCGCACCTGGCCCAGTATTCCCAGAACTTTTCAGTGACCTTAATTATACTTCCTCATTTGTATAAATTCTATTATTTGAATTGCTCTTTGCAATTAAACAGGCAGCAAGGAAAAACTGTTGTGTAATACTTCTCTATATCCTCTCTCCCTCTAAACCAAGCTTGTCCGACCCATGGCCGGGCTGCATGCAGCCCAGAATGGCTTTGAATATGGTCCAACACAAATTCGTAAACTTTCTTAAAACATTATGAGATTTTTTTGCAATTTTTTTTAAGCTCATTGGCTGTTGTTAGTGTTAGTGTGTTTTATATGTAGCCCAAGACAATTCTTCTTTCAGGGTACTCCAGGGAAGCCAAAAGATTGGACACTGCTGCGTCTAAACTCTGTTTTTCAAACATTGTGACATATGTTAAACTCAAATTGTTTTTAAAGTTGTGTGAGCACAATGTAGTTTTAAAGTATTTGACATTGCATCTTTTATTTATTTATTAAGCACACATTATTTGCTGTAATACAATGCCAGGAGCTGGAAATACCACTGTAAAAAAGATAAGATCTCCATACCAGTGTATATAAGACAATTACAGATGTTTGTAAAGGCTATGACAGAATTAAAGCAAGATTATAAGAAAGTTAGACTTTTGGGTACAGCAGTCTCAATGAAGGCTCTCTGAAGAGGGAATATTTGAATTGAGAGGTATTGAACTTGAGATTTAAAGAAGAAAATGAGTCAGCCCTGGAGGAGCTGGGGGAAAATTCCAAGCATAGGGAGGAGCAGGTGTTGAGGGCAAAAGGAGAAAAGGGCATTTTGTCACAGAAAAGAGGCCAGTGTGTCTGGAATATGGTATGTATCAATGGTATTTTTAATAGTGAATTTTGTGACTTTTATTTCTAAATGCCAGAATGGATAAAAATAACAACTGACATTTATTTAGTGCTCTCTAGGCTTGGTGCAGCCAGTGCAGTCTCTCAACTCTCTCAGGAGCTTGGTCATCTGCATTCTGTAGATGACGGAAGTGAGGGCTGGGGAAGTTGGGAAACTCACCCAGGGCAACCCAGCTAACAATGGTATAGTCAGGAATTGGGAAGTGCATTTTTGAGGATTATAACTTCTGAATGCAGAGTAACTAGTGTGTATTTAGGAAAGGTTGTAATAAATGGAGAGGGTGAAGTGGGGATGGTTGATGAGTACAAAAAAATAGGTAGAATGAATAAGATCTAATATTTGATAGTACAGCAGAGTGATTATAGTCAATAATAATTTAATTGTACATTTAAAAATAAACAGTATAATTGGATTGTTTGTAGCACAAAGAATAAATGGTTGAGGTGATAGATATCCCATTTACCCTGATGTAATGATTATGAATTATATGCCTTTATCAAAATATCCCATGTACCCCATTTATACGTATATTTACTATGTACCCACAAAAATTAAAAGTAAAAAAAGAAATTGAGAGGGTGAGAAAGGCAAGATTGTGGGAATTCATTGTCTATAAAAACAATGATTATTGGACCGGGCGCGGTGGCTCACGCCTGTAATCCCAGCATTTTGGGAGGCCGAGGTGGGCGGATTATGAGGTCAGGAGATCGAGACCATCCTGGCTAATACCGTGATACCCCATCTCTACTAAAAATAAAATTAGCCGGGCGTGGTGGCGGGCGCCTGTAGTCCCAGCTACTTGGGAGGCTGAGGCAGGAGAATGGCGAGAACCCGGGAGGCGAAGCTTGCAGTGAGCTGAGGTTGCACCACTGCACTCCAGCCCTGGCGACAGAGTGAGACTCCGTCTCAAAAACAAAACAAAACAAAATGATTATATTAGGTGGCTTAAATATTTTGTAACTATCTTAGTTTTATGTTTAGTTATGATGTAGTTTTGAGTCAGTTTCTGTTTACCATCTTGAGTATATCTGCTGTGTAAAAGAGGCACTTTAAAGTTGAGACCAGTGGCTTCTACCTGTAATCCCAGCACATTGGGAGGCCGAGGCAGGAGTATTGCTTGAGGTCAGAAGTTGCAGGTTGCAGTGAGCTGTGATTGTGCCACTGCACTTCAGCCTGGGCGACAGAGCGAGACTCTGTATCTTTAAAAACAAAAAGAAGAGGCACTTCAATATTTCATATCTCAGTCTCCCAATAACTATTAAGCACTAGCAATGAGGTTGTATCATACTGGAGGATGTAACTAATTTCCCCTATTCAGTAACATGCTCACAGACTTTTACTTCAAACAGCATTGTTGTTGCAGGCATTCCTTTCAGGTTTTCACAGGAAAGGAAGATCTTTGTCTTTGCCTGTGTTTCAAATGAATCATGTATGGAGTTCAGAGTGACCTTTGGTAATGCATTCTAGCAGATATAGTTAGAACCTCGTGATTTAGTCCTCAGTTGTCACTGCTTGGAAATGTTTCCTGAGTCTTTTTCAGGGTGGGGTGTCCGGGAAAATGACATATAGGAAATGTGTAGCGGATGAGCCCTTCAGTTAATTGGCAGCTTATTACGCCAGATTCTGCCTTGCCTTTTGGTTCATTTGTGTCAGTAGTAGGAGAGATGGGTTTGCTGCTGGGTGCTAGAGAGGTAAATGAGTAGAGAAGAAAGCTGTTATCTATTGAATCTCTAGTATATGCCTTTGGTAAATGTTTTACATTAACTCATGTAATCATCACAGAACTCTGAGGTACGTGGTATTAGCCTCATTTTATGTACTACCTACCACTGGAGATACCAAAAATAGGTACACATTTTTCAATCAAGGGAAAAATATAACCCATGGGTTTTTAATAGCTTATTACTTATGGTGGAAGACAGACTCAGGAAAAATGATAAAACTGTATAATGTTATCGAGTGCCTGTTAGCGCTGAGATTACTACGAATGAGTGAGACAGGGGTCTCCATCCTCGAAAGGTACATAGAGCTTTGGAAGGTGAGTTAGGCAGGTATTTTAATCAAGTCTTTTTTTTTTTTTTTTTTTTTTTTTTGAGACAGAGTCTCACTCTGTTGCCCAGGCTAAGCGCAGTGGCATGATCACAGCTCACTGCAGCCTTGACCTCCCAGACTCAAGTGATTTTCCCAACTCAGCCTCTGTGAGTTGCAAGGACTGCAGGTGTGCACCACCATGCCTGGCTAATTTCTTTTTCTTTCTTTTCTTTTTTTTTGAGAGAGAGACTCGCTCTGTCACCCAGGCTGGAGTGCAGTGACTCAGTCTCAGCTCACTGCAACTTTGCCACCCGGGTTCAAGCGATCTTCCTGCCTCAGCCTCCCGAGTAGCTGGGATTACAGGTGTGCGCCACCATGCCTGGCTAATTTTTGTATTTTTAGTAGAGACAGAGTGTTCACCATGTTGGCCAGACTGGTCTTGAACTCCTGACCTCAAGTGATTTGCCCACCTCAGCCTCCCAGAGTGCTGGGATTACAGGTGTGAGCCACCGCTCCCAGATCTGGCTAATTTTTGATTTTTCTGTAGATGCAAGGTCTCACTCTGTTGCCCAAGTTGGTCTGGAACTCCTGGACTCAAGTGATCCTCCTGCATCAGCCTCCCAAAGTGCTGGGATTACAGTTGTGAGCCATTGTACTGGGCCGGGAGTCTATCTTTATTTCAAAACAATTTCCCCTGAAACCATTGCTGCTGTTGCTATACAGCAGAGATAATGTAAACCTTTGGGCACATTACTTTTGGCTACTGCTAAATTCCGAAATAATTCCTGTAGATAGTTCAGAAGGATATGAATCTATCCACATTAATAGGTGAAAACACTCTAATATGGTTGCTTAGGAAGTGTATCACCATTCAGATACTTGTTATATGAATGACAGGGCAATAGACTTGAGTCAGCCATTCTTCCAGGGTTTAAAGTCTAGCTCAATCTATTACTAATTGTGTGACATTGGGTAGGTCACCTTAACTCTTTGAGTTTCCTCATCTAATGAGGAAAGAGATGATGCTAATAGTGTCTTTCTCATAGTGCTGTGAAATTAGATGAGATAATGCATGAGACGATGTATGTGAAGTGTTTAACATAGTCCTGGCCTGCATAATGTTTTTGCTGCTGCTGTTATGATCATTATTAAGCTAATAAGCCAATTTTGTACCACTGACACAGTCTGCTATTTAAATGTGATTTCATGTGTCGGTGACTTTTTTTTTTGTTTGTTTAGTTTGTCCTAGCTGCAGTTTAAACAGCATTGAAGTCAGAACCTGGTTTGTATTTCAGTTCCTAGTGCCCAGATCATGGTGGGAAATGTTTTGATTACCTCTAACCTATTTCTTTCTGGAATCAGATACCTCAGATCTTCTAATTGTACTTCTAGGTGTACTTCTAGGTGAACAGTATTCCCTCAGCTCATAGGCAAGGTACCTAAATGAAGTTCTTGGTTGGAGAGAGAACAGCAAACTAGAAATACAAATAAATAAAGATGTGTGTGAGGTGGGAATGGCATGGTTTGGATAGTAATAATTTCTCTTAGTTCTCAGCTCCTAAAACATGAAGATTTTATTTCTTGAATATAAACTTGTCAAGAGCTAACTTAAAGTACAGGTTGAATGAGCTAAACATTGCCGCTTGTCATCATAACTTCTTTTGATGAATAATTTATTCCTTATTTTTTCTGTAGAGTTTAAGAAATAGGTGTATGTAATGATTACAGTCATTTACGGTGTTCTGGGATTGTCCTAATTTTAGGTAACTGTCTTCAGAAAGGTAGCTTGTTAAATAGATGATTAAATGTAATTAAAATTCATACTTTTATACTTTTTTATTTTTATTTTTTGAGACAGAGTTTTGCTCTTGTCCAGGCTGGAGTGCAATGGTATGATCTTGGCTCACGGCGACTGCCGGCTCACTGGTTCCAGTGATTCTCCTGCCTCGGCCTCCTGGTAGCTGGTATTACAGGCACCCACCATCATACCCAGCTAAATTTTTGGATTTTTAGTAGAGATGGGGTTTCACCATGTGGGCCAGGGTGGTCTCGAACTCCTGACCTCAGGTGATCTCCCCACCTTGGCCTCCCAAAGTGCTGGGATTACAGTGTGAGCCACCATGCCTGGCCACTGTTTTCTTAAAATTTTTAAAAAACACACTTTTAAGAGAATATCTCTGATCTGGAAAGTATCACTAGCATAGTTACGCAGTGTAGCAGAGGCAAGTGACATTTGTTGTATTTTACTGTTTTTCAAAGGGCTTGGATAAGAGACAGGAGTTTTAAATGTGCTCCTTTCCAACTATTGTCTCTGCCTAACCCAGTAGCCACTTGGAGAAAAGGTTTCTTAAATTGTGATGTTATCAAAACTTGTTAGGCAGGTTATGGATAATGCTCAACTTTATGGCTAGTGTGGATATCTATATTAAAATTTACTTTATGTCCCACAGTATGGATGAAATTCTCAGTGTTGCTGTTGAATATAGTCTAATTATTAACCAAATCTGAAAACCAGTAATTACCCTCTGTGAAGTTTTTTTTTTATGGATTTCCCCCCTTTCCTCAGGATTTGGCATTGTAAATGTTTTTTTAGTGAGTGGAATTTAGTTTGAACCTTTTATGTAAGAGTTCAAAGTGTGATCTACTAGTAAAAACAGTTGGTTTGGAAGTCAGATTCCAGTCTTGCCTCTGCTGTTCTCTGTGATCTCATGGACAAGATCCTATGGCTGCTTCATTTACTGATTGTAAATTATAATGAGAATGATGTATTCCTTGTTTATCTCTCAGGATCATAGTAGTAAATGAACCTCAGTTATTAAGGAGAGTCATCTTGCAGCAGTTGACACCAGTGGACTCAGGTAGTAAGACAAAGAGCACATGGTGTTTAAGGGGCTATTTTGAGCAACTGCAGTGGACTTGTGGGAGATCAATTATAAACTTAGCCTGGCTAAGAATGGGGTGAGTGTTGCTGTCAGCAGAAAATAGGAAAAAGTTGAAGACTGAAGTATTTAGAAAGTGGTAATATAGGAAAATGATCCCTGACACAAAGTAGTGTAGGCCTCCTGCCTGGCTTTGGTTACATATGTTTCTTCTGATAAAAAAGGAGGCAAAGATGAGAGTAGGAAAACGAAAATTAAAAAATGAAAAAAGGCCGGGCTGTGGTGGCTCATGCCTGTAAATCCCAGCACTTTGGGAGGCTGAGGCCCCAGCTGGGTGTCAATTTTTTTTTCTTATCAACATTATAATGAAATGAGGTTTTTCAAGGAGCTGCTGTATGAGACTAACCCAGAATAATTTTTCAAATTACCAGATTTAATGAATCAGAATTTCTAAGAAATATGCTGGATAATCTAAATACTTAACAAGCTTCTCAGGTGATTCTTCTCATTAGGGAGATTTGGGAAATTTCTAGATGAGTGCTTCTCTAGCGTTAATGTGCATAGGAATCACCTGGGGTGTTGTTTAAAATGCAGTTTTAGGGCTGGGTGCGGTGGCCCATGCCTGTAATCCCAGCACTCTGGGAGGCAGAGGCAGGCACATCATGAGGTCAGGATTCTGACCAACATGGTGAAACCCCGTCTCTACTAAAACTACAGAATTAGCTGGGTGTGGTGGCTCATGCCTGTAATCCCAGCCTCCCAGCTGCTCGGGAGGTTGACGCAGGAGAATCGCCTGAACCGGGAGGCAGAGGTTGCAGTGAGCTGAGATTGCGCCACAGCACACCAGCCTGGGCAACTAGAGCAAAACAACGTCTCAACAACAAAAAAGATAAAAGTAAATACTGTCGGTAGCTCTGTTTTTGCCTTTCAGGAGCACTTCTGAAGAGAAGGAGGCTTTTTTGAGAGGAAAGAGGATTAATCATGAGGACATGCTTTGGAAGGGCAGAGTTTGCTGTCCAGTTAAGAGATTGTGGTAGAGATTTTATTTTCAGTTGGATTAAGTCTAGAATCACACTGATAGCAATTTACATTGCCTGAAGTAGGGAATTTGCTCTTTAGGTTGGTCAATTAATTAGGTCCATATTGTAGATTTGCTAGAAAAAGGAGCAACTCACTTGAAGAACTTTGTGGTGGTTGCTCTTATTTCATATCCTCACATGTTTCAAGATTAAGGATGAAAATTGGGCCTGGTGTTATAGCTCACACCTGTATTCCCAGCACTTTGGGAGGCAGAGGTGGGCAGGTTGCTTGAGCCAGGAGTTCAAGACCAGCCTGGGCAACATGGCAAAACCTCGTTTCTACCTAAACAAAACAAAACAAAACAAAACAAAACAAAACAAAATTAACTGGGTTTGGTGGTGCAGGCCTATAGTCCCCAGCTAACTTGGGTGTTGAGGTGGATCACCTGAGCCTGGGAAGGTCAAGGCTGCAATGAGCTGTGATTGTACCACTACACTCTATCTAGCCTGGGTGACACAGTGAGATAGGGTCTTGAAAAAAGTAAAAAAAGAAAATTTGATTTGGAAGATAGTGTAATTTGGTTGAATATTTTGTAAATTAAAGTTGTAGTAAAAGCAGAGGAGTTTGAAATTTTGAACTGTCAAATCAAATAGAATTGTAGCAGAAGTGTTGCTATGAGGCTAGCCATAGACATATTTTAGTGAATTATCTGACATAGTGAATTATAGGAGACTTCAGTGAATTATATGAGATAAAGACATATTAATACTTTCTGCAATGAAGAATGTAAATGGGTACTATTTGAGTGGGCTACCATTATATTTATGTAAGCTCTAACTACCCAAAATAACAGGGAAACAGTGTTGTACCTTTTTAAAGAGCTTAGAATGCTAGGGTGATTCTTACCTTGCAGTTTCAACAGAAGATTTTATATTTTATTAAGACATGAAACAAATTCTCATTCATTTTTATTAATATATAGATATTTTGCAGAATTCTTTTGTGTTCATGGGATGCATAAAGGTTGAGTATGGGCATTGGAAGCATACAGGTCTGAGTTTGAATCTCAGTTCTGTCACCTATTGCTTGAGTAACTCACCTGAGTTCACAACTTAAGTTTCTTTATCTGAAAAGGACTGTGTCTTAATCTGTATGTTCTCCTTGGCATGTGGCCCACTTGGCATAGTGGGCATTTGTTTATTCCACAAATATCTATTGCTCATATACTATGTGCCAAGCACTGTCTTAGGTAATAGAGATACAGGTAATCATACAAATAAATGTGAAAGATGAACCGGTAAGTGTTGTGAAGGAGAAGTATGAGTGTTATGATAGTTTATAATGAGGGGGTCTACGAAAAAGGAGAATGAGGTAGCTTTTAAAAATGATTACTTTTGCTGCAGGGTAGAATCATAGATTAGAGCTAAGAAATAATGGATTTAGGGAGATCAGTTAGGAAGCTGCTGTAACAGTCTAAGTGAGGCAGGTAGTGAGACTAAAGAGGTGGTGGTGATGGTGGTGGAAATGGAGAGTACATTTCGGAGGTATTTGGGAAGTAAGGGATACCTGTCTTGGTGACATGTTGAAGGTGGAGGGTAGGAGAGAGAAATGTCAAGAATAGTTCTGAAGCTTCTGGCTTGTATAATTGAACAGATGTTGGTTCCTGCCAGTTACTGAGGTGGAGTGTGCTAGATGAGAACCTGGTTTGATAGGAAGGGGGATGGGGAGGAGATAGTTTGGTTTGGGGCATGTAAGTTGAAGATGCTTTTGAAATATTTAAGTGGAAGTGTCAAGTTCTTGTTTGGATAATGGTTCTAGAGCTCAGAGTAATGGGCAGACTTTTGAGACTCGTTGGCATATTCATGGTAATTGAAGCTATGAGAATTGATGAAATTTCAGGAAGAAGTTATAAAATGAAAACGGAGGAAGACTTTGTACTGAGCTTTGAGAAACTGACATTTCAGATTGGTTGGAGGGAATTAAGACCACCAAGACTGAGAAGCAATACCTTAAAAGCCAGGAGAGTGTTTCTGGAAAGCCAAGTGGAGAGAGTGGCAATGAGCTACATTCTTCTGAAGCGTCAAACAAGATAAAGACTGGAGAGTGTCCATTGGGTTTAGTTATACAAGATCAGTTGTAACCTTATGTAAAGCCATTTCAGTGGTGAGTTGGAAGCTGAAAGAGATGGATATTGCTGGGTATAGATTATTCTTTGAAAAAGTTGGATTGAGAAAGAAGGGAGAATGTGGTAGCTTAAGGGAGAAGACACTCAAATATTGGCTGAGTGAATACATGTGCAACATGAACCTCCTTTAGAAAAAAGCACAGGCTAGCAGGATCATCTCTGAGGATGATGGGAGGAAGATCTGTTAGGGATATCAAATGAAACACGAATAGTCTGGGATCATAGTTTTTCGTGGCTTCCTATGATGTGCCAGATGAGGGAAGAATAATCTCGCCAGAAGGAGAAATGTCATTTTTAGAACAATGGTATAGGAATTGTTGACCGCCCTTACAGAGAACCCTCATTGCTGAGAATTTGATATATTGTTTTCCAACTATTACCAAGTATAGTGGAAAGAGTCTGGGATTTAGAGCCTGGTATTCAAAATTTCATAATCTGCTTTGATATTTTCTTGTGTTAGGTTGCACAGTTGATTATTTAGTCCTAAAACGCTTCAATTTCTTCATTTGTAAAATGGAGCAAATACTGTCTAGTTCATGGATTTGTTAGGATTAAATGATAATCTGTGTATATAAAGCAGCAGGTATTTAGTAGACAGTCAATAAGCTGATGTCTGCTTGTTTTCTTGCTTCTCATGGTAACAGTTGTTTATTGTGTATTTTCAGCATTATAAGTTTGCTCTTAGCCTCAAAGGAATAATTTGTGGGAATCCTTCCTTCAGCTTATCTTCTGTGTAGAATAACTTGAGTGATACAAGCATACATTTTTGGGGAAATGGAAATATGATTTGCTACTTGTAATAACCAATAAATAAGTGTTTTGCCAGACATTTTTGGCAGGTATGTCTTATATTTGTGTGCCTTTAAAAAAAAGTGTGTGTATTTTAAAGTTTACTAATTTAGATATGCCAATTTGGTAACTTCCTGCCAGAGTAAGAGTTTTTATGTTTTCCTTCTGAGACACACCTTAGTATAACTTTATTTTAGTTTCTGGACCGTTGCCATTTGGCATAACTTCAAACTAGATGTGATGGACCCACATAAATACTTTTAAGATTTAACATTTTTGTTTTTATGGTTGGGGGGATATGAACTTTCAAAACCAGTTGAGGTGTCAGGTCTGGATTTTATTTGGTTGTTTAATTTTTTTTTTTTTTTTTGAGACAAGGTCTTCCTCATTGTTCAGGATGGAGTGCAGTGGTGTGATCACAGCTAACTTGCAGCCTTGACCTCCAGGGCTCAATTTGATCCTCCCACCTCAGCCTCCTGAGTAGCTGGGATTACAGGTGCATGCCACCACACCTGACTAATTTTTGTACTTGTTTCTTTTGTAGAGATGGGGTTTTGTTATGTGCCTAGGCAGGTTTTGCACTCCTGGGCTCAAGCGATCTGCCTGTCTTGGCCTACCAAAGTGCTGGGATTATAGGCATGAGCCATTGTGCCTGGCCATTTAAAATTTTTTGTTTGTATTTTTGATTCTTGAATTTTTTTTCTACACATATTTTGAACACTGAGATAACTAATTATATACCAAAATGACTGAAATGAAGTCAGTCTGATTTCTGTAAGTTTGATTGCTAAAGCAGTATCCTTGAAGGTGTTAAAATGTGCTCTCAATCCCACCCTATACAACCTCTATCTCCCAGGCTGAAGTGCAGTGGCACAAACATGGCTCACTGTAGCCTTGACCTTGTATGCTTAAGCAATCCTCACATTTCAGCCTCCTGAGCAGCTGGAACCACAGATGTGCACTGCCATGTGTGGCTAATTTTTAAAATTTCTGTAGAGTCCTGGTCTCACTGTGTTGTCCAGGCTGGGCTCAGGGGATCCTCTCACCTCTGCCTCCCAAAGTGCTAGGATTACAGGCATTAGCCACCACTCCTAGCCTATGTATGAACCTTTGCAGAAGTAGATTACCCTAGAATTTTTATAAGAACATTAGAATTTGCCGGCTTTATTCAAGAGTTAATACAGGCCGGGCTCAGTGGCTCATGCCTGTAATCCCAGCACTTTGGGAGGCCAAGGCGGGCGGACCACCTGGGGTCAGGAGTTCAAGACCAGCCTGGCCAACATGGTGAAACCCTGTCTCTACTAAAAAAAAAAAAAAAAAAATGAGCCAGGTGTGGTGGCACCTGCCTGTACCCAAATACTCTGGAGGCTGAGGCAGGAGAATCGCTTGAACCCTGGAGGCAGAGGTTGCAGTTAGCCAAGATTACGCCACTGTACTCCAGCATGGGCGACAGAGCAAAACTCTATCTCAAAAAAAAAAAAAAAAAAAAAGTCGATATAGTAGTAATACTATAGTAAACACATACTTGTTATTCTATGGAATATGGGCCTTACTATGGAATAGGAGAAATTATTTCTTTCCCAGTTACTAATAAGGGAGACTTCATTGGTTAAGGGAATTTTGTGGGTGGAATTGCTAAGACTAGAAATCTCATTGTTGGTTCAAAGAGAAAAATAAGTTAACCACGTGTTCTCACCTGAATATAGGATGCTTTGTTTTACAAGCTTAAATAATACCTGGACAAAACTCTACAGGTCACAAGTTCTTTGAAGACTTAATAAACTCTGTAGAAACTATACTTCAAAGAGGAACCTTCTTCTTGATTGACTATCCTGCCTTGTCTTCTGAAATTTATTGGTTTTTGACAAACCTTTGAAGACAGACCACTAAAATACAGTGTTGTTAATATTTGATGAAATGTTCTTGTACATCTGTTACAGATTTTCCCAGTTAAAAATTACTTTTCCATTAGAGGAGCTCCTCATACCTTGTTTTTTTCCCCAGAGGGGTGTGTGTGTGTGTGTGTGTGTGTGTGTGTGTGTGTAGTTTATAATATATTTCACTCTTGACTTTGGAAATATATAGTATTTCATTGTATGGATTTGGCATAATCCACTTTTTAACTCTTAAGTTTTAGACATTTAAACCTTGGATGATATGGAATACTGTCATTAGTAAGTTCTATGTTAGCTTTTTTTCTTTCTTTTTTTTTTTTGAGACAGAGTCTTGCTCTGTCGCCCAGACTGGAGTGCAGTAGTGCGATCTCAGCTCGCTACAACCTCCACTTCCTGGGTTCAAGTGATTCCCCTGCCTCACCCTCCCAAATAGCTGAGATTACAGGCACCTGCCACCACGCCTGGCTAATTTTTGTATTTTTAGTAGAGACGAGATTTCACCATGTTGGTCAGGCTGGTCTTGAACTCCTGACCACAGGTGATCCACCCACCTCAGCTTCGCAAATTGCTGGGATTACAGGCTTGAGCTGCCTTGTACGGCCAGCTTGCTTTCTTCAAAAATATTCTGATTCCTAAAGTTTCTTTCTTTTTTCTTTTTTTGAGACGGAGTTTCGCTCTTGTTGCCCAGGCTGGAGTGCAATGGTGCAATCTCAGCTCACTGCAACATTCGCCTCCCAGATTCAAACGCTTCTCCTGCCTCAGCCTCCCGAGTAGCTGGGATTACAGGCTGCCACCTGCCACCACGCCCAGCTAATTTTTGTATTTTTAGTAGAGTAGGGGTTTCACCATGTTGGTCAGGCTGGTCTCGAACTCCTGACCTCAGGTGATCCACCCGCCTCGGCCTACCAAAGTCCTAGGATTACAGGCGTGAGCCACCGCGCCTGGCCTCCTAATTTTCTAAAATTAACGTGTTAAATTGTTAAAGTCTAAAAAGCCCAGAAAAGAAAATAAGTATCATTAGTAATCTTCTCACCATCATCCAAAGATTACCCCTTTTAACATTTTGGTTGCTTATCTTTCCAGTCCTTTTTAATGTCCATATAGCCACATTTTTTTAAAAACCCATGTTTTAAAAGAAAAAAAAAGTTATGATATTACTGCAAATATACATATATTTTGTAATTTTCAATATAATTGTCTCTGAAATTTTAATGGTTATATGGTATTTCATTGTATGTATTTGGTATAAGTCACTTTGCCCCCATTTTTGGATATTTAGGTTATTTGCAATTGTTGTGCTATTATGCTGTGCACAACATCCTTGTGGAAACTTTGGCATTGTCCATCTTAGACTCTCTCAGTGTGCTCTGTCCTTTTCAGCCTGCTTTTCTCTCTTTTCCAGTAACTCCTTGAACAACATCAGATCAGTTGGACAGATTATTCTTCAAACAATTTACTGACTCTTAGGCATGAATATGCTGGTTTCTGTGAATTCTGGGATTAAAGAGAGATACATAGACACATTTTATTTGCAGAGATAAAGAATTACAATAATAAATTAAGTGTTGTAATAGGTTTATATATGTATAAGGTCCATGGGGGCTCAGAAAGAGAGCAGGGGTTGTGAGGGCAGTAGGCAGGAGAGAAAGATCAGGGAGTAAGCATTTATTAATCCTCTTAATGTGCCAGGCACTAAGTTAGGCACATGACTAGGTTCTTAGTTTGCACCAGTTCTGGGAGGTATTTATTCTTACCAGATGAGGAAACTGAGCTCAAGACAGGTAAGTAGTTTGCCCAAGCTTCCACAAGTAGTAACTGGGAGAAAGCCAGAAGTAAACCCAGCCAGATATACTTGACTACCCAACTCTGTCCAGTACTCCACCCTGGCACACCAAAGGATTGGTTCTACCAGTAGCTAAATAGAAGCTAGAATGGCAAGTAGGCATTAGCTAGGTGGAGGGGGTGGGGTCATTGCATAGAGCATGTCAAGAGGTTTGAAATAGGTATGAGGAGTAGGTGAGATGAGGCTTAAGCTAACATTTAATTGTTGTATTTAAAAAATTTATGTATAGTAATATTTACTCATTTAGTGTATAGTTCTGTGAATTCAGACAATATGGAATTTAGTCCTGTAACCAGATACAATCAAGATACAGAATTGGTCTGTTACCTCCCCAAGTGCCCTCATTCTTCTCCTTTGTAGTCAACTCCTCCCACCAGCCTTGACTTCTGGCAAACAGTGATGTGTTCTCTATCCCATGTGTCATGTAAATGGAATGTCATATAAATGAAATCATGAAGGCTATATGGTATGTAGCCATTTGAGTCTACTCTGTTTCACACAGCACAATGCATTTTTGATTATGTCAACTACTGTGATATGTTACTGTATAGTTTTGCTGTAGGTTTTTGTCCCTTTCTAAATGTGCTTATATCACCTCTAACCCTAGTTCCATGTAAACAGAATGTTTTTTTTTGGCAGAGAAGTTACTAAGTTATAGCTTCAAATACCACGGAAGCCCTAAATAGTTTCCTGATAAGTGGCCAGGAGAAAGTACAATTGAAAAAAATCAGCTTTCTCTCCCATTACCCTTTACCTCAGTTATCTCCTTGCTTTTAGCATATAAAAAACCACGTGGACAGTTTACTACTGATTGTGACCTTTGCCATCTTAAAAGGGAAGAGAAAGGGAACAGCTGTATCATGAGGGAGTGGAAGGAATTAATGTTGTTCTTGGCCAGTTGGCACTGTTTTCTTGTGCCTTTCTGGGAAGGGAACAACAGGTGAGAAGGTTTGCTTTTTGTTTTTGTTAGTGTATAAATAAATAGGTTAACTTGTTTTTTATTTGTGCAGAAATCTGAGAGTCCTTAGTGAAGTAACCTGCCCTAATAGCTCGTGATTTTTTTAAAGCTCATTAAATATATACACAAATTTATTTTAAGTGTCTTAATGAACTAAGCTACTCCAAGGTTGAGGATATTGTAGGTAATTACTGATTTAAAACTACAAATGTAAAAACTATCTTGAGTGTCACTTATATCCTATATCCCAACTGCTTTTTCTCCCTTTTACCCTAATTTTAAGATAAAAAAGATAATGAAGTACTTTTTATAATAAAACCATGTCAGCCACAGAGAGATGGTGACTGTAAGCTAAGTGACCAGAATGTTGGTGCCTCTAAAAGTTGAGGGTGCACTCAACTTTCTGCAAAGAATGTTCTTTGCATTCTTGCCTGCTAACACTTTTCATAACATCTCTGTGAATCACACTCAAATATACTGTACAGTGCTATCACTGATCCCTCTCACCTGCCACCAGGCTCTGCCCCTTCCCTACCAATACCTTGCACAGATTCATTGTCCTGAAGCACAGCTTTCTTGCTCAAGAACCAGTGTTGATTTTTCATTTATTGTTGAAACATACACAAATTGTTTACCTGAAATTGAAAACCTTCATGTAGTTTTGCTTTGCCCAGTCATATTTATTTCTCTTTGTTACTCATTCACCTCTACCTTACTTTAGTGAAATCATCCTGTTTTTAGTTGTCTAACAGCAGATTGAGTTCAGTTACCAATTTTTAAATTCAATTCTAATTCCATTTCCCATTTTAGTTGTTTTGGCTAGTTTTTTTCTACTCTATTAAAAGCTCTAGTTGTTCTCTGCTCTCCTCATTTATCCGACTCTAAAATCTTCTAAAAAGTACCCACTTTATTTAGAACATTTTAGGTCAAATAAATACAGATTGGAATCCTGAGTGCACCACTTAACTATTGAGGCTGACACCCAGTGTACACCTGGATCTTCCCTTCCCCTGCCCATGACTCTTCATTGTCTTGGTCCCTCCTATGGACCTCCCCATGATCCCTCAACTAAAAGTTTGAAGCAGAATCCAGCTCCTTTAGCACCAGCTAGTGTCTGTTCTGAGTGGCCAATGCTGGTACAAGTATGAGTTATTAAATATTTTTAATTTCACCCTGCTTATTATATGTATGATTTTAATTAAGTTACTTGTCCTCTCTGAGCACTCCCTGATCTTTAAAACGGGGATAATAATACCTGTTTTGCAGGATGGCTGTTCATGCATCAAATATTTGTTGAAGGCCTGCCTTGTTCTAGGCAGTGACTTAAGTACTTGGGATATATTGTTGAACAAAACAGAAATGTCTGTGCCTTCTTGGAGCATGTGTTTTAGAATTATGAGGATTAAGTGAAAATAAATATTCAATATGGTGCCAGGCACATAGAGGTGTCTACAGTGTCTTATCTCACTTTCTTCCTGTTTGCCATACTATTTCCATCAGGGCCAAAGAGAACGGAACGGATAGGAGGAAGAAATAAACTTCATATTTGATTTGTATAGCTGTGTAGGGTAGCAGGCCCTGGGTCCTCTTTGGGGAGGTCATGCAAACTGGACATGGCCTTCTTTCAAGAATTATTAGACCAGGCATGGGGACTCACGCCTGTAATCCTAGCACTTTGGGAGGCTGAGGCAGGAGGATTACTTGAGGCCGGGAGTTTGAGACCAGCCTAGCCAACATGGCAAAACCCCGTCTCTACTAAAAATATAAAAATTAGCCAGGTATGGTAGCTCATGCCTGTAATCCCAGCTCTTCAGGAGGCTGAGGCGTGAGAATTGCTTGAACCTGGGAGGCAGAGGTTGCAGTGAGTTGAAATTGTGCCATTGCACTGTACTCCAGCCTGGGCAACAGAGTGAGACTGTCTCAAAAAAAAAAAAAAAAAGTGATCAATGTGCAGATAGGTGGATTAAAAAAAATCATAAGTGACCTTTTATCTGTACTTCGTTCTTTTACTCCTTAATGAGACCGAGGGCCTGCTGGGCTCACTAAGACCAGGTGAACCCAGAGGGCTCTTGGTCTCATTGACTCAATTGGGTTTGAATCTCAATTCTGCAACCTACGTGGCTTTGGGCAGGTTTCCTCATTTTCAAAATGATACAATAATAATATTTACCTTTTAAAATTATTGAAGGATTAGAAAGCTGTAACACGTAGCATGCTGTCATGGCATAAGATGGGGGTTAAGTAAAAAGTAGCTACTATTAACATTTTTGAAAAGTGCTCCTTCATTTTCCCTGCTCCCTTTCATACTCTTCATCCTACTTTCCTGGTAGTTCATTTCTTCTTAGTTGGCTGTTGACTTTCTGTTTTCTTTCCAAGATTATGGATCATGCCACTTTTTCCGAGTGATCTTAAAGTCTCATGGCTTCAGCTATTTCCTTTATAACTGATAATTCCAGATATTCATCTTCAGTCTGTTTTCTTTTCTGAGTGCCAGATATGAATGTCTAGGTGTGTGCTAGACATGAAACATGTGCCAAATGATCAGGAATGATAATCAGTGTGGAGTCTGTGTACTTGACCTACAGAGGAAACAAACTGTCTTATCTGGCAAACTTTTTAGTTTTGCCTATTGGTAAAATTTTGAATGACTTTCTTTACTCTTGGACATCTAATGATCTTTTGTAAAGAAGGGGAAGAGAACCCTTTCTGTTCAGAAATAACACACCGCTTGATTAGTAGGAGAATTTTTCATGTGATTCTGGAAAGAATTTGCAACACCTGTTTCCAAAGAAAGTAAGAAATATATTGCATATTTTTCTCCCCAAAATGTGTTTTGTCCAAACTGAATTGGACACAAAGAACATTCCTTAAATTTGGAATAAATAAACTTTCTGAAAACTGCTCAGGTAACAAAGTAGTAAAGAGCCAAAAAAAATTTTATTTACTTCTAACCTTTGACTACTAAAAGGAGAAAATGAAAGGGTTCATGGAAGCAAAATTCACAAAAGTAACTGTAGACTTTCTTGTCAGATCCAAATATACATGTAGAAAAATGTACAAACATGGTTAAATTTACATATGCCGGAATTTTGGGGGGAATGGAATGTGTTTCTTACATATTAGTTTTATTTATTACCTTTTTGGTAAAAAATCAACTCCTAGAAGCAACTCCCTCATTTATTATTTTTCTTATAAATTTTGCTAAGGTGTCAACATTTCTCTTCCCTAGTTTGAAGCAGGATGGCTACTTAACCAAATTCTAGTAGGGTAAGATTTATTGTGTGTATCACATAGAGACCCTGGAAGTTAGATTCCTTTCCTAAGAGAGAGGCTGTATAATGTGGTGAAAAGAACAGAAACTTTTTGTTAAAGTTTTAGTTTCCCTGCTTACCAACTGTGTAATACTGATTATCTGCCTTAGTAGTGCTGTGCACTTGGGTGAGTTACTTAGTGCCTCTGAGTTTGATGAAATTTAGCCCAGAGATACAATTAGTGCCTTATTTTTTATTTTTATTTTTTTAGTAATTTGCTGTATTTGTGTCTTCTTTTATATTCTTAAGCTAAAGTAGGACTGACCATTTCATCAACCTGTTTAAAAAAAAGGCATTTGGTTTTGTTGATAGTCTTTTCCTTTATTTTTCATTTCTTTAATTTCTGTTCTATATTGCTCTTAGTTTCCTGAACTTTTAAAAATAAGATTTTTGTTTTGTTTTCCTTTTTTTTTTTTTGAGACAGAGTCTTGCTCTGTTGCCTATACTGGAGTGCAGTGGCATGATCTCAGTTCACTGCAAGCTCTGCCTCCCGAGTTCAAGCGATTCTCCTGCCTCAGTCTCCCGAGTAGCTGTGGTTACAGGCGTGTACCACCACGCCTGGCTAATTTAAGTAGAGATGGGGTTTCACCATGTTGGCCAGGCTGGTCTCAAACTCCTGACCTCAAGTGATCTGCCCGCCGCAGTCTCCCAAAGTGCTGGGATTACAGGTGTGAGCCACTGTGCCTGACTCCGCCTCCTGGGTTCAAGTGATTCTCCTACCTCAGCTTCCAGAGTAGCTGGGAGTACAGGCACATGCCATCATGCCTGGCTAATTTTTGTAATTTTAGTAGAGATGGGGCTGTGTTGGCCAGGCTGGTCTTGAACTCCTGACCTCAAGTGATCTGGCCACCTTAGCCTCCCAAAGTGCTGGGATTACAGGCATGAGCCACTGCACCCAGCCAGTTTTTTAAATTTCTAATGTAGGAATTTAAGGGTTTACAATTTTCATGTGTGGTATTTTAGCTGCATCCTTTAAGTTTTGACTTGTAGTATTTTCCTTGTTCACTTTTAACTATTTTGTCATTTACCTTTTAACTTTTCTTGACCTGTGACTCATTGGCTTTTAAGTTTTCAAACATAGATATTTTGGGGAGAACTTCCGTTACAAAATTGTTAAGATTAGAGATAATATATATGCAAATATCAGGCAAATAATAGATACTCAGTAAATGTTTTCATTTTTCCTTAAAGAAATAAACTTCTGGCCGGGCGCGGTGGCTCAAGCCTGTAATCCCAGCACTTTGGGAGGCCGAGGCAGGCAGATCACGAGGTCAGGAGATCGAGACCATCCTGGCTAACACGGTGAAACCCCATCTCTACTAAAAATACAAGAAAATTAGCCGGGCGTGGTGGCAGGCACCTGTAGTCCCAGCTACTCGGGAGGCTGAGGCAGGAGAATGGTGTGAACCCGGGGGGCGGAGCTTGCAGTGAGCCGAGATCGTGCCACTGCACTCCAGCCTGGGGCACAGAGCAAGACTCCGTCTCAAAAAAAAAAAAAAAAAAAGAAAAAGAAATAAACTTCTGCTATTTGTTTGTTTTGATTTTTTGTGTGTAGTGTAGAGATGGGAGTCTCCTTATGTTGTTCAGGCTGGTCTCGAACTCTTGGCCTCAAGTGATCCTCCTGCCTTGACCTTCCAAAGTGTTGGGATTACAGGGCTTGAGCCACTGGCCTAATGTCTGCTTTTGAAATGAGAATGGGAAATATACAATTGCCAGTAAGTGTAAATAATACTAAAAATGACTTTAGTTCTGCATTATAGCCAATTGAGGAGATGAAGTATAGAGAATATAGGGGGATGATAAGAAGAGGGTAAAACTGGAAGGAGGGAAGGGAGAGAAGGAAATTTAGCCCTTCTAAATTCTTTCTCTAGAATTTAGAGAGGATGGCTCATGCCTGTAATTCTAGCACTTTGGGAGGCTAAGATGGATGCATCACTTGAGACCAGGAGTTTGAGACCAGCCTGGGCAACATGGCAAAATCCTTTCTCTACATAAAGTACAAAAATTAGCCGGGCGTGGTGGTGTGCACCTATAGTTTGAATTCAGAAGGCTGTGGTGGGAGGACTGGATTACCTGAGCTTCAGAGGTTGAGGCTGTGGTGAGCTGTGTTGGTATCACTGCACTCAAGCCTGGGTGACAGAGTAAGACGCTCTCAAAAAAAAAAAAAGGAAGGGGAAAAAGTGGAAATATCAAGTTAATTCTAGTCTTCTTTGAAGTCATATTCTGCTGAACAGTTTAGTCTGTGGCCTTCAACATACTAGTTATTTTAAATTATATTTCTTACACTTTAGTAAAAGAAGTGTGCTTAGATGACCTTTAGGGTGTGTGTGTATGTGTTTTTGTGTATGTGTATGCAGGTGCACGTTGCCCTGCATGGCAAAAAAAATTTTGGGGAAACGGTCCATGGTTTCATTAAAATCTTTCTTTTTTTTTTTTTCTTTTTGAGACAGAGTCTTGCTATGTCTCCCAGGCTGGAGTGGAGTGGCGCAGTCTCGGCTCACTGCAGTCTCCATCTCCTGTGTTCAAGTGATTCTCCACCTGCCTCAGCATCCCGAGTAGCTGGGACAACAGGCGTGCACCACCATGCCCGGCTAATTTTTTTTTTTTTCGGATATACAGTCACTCTGTCGCCCAGGCTGGAGTGCAGCAGGGCAATGTCGGCTCACTGCAACCTCCGCCTCCTGGGTTCAAACAATTCTCTGCCTCAGCCTACCGAGTCGCTGAGATTACAGGCATCCGCCACCAGCTCGGCTAATTCTCGTATTTTTAATAGAGACGGGGTTTCATCATCTTGGCCAGGCTGGTCTTAAACCCCTGACCTTGTGATCCACCCACCTCGGCCTCCCAAAGTGCTGGGATTATAGGTGTGAACCACCATGCCTGGCCTAATTTTTGTATTTTTAATACAAAATTGCCTGACCTCAGGCAATCCGCCCACCTCTCAAAGTGCTGAGATTACAGGTGTGAGCCACCACACCTGTTCCATTAGTCTTAAAGAGGTCCATAATCCCCAAGAAATTAAGAACCACCCCTCCCTCCCTCCCTCCTCTCACCTTCCTCTGCTCTCTGCTTCTGCCGCTCTCCACTCCCTCCCCTCCCCCTCTTCCCCTCCCTCCCCTCCCCCTCTTCCCCTCCCTCCTCTCTCCCCCTTCTCCCTGCCCCTCTCCCCCTTCTCCCCTCCCCCCTTCCCTCCCCTTCCTACCTACCTACTTCCCCTCCCCTTCCTCCCTTTCCTTTCCTTCACTTTGAGACAGCCTCTTTCTGTTGCCCAGGCTCTAGCGCAGTGTTGCGACCTCTGCTCACTGCAACCTCCACCTCCCGGGTGCAAGCAGTTCTCCTGCTTCAGCCTCCTAAGTAGCTGGGATTACAGGCACACACGCTACCACCCCGGGCTAATTTTTGTTTATTTTAGTAGAGATGGGGTTTTGCCATGTTGGCCAGTTTGATCTTGAGCTCCTGACCTCAGGTGATCTGGCCTCACCAAGTGCTGAGATTACAGGCATGAACTACCTCACGCGGCCAAGAAACAACACTTCAGACTTCATTAGTTGAGATAAATGGAGAAGTTTAACAGGAAATTATTTTTTCCTGCTCTAATAGTAATGACTACTTCCCACTTGAGTGAGATTTGGTGTTCCTTGTAATTCCTCATGTTACAGCCAGATGACCAGACAATATGCTAAGATCAGGATTTGGCTTTTACTGTAGTGCAACTTAAAACTACCGAACATGATATTTTATAAGCATAAATATTGTAATACCTGGTATGAATTACAAAACCGTAAATGCCTTTGATTAGTATAGTTTTTATACAGGTAAGCCAAGCATTTTTGGCCTCACCTGAGGGTAGGAACAGTTCTGGGAGTAAGAGGAAGCAGTTGGTAGCTGCAGTGGAGATGGGATACTGTAAAGGGCAGCTTTGGACAGCCAGAAGACAAGAAAACACTGTTGGTTTAGAGATGAAAGGTTTTACCCCAGGACAAAAGAATAGGGAAGACCCGAGGTTGGTAAGAGAGGTAGGAGGGTAGCCAGTCATACTTGACTGACCCTCTTGCTTCCCTTCACACTAAGGTGTCATTGCCTGAAAAGAGAAGCTAGCTCAGGATTCTAAAATTTGAAGGATGCAGCAGTGATAGCTTCTTCAGAGGAAGCAGCTAAATGTATGCATGTGGGGGAGTTTTTTTTCTGAGCACTGGCTCACAATAAAACCTATGATTACTCAAGTACTTTATAATTATTCCCTCTTACGTTTCTGGAATCAGAATTAGTGCCTTGTGTTAATATGTTTTGGAAATTTAATGCTCAACCTGTCAGTTTATTTTTAACCCCCTAGATCTGCATTATTCAGTATGAGATCCATTAGCTGCATGTAGCAATTTAAAATTAAATTAATTAAAATTTAATACAATTAAAAGTTCAGTCCTTCAGTCACACTAGCCATATATCAAGAGCTCCATAGCTTCATGTGACTAGTGGCTACTGCATTGGACAACACATTGTATTGGACCTTTTTTTTTTTTTTTGAGATGGAGTCTCACTCTTGTTACTAGGCTCGAGTGCAGTGGCATGATCTCGGCTCACTGCAACCTCTGCCTCCTGGGTTCAAGCGATTCTCCTGCCTCAGCCTCCTGAGTAGCTGGGACTACAGGTGTGCGCCACCATGCCTGGCTAATTTTTGTGTTTTTAGTAGAGACGGGGTTTCACCATGTTGGCCAGGATGATCTTGATCTCTTGACCTTGTGATCTGCCCGCCTCGGCCTCCCTAAGTGCTTGGATTACAGGTGTGAACCACCACATCCGGCCTGGACATTTCTTTTATCACAGAAGATTTTATTGGCTAGCACTGCCCTAAATAAAATTATATATTTTCTTTCCTTTTTCTCCCATCAGACTAAAGCTACTTTATATTAATATGTAATTAACTTTGGTATTTCAAAGTAAAAAACTTGAAAGGCTTACTAGAGTAATATTCTTTTGTTTTTTACATAATTAAAAAGACAATGTCTCTCTTTTATAATGATCTGCCTGAGTGCCGTTATTTTACAAGATTTTTCAAGAAGTGGTGACTAAATCAAAGCACTGTTATGGCTTGTATTCATCCCCTTCTACTGAACTCTTGAGTCTCAAGGTTATTTCTCCTCTCTCTGTAAGCATGTCTGGAAGGGCCCAAAATGTTATAACAAAATTTCCGATTTAAAAAGTTGGCGATAGGGCATGGTGGCTCACGCCTGTAATCCCAGCACTTTGGGAGGCTGAGGTGGGTGGACCACCTGAGGTCAGGAGTTCCAGACCAGCCTGACCAATATGGAGAAACTCTGTACTAAAAATACAAAATTAGCTGGGTGTGGTATAGTGCATGCTTGTAATCCCAGCTCCTCAGGAGGCCGAGGCAGGAGAATTGCTTCAACTCAGGAGGTAGAAGTTGCAGTGAGCCAAGATCATGCCATTTTACTCCAGCCTGATCAACAAAAGTGAAATTCTGTCCCCGCCCCCCCCAAAAAAAGAAAAAGTTATCTTTGTTTCATACATTTTTAAGGACATCGTCATAGATCTCTAAAGTTGCAAGAGATGGAAAATCCCCAAAAGTAATTATTTTGCTGTAGGGCTGCTTCTCTGAGAACCTATCAATTAGGCATAAAGGCTAAAGGTTAGTTTTTACTGCTTTGTGTTTTTTCGTTTGTTTGGTTTTTTTGAGATGAAGTCTTGCTCTTGTTGTCCAGGCTGGAGTGCAGTGGCGTGATCTCAGCTCACTGCAACCGCCGCCTCCTGGGTTCAGGCGATTCTCCTGTCTCAGCCTCCTGAGTAGCTGGGATTATAGGCGCCCGTCTCTGTGCCCAGCTAATTTTTGTATTTTTAGTAGAGACGGGGTTTCGCCATGTTGGCCAGGCTGGTCTCAAACTCCTGACCTTGTGATCCGCCCTCCTCGGCCTCCCAACGTGCTGGGATTACAGGGGTGAGCCACCATGCCTGGCTGGCCTGCTTTGTGTTTTAACAGAGTAAGAAAGTAGACTTTTCCTTTGCTCTAGTTTCAATCTTACTATAGGTAGGACTTTTTCAGATAAATTGTATGATTAATTTCAGGAAAAGGATAGTATGGATGATTTCACGTAAGTTATAGGCATAATTTCAGGAAACAGAAAATGTTTTTATTGTTATAAACATCCCAGACACTTCCTAAACATCTTTAGAATCTACCTCTTTTTCCTCTTCCCCTTGTTATTTCTTTGTTTCAGGCCCTTAACATCTCTCATATATACTAGTATTTCTTGCCTCTGGCCTTATCCTCTCTTCCGTCTTCACACTGTTTTTTTCTTTACATAGCTCTTTTCACAGCCCCCTCAATTAGAATACAGATTGGATTGTGTGTCTCCCTGTTACCCATAGAATAAAAATTAAAATGTAATGATTTTGGCCTTTTGTTTTATTATAAAGTATTCAAACATGGAAGTATATACAGTAGAAAATATGTTTTCTGCCTGATTTGATTTGTGTTAGTACCATCTCTGGTATGTAACCCCCCTGTTAAATTTGACTGACTTAAAAAAAAATACCATCTCTGAAGATAACTACTTATAAGTTAGTTATATATTTTTCCAGACTTCCCAATGTTTATATATAAACATAAATAATTTTAGGCCAGGGGTGGTGGCTCACGCCTGTAATCCCAGCACTTTGGGAGGCCGAGGCAGGTGGATCACGAGGTCAGGAGATCAAGACCATCCTGGCTAACACAGTGAAACCCTGTCTGTACTAAAAATACAAAGAATTAGCCGGGTATGGTGGTGGGCACCTGTAGTCCCACCTACTCGGGAGGCTGAGGCAGGAGAATGGCATGAACCCGGGAGGCGGAGCTTGCAGTGAGCCAAGATTGCACCACTGCACTCCAGCCTGGGTGACAGAGCGAGACTCCATCTCAAAAAAAAAAAAAAAAAAATAAATAAATAAATAAATAAATAATTTTAGAGAAATCAACTCATACCATATATAATGTTTTTACTTATTTTGCCTGGTTTTATGATCTATACTCATTGTTTTTTTTTGTTTTTAATTTTTTAATTTTTCCATATTTTATGGTAGGATATCTGAAATATAAATATATTCTTACATCTCTTATATCTGAGGTATAAATATATATGTGATATATAAATATATTCTACCAGATTTTATGGTAGGATATCTGAAATATAAATACTTTTTTGATAGGATATCTGATATATAAATATATTCCCAGATTTTATGTTAGGATATCTGAAATATAAGTACAAATATATTCCTATAAAAATATATTTGTATTTCAGGTATATATGCAAGTACCTTAGCATGGTGGTGACTTATAATAGGTGCTCAGTCAGTGTTTGTTTCCGTTCTTCTTGGACATATATGAGAAAGGCCATGGAAGATTATTAACTTATTTATTTATTTGTTTATTTTGAGTAGTGAAACTCTACTCACAGTCTGAGGACTCATGGAGTTGTTCACATCCATGAACAACCATGTTATGAATCTTTTAGTTATAAAGCAAACCTTTCTCTTGAGCATGTTTGTGTTTTCTCATTTAGGTTTATAAATTGCTCTGAGACTAGCAGGATTACTGTTTAAGTAAGAGTCTTGTGAGGTAGGCTGCCCGATTATTTTAGGTGCTTCCAGTAAGAGCAAATATTTTTTTACTGGTGAATAAGAGACCACATTATAATTTGTCCTTTTTACTGAGGGTGCATAGTATATTGTATACTGTAAACTTGTATAGTATGTGAAAACTTTTTAAATAGGAATCTTGGAACAAAGTCATAGATGTCTAACTCGTTTACTAACTCTGAGGATGTGGAGGATGGATATGGACATAGGAAGTTCAACATGTGTATGTATCATGGAGTGGGATATGTAGGTATGTAATCTGTGATACAATTTCAGATCTGAGAGTTTCTAGTGGTTCTAGAGAAGAGAATAGGATGGATCTGGAGCTGTTGTTAATTATTTGTAAAGTCCTACTTTGAAGTGTGATTGCTTTTTACTCTTCAGCGTCTCCTTTGGAAATCTTCTTATTCTACTTTCCTGCAGGGAATTTGTGGACCCCCGTTTTGGGTGGATCAGTAAAGAGGTTGCCATTGGGGCCTCAACTTCTTTTCTCTTTGAGGAAAGAGTGAGGGGTGCTGCTGAGAGAAGTGCTTCTACAGTAGCCATATTTGAAGCTTTGCTTGGAGGTAATGCTGGAGTGTACACAAATTGCCTTCAAGATTCCAGTAGTTTGTGATTTACAGATTTGTTTGAGCAGTTAACATGGGTATATTCAGTTTGTTTATCTTTGTTAGCAGTTTGTGTTCCCAATGGAAAACAGCTTAAGAAAGAGTTGCTAGAGTATAGCATTGTAAGTGCTTCCCTAGCGTGTTCTTGGACTTCAGATTGTTCACCTTTTTTTGTGTGTGTGTCTTCTTGGTTTGTTTGTTTGAATTTGAGCCTTTCGGCGTGACAAATAACATACGGCTTTTCAGGATCTGACTTTATGGTTACATAAGATTATTGTTTATATGTTTCAGAAGCTTTACTAACTTGTTTATTCATTCATTCCATAAATATTCCTTGAAATGCTTACTCTAAGCAAGATTATGCAGCCATGTTACTGGGTGGTAATTAGGGAAAGGGAAAGATGGGAATTATATTTTGCAGATACAACAAAGGCTGAAGAGGTGTGTGTGTACGTTTTAGATACACACACATCAATATGTACGCAGAGACACAATCCATAGTTCTATAGGAATAACTTCCTAAACATCTTTAGAATCTACCTCTTTTTCCTGTTCCCCTTGTTGTTTCTTTGTTTCAGGCCCTTAACATCTCTCATATACACTAGTATTTCTTGCCTCTGGCCTTGCCCTCTCTTCTGTCTTCACACTGTTTTTTTCCTTTACACAACTCTTTTCACAGCCCCTCCATTAGGGCACGTATTAGAATTGTGTCTCCTTGTTACCCACAGAATAAAACCCAATATTCTTAATATGTAGTCTTAATATACACTCTGCAAAGAGCCGCTTTATTAGTCTCTCTTGAGTTACTCACTTTTAGGTTTCAGCTCTCTACTGAGACCCCAACTGGCTTTACCTTCTCTTCCCTCCTGGTCCTGCTTATCTTCCATTGCCCCTGTGGACCTGCTTTCTGTCATCGCCTTCCCTGCCCTCAGTCTCAAGAGCCTGAGACTGGCTTCTAGATGGATTTGGACAATGGATAGCACTGGCAGGAGGAGAGTAGAGTTGCTGTGTTTATTTTCCTGGCTTCCTCCTACAAGATCGTGTCATGTTGGCTCTCCCAGAGGCCATGGCTCATATCATGGGGCCCTCTTTGTCCTTTCAAGTCTGTAGATGATAGCAGCTTCAGGAGGCTGCACTGTCTTTTCACTGTGCCCACATTTTTCATACCTTGTAAATAATCCCTTTCTTAAACTCTCCTTAAATTACCCAGTTTGAGGGTGCTATCTGTTTCCTGCTGGGATCCTGATGGCTGTGTTGCCCAAACCTAAATGTCAGTCATGCTTGCAGTTACAGCTATGTTATTTTCTGGTAGTACTGATTTCCCTCTTTCATTAAAAGTTCTGTGGTGGGTGGATATGCTGGTTTATATGTGTAATACCAGCACTTTGGGAGGCCGAGGCAGGAGGATTGCTTGAGTTCAGGAGTTTGAGACCAGCCTGGGAAACAGTGAGACTCTGTCCCTACCAAAAAAAAAAAAAAAAAAAAAAAAAAAATTAGCCAGGAATGGTGGCACATGACTGTAGTCACAGCTGCTTGGGAGGCTGAGGTGAGAGGATTGCCTGAGCCCAAGAGTTCAAGGTTACAATGAACTATGGTCATGCCACTGGACCCCACCCTAGGTGACAGAGTAAGACCCGGTTTCTTAAAAAAAAAAAAAATTATTTGAGGTCTTTTTCATTCTTCCCCTCTTTTAGTCTTTTTTCCTTTCTTCTTTCCTGGCATTGCAGCTGCCGTATTATGGCAATGGAAATGTTTGAATGAATAACTAGGGGATGGACATCTGAGTTTCCCTGTTGTGTAGCATAATATTCATTTAAATGTCTGAAATGAGATCTTTAGAGAAACTTGGGGAAGGGAGTGGGTACAGGAATCAGTATAGTCACTTTAATAATTTGATTTTTATTTCATTCTTTTCAAAATAAATTTAGTACTTCTTTTTCTTTACCTTCTACATATTAGGGATTAACATTGATTTACTTTAGTCTTTCTCTTTGTAAAATGCATTTTAGATTTATTCCATTGGAGTATTTTGTAATAGCACATATTTGAGGAAGTATATGATATATATAGATTTCAACTATCACTGAACTGAGGAGAATATGGGAACATCTGTTTGCATCTATCCAGGTATTCATGTGTCTGTTTTCCTTGACATATCATAGAAGTAGTGCACTAAGAGCAGACATACATGCCTAACAGTTGTGTTTAGCAAGATCAAAATATGTATGTGGTACTGTCACCCATGGCCCTGATAGGAAACAGATGGCATATTCAAGCTGGATAATTTGAAGAGGATTAAATGAAGCAAGTATTCACAAATAGGTGGGAGAGTTTAGAAAATCAACAAGAGATATTGTAGTATCCTGGGCTAGCAACAGAGAGGATGGGAATATTGCCCCTTAGACCTGAAGTACAAAGAGAAGGAGTGCTACCCCAAAAAGAGAGCTGTGTGGAGAAGGCTGTCTGATAGCAGCTGTAGTCCCAGGTAGAGGATGAGTCACCATGCCCGGCGGTTATTACAGAATTTAAAAGTGACTCCTTTTAAGGAAATTTTAATTAAGAGAAAAATATCCTAGAACTATGATTAGGGTCAAAACAGTATCTATGTTCTTTAGATATTAAGGAGAAAGTGTATCTGTCCTAAGAAAGTGTTTATAAGGAGAAGAATCTTCTTAGAACACTAACTTTAACACAGAACTCTCAGCACTACTCTAAAAAATTAACATTAAAAATAATCTCCGTTGGGTATGGTGGCTCATGTCTGTAATCCCAGCAGTTTGGGAGGCTGAGACAGGTAGATCACTTGAGGGCAGGAGTTCAAGATGAGCCTGGCCAACATGGTGAAAACCCATCTTTACTGAAACTACAAAAATTAGCCGGGCTTGGTTGCACGTGCCTGTGGTCCCAGCTAATCAGGAGGCTGAAATCGGAGAATCAGTTGAAAACTGAGAGGCGGAGGTTGCAGTGAGCCAAGGTCGCACCTCTGCACTATGCAGCCTGGGCCACAGAGTAAGACTCTGTCTCAAAACAAAAACAAAACCAAAACAAAACAAAACAAAAAAATGATCTCAGTAGCAGATAAAGACTATTCCATTGTGTTTTGGAATAGAGGTATCTGTTTACTCTGGAGGGATGGACATGCCTCTCTGTGTGTGTGTAATACATATGAACGGTAGAGGACATAATTTTGACATATTTAACTTGAAGAAAGGAATGCTTAGACAATAACCAAATATTGAACAACGCTCCACACTAAGTTTCTTTATGAAGATACCATTGTTGTATTAGTGGAGATGGTATAATATAGTCTCAGTAAAGACTTAAATCTTTACTCAGTTCTCATCCTCCTTGATGTCTTAGCATTTGACATATTAGATTTACCATGTACTAGATACTCTGAGCTTTGGTTTTTGTATCACAACGTTGTCCTACTTCTCTATTGTTCATTCATTATTTTGTTTAAAGAATGGCCAGATATGCTGCTGAACAAGACAGACACAGCCCTTGCCCCTTGGAGCCTGTTAGCATCCTTTCTTTCTCTCCACCTATAGCCTCTTTTCATGTTTTCTCTGTGGATATTCGTCCTTAGCTGATTGCTTTGTCTCTTTCAGTCTTGATTTGCCTTCTGTAAGAACTGTTTTATTCTCCTAGTTTAAGTTGCAACTTCTAATGCCAACAACTTACACATCTTTCTCTACTTCTGATCTTTACCCTGCATTTTATTCACTTAGTCATTTAATACAATTTTTTTTTTTTTTGAGACAGAGTTTTGCTCTTGTTGCCCAGGCTGGAATGCAATGACGCCATCTTGGCTTACCACAACCTCCGCCTCCTGGGTTCAAGCGATTCTCCTGCCTCAGCCTCCTGAGTAGCTGGGATTTTGGGTGCCTGCCACCATGCCTGGCTAATTTTTTTATTTTTTATTTTTTTAGTAGAGACGGGGTTTTGCCATGTTGGCCAAGCTAGTCTTGAACTCCTGACCTTGTGATCCACCCACCTTTGCCTCCCAAAGTGCTGGGATTACAGGTGTGAGCCACTGTGCCTGGCCAATAAATTTTTGTTCAGATCTGTGTGCCTGGTACAAAGGATACAAAAGTGATAAAGATAGCCTTTGACCTCTGAGTTGGTGACACACACATAAAAAGTTAAAGTACAGTGTGTTAGACATATGTACATGGTGCCATGGGACAGATAAGAAGGGAGTACCTGGCTTGGACTTCAAGGAGAAATGAGAGAGCAACTATCCCCAGTAGAAGGCTGAGCATTTCAAATCCCTATGAAACCTAGGGTTTTGAAAACAGTATGTTTCGGCAACAGCAAGTGGTTCTGTGTGATTGGAGCCTTAAGGGGCCAGTGGAAGATGAGGCTGAGCATTTAGGGAGGCGTCAGATGGCCCCAAAGGCAGTATTCTCAATACTAAACTAACATTCTTCCACTATAAATGAGCTTCCCCTGGCAACTTCTCATTTCTATCAATGGAACTTTCATTCTTCACATGTCCAAACCTTGAAGTGCCATCTCCAGGTCTGTCCCAGCATTTGTGATCAGCCCACAAATTTTGTATCATTTCTGTATTCAAAACATTCTTCTGTGCATCCTATTCTGTTTCCACTATCTACACACTACTTATCACCTAATTAGTAGATTATTTCAAAACTGTAAATACTTGTGTTTCTTCTTGCTCTCTCTCTTTTTTTTTTTTCCTGGAAGTTAATTTCTAAACTTCCTCATTTTACCATGTTGCTGACCCTGAGCAAAAGAGGATAGTGATGTTTTATTTCCTACAAACTTACATCATTTCAAGTGTTTTAAACCCATAATCCTTTTTCTTTCTTTGGAGTTGGGAGTCTTGCTCTGTCACCCATGTTGGAATGTAGTGGCATAATCATGGCTCAACATAGCCTCGAATTGTTGGGCTCCAGTGATTCTTCCGCCTCAGCTTCCCAAATATCTGGGACTATAGGTGTGTACCACTATGCTCAGCTAGTTTTTTTTTTTTTTTTTGAGATGGAGTCTCACTCTGTCGCCCAGCCTGGAGTACAGTGGCGCAATCTCAGCTCACTGCAACCTCCGCCTCTCAGGTTCAAGCGATTCTCCTGCCTCAGCCTTCCAAGTAACTGGGACTACAGGTGCATTCTACCACGCCCAGCTAATTTTTTTTTTTTTTTTTTTTTTTTTTTTTTTTTTTTTTTTTTGAGGCAGAGTCTCACTCTGTCGCCGGGGCTGGAGTGCAGTGGCCGGATCTCAGCTCACTGCAAGCTCCGCCTCCCGGGTTTACGCCATTCTCCTGCCTCAGCCTCCCGAGTAGCTGGGACTACAGACGCCCGCCACTTCGCCCGGCTAGTTTTTTTGTATTTTTAGTAGAGACGGGGTTTCACCGTGTTAGCCAGGATGGTCTCGATCTCCTGACCTCGTGATCCGCCCGTCTCGGCCTCCCAAAGTGCTGGGATTACAGGCTTGAGCCACGCCCAGCTAATTTTTTGTATTTTTAGTATAGACAGGGTTTCATCGTGTTAGCCAAAATGGTCTTGATCGCCTGACCTTGTGATCCACCCGCCTCGGCTTCCCAAAGTGCTGGGATTATAAGCATGAGCCACCTCACCCGGCCTCCCAGCTAATTTTTAAAAATACTTTTTAGAGACAAAGTCTTGCTGTGTTGCCCAGAGTGGTCTTGAACTTCTGGCCTCAAGTGATCCTCTTGCCTTAGCCTCCCGAATCACTGGGATTACAGGTGTTAGTCACCGTGCCTGACTCCTATAATCTTTTAATAAACACAAAAATCTCAAGCACTGTTATTCCCATGAAAAACCATAGAATTGCAGAATTCAGAGATAATCTGTAGCAAATAATACATTGTTCCATTAACTTTCAGTTTTTTTTTCCCTCCTTTTTTTTTTTTGAGACAGGGTGTTGTCGTGTTACCCAGGCTGGGGTGCAGTGGTGTAAACATGGCTTACTGAAGCCTTTACCTCTCGGGCTCAAGGTATCCTCCTCCCTCACCCTCCCGAGTAACTGGGACTACAGGCACATGCCACCATGCCCAGCCAATTAAAAAATTTCTTTTGTAGAGATGAGGTCTCAATATGTTGCCCAGACTAGTCTTGAACTCCTGAACTCAAGGGGTCCTTCTGCCTCAGCCTTTCAACATGTTGGGTTTATAGGTGTGACCCACTGTACTCAGCCTACTTTGAGTTCTTATCGTGAACATGGCATGTACTATACTGAGTGAGGTTTTTAAAGGACAGGTTCCCCTTCTTCCAATCATATCTTCCTTGCTGCAATTCTAACCTGTTAACCTAGCCAGATCACTTGTCTCCATGGGAGGCCATATATTCCCTAATTCTAGAAAGAGATAGCTTGTGTTGGAATCCTGGTTCCACCACTTTCTAGTTTCAGCAATGTTCGTCATTTCTCTAAGCTTCAACAACGTTATATGAAAAAAGCAAGTAGTAATAATACCTACTTCACAGAGGTAAGGATTGAGTTAATCTATGTGGCCTAATTCCCAGCATGTGCAAGCATGCAATACATGTTTGCTACAAAATGTATGTACCTTGAAAACTTCTTGCTCATTCCCTTTGTGCTCTTGTTGCAATTCTCATGCTTCCCTGCCTTCCTCTACCACTAAATGGTCTCCCCGTGCTCCTCCCTATTGCCTGTGTTTTACCTGTCATTTCAAGTTCAACTCAGTTGCCTCTTCTTTAATAGTCTTTTCTAACTCCTCCAGTTTATGTTGAGCTCTGAATTCCTATAGGTCCTGCTATGGCATTTTAGTAATTATATTCCTATTTTTGTGGCATATTTCTGCCTTTTATGGTATTTCTTCTTAACTTTACATGTAATAAAAGAGTTATGGAATTACTATCTCAGTCAAGATACAGAACAGTTTCATCATTTTCCCCAAAAAATCTGCCTTGGGATTTCTTTTTAAACAATTTACTGGGTATACATTCTTTTTCTGCATATACAATTTAGGTTCTTGAATTTAGTATTTGTTTTATACAAATTTGTCTTCCCTAAGTATGGCTTAGTATTGCGCATACAGTGAGTGAGTAGATGCTTGAATGTTTGAATTGTATAAAACAAAGCCTAAAAGCATGGTAAATTTGAACTTTTTTTTTTTTTTTGAGATGGAGTTTCCCTCTGTTGCCCAGGCTGGAGTGCAGTGGCCGAATCTTGACTCACTGCAAACTCCGCCTCCCGGATTTACGCCATTCTTCTGCCTCAGCCTCCCGAGTAGCTGGGACTACAGGCGCCCGCCACCTCGCCCGGCTAGTTTTTTGTATTTTTTAGTAGAGATGGGGTTTCACCGTGTTAGCCAGGATGGTCTCTGATCTCCTGACCTCGTGATCCACCCGTCTCAGCCTCCCAAAGTGCTGGGATTACAGGCTTGAGCCACCGCGCCCGGCCTTGAACATCTTAAGAAACCACTAATTTAAATTATTTAACTTTGATCTTTCAGGGTCATTTTATTTAGGTACAAAATTTCAACTGAAAATTATTTCAGTATAACTTGTTAAAAGTGGTTTTGGAGCCTTGCCAGGACTAATAAAACCAGGTGTTTGTTTGTCTTTGCAAAACAGAAGGCTTTTTCTATTTTTATTACTGAATATATACTTATGGTTCCTATCATTTTCTTTCTCTCTCTTTCTTTTTCTTTTTTTTTTTTTTCCTGAGATGGAGTCTTGCTCTGTCGACCAGGCTGGAGTGCAGTGGTGCAATCTCGACTCACTACAACCTCTGCCCCCTGGGTTCAAGTGATTCTCCTGCTTCAGTCTGCCCAGTAGCTGGGACTACAGGTGTGCACCACCACGCCTGGCTAATTTTTGTGTTTTCAGTAGAAATGGGGCTTCACCATATTGGCCAGGCTCGTCTTGAACTCTTAATGTCAAGTGATCTGCCCGCCATGGCCTCCCAAAGTGCTGGGATTACAGGCATGAGCCATTGCACTTGGCTTGGTTTCTATTGTTTTCTAACCCTATTAGTTTAAATTCTAATGTAGAAAAATATTTAAAAATTCTAATATGAAGCAAAGTTCTACATGTTTCTTCTCCTGGATGGTATTTGGCTGTTATGATATTAATTACTGAATTTATTTATGGAATTTTGCCTTTTTTCTTGAACACAGTTCAATATAAAGCAATTCAATTAAAAACGAATTAACTATAGATTGCAAAATGGAAAACCTTCCTGTTTTCTCAGCTTTATTTTTCCATGGGCCAATTTTGCTCTCCTTGTAGAAGTCTCTTTTATTGGTTATTTCTAAAATCGGAGGTCAATGCAAGTAATAGTATTTATACTTGGAAAAAGGTGGGGCTGATGTGGACAAGCAAATGATGCTGCATGATTTTCTTAATCTTTGCCCTTGGGTATAATGGAGATCCATCTCCAGAGAGGGTAAAATATGGCTAGGATTTGCATCCCATTCAGTAGACTTTACTTTCTAATGAAGTGAATTGAGTTTAATCATGTGTGTCTTTTTTTCCCTTCCCCAACAGCTTCCATGCCTATGGCTGTTCTAAAATTGGGCCAAATATATCCATTTCAGAGAGGCTTTTTCTGTAAAGACAACAGCATCAACTATCCGTACCATGACAGTACCGTCACATCCACTGTCCTCATCCTAGTAGGGGTTGGCTTGCCCATTTCCTCTGTAAGTAAATTAATAAGTAGGTAGTGATGGGTTTGTTGTGCTGGAGGTTGGATGAAGTATGGAGTTGGGACGGGGGTAAATCCACAGTACTGTCTTCACCAGTGTTAATATGGTGAATGATTGCTTGAGGAATATACCCACTGTTTCAGTCCAGAGGCAGTGTTTCTCCAGTTAAAGGTGGGTGTTACCCAGAACAACTTGATGTCATTCTGTAAGAATGATACAGTGATTATTTTTGAATAGGAGAGTCTTTTTGAGTCATTTGGACCAACTCCTGTCAGTAAACAAATGAAGAAACTTAGGGCCAGACACTTGTTAAAGCCCAGTAAGCTATTGTATGGCAGAGCTGAAACTAAGATTATGCTTGCTTTATCATACTGTTAAGTGGAAATTGAGGCCATGAAAAAGGAAAACGTTTGCATGTTAAATTTGAGAAAACAAACTCAGCAGAAAGATCACAAATATATATGCAGAATAAAATTATCAGAATACATTAAGATATGTCACTGTTGGCTGGGTGTGGTGGCTCACACCTGTAATCCCAGCACTTTGGGAGGCCGAGGCGGATGGATCACCTGAGGTCAGCAGTTCAAGACCAGCCTGACCAACATGGAGAAACCCCTTCTCTACTGAAAATACAGAAGTAGCTGAGCGTGGTGGCGCATGCCTGTAACCCTAGCTACTCAGGAGGCTGAGGCAGGAGAATTGCTTGAAGCCGGGAGGTGGAAATTGCAGTGAGCAGAGATCACGCCATTGAACTCCAGCCTGGGCAACAAGAGCGAAACTCTGTCTCAAAAAAAAAAAAAAAAAAAAAAGAAGTCACTGTTTCTTACTTTGTACTGTCCTTCGGATAGTTCATCAGTTTGTAGGATAATACTGGGTTTCACTGTTTTAAGTAATTAAAAACTGTCATTCTAGGTTAAGATTCACAAACTAGGTTCAGATTGCCACTTGGGATATTATGCCTACTTTCTTTACCCTTGGCTCTCATTCCTAAGTCTTGCCATTGTCATTTTATGTGACTTGAAAATAGAAGGGAAGGAGCAAGGTGAAGATTTACCTCCTTGAGTGTCTTGGCAGTGAAGCATATCACACCATGTTTCTCCTCTGGCCACCTGTCTTGTTACTTGGCTGTCCTAGATATATGACTTACAAAAATTTAGTGTCTCAGTAAACTCAGCAACCTCGTTCTGCTGTAGGACTGGCTGGCTTTTCTCTCTCTATTTTGCTCCCAAATTGGCTAAGAATAATAACCTAGTTGTTTGTTTTTCCAGTTTATGTATCTGAGTTCATTTTGTCTTTTTGTCTGGTAGATTTTTTTCTAATGGCCATCAGCTCAGTACTTTGAAGGTGAAGGGGTCTAGTATTTTATTATGTTCTAAGAGATACAAGTATTAATATATTCTTATAATTCTAATTTGATTATAGCTACTTTTATGGGAGTAAAATGATAGAAAAATCTAGCATAAAATCTAGGATTTAGTTTAAGGAGATACTTCTTTTTCTAAAAAATAAATCCCACCATAACTGGTTACTTAAATTTTAGCCATTCAACTTAGGAGAAACTGTGTGCAGGGAAGTATTGCCACTTGGATGACAATAGACGGTGTTACTGTACTATATGAAGTACTAAGTAGTTGTGGTAGCCATGATTTTGAGCAACTATTGCTAGATAAAGTTTCTTTTTTAAAAAAAAAAACTTGCCCCTGTATTTGAGGAGATAATTGCTTGAGAGTGAATAAATTAATTGTAATAATAATAATAATATATATATATATATATTTTTTTGAGATCGAGTTTTGCTCTTGTTGCCCAGGCTGGAGTGCAGTGGTGTAATCTTGGCTCACTGCAATCTCTGCCTCCCAGGTTCAGGTGATTCTCCTGCCTAACTCTCCTAAGAAGCTGGGACTATAGGCATGCGCCGCCATGCCCAGCTAATTTTTGTATTTTTTAGTAGAGATGGGGTTTCACCATATTGGCCAGGCTGGTCTTGAACTCCTGACCTCAAGCAATCTACCCTGCTTCAGCTCAGGTTCAAGTGATTCTCCTGCCTCAGCCTCTCAAGTAGCTGGAATTACAGGTGCTTGTCACCACGCCCAGCTAATTTTTGTATTTTTAGTAGAGATGGGGTTTCACTGTGTTGGCCACCTGGCAACATGCACCTGGCCCATAATCTTTTATTAATTAAAAAAAAAAAGATTATAAAGTAGAAAGAGAAAATAAATAGCCCTTAGTTCTACTACCTGAAGACAACTACTGGTGGCATTTTGATGTTTCCTTTAGTTTGACAGTTTTTTGTTGTTGTTGCTGCTGCTGTTTGTTTTTTATTTTTATTTTTTTTGAGATGGAGTCTTGCTCTGTTGCCCGGGCTGCAGTGCAGTGGCACAGTCTCGACTCAGTGCAACCTCCACCTCCCAGGTTCAAGCAATTCTCCTGCCTCGACCTCCCAAGTAGCTGAGACTACAGGCATGCACCACCACACCTGGCTAATTTTTGTAGTTTTAGTAGAGACGGTGTTTTACCATGTTGGCCAGGCTGGTCTCAAATTCCTGACCTCAGGTGATCCACCTGCTTTGTAATCCCAAAGTGCTGGGATTACAGGCGTGGGCCACCACACTCAACCTAGTTTGACAGTTTTTATGTCATTGTGAGCACACCACAGATTTAGTTTTGTGCTTTGTTTTTTTACTTATCTTTATAACATTTTTTTTTTTTTTGGTTATAGTATTATAATATCAAACAGCTTAAATAGCAATAAGGCTAAATTTTTTTTTAAGGAGTGGAAAAAGAGTATCAATCTTTGAGTTCTTGGGTATTAATTCCTGTGAGTTTGCTGTTAGAATTGACCTGGAAAAATATTTTAATGCCAGTGATTTATTTATTTATTTGTTTTGAGATGGAGTCTTGTCCTGTTGCCCAGGCTGGAGTGCAGTGGCATGATTTTGGCTCACTGCAACTGCAGCCTTCCCCTCCTTGGTTCAAGCAATTCTCCTGCCTCAGGCTCCTGAGTAGCTGGAACTACAGGCATGTACCACCATGCTCGGCTAATTTTTTGTATTTTTTTTTTTTTTTTGAGACGGAGTCTCACTCAGTTGCCCAGGCTGCAGTGCAGTGGCACGATCTTGGCTCACTGCAAGCTCCCCCTCCCGGGTTCATGCCATTCTCCTGCCTCAGCCTCCCAAGTAGCTGGCACTACAGGTGCCTGCTGCCACGCCCGGCTAATTTTTTGCATTTTTAGTAGAGATGGGGGTTTCACCGTGTTAGCCAGGATGGTCTCGATCTCCTGACCTTGTGATCCGCCCGCCTCAGCCTCCCAAAGTGCTGGGATTACAGGTGTGAGCCAGCGTGCCCGGCCAATTTTTTGTTTTTTTAATAGACAGGGTTTCACCATATTGGTCAGGCTGGTCTTGAACTTCTGACCTCAGGTGATCCGCCAGCCTTGACCTCCCAAAGTACTGGGATTACAGGCATGAGCCACCAGTCCTGGCTTAATGCCAATTTATTTTTAATTAAAGAAGTATTATTTGGCCAGTTTCTGGGCCTTAAATGTGCTTGAATGTGCAGGAAGGGATTCTTGCAAATTCTTAGGGCAGATTTGTTTGTTTTAATAGTTTGTGTATGACATCTGTTGTTATATATAGAAAATAACTTATTTTCTGTAAAATGAATTATTTTTGCTTAATGTAACTTTAATATAATATGCCTTATAATTTGATCAGAAATAAGATTTCGGGTGATAGAAAATCTGTATTTTAAAGTAGTGATTTATTTTTACAATGCGGGGTTCATAATTTTTTAAAAAAATATATTCTTTACTGTTTCTTCTTTAGCTATCCAAAAAGGTACCACATTCAGAAAACTATAGATTTCTGCATTATTTGGCTTTTACATTTTTGTTGTTGTTGTTGTTTTTGGACTTTAATGATCCATATTAGATTTGACAGCAGACTTTTTTTTTTCCCATCATTTTTGGCTTTGTGTAGTTCTACCTTCTCCCTTGGTAATTTGTGATATATTTTTATAAATTCTTATGTTTCTAGAAAAAGGTAAGACTTTTTGTATGCAAACTTTCAGAGTAATGTTAGTAACAATAAAGTTAGTATTAAATCCATACGTTGCAATGAATAATATAGTTTGTCTAAATTTAAAAATTTATAGTTTCAGGATACAAAACTTGCCTATGTTTAATAGGCTATTTTAAATTGACTTGAGTACCGACTGTAAGTAGTTGCTTTTCTTAAGTCATGATTACTGTATGACATAACCTTTTAGCAAAAATATTTAGCCTAAAATAACAGTATAGCCAATGCTTGTGACCAACTTATAAAACTCTTTCTAAAGAGTGATTGTATTATTCATGGTGACCTAAAACTGGAAATGTACATGGATGTTTGTGAAAAGGGCTTAATCACTTTTTTTTTTTGAGGTGGAGTCTTGCTCTGTTGCCTAAGCTGGAGTGCAATGGTGCGATTTTAGCACGCTGCAACCTCCACCTCCCGAATTCAAGCAATTCTCCTGCCTCAGCCTCCTGAGTAGCTGGGATTACAGGTGCATGCCACCAATGCCCAGCTAATGTTTGTATTTTTAATAGAGATGGGGTTTCACTATGTTAGTCAGGCTGGTCTTGAACTCCTGACCTCATGATCTGCCCACCTCGGCCTCCCAAAGTGTTGGGATTACAGGTGTGGGCCACCGTGCCCGACCAAGGCTTAATCACTTCATATGTTTTATTTTATTGTATTATATTTTTTGAGATGGTGTCTCACTCTTGCCCAGACTGGAGTGTAGTGGTGTGATCTCAGCTCACTGCAACCTCCGCCTCCCGGGTTGAAGTGCTTCTCCTGCCTCAGCCTTCCGAGTAGCTGGGACTACAGGCCTGTGGCACTATAACTGGCTAATTTTTTGTATTTTTAGTAGAGATGGAGTTTCACCATGTTGGCCAGGCTGGTCTTGAACTCCTGACCTCAAGCAATCCACCCACCTCGGCCTCCCAAAGTGCTGAGATTACAGGTGTGAGCCACTGCATCCAGCCACTTTATATATTTTATAACTTAGTGAAAAACAGATGACTACCTCAAAGAAAAATGGGGAAAGGGCATGACTAGAAAGCTGTCAGTAGAAGAAAATTGTCAAGAAATATAAAGAAATGCTTTAACATTTAACATTTCTTAAGACTTAGTCTTAAGTTCATATTAAAGCAACACTGAGAACACAGTTTGGCCTGTCACAGTAGCAAAGGTAAGAACTTTCCCAGCTTATCAAGCGTAGAAAACAGGTGTTCTCATACACAAATCTGGCAGGGGTATAAATTGGCATTAAAAAGAGTGTATTGTTGGACCTATAAATTATACCGGAAGGAATTTATCCTGGAAATAAGTTGCATGTAGAGAATGAGTTACAGGACAGTTGATTACAGTACTTTTTTTTTTTTTTTTTTTTGAGACGGAGTCTCGCTCTGTCACCCAGGCTGGAGTGCTGTGGCCGAATCTCAGCTCACTGCAAGCTCTGCCTCCCGGGTTCACGCCATTCTCCTGTCTCAGCCTCCCAGGTAGCTGGGACTACAGGCGCTGCCACGTCGCCCGGCTAGTTTTTTATAGTTTTTAGTAGAGACGGGGTTTCACCGTGTTAGCCAGGATGGTCTCCATCTCCTGACCTCGTGATCCGCCCGTCTCGGCCTCCCAAAGTGCTGGGATTACAGGCTTGAGCCACCGCGCCCGGCCTGATTACAGTACTTTTTATAGAAGAAAATTGGAAATAAATAATTTAGCTGTAGGGGACTGTTTTATGATTTATTCTAGTGATGAAATATTATATTCATTTCATAATTTTTGATAATATTGACATGGAAAGATTTTTGTAATAATTGAGAGTAAAGGGAGAAGAATAGTAATGGTTCTCTCTGAATAGTGGGATTATTAGTATCTGAGATATTTTCTTTTTTTTTCATGTCATAAGTTTATTGACAAACATATCTGGTATGCCATGAGTTAGAGTTTGATCCATTTCCAGAGGCTGTATCTCTTAAAATGCTCTTCATATCTGTTAAATGGGTGAACTGAAACATCCTTATGATTTAAGCAGTTGGTGTCTTACTATAAGGAAGGGTGCAGCAAATGCAGATCCAAAGTACAAACACATCTTAACTAGTAACGCCCACTTGTTTTCCACTGAAAATGGCAAATTCTTCCCAGGGCCCTCCTCATAGTGGCTCCTACGGACCACAGAGGTTGTGAACCTCCGGATGCTGTGGCCCAACATAGCGCTGCTGGAAGCTCTGCGAAAGGCGCAGAGACCGAGGACGGATGAAATGGCGGCACCTCACTAAGACCGAGATATTTTCATTTTATCTCTTATATTTTCTGTTTTTTCCCCTCCCTTGAACATTGTTTTTTCAAATAAGGAAGCCTATTTTTATTTTTTAAAAACCCATTAGAAATTTTTCTGTTTTCATTTTCATATACCTGAAGTTTAAATGCCTTAACTATATACCCATTTTTACATAGTATTGTGGAAGCTTATCTGTTATGTGTGTGGATTTTATCTGTTTCTAAGAAAGTGCCGAAAGAAAAAAAAAAAAGATACAAATAACTGTATTTTGAGAATTCACAGTAAATCAAACTTCACTCCTAGTCCTGTGGCTCAGCAGCTTATGTAGCTGACTAGGCTTTTTGGAAGTGATTGGTTGTCTATGAACCTGAGTGTACCTACACATACAAATGTAACTCCTTGAATGTGGAAAGTTTTTCTTGCGTGTTGCACCATGCTATAATTCAATTCTGACATTAACTGCCTGGAGTTAGCATGAGACTCCACGGATTTCAGGTCATTGTCCCCAATAAGACTGCTGTCACTGTAGTTTTCAGGTGCAAATTTGAAGTTCCCCAGGTTGTAACTCTGGGGGTTCCTGTGACCCTGTCAGGTTCGGTAATTGGCTAAAACAACTCATAGAACTCAGGAAATCATTTTACTTATGATTATAGTTTTATTATAAGGAATCAGAATGAGCCAAATTAAGATACACAGTCAAGGTCTCAGGGTGGGGGACAGCCTGAATGTAGAGCTTTTCTGTCCTCTCCCAGTGGCATCAAGATATGTCACTTTCCTGGCACATCGATGTGTTCACCAACTAGGCAGCTCCTCCAACCTTCAGTGTCCATTGTTTTTATTAGAGTTTTATTATGTAGTCATGATTGATTGAATCATTGGCCAAGCAATTGAACTTGATCTCTAGTTCCCCTCACCTCCTTGGAGGTTGAGCTGGTTTAAAGCCCTGTCCCTCTAATCACATGGTTAGTGTGACCAGCTCCCATCCTGAGTCATTCATTAGCCTAAACCCAAGTGTGAACCAAGGGGCTTAAGAATAACAAAGACACCCCTATTACTCAGAAAATTCTAAGGTTTTAGAGTCTCTCTCCCAGGGACAAAGGCCAGATTCTTTGTTATAGACTCCAGTCTCTGTACTTTTTACTCTGTAGCCTTGGTACCTTGAAAGTGTTTAAAGCACTCAGATGTTGGTTTGATACAATTTAAGATTTTAAAAAAAGTTTTCATTTTTTCCTTTCAATCTGCCAACCCAAGTTTACTTAGGAGTTGGAGACTTTCCATCTAATATGGGTTTCTATTGTTGAAAAAATGTATTCTGATACTTGTTAAAATGGTTAAGGAAAACTACTCAAGACTATTGCACCTGGGGTAGAGAACTCAACTCTGACTACAACAAGGAGAAGGGGGGATTTATGGGTGAGGGGAATCAGTGGATGGAAAATCATGAAGAGGAGACATCAAGGGTAGGAGATTCTTGTTAAGGCAGGCCAAAGATTTATATATCAAAGGTGGGGGATGAGGAATTTAATCATATATCAAGAGTGTTCAGATATCAAGGATAAGGGGCTTCTTGCTAAGCTGACTTAGCAGGACTTTTGCTAAGACTGGGCCTGTCCTGTCCTTGCACACCACACAAGGACAGGCTGACATGAAAGGCCAAGGTTGAGGCCTAGTTGAGAAGAGGGTTCACAGCTGGTTAACTAATGTTTGGTCAACTAAAGAGCCTTTGTCATCTATTAAAGATGAACTTAAGTGTGCATTGCATAGTGAGTTAGTAGCTCATGGTAGAAAAACATCTATGTAAACATATCTTAATATGCAAAAAATCTTTGTCCTAGGTTAATTCAGAAATATGCATTATTTAAATCCCATTATGTCTCCATTTAATAGACCTCTCCATTTAATAGACCAAGTATTGGCCTATTAAAATTCCTTTAGGATGTGGATTGTTACAGTTTTTGGTTTGGGATTTTTGCAAAGTCATTCTACGTGTAAAAAATACAGAAATGGAAATAGCCTGTCAACCCAAAATTTCTAATAATGTAGTTTTTTTTTTTTTTTTTTTTTGAGACAGAGTCTCCCTTTGTCACCCAGGCTGGAGTGCAGTGGTACGATCTTGGCTCACTGCAACCTCTACCTCCTGGGTTTAAGCAATTCTTGTGCCTTAGCTGGGATTACAGGCATGTGCCACCATGCCTGGCTAATTTTTGTATTTTTGGTAGAGATGGGGTTTCACTGTATTGGCCAGGCTGGTCTTGATCTCCTGGCCTCATGTGATCCACCCACTTCGGCCTCCCCAAAGTGGTGGGATTACAGGCATGAGCCGCTGCACCTAGCCTCTAATAATGTACTTTGAATTATCCTTTTCAACTGATATTGTTTGTGTGTTAGCATAATAAAAAATGTCTAGCTTTTGTATACCGTTAAGCATGTGTATTTTTCTGGAGTTGATTACTCAGATTTTTACTATAAATATTGCTAGTGTAATAATATATGGAGAATATCCACAATTTTAAAGGATAAAATATGACTTTTTAAGAAATATTAAGAAATATTTTTTATTATTTTTGGTAGTCTAATTGCTCCTAAGTTAATTTTAAAAAATCACTTTTACTCCCTTTATTAACACCTGAGGGGAAATAACACAGGATATATTTTTTGGGTTGAATTGTTATGGAATACCACATTTGTAAAGTTTGGGATTTGATAATGTTTTGGAAGATGAGGGAGATTATTTACTATAGATATGTGGATTTTCTGAAGTTCTTTGTTTTTGGTACATTGTTTGAAAAAATAATGTTTTTTTTTGAGAGGCTGCCCACAAAGCAGGTAACCGAGGTATAATTTTTATTATTTTGAATACCTTACTTAAATGGTAATAAGAAATTGCTAGTCTTGAGGAAGAAAGAATGAATGGGTTAATATGTTTATTTTTATAAGGTGTAAAGTAATATATAAGTAAAGTGTTTGGCCGGGCACGGTGGCTCAAGCCTGTAATCCCAGCACTTTGGGAGGCTGAGACGGGCGGATCACGAGGTCAGGAGATCGAGACCATCCTGGCTAACACGGTGAAACCCCGTCTCTACTAAAAATACAAAAAACTAGCTGGGCGAGGTGGCGGGCGCCTGTAGTCCCAGCTACTCGGGAGGCTGAGGCAGGAGAATGGCGTGAACCCGGGAGGCGGAGCTTGCAGTGAGCTGAGATCCGGCCACTGCACTCCAGCCTGGGTGACAGAGCAAGACTCCGTCTCAAAAAAAAAAAAAAAAGGCCGGGCGCGGTGGCTCAAGCCTGTAATCCCAGCACTTTGGGAGGCCGAGATGGGCGGATCACGAGGTCAGGAGATCGAGACCATCCTGGCTAACATGGTGAAACCCCGTCTCTACTAAAAATACAAAAATCTAGCCGGGCGAGATGGCGGGCGCCTGTAGTCCCAGCTGCTCTGGAGGCTGAGGCGGAGCTTGCAGTGAGCTGAGATCTGGCCACTGCACTCCAGCCCCGTCTCAAAAAAAAAAAAAAAAAAAAAAAAAAAAAAGTAAAGTGTTCTTGTGGCAAAGTGGCTTTAGAATTTTACCCTGCATGGCAGAGGAGATTGGAGTTGGTTAGGTTTTATGGCATGGCACATCTTTCTTGCTGTCCTTTTCCTGTACTGGTGCAGGAAGCTGGTATCCAAACAGTCTGTTGCTCACATTTGTTTGTCATTTCTCCCTTGTTTTCATGGGAACATAGGTGCTGTGCTGCCATTTCTTATTTTCACCTCTATAGGCAGTAAGACAATAATCTTCACTAGAGTAGGGATGGTCTGTATTGCTCACGATTGTAACCTTAGTGGCATGTAATAGGTGTTTAATAAATTGAGGTAGAAAATTTTATGAAAAACTGCAAAATGTGAAATAGAATAAGATTGTTGTTTATGTTTGATTATGACTACTACCATGAAAATTCAGCTTGACTCTGTGGAAACTGACCATATTTCCAAGTCATCTCTTACCTCATTAAAACAGTTTTTTGGGGAGTGAGAGGGGGAAGGAGACTTATATTGAATGTGTATCCTGACTGGAGATATGTGTGTGTGTATGTGTGTATACTATACATATATATGTGATATATATAAGATAGCACCCAAGGGGAAAATATATATTTTTATAATATATATTTATATAAATATAAAATATATGTCTATATAAATACAAAATATATAAATATATATTTTATATTTATATAAATATATTTTTATATTTATTTATATGTTTATATATATTTATATAAATATAAATGTTTATTTATTTATTTATTTATTTATTTATTTATTTATTTTTTTGAGATGGAGTCTTGCTCTATCACCCAGGCTGGAGTGCAGTGGCCAGATCTCAGCTCACTGCAAGCTCCGCCTCCCAGGTTTACGCCATTTTCCTGCCTCAGCCTCCGGAGTAGCTGGGACTACAGGCGCTCGCCACCTCGCCCGGCTAGTTTTTTGTATTTTTTAGTAGAGACGGGGTTTCACGGTGTTAGCCAGGATGGTCTCGATCTCCTGACCTTGTGATCCGCCCGTCTCAGCCTCCCAAAGTGCTGGGATTACAGGCTTGAGCCACCGCGCCCGGCCCTAAATGTTTATTTATATAAAAATATATTTTTATTTTTATTTCCCCCTTTGGAGATATCTTATAATATGAGGGAAATGCCTGTTAGAACTGTAGAAATATAATACTGTGGAGATTGGTTTCTTAGGTTGGAAACAAGTTTTATTTTCTTGTTTACTTATTCTCATGTGTAGCTGCATTTCCTATCCACGCATTGTGGAAAGTACTGATTCTCAGTTCTTATGAGCAATTTTATTAACAAAATAGTAATAACTCCATTATTTGACAGTCTGGCCTATATGTCTGGGTTATTCAAGTGTCTAGCCTCCATCCACATTCTTCTCTCCTTGTTCAGGCATTAAGAGAAGAATGTATTTCCTGAAATACTTCACAAGTGGACACAATTCTTTCTATTACGTGGGTCTTTTGGTCTGCCTATGGGGTCTTTTCTTCTTCCAAACTATTGAGGTGGTACCTTATCTCACAGTAAATCCCAAGGTACCTGTCATCTGTGTGTCAGGATTTCTCAGACTGTTGCCAGCTGCTGTTATCCCTGAGGCAGTGTGTCCCTTAGTGATTTGCTACTGTGGTCTGTAAAGTTGCATGCCACTCTCTCCTGGGCATCTGGTATGTTTTAGATTCGTACAGTGGAATACTGTTCAGCAACAAAAAGGAACAATATATCCACGGTGCTATATAGGTGATCCTTAAAACATTATTTTGTGAAGGCATTTTTGTAATTTCCCCTAATATTAGAAGAGTTCCCTTCACATGTAAAAGAGTTTTTCACTAGTTTCCCAGTTTTGCTGGGTACTCCACCACCAATATTTCTTACTAAAACTGTTAGGATTGGTATTTTGGTTCCAAGATCCTGAGCATTTGTGCAAGAGGAAGTTAAAGAAAATGTGGTGTGACCATGTTCATATGTTGTCCTTTCCTGTCTCTGGTAAAGGATGGTGAAGTGTTCTTGTGATATTTGGTTTGTGGAAGCCATAATTTCCCATATCACATACTGTCTCTTGAACCATTATAAATATTCACTGTTAAAATATAGAAAGTTGTGTTTGTTTATGACTGAGTATGAGTTTACTATGCAGAGAACCTGAGTCATGAGCTGACTAGTGAATGTATCAAAAAGCAGAATGTAGGAATGTAAAAGGGTGCAACCACTTTGGAAAACAGTTTAGCAATTTCTTAAAAAGTTAAGCATCAATTTACCATATGACCTGGCAATCCCACCCACTTTCATTAGAAATGAAAACATATCTACAAAAACACTTGTATGTGAATGTTCATAGGATTAGTTGTAATACCACAAAACTGGAAGCAATCTAAATGTCCATTAACTGGTGAGTGGATAAACAAAATGTGGTATATACATATAACTGAATACTATTCATTAATAAAAACAAAATGCATGCTGTAACACAGATGAACCTCAAAAACATTATGCTGAGTGATAAAAGCCATATATAAAATACTACATATTGTGTAATTCCATTTATATGAACTGTCTAGAAAAGGCAAATTTATGTAGAGACAGATAGCAGATGAGTGGTTGCCTGGGTTTGTTAGTGGGAGCAGAGATTGAATGCACATAGGCTCAAGGGAATTTGGGGGGTAATGAAAATGTTCTAAAACTAGATTGTGGTGATGTTGCATCACAGTATAAATTTACCAAAACCATTGAATTATATATATACTTAGACTGGATTAATTTTATGGTATGTAAATTATACCTCAATTTAAAAAAAAGGAGTGAAAATGAATTTTGCCAGCTCAAGTAATAAGAGAAACAGTGTTTGATGAGGGTAGTCATTTGAGAAGTGATGAAAGGGATTTAGAGATATAATCTTTCAGGTAAAAGGAAAAGGGTTTTTGACTGAATTGATAAACGAAGTTTTGCCTTGAAATCTTTAGTAAATGTCAAAGTTAACATCAAGTATCTATTTAAATGTTTGCATTTCTGCTCACTTTTCTACACTGTCTGGTGAAGTAAGTTGGTGGTGTGCAGTAACCCTTTTGGAATAGTTTATCAAGGATTTAATGTTTGTATCTTTCAATTCCACTTACATATATATCTTAAGGAAATTAGAAATGCAAACAAGAATTTGTATTCGGAAATGTTAACTATAGCATCATATAGGGTAATCAAAAAATTAAAAGTAACCTACATGCTCTCAAAGTAGGAGGAATGGTTAAATTGTAATTGTTTTTCCTTTGTCTCTCTTGGTTTCAAGGAGTAGAAATTCTTTCTAACTAGATCAAGTAAAATTGGGCTTTGTTGAAAAGGATACAAGGTGCTTTAATAACCCCAAGCAGCAAGATCACTGAGGCCTTTTCGCAATGGGGAACCACAGCTACCTTCCCATTTCACCCATTCAGGGACCAGGCTAGTCACTACTTCATCCTCTGTAGACCTGCTTTGTTCTCAGCTTCTTCTTCAGTCAGTCTTCCTTGTACATGGCCCAATGTTGTTTGCCACCTTGGACTTAATCAGTTTTTGTTATAATTCCCGTATTTCCAGAACAGGAATCTGAAAGAGCTGTTCTTTTTGAACCTTAAGTGGGTCAGTGAACAACCTGTGGTTTGGTCTTTTTCTTCATCCCCTTTCAGGGGTCTGTGTTTATTTTTAGATAGTTAGTGAAAATGAAATGGCATTGGGTAATGGCATTGATTCAGTACATCTTGACTGGGCATAGTGGCTCACGCCTATAATTCCAGCACTTTGGGAGACTGAGGCGGGTGGATCACCTGAAGTCAGGAGTTTGAGACTAGCCTGGCCAACATGGTGAAACCCCATCTCTACTAGTAATACAAAAAAATTAGCTGGGCATGGTGGTGCTCACCTGTAATCTCAGCTACTCTGGAGGCCAAGGCAGGAGAATCACTTGAACCCGGAAGGTGGAGGTTGCAGTGAGCCGAGATCGCACCATTTTACTCCAGCCTGGGTGACAAGAGCAAAACTCTGTCTCAAAAAAAAAAAAAAAAAAAAAAAAAAAAAAAAAAAAATCTCATGGGCGTATTTGAGGAATGGCAAATATTGGCTATTATTTATTATCAATTTAAAAATATTTCTAAGGTTTTTGGTGTTGGCAACCTCTTTTCTTGATTCTCTCAACAGAATAGTGTGCATTTGTGGTAGATTCATGCTTATTTTCTCATATTTTCTTACCAAAACTTGCAGTCTGTGTGTTACCCTTTCTTATTAAAACCTCTTTTACTAAGACCGGCAATTGAAATCCCATTGGACGCCATATTGGGCACTGTGGACCAATCTCCACCTCCTGAATGCCCTCTCTTTCTAATGTGGCCACGGTGAGGTCGCTGTCTCCTGACCTGCCCTTACCCGACTCAAGTCTGCCTTAGTGAATCTTCTTCCTCTCCTCTTCTTCCTCTACTGTTGCTCTGTGCCTCACCCTCCACTTCTTTTCTCTTTATATACATCCTGTACAGTGTTTTGTACCTCTGTGACTTTAGAGACCCTTTATATCCCCAAATCTCTGTCTCTGTCCTAGACCCCTTCTGCTGAGATGGAGACTGTCATAACCACTGGCTTATCGAATATCATACTCAGAGGCATCGCCAACTCTCCTTTTCTTTTGAACACTCAGAGTTCTTTGAACCTCAGTTTATTCTCTGCTATAATTACGTACTGTGCCGTATTCAATTTGTATTCCTGGTAGCACCTAGCGGAATTCCTTGCACAGTAGGTTTACTTAGTATTTGCCCACATGAATGTTTTTATTTTTTAAAATGGGCTATTATCCTTTGTATGTGGTTTTATTTTGTTCCCCTAGTATCCTGAAAAATACCCACAAACTTTTTTTCTAAATCTAAGAATAATTTCTAACATGGTTTTTGTGGTCGGGGGGAAAAAACCCTTAATATTAATGGACATACATGGTAATAGCATTTCTAAATACATTTGGGCCTGTGTATTTGGGCCTATATGTTTTCTCTGAGAATAAGGACACACAGCCTAGTGAGTTTTGGACTCTAATCCTATTATATGTGAATTTAGTTTCTTTCTTCCTTTATTTTTTTTAGACAGAGTCTCGCTGTGTCACCCAGGTTGGAGTGCAGTGGCATAGTCTCAGCTCACTGCAGCCTCCACCTCCTGGGTTCAAGTGATTCTCCTGCCTCAGCCTCCCAAGTAGCCGGGACTACAGGCACATGCCACCATGTCCATAAATTTAATTTCTATACTAAATATACTATTCCAAAAGAAAGAAATGTTTATTGGAAAATGCAACCAATTCAGAAATATGCTTTGTAGACAGTAAAAGTTTCCATTATTTCGTGTAGACTGAATTAGTGGTTCTTTGGCTGGACACTATGGCTCATGCCTATAATCTCAACACTTTGGGAGGCTGAGCTGGGTGGATCATTTGAGGTCAGGAGTTTGAGACCAGCCCGGCCAACATGGCGGAACCCTTCTCTATTAAAAATACAAAAATTAGCCTGGCATAGTGGCGGGTGCCTGTAGTCCTGGCTACTTGGGAGGCTAAGGCAGGATAATTGCTTGAGTCCTAGAAGTGGAGGGTGCAGTGAGCCGAGATTGTGTCACTGCACCCCAGCCTGAGCAACAAAGCAAGATACCATCTCAAAAAAAAAGAAAAGAAAAAAAAAATAACAGTTATTTTTATGTACAAGATAAATTTGCTCTTTGAGTTAGAGTATGGTTATTGATTAGGGGGCTAAGCATTTAGTTACTGTATGGGGCAACCAATAATAAAATCACAGTCCTGTGTATTTACCTCCACAGTGTGTGCTGATAAGTGCAAAAGGTTTGTGCAAATTCTTTTGAAGTTATATTGTAACCATGGTATATGTATTGAAAACTTGGCCATTTTATCCCACTCCTATGAATGAAAACTATTTGGTGAATCAGAGGATAGTCTGAATTGGGATATGAGGGCCAGTATAAGTGTCAGCAAGGTCAGCTCTAGTTTAGTTTTTTTTTTTTTATTTTGAGGCATAGCATTACTAGGAGTATAGCTTTGGGAACCTTGTAGCATCGTAAAGACTTTTAAAGAGGTGACAGCTATTGGCAAATTGACTAATACAGAGAACTAAGCTCTGGTTCATGTATTCAGTGTCTGAATGAAAAATAGGAAGATCAATAAAAGAGCTAAGAGTGAAAGAAATGTGATTTCGTGTGCTTCTCCTTTTTAGCTCGTATAATAGATTGAACAGATTTGATGTTGTAAATACACTCAGGCAGAGTGGCAGAGGCTTGGTTGTCATTTAGCCTTTAGGGCCTTAGTGGAGTTAATGAGAACTGCAAACGGTCATCAGGTCTTGGTGCTTTACAGAGAAGCAACACTTCTGCAGGGAGTGTGTTAGCTTAGTGGTTATGGTATTACTACAGGGACATGGATCACTTAAGGAGAGAGCCTTTCAGGCCTGGGTCAGTCTCAAAGCAGATCTCACGTGGAGGGTTTCTGCTAACCTGCATCTCTTACAACACAATACTAGTTAGTATGCTGTAGTATTAATCAGTAGGTCAAGTTCAGTGAAGTAAAGGATAATTGAATTCTTGAAGTTCACATTTAGGCAAAAAATTGGCATTTTAGGAGGTGAGTATAAGACATGATCTTTACAGAAAACACTGATGATAAAAACAGCGCTCTCTGTTAGGTGCCTTTGTGCTTGACTCCATCATCATCTTAAGAAACTAAGCTCAGGGCTGGGTGCAATGGCTCACATCTGTAATCCCAGCACTTTGGGAGGCTGAGGCCATAGGATCAGTTGAGCTCAGGAGTTCAAGACTAGCCTGGGCAACATAGCTGGACCTCATCTCTACTAAAAAATTAAAACAAAACAAAACAAAACAAAAAACTAGCTTGGCATGGTGGTGCGTGCCTATGGTCCCAGCTGCTCGAGAAGCTGAAGCAGGAGGATAGCTTGAGCCCAGAAGATCGAGGCTACACTTAGCTATGATCGTGCCATGGCACTGTAGCCTGGGTAACAGAATGAGACCCTGTCTCAAAAAAAAAAAAAAAAAAAAAAAAAAACTTTTTACGTTCAGATTCCTCTTTTAATAGCAGCTTTCAGCCTGCTATAGACAATACAGAAATGAGTGGATAAAAGTTTTATTTAGATACTCTGATAGCTTAGCCAGTGACAATGACCTATCCAAATGTGGAATGCTAAAATGTTTTCTTTTTGGAAGCAAAGCCCATGAAAAATTGGTTTTGAAATAGTGTTAGAAACCTGGCAATTAAATGACAACAAGAACGTGAGAAGAGATTTTCCCAAAATCCGTTTAGTGTGTTTGGACAGAAACAAAAGAAAGATAACTCTTTGTTAAATTGGTTAATAGAGGATTTGAATGCTTTGTTTGCTGTAGACAAAACATCTTGATCTTAAAACTGTAATCTTTCCAACTTCTGTTGCATGCATTGCTGCATTTCCTTTTTTACATGTGCTCTCACTTATTTTCATGGCAAATGCATTTTTAAACAGAGTCTCTGGGATAATTATTGACATTAATTAGTTTTGGTATTTCTTTTTTAATGATATCTTCATTTATTCCCTTTTGCTAGCTGGATTGCCTTTTGCAATTCTTACTTCAAGGCATACCCCCTTCCAACGAGGAGTATTCTGTAATGATGAGTCCATCAAGTACCCTTACAAAGAAGACACCATACCTTATGCGTTATTAGGTGGAATAATCATTCCATTCAGTATTATCGTTGTAAGTTAAATCCACTTTTCCAAGTTTATAACTATTGGGCACTTGGCTTAATTTTCTGTTATTCTTTTAATGCTTAAATGTATAACCCTCCAAAAACAATGTGTGCTTTTTTAACCTTTAATTGATGGTTTATTTGATCAAGATAATCTCAGCTATTTTAAGTGGAGTCAAAAAATAACAGTGTATAATTATAAGAGCCAGGCACGGTGACATGCCTGTAGTCCCAGCTACTCAAGAGGCTGAGGCTGGAGGATTGCTTGAGTCTCCCAGTTGAAGACTATAGTATGTAGTGATCACATCTGTGAATAGCCGTTATACTCCATCCCAGACAACACTTCAACATCCCATCTTAAAAAAAAACAGAAAAAAAAAAAAATGAAAAGAACCTTGCTGGATATGTATAGATTTTATGCTAATCTTTTCCATGTCACTGTGATTGTTAGAACTCTAATTTGTTATTGTTTTAATAATCTTGTGATCATAGTTGAATGTTATAGCAATATGATTCTAGCATACTTTATACATAGCATATCGTTTTATAATTTATTGTATCCGTGTGTATGTACCTACTGTTTTTTTTTTTTTTTTTTTTTTTGAGACAGAGTCTCGCTCTGTCGCCCAGGCTGGAGTGCAGTGGCCGAATCTCAGCTCACTGCAAGCTCCGCCTCCCGGGTTTACGCCATTCTCCCGCCTCAGCCTCCCGAGTAGCTGGGACTACAGATGCCCGCCACCTCGCCCGGCTAGTTTTTTGTATTTTTTAGTAGAGACGGGGTTTCACCGTGTTAGCCAGGATGGTCTCGATCTCCTGACCTCGTGATCCACCCGTCTCGGCCTCCCAAAGTGCTGGGATTACAGGCTTGAGCCACCGTGCCCGGCTGTACCTACTGTTTTTGACTCTCCCTCTATACTGAGTTCTAGAAAAGAAAAATTGCTAAGTGATGTTAAAACTTTATATAATGCATGCTTACTTTAAATAATTTTTAGATAATATACACAGGAGAGAAAAGCTATAGTTCTATATATGATTAGTAGTAAATATGAAAGAATTTTTACTGGTACTGAATGCAAGACTGAGTCTTAAACTAAAATAGTAACTGTTGTTTTCCAGTATTTCAGGTAGAAATGCTTAAAGAATGTGTCTAGAAATAAGACTATTGATAGGACTACATGATTTTTATAATCTCGACTAAAATTCTGTAACTTAACAGTTTTGTGCTCCATAACTTGTAATTTTATGTGTCCAGCATGCTTCCACTGCATAGCTCTGCTCACCATAGCTTGTGACTTTAGAAACAAGATTTATGTTAGTTAAAAGCAGAAGGCTGGGTGCGGTGACTCACGCCTGTAATCCCAGCACTTTGGGAGGCGAGGCGGGCGGATCACCTGAGGTCAGGAGTGCGAGACCAGCCTGGTCAACCTGGTGAAACCCCACCTCTACTAAAAATACAAAAATTAGCTGGGTGTGGTGACACACACCTGTAATCCCAGCTATTCAGGAGGCTGAGGCAGGAGAATCACTTGAACCTAGGAGGCGGAGGTTGCAGTGAGCCGAGATTGCACCATTGTACTCCAGCCTGGGTGACACGATGAGACTCCGTCTGGAAAAAAAAAAAAACAAAAAACCAGAAAATATGCTGGATGTGGTGGCTTATGCCTTTAATCCCAGCATTTGGGAGGCCAAGTCGGGAGGATCACTTGAGCCCCAAAGTATGAGACCAACCTGGGTAGCATAGCAAGACCCCTGCCTATATCTACCCCCCCACTCACCCCCGCTTCAAAAAAAAAAAAGGCCAGGCAGGGTGGGCAGGAGCCTGTAGTCCCAGCTACTCAAAAGGCTGAAGCAGGAGGATCCCTTGAGCTCAGGAAGTTGAGGCTGCAGTGAACCATGATTGCACCACGGCATTTCAGCTTGGGCAACAGAGGGAGACCCTCTCTCAAACACACACACACACACACACACACACACAGATTTTTTTTTTTTTTTAATTAAAAAATATATATAGTTGTATCCAGGAGATAGGCCAAAGATGACAGCATGTATATCACGTCTGTTTTTGGAGTTTATTTTAAAAAAAGAAAAACTTCTTAATTTAGAAATGTCTTAAGAATGATCATAATACTTTATTAGCACTGAAAGTTAACTTGTAATTTGTGGTACATAATTAATAAAACAAAACCTTTGCTATACAGATATTTGTTTTATAAGACTGTGAGCTCCTTGAAAGCAGAGATGATATCTTGTTCATCTTCGTGTCCTCACCGCCTGGCATGGAGCCCAGCATGTTCTAGGTGCCTGAATGAAACTGTATGAAGAAAACTGTAGAGTAATTACACAGTAATGTTGGTGACTCTCCCGAAGTACGGGGAAGTTTTAAGAAATCAGGTATTCTTTTAATCTAGACAAATTTTTACACTGAATTTTTACTGCTAAAAGAAAGCCAAGTCTATAATTCTTCCATTAAGGAAGGAGTAGGGTCTTTTTTAAAAAAGTGTATATGTTTCTGAGTGATTGCTAAGCAATTAAATATGACATTTTTAGTATGACTTTTAGTTGCAAATAGCCAATTTCAGACAGGATTCAAATATTCAAATAAACAGTACTAGAAATAGACCTGTCTTTCAATTCTGCGTTTTTTTTTGGTCTCAGTAAAAAGGATGCCATGCAAGCAGAACTACAGGAATTTGCTCTAGCCTGGAGGGCTGCAGTAGAACAGGCCACTGATTCCTGGGCACTGTGTTGATGTGCACGGCCTATACAGGGCTTGACAAAATGCTTAGTTAGCAAAAACTCATGAATTGTATTTCATTAACTTGGAATTCTTTGCTATTTCTTTTCTTTTCTTTCTTTCTTTTTTTTGAGACAGAGTCTCGCTGTGTTGCCTGGGCTGGAGTGCAGTGGCGCGATCTTGGCTCACTGCAAACTCTGACTCCTGGGTTCAAGTGATTCTCTTGCCTCAGCCTCCCAAGTGGCTGGGATTACAGGTGCCCGCCACCACACCCAGCTGATTTTTGTATTTTTAGTAAAGATGGGGTTTCACTATGTTGGCCAGGATGGTCTTGAGCTCCTGACCTCATGATCCACCCGCCTCAGCCTCCCAAAGTGTGGGATTACAAGTGTGAGCCACTGCGCCCGGCCTATTCTTTACTCTCTCAACATAACCTGTGAGAAAGTTATCTTTACATTTAATAAAATGGCAAGTAAATTAATAGTTGAGTACAGACTGCTTTAAAAAGAACAGATTGTTTAAACGTACTGTTATTCATCTCTACAGTATCACTGAAAACAAACACTGCTTAGGGCAGTGGTTTTATGTATGTATGTTTTGATTAATTGATTGACAGACTCTTTCTCTGTCACCCAGGCTTGGAGTGCAGTGGTGTGATCAGAGCTCACTGCAGCCTCGAACTCCTGGGCTTAAGTGATCCTCCCGCTTCAGCCACTTGAGGAGCTGGGACCACAGGCGTGCACCACCACAACCGGCTAATTACATTTTTTTTTTAAGAGATACGATCTCTCTGTGTTGCGCAGGCTTATGTCTCAAACTCCTGGGTTCAAGCAACCCTCCTGCCTCAACATCCCGAAGTTCTGGGATTATAGGTGTAAGCCATCATGCCCAGCCTTATGTGCTAAATTAACATAATTCTATTTTATTCATTAACTCAGCCTCTTTCAGGCAATGCTCAGTTAGACTTGTATACATTTAACTTTGTTTACTAGAAAGTAAATCATTTATTTAAAAAAATCGCCATGATTAAGACTGCACACCAGGGCCTTGACATGAGTTGCAAATGATTCATTAATAAATGAGTGATTGAGGGAACCTGGCCGGTAGAGAACCAGGATTATTATAGTTTCTCGGAAGACATGGGATAATTTCAATAAGGAGGAAGTGGTCAGTGAAGTCAAATATACTGAGAAGTTAAAGTAAGTGAGAGTTGATAAAAATCTGTTTGATCTGGCTGGGCGCAGTGGCTCTCTCCTGTAATCCCAGCACTTTGGGAGGCCGAGGTGGGTGGATCACAAAGTCAGGAGTTCAAGGCCAGCCTGGTCAAGATGGTGAAACCTCTTCTCTACTAAAAAGACAAAAAATAGCTGGGCGCAGTGGTGGACACCTGTAATCCCAGCTACACAGGAGGCTGGATCAGGAGAATCGCTTGAACCTGGGAGGCAGAGGTTGCAGTGAGCCGAGATTGTGCCACTGCACTCTAGCCTGGGCAACAGCAAGACTCCGTCTCAAAAAAAAAAAAAAAGAAAGAAAATCTGTTTGATCTGATGAGACAATTTTGTCCTTTGTGAAAAAATCAGTAGAATAAAGGAAATGGAAGTGGTTAGAGATATTTAGGAGGGAGAAGATGTGGAGATGTGCCATTGATTTTAGACTGTTCTTTTGGGAAGATGGGCCCTGAATGAAAGACACAAAATCATAGAGACAGTGTAGAAACATAAAACTATCTTGGTTGATGGAGATTTAAAGGGGATGGTAAGAGAATACTATAGGAGACAGGTTTAAAAAGGTTGAATCACTCTGATTTAGATAATTATTAGCTTTGAACTTCAGAAGTATTGTTTTACTCCTCCAAACATTATTTTTATTTCTTTGATAATTTATCATATCCTAGAATCTAAGTAAATAATGTATTATAAATAATCTCAGTTTTAGGATTAGGCCACACTTGGCTTAGCTGTTGACTTCATGAAAGGTTAAGAATTGGCATAAATGGCTCAAAGGTGAGGATAAGGAATTGAAATGAAACAAAAGAATATGGCTATCTTGTGTGGATCAAATGGGCAGACGCATCTCTGCATTTAATTCAGAAGAATTAATTTAGAACTCCTCTATTGTCTGCTTCTCTCAGTGATGTAAGTTAACCTAGCATTTGCTGGCTTTAGAGACTTCCCTGCATTCCCAGTATTAATGGTTAAGTTTCAGCTTACACTGCTTCTGAAGATCAGCTTTTAATCTTGCCCAGTATTCTGAATATTCCTAGCAAACTCATTTTCTGTCATCACTGGCAAGAGCCAGGATTTGGGTGGCCATAAACTATGATGATTATGACTAGGAAGACTCACAAAACATACTACCTGCTTTTGGAAAATAGTTGAGTGCCAGCTGATAGCTGAGATGTGGAAGAACAGCTGATACCTGAGATGTGGAAGTTTCAACTGCTAAAACTGTGGTTGATTAATATACTTGATATGTTTTCAAGAACCAAAGATTAATTCCAAAATGACATGTTAGATAAGTTCTTTCTGGCTACTAATCTGTGAGGAAATACTGGGACCCCTTCCTGGCCTAAGGAGGCAATGTATACTGAAATGGAAAGGGCTCTTCTGTTGGCAGTCAGAGATAACCCTAAGCAAAATTGTAAAGGAATGGCATTCCTGGAAGTACGTATAGTTTTCCTCTCCTGTGACCTGTTCTCAGAAAAGAATCTGATTAATTCATTCACATTAAGGACTATAATTAGAACTGTATTTTTATGGGGCTTAATGTGTAAACTAAGGGCATTTGCTGTTTACCCAAGGCAGTACCTTCCACTAAAATTTATTGACCACCTACTTTGTTTAGGTCACTCTGGTGATAGGAGGTTTCTGTTCAGCAATTAAGAAATCCTCCTTACCTTGTAGAGTTCAGAGTCTCATTGTCAAAGTTATAACATTCTAATTATGGAACTGTAGGAGTCATTGAGCCAGAATAAGGAAAGGATTTTAGGTATCAGATTCTTGAAATCCCTTTCAGGAAGCAACCATTTATTTTACTTATGGTAAGACTTACCCTGAAGACGGTTGATCCTCATTAAATGGAAATATTTGAATGCTTTGTAAAATTGTTTATATAAATTTAAGGTGAAGCAGAGAAACTAGTAATGTATTTCAAGTCAAGCTTTGCTACTTATATTCTCTCCACACAGATTGGCAAACCCACTGTTCAGACTATTCTGTGTTTAAGTGGTTTTTTGTTGTTGTTGTTGTTGTTTTTAATTATTATTTTTTGAGATGGAGTCTTGCCGTGTCGCGCCGAGGCTGGAGTGCAGTGGCACCATCGCATCTCACTGCAGCCTCCACCTCCCGGGTTCAAGCGATTCTCCCGCCTCAGTCTCCCAAGTAGCTGGGGATTATAGGCACCTGCCACCACTCCTGGCTAATTTTTGGTATTTTTAGTAGATAACGGGGTTTCACCATATTGGCTAGGCTGGTGTGGAACTCCTGACCTCAAATGATTCACCCGCCTCTGCCTCCCAAAGTGCTGGGATTACAGGAGTTGAGCCACAGTGCCTGGCCTTAGCTGTTTATTTTGGTCTCAGGTATCTAGAGCCTTACTGTCTTTTTTAATAGCAAATGTTACTATTTATAATGCTGCCATTCAGTATTCTTTGAATTCTCAGGATACTGGTTTGTTAACTTGTAAAACATCAGAAACCTTTTTATACTTTTAAATTAGTGACTAAGAGTCCCGTCCCACCCCTTGGGCCTCCAGCAGAGGTCACCTGGAAGGCAGGACTGGTATATCCTGTTAGCTAAATCCCTGCCCTCTGTATCCTCTAGCAATCCTCCCTGAAATGATTTTACCCTTTTTAATATGATGGATGTCTTTGATTCAAAGGAATATTTGAGAAAAATGAAGACTCTGTCAGATAAAAGTACTTATACACAGGAGTTTCTGATTGGGGAAGTATGTATGTATGTATGTATGTATGTATGTATGTATGTATGTATGTATTTATCGAGATGGAGTCTTGCTCTTGTTGCCAAGCTGGAGTGCAATGGCACAATCTCGGCTCGCTGCAAGCTCCGCCTCCCAGGTTCAAGCGATTCTCTTGCCTTAGCCTCCCAAGTAGCTGGGATTACAGGCACCTTCTTCCATGCCTGGCTGTTTTTTTGTAATTTTTGTAGAGACAGGGTTTACCATGTTGGCCAGGCTGGTCTCGAACTCCGACTTCGGGTGATCCACCTGCCTTGGGCTCCCAAAGTGCTGGGATTACAGGCATGAGCCACCACGCCCAGCCAGAAGTTTGTTTTTTGGACAAGCCATAGTTTTTGTCCTCCAGGATATATCTCTGTCTACTTTTTAAAGCTCTGTTTATTTGAATACAAGAAAAAAAATACGATCTTGTTATTTTAGGTAAGCAATGATATGTTTTTGGTCCAGCCATGGCTTTGTAAATAATGTTCACCATTGATACGACACCTTTTTTGTGGTTTAGAATTGGATATCCGAAGTTGACTCTCCATTGTAAAGAAAAAAGGGGCTGGGACAGTTTTTAAAACAAAGATCTTTTTGTGATTTACCATTTCCTTCTTTCCCACTATGTTTCGTTTTGTTTAAAGTGCCTGCTTGCTACTTTAACATGTTATTTTTCTGTTTCTTTTTCAGATGATTCTTGGAGAAACCCTGTCTGTTTACTGTAACCTTTTGCACTCAAATTCCTTTATCAGGAATAACTACATAGCCACTATTTACAAAGCCATTGGAACCTTTTTATTTGGTGCAGCTGCTAGTCAGTCCCTGACTGACATTGCCAAGTATTCAATAGGCAGATTGCGGCCTCACTTCTTGGATGTTTGTGATCCAGATTGGTCAAAAATCAACTGCAGCGATGGTTACATTGAAAACTACATATGTCGAGGGAATGCAGAAAAAGTTAAGGAAGGCAGGTGAGTGTTAAATCGCTAATGCTTGTTTAATCTTGTATATTCTTGGAATAGAAGGTTTCAGTGACTGGAAGATAAACCATGCACTGGCTTAAAAGGAGAAGTTAGTGTTATCACTGGGAGGTAAATTTTGATCTTGTTTGAATTGTTCTCTCTCTTCATGCCTTATTCCTTTTTTATTGCTGTCTTCCATTTAAGAGTATTTTACTGCAGTTCTTTCTTTCATCGCCAGCATATAAGAATGTTAAATGAACCTTATAGATCGTTTAGAGTCAGCAAACTTTTTCTTAAGATGCCAGATAGCAAATATATATATATATATATATATATATATTTTTTTTTTTTTTTACATTTTTATATTATTATTTTGTAGAAACTAGGTCTCACTATGTTGCCCAGGCTAGTGTCAAACTCCTGGGCTCAAGTGATCCTTCCACCTTGGCCTCCCAAAGTGCTGGGGTTGCAGGCATGAGCCACCACACCCAGCCAATAGTAAATATTTTAGGCTCTGTGGGCCATATAGTCTCTTTCACAACTATGGAACTCTGCTTGTTAATAGCAAGAAAGCAGCCATAGACAATACTTAAATGAATAATGTGGCTATGTTCCAATAAACTTTACAAAAACAGCAACTGCCCCAGGGTTCATAGTTTGCTGAACCCTGATCTAGTCCCACCATTATTTATGAAGCTCTGCTAGATCTTAGTATTCTTAGATTATTATTATTTTTTAGATTTTTTTTTTTTTTTTTTTTTTTTTTTTGAGACGGAGTCTCGCTCTGTCTCCCAGACTGGAGTGCAGTGGCCGGATCTCAGCTCACTGCAAGCTCTGCCTCCCGGGTTCACGCCATTCTCCTGCCTCAGCCTCCCGAGTAGCTGGGACTACAGGCGCCCGCCACCACGCCTGGCTCGTTTTTTATATTTTGTAGTAGAGACGGGGTTTCACCGTGTTAGCCAGGATGGTCTTGATCTCCTGACCTCGTGATCCTCCCGTCTCGGCCTCCCAAAGTGCTAGGATTACAGGCTTGAGCCACCGCGCCTGGCCAGATTTTTTTTTTTTAAATAAGGTAACTTGGTTCAGATTGTGACAGCTCTAGCTCATCAGGTTGCCATCTTATAACACCCTTTTTGGGCTCCTTTCTGCATGCTGGGGCACCATTCGACATGAATGAAATAGAATGTTTAGAACTCAGAAGATCCAACTTTTTAAATTTATAGATGAGGTAAAAATAGAGGACTAAGAACACTAAGTAAAGCCACTAATTAGTAGCAGAGCCAACTCCTCATCTCAAGTTTCAAAATTGTCAGCCTTTTTATATATTAAGTTTACTTTCCTTTAATTGTTCAAAGTACAAATACTTTCTTGGGTAAAACATCTTTGTTTGATTTTTTTAGATACGATTTCCAGATAGTTCATTGTCTTTGTTGGTTTTCTTATAAGCAACGTGGGCCTGCTAGTAGCTTCAATTTTTTTTTTTTTTTTTTTTTTTTTTTTTTGAGACGGAGTCTTGCTCTGTCACCCAGGCTGGAGTGTAGTGGCACCATCTCGGCTCACTGCAGCCTCTGCCTCCCAGGTTCAAGTGATTGTCCTGCCTCAGCCTCCTGAGTAGCTGGGACTACAGGCACGCGCCACCATGTCTTGCTAATTTTTGTATTTTTAGTAGAGATGGGGTTTTACCATGTTTTCCAGGCTGTTCTCAAACTCCTGACCTTAGGTGATCCACCTACCTTGGGCTTCCAAAGTGCGGAAATTATAGGCATGAGCCACAGTGCCCGACCAGTAGCTTCAATTTTTTGTATTTAGTGGGGATGAAAAAAAATCTTATTTAACTAGAGTATATACTATGCTATTTGCTTGGGGGTTGGCAGTGAACCAGACATCTCTGGTCCCCATCTTCATGGACCTTAGTCTGACAGGGAAGATTTACATTAAACAGATGATGAGAATGGAAGAGAACTTGCTTGATGATAATGAGGTCAAAGAAGAGAAAGATCAAGCTGTTAAATGGCAAGCTTTGAGGTGTTGAGGAGGACTGATATGGGTGTAAAGTCTTAATGAAGGAGGGAAAAGTGACTGAAGAGATAAATAGTTGAGAAATAGTTGGTAGAAGGTGATATTGTTGATTTGAGCTTAGGTGTACAAGCATTTTTGTAAGAGGGGTAGAGGAAGCATGGTCCAGAAATGACTTTGATGAATGATGAAATCACCAACATCAATACTGGACTCGTAAGGTGTATGGGCTGTGGAAATCTCATTCCCTGCAGGGGCGAGCAGTATCCTAGGGAAAGCTTCTTTGATTGAATGACTAGAAGGTACAGAGAGCCTTCAGGGAACAGTTTGGAGACACAGAGAAAGGTAGAGGAATTTAACAGTAGAGCCAGAATTCTAGAGTGTTCAGTGGAGGAGTAGGAACAGAGGGGATGAACAAATGCCTTGGGTGGAGGAGAGGAAGCCTATTGAAAATGAGACTGAAATTTAGAACAAATTATAAAGAAGAACAAATCGCTGGGTAAAAACATACCATGTAAAACAAAATCTGATACAAGCTTATCCGACCTGTGGCCCACATGTGACCCAGGATGGCTTTGAGACGGAGACACAAATTCGTAAACTTTCTTAAAACATTATGATTTTTGTTTGTTTGTTTATCATCAGCTATTGTTAGTGCATTTTATGCTTGGCCGAAGACGGTTCTTCTTCCAGTATGATGCAGGGAAGCCAAAAGATTGGACACCCCAATTTAATAGAATAAAATTATCATGATTTCTTCTTCCATCTATAGCTTAACCATATAGCCTTTGAAAAATGCCATACATATTTATGAATGCAATGATAAAACCGGCTATAGGATTACGGCTGGTGTGGTGGCTCATGCCTGCAATCCCAGCACTTTGGGAGGCAGAGGTGGGCAGATCACTTGACGTCAGGAGTTCAAGACCAGTCTGGCCAACATGGTGAAACCCCGTCTCTACTAAAAATACAAAAAGTAGCCAGGCATGGTGGCTGCATGCCTATAATCCCAGCTACTTGGGAGGCTGAGGCAGGAGAATCGCTTGAACCCGGGAGAGGAGGTTGCAGTGAGCAAAGATAGTGCCACTGCACTCCATCCTGGGCCACAGAGCAAGACTCCGTCTCAAAAAAAAAAAAAAAAAAAAAAAAAAAAAAATCTATGCCTTCACAGATCTAGCTTTAGGGCTGAGGCAGGAGAATCGCTTGAAGCCGGGAGGCAGAGGTTGCAGTGAGCAGAGATTGCGCCACTGCACTCCAGCCTGTGTGACAGGGTGAGACTCCATCTCAAAAAACAACAACAACAACAAAAAACTACCCCCAACACACAAAAAAACACTTATAGGATTTAAATCACAAAGGAAAAAATAGAATAGATACTAGTTGAACTACTCTTTTAAATAGCTTTTTTGAGGTATAATTCACATAACATAAAATTTGGCCATTTTAAGTGTACAATTGAATAAACCGAATAAATTGTATTTGTAAAGTTATTTACCATTACAGTCAAGTTTTCAGATATTTGAAAAGCTTGTCCCTGAGTGTTTACAGTCAATTCACACTCCCATCTGCAAACCCAGGGTCAAGTTTCTGCCCCTATAGTTTTGTGTTTTCTAGAATATTATATAAAAGGAATCATACAGTGAGTACTTTGTTGTGTCTGCCTTCTTTCACTTAACATGTTAGTTTTGTAATTCATCCATGTTGTTCCTTTTTCTCCCCCTGAGGTATATTGGATTGTATGGATATAACACAGTTTACTTATCCATTCATACAAATATTGATGGACATTTGGGTTGTCTCCAAGTTTTGGCTTTTAAAAACAAAGCTGTTTTGGCCAGGTGCGGTGGCTCACGCCTATAATGCCAGCACTTTGGGAGGCCAAGGCCGGGTGGATCACTTGAGGTCAGGATTTCAAGACCAGCCTGGCCAACATGGTGAAACCCTGTCTCTACTAAAAATACAGAAATTAGCCAGGTGTGGTGGTACACACCTGTAATCCCAGCTACTTGGGAGGCTGAGAGGCTGAGGCACAAGAATCACTTGAACCTGTGAGGTGGATGTTGCAGTTAGCCCAGATCATGCCAGCCTGGGCGACAGAACAAGACTCTTTCTCAAAAAAAGAAAAAAAGCAAAAAACAAAAAAGATGTTCTGAACATTGTGTACCAGTACAGTAATATATACTTTTATTTTTCTTGAACAAATATCTAGGAGTAGAAGTGCTGGACTATATAGCATGTGTATAGTTACCGTTCTGAGAAACTGCCAATCTTTTACACAGTGGTTGTACCATTTTGCATTCTCTCCAGCAATGCATGAGAATCTCAGTTAACTTCACATCCTTGCCATTATTTATTAATGGCCAGTCTTTGTTAATGTAGCCATTCTAGAGGTTTTTGTTATGGTATCTCAGTGTGGTTTTAATTTGTATTTCCTTAATGACCCGTGTTGCTGAACATCTTTTCGTGTGTTTGTCCATTCAGCTATTGTCATTTTTTAAATGTTAACTCTTTTACCCATTAAAAAAAAAATGAGTTGCGTGCCTGAGTTGTAAGAGTTCTTTATATATTCTGAATAGAAGTCCTTTGTTAGATATGTTTTGAAAATATTTTCTCTCAATCTGTGGCTTGCTATTTATTTTCTTATTTATTTATTTATTTATTTATTTATTTGTTGGTTTGTTTGTTCGTTTGAGGGACAGGGTCTTGCTTTGTTTGTTGTCCAGGCTGTTTTTGAACTCCTGTGCTCAAGCGAACCTCTTGCCTCGGCCTTCCAAAGCCAAAGTGCTGGGATTACAAGCATGAACCACCATGCCTAATCAACTTTTTCTTTTCTTTCTTTTCTTTTTTTTTTTTTTTTTTTTTTGAGACGGAGTCTCACTCTGTTACCTAGGCTGGAGTGCAATGGCACAATCTTGACTCACTGTAACCTCATGCCTCAGCCTCTTGAGTAGTTGGGATTACAGGTGTGTGCCACCACGCCCAGCTACTTTTTGTATTTTTAGTAGAGATGAGTTTCACCATGTTGGCCAGGCTGGTCTTGAACTCCTGACCTCAAGTGATCTCACCTCAGCCTCCCAAAGTGCTAGGATTACACGTGTCAGCCACTGCTCCTGGCCCAACTTTTCTTTTTCTTTTTTATCTTACTTTAAGTTCTAGGATACAGGTGCAGAACGTGCAAGTTTGTTACATAGGTATATATGTGCCATGGTGGTTTGCTGCACCTATCAACCCGTTCATCTAGTTTTTAAGCCACACATGCATTAGGTGTTTGTTCTAATGCTCTCCCCTGACCTTACCCCGCACCCCCTGACAGGCCCCGGCATGTAATATTCCCCTCCCTCTGTCCATGTGTTCTCACTGTACAACTCCCACTTATGAATGAGAACATGTGGCGTTTGGTTTTCTGTTCCCGTGTTAGTTTGCTGAGAATGATGGTTTCCAGCTTCATGCTTGTCCCTGCAAAAGACATGAATTCATTCTTTTTTATGGCTTTCTTTTCTTTTATTTTCTTTTTGTTTTGTTTGTTTGTTTTTTGAGACGGAGTCTTGGTGTGTCCGCCAGGCTGGAGTGTAGTGGCGTGATCTCGGCTCACTGCAAGCTCCGCCTCCCAGGTTCATGCCATTCTCCTGCCTCAGCCTCCCGAGTAGCTGGGACTACAGGTCATGCCCGGCTAATTTTTTGTATTTTTTTTTAATAGAGACGGGGTTTCACCATGTTAGCCAGGATGGTCTTGATCTCCTGACCTTGTGATCCGCCCGCCTGGCCTCCAAAAGTGCTGGGATTACAGGCATGAGCCACCGCGCCTGGCCGGCTGCTTTATTTTCTTAATGGTGGTTTTTGAAGCTTAGAAGTTTTAAATTTGATGGAATCTAATTTATCATTTTTTTCTTTTATGGTTTGTGCTTTCTGTGTCCTAAGAAATCTTTACTTGCCTCAACGTTCTAGTAAGTTCTTTGTTTAATATTGTGATCCATTTGAATTATTTTTTTGTGTATAATGTGACAAAAAGGGTCAATATCTACTTTTTCTCCATTGAATATCTGGTTGTTCCAACATTATTGACAAAAAAAAAACCCATTTTCACATTGAATTATGTTGGCACTTTTGTTGAAAATGAATCGACCATATACATGTGTGTCTATTTCTGGACACAATCTACTTCATTGCTCTGTATGCCTCTCATGTGAATACCATACTGCAACTTTGTAATAGGTTTTAAAATGAGGTGTAATGGGAAAGTTTTAACTTTGTCCTTCTTTTTAAAGCTTGCTTTGTCTATTGTAAGTTCTTTATGTTTTCTTTGAAAGGGCAGAATTTTTATTGAGATTGCTTCAAATATATAGATCAATTTTTGAAGAATTACCATCTTAATATTGGGGCTTCCAATCTATGAATATGTATCTCTCCATTAACTTAGGTTTTCTTTAGTTTCTCATGCCAGTATTTTTTAGTTTTCAGGGTCTGGGACTTGTATACGTTTTGTTAAGTATATTACTAACTTAATGCCATTGTGAGTTTTTTTTTTTTTAATCAATTTCCAATTGTTTTGAGCATGTAGAAGTACAGTTGGTTTTCATATTAATCATGTATCCTGCAATATTGCTAATTTAACTTATTACTTGGAGTAATTTTATAGATTCCTGAAGGTTTTTTGCTTTCCCATTCATGTTGTGTGTGAATAAAGAGAGCTGTACTTCCTTTCTCTTCTATATTGCCTTTGATTTCTTTTCCTTCCCTTATTACACTGGCTAAGACCTCCAATACAAGGTTGAAAGAAGGGGTGAGAGCAGATTGCTTGTCTTCTTCCTGACCTTAGGAAAGAAGCACTTGGCCTTTCACAAATATGTTACCTGTGTTTTTTTTTTTTTTTTTTTTTTTTGTAGATGCTTTTTGTTAGATTTTTATCATGAATGGGTATTGGATTCTGTGACATGCTTTTTCTGTTTGTTAAGATGGCTATATTGTCTTTCCTCTTTATTCTCTAATATATTATGTTAGTTTTTTGAATATCAAAGCAACTTTTTATCCCTGGGGTATATACTTGGTCATGGAGTATTATACTTTCTTATATTAATTGGTTTGGGTTTGCTAATATTTTGTTAAGGATTTTTACGTCTATGTTCATGAGTTATTGGTCTGTAGTTTTCTTGTAAAGTTTTTGTCTAGCTTTGGTGTCAAAAGTTTCCTATTAAATGTTAGTCAAATTCATCAGTGAAGCCATTGGGGCCTAGAAGTTTATTTGTGGGAAGGTTTTAAGTTTAATTTTATTTTTTTAAACTGAGACAGGGTCTCACTTTGTCACCTAGGCTGGAGTGCAGTGGTGTGATCTTGGCTCACTGAAACCTTGACCTCCTGGCTCAAGTGATCTTCCCATCTTAGCTTCCCGAGTAGCTGAGACTACAGGTGTGCGCCACCACGCCTAGCTAATTTTTGTTGTTGTTGTAGTATTTTTTGTAGAGACAGGGTTTCACCATGTTGCCCAGGCTGGTCTCGAACTCCTGGTCTCAACTGATCTACCCACCTTGGCCTCCCAAAGTGCTGGGACTACAGGCATGAACCACCACTCCCAGCCTATGTTTTAAATTAAAAAAAAAAATTTATATTCATTCATTCATTTATTTAATTAATTAGAGATGGGGTCTTGTTCTGTTGTCCAGGCTGGAGTGCAGTGGCCCAGTCATAGCTTTATGGTAGCCTTGAACTCCTGAGCTCAAGTGATCCTCCAGCCTGAGGCTCCTACTTAGCTGGGACTAACGTACACGCCTTCAGGCTCGAATAATCTTTGTGGGAAGGTTTTAAATATGATTTCAAGTTTTTAAATAGATATAGAGCTATTCAGGTTATCTGTGTTTTTTCTATGAGCTTTGGTTGTTTGTCTTTTAAGGGATTTGTCCATTTCATGTAAGTTGTCAAATTTATTGGCATCAAGTTTGTCATGTCATTATACTATCTTTGTATTGTTTGTAGGAGCTGCAGAGATAGCCCCTCTTACATTCTTACTATTGATAATTTGTGTCTTATGTCTTTTTTTCTTGACTGATCTGGCTAGAAACATCAATTTTATTAACCTTTTGATTAGTTTCCAGGGTTTCTTTTGATGTCATTGATTTTTATCTATTTTTTTGTGTTCAGTTTCATTTATTTTTGCTTTGATTTTTATTTACTTTCTCCTTCCTGCTTTTAGTTTTGTTTTCTTTTCTTTTTTCTAGTTTCATAAAGTAGATGCTTAGATTATTAGCTGTGTCACAAATTTTGATATATTGGATCTTTATTTAACTGAAAATATAATTGATCCTTAAACAAGGCAGGGACTGGGGCGCTGACCCCCTGTGCAGTCAAAAATTCACTTATAACTTTTGACTTCCCCATAACTTAACTACAAATAGCCTACTGTCGACTGGAAGCCTTAATAATGTAAACAGTCCATTAATGCATATTTTGTATGTCATATTTATTATATACTGTCTTCTTACAATGAAGTGTGGTAGAGAAAAGAAAATGAGAAAACCATAATGAAGACAAAATATGTATCTGCCAGTATGTGGAAATGGATCATCCTAAAGGTCTTTATCCTCATTTTCTTCACTGAGTAGGCTGAGGAGGAGAAGGAAGAGGAGAGGTTGGTCTTGTTGTCTCAGGGGTGACAGAGGTAGAAGGGAGGCAGGAAAGGCAGGCATGCTCAATGTAGCTGTTATTGAAGAAAATCTGTATGTAAGTGGACCTGCACAGTTCAAACCTGAATTGTGCAAGGACTAACAATACTTTCTAATTTCCCTTGCATCTTCCTCTTTGATCTATGAGTTATGTAGGGGATTTTTCATTTATCTTTCTGTCATCGATTTCTAATTTAATTTCATTGTGTTTAGAGAACATACTTTATATGATTAGAATTCTTTCAAATTAGTTGATTCCCATCCCTCTGGGCCCCCACATTTTTCACATACAGTTTGTTCTGGAGAATGTTCCATGTGCATTTGAAGATCTTGTGTATTCTGCTGTTTTCTGGGTGAAGTGTTCTGTAGAAATCAGTTTGGTCAAGTTGATTGATAGTTTACTCAAATCTTATATATCTTTACTGATTTTCTTTTAACCACCATGTTTTATGAGTTATTTTTTGGGGAGCTTGAAATCTCTAACTATAATTGTTGAATTGTCTTTTTGTCCTTTCATTTGTGTAAACTTTGTTTTTTTATCTTGTGGCTGTGCTGTTCAATATGTAACACTTACAAGTGTTGGGTTTTTTTTCCTGCTGTATTGCTCCTTTTTCTGTATCAGTGTATTTCTTTGTGTTTAGAAACATTCTTTGTTTTAAAGCCATTTTGCCTGATATTAATATATAGTCACTCTAGTTCTCTTATGCTTATTGTTTGGGTTATAAATTTTTCTGTAAGTAAAACTTTCAGCTTATTTGAATCTTTGAATTTAAAGTGTATCTTTTAGTAGTCATATCTTGCGTATTCTTTTCAATCCAGACTGAAAAATCTTTGCCCTTTGATCAAAAGTTTAATGTAATTACCAATATGGCTGGATTTTTCTGCCATTTTGCTATGTGTGTGTGTGTGTGTGTGTGTTTTGAGACAGGGTCTCCTCTGTTGCCCAGACTGGAGTGTAGTGGAATGATCTTGGCTCACTGCAGCCTCTGCCTCCTGGGTTCAAGCAACTCTCCCACCTCAGCCTCCCGAGTAGCTGGGATTACAGGCATGCACCACGATGCCCAGTTAATTTTTGCATTTTTAGTAGAGACAGGGTTTCACCATGTTGGCCAGTCTGGTCCCGGACTCCTGACCTCAGGTGATCTACCTGCCTTGGCCTCCCTAAGTGCTGGGACTACAGGCATGAGGCACCATGCCCAGCCTTGCTGTGTATTTTCTATGTTTCGTCTTTTGTTACTGTTCTTCCTATACTGCTTTCCTTTGTATTAAACAATTTTTTTTTTAGTGTAGCAATTTAAATATCCTACTGACACATTATCTGTTTTTTGTTGGTTTCTCTAGGGGTTACAATATACATCTTCATTTATTTATTTAATTTTTTTTAAAGGCTAATACATGACCAAGCTACAGGAAAAAAAGCATATATGTATTAGTTTATTATTTACTTATAACCAAATGAAGAAAGGTGTTTATTTTCAGTGATCATAGATTAACCTGGGAGTTAATGATCTCCTTATTTTCTGGCATAAATATCCAAGCTTTTGCATGCTGACCATTTGTTACTCATTTTCATCCTTTTAGCACTCTTGTAACATAGGCATGGACAATAATATTGTCCCACTTTTATGAATAAAGATCTTGAAGCACAGTAAGGATTAGCATTTTGTTTTTGATTCTAGAAACTTAATAAAATGGAGGTGGGACTTTGGTCTCAGGGTGTTGGTTCTCTGTTTTGTACTTTTCCACCAAATGCCATGCCTACATCTCTAATATCTCTTGGATCAACCAACATGTTAATAAATTAGGCAGGAAAACTGTAATCTTTTCTCTCAACCAACGAATTTAAGAAAGTCATTGTGGTGGTAAGAGTGTACCTAAAGTCTAGACAATGTAATGTAAATGAATTTTTTTTTTTTGAGATGGAGTCTCGCTCTGTCACCCAGGCTGGAGTGTAGTGGTACAATCTCGGCTCACTGCAACCTTCACCTCCCAGGTTCAAGTGATTTTCCTGCCTTAGCATCCCAAGTAGCTGGGACTACAGGCACCTGCCAGCACGTCCAGCTAATTTTTGCATTTTTAGTAGAGATGGGGTTTTACCATATTGACCACGCTGGTCTCGAACTCCTGACCTTGTGATCCACCTGCCTCGGCCTCCCAGAGTGCTGGGATGACAGGCATGAGCCCCCTTGCAAATTATTCACACATATATCATTTCTCTGGTTCAGGTACATAAATCTTACTTTGTTTTAGCTCAGAGATTTCTTGTGATATTTCTTATTGATGATATTTTTGTTTCTTGCATAAGCCATTTTGACAAAATATAAAATACATTATTGATTTAAAATGGTATAAAAATATTTTGTGATATATACATGTCATACTCATTCACTCTCTCTTCCTGATGTATATAAATTGGCTGCCATGTACTGTTACTTTGCACTTTTGACCTAAGTATACTTAGGCTTTTTACCTATTTAAAATTTCTACAGCCATCCACATTGCAAATGTCCACTTACAGTCCTGTGTAAGAGTTAGGAAAGCACCCTCTTTAAAAGCAGAATTAATATTTGGATAACTGAAATTGCAGAGCTGTATACATTAAAAGTAATTATTTAGCTTTTTTTTTTTTTTTTTTTTTTTTTTTTTTGGTCTGAGATGGAGTCTCGCTCTGTCGCCCAGCCTGGAGTGCAGTGGCGTGATCTCTGCTCACTGCAAGCTCTACTTCCTGAGTGCAAGCAGTACTCCTGCCTCAGTCTACAGAGTAGCTAGGATTACAGGCCTGCACCACCACGCCCAGCTAATTTTTGTATTTGTAGTAGACTGGGTTTCACCATGTTGACCAGGCTGGTCTCGAACTCCTGACCTCATGATCTACCCGCCTTAGCCTCCCAAAGTGCTGGGGTTACAGGCATGAGCCACTGCACCAGGCCTGTTTATAGCTTTTAATGATAAGCTCCCTTAGTAAGCTTTGGGGTTCTGAAGCAAGGAGCAAGGAAAATCAAATGTAGAAATGAAGTTTTAGAAAGACTTTGTATCTTCCTAGAAAAATGTAATTTCCATCAGTCTTTCCATAATGAGTCAGTTGTTGCCAGTTTCAGAGCTGTATAATATTGGCACATAACTGTGGGTATGCATTGCTGTTTTATTGTGGAGTATAGTTTGGCTGGATACATACTTTCCTATTATTTTTCTCTTGAATTTTAAAAGTCAGAAAGCTAAAAATGCAAAAATATCCAGTCTAAATATTGTCTATAGTTTTTTAGGATTATAGTGTAATCTGCTCTTTTAACTTATTTATCTCCACAGCCTGCCACCATATAAGCTTTTAATTATAAAATTATAATGCTTGACGTTGGGGAGAAAGGAACAGAAGCACCCAAAATGAGTCATTTTTGTTGACTGTATGAATGAGTCAGAGTTACATGTAAGGATGAGAATATCCTCCTACAATTTTGGTTTTTGGTCTTGATTTTTTCCCATTGAGTCTCTTTTTTCCCCATCATCTTCTCTTTCCTGCATGCAGCACACTTTTGCGCTCTGTCTGCTATTACCGATATTATAAACCTTTTACTGGACTTCAGTTGTAGTGACCCTTAGGTCTTAAACATAGAACTAAGAGCATAAGTGGACTTTAATAGAATACTTACTAATTTTATTATCTAGAGTTCATAATTTAAAATTAATATACAAGAATTTACTATAAATTTAAAGGTGCTGTATACTTGCAATATTAGAACATCCAGTTATTTAGGACTGCCATTACTAATGCCAGTGAGAATACCATTCCTCTAAGATTTTTTGGGGGAAGAAAAACTAATGAGCCCAGGTAGTTCCCATCTGTAGCTCCCTTCCCAGGCCAAGATTCTCTTTAGGTTCATGGCTCTTAAATTTTAATGGTTCATTAGAGTTATCTGGAGGGTTTATTAAAACAGATTGCTGGGCCACAACCTCAAGTGCCTGATTGAGAAGATTCAGCATGGGGCCTGAGAATCTGTGTTTCTTCTAACAAGTTTCAGATGCTGCCGTTGATCTTGGCACCACAGCTTGCGAACTACTACTTTAGATTACCTGGATTATGAAAACATGACCTTGGATGACATCTACTTCAGGATACAAGGGTTTATATTTACCCTGTTAGGATAAATTTAAGGTCATACACAGCTAGCTAGTCTATTTGTTACTTTTAAAAAATTAAGACCGGGTCTTGCTCTGTAGCCTGGAGAGCAGTGGTACGATCACAGCTCACTACAGCCTTGACCTCCCGGGCACAACCAATCTCCCATTTCAGCCTCCCGAGCAGCTGGGACTATAGGTGCTTGTTGGCATCTATAGGTGCTGTTGGTATAGCCACTATGCCTAGCTAATTTCTGTATTTTTTTTTTGTAGAGACAGGGTTTCACCATGTTTCCCAGGCTGGTCTCAAACACCTGGGCTCAAGCGATCTGCCTGCCTCGGTGTCCTAAAGTGCCGGGATTACAGGTGTGAACCACCGTGCCCTGCCTAGCTGGTCTATTTGTGATAGTACAGTATAGAAACTATTGGCTGCTTGAAGAGATTTGCTTTTTTTTTTTTTCTTTTTTTCTGGCTTTTATTTAAATTGTGTGTGTTTTAGCACAGGCCCAGTGTTTCTGATCCATTCTGAGTAACTGATCTCTGGCTGTATGAATCAGATTTAAATACAAAATTATTTTTGTTTGGATTATGGAAGCCTTATATTGTTCAGATGCTTACTTGCAGTATGTATGATTGAATGTGAGAAATAAATTTCCTTTTTTAAATGCAACCCACATGCAGATAAATAAAGCTGAAGTTTGAGGAAATGCCTTCTATCATAGGAAAACTCATTATAACTAGACTGACTGGCTGGCTCTGGTACTTATGTACCTAGTACAACTGGCTTTACATTTTGAGAGAATGGCTGAAGAAGAATATGGTCTAATTGTAGACATTACTGGGTAAGCTTTTATGACTCCAAAAGATTCATTTGTTAAGGCATCTATTTCTCATGCATATGAATGTCAGTAACTAGACAGCCCTTTAAATCAGATACCTGTATAGTAATAGCAACATAATGGAATTAAGGGGATGATTTAAAAAGATCCTTCACTTTGTGAGAGGATATTAATTATTATTGTATTTAACAAGAATGTGACTTAAAGGTCAGTACCTCTTTCTAGCTCCCCTGTTCTGAATGTCAGTACCTGACAATTTAGGCTTGTAGGCAAAAAGCGTGCTACTTAGTCTCCAGGGAATATGTGAGTAAGAAAACCAATAATAGCCCCTGAGGAGTACAGAAATTTGCTGTACCAGAATGGCACCAGCTTTGCCTGGACCAGCTAATTTACTGACCAGTAACCTACTGACCTGTCTGGATCTTGATTTCCTGTGATGTCATTTTCTATTGGACAGACAGAAAAAGCTTTTGTTGATACAGAATTTCTAATGCCACTCTTTTAGGAGAATGAGGTTTGCAGAGACATTAGATAATATTATCTAGTAACAGTACTGTTCATTTATATAATAAACTTGGGAGATACTATAGGAGGGAGATATAGGATTGGCTAACTTTTATGTTTGTATTATGTTAATTATTTTTTCTTACATAATATATTGCAACTCAGAAGCAATATTTTGCTTCTGGGCTAATGTTTATAAACTTTTGCATGCGAAGATGGGCAATTTGTAAGACTTTTGGTTTATGGAAGAACAGAAATATTCCTGTAAAAATTGAGAAAATCTTCACATAGGCATTGGGAAATAGAATTCAGACAGCCCCTAAGCCCTTTCCTCTTATGGTTTGTGGTTTGTTATTGTGCTACTTACGTTTGTTTTGAGCATGTTTTTAAAAAAATACTTGAATTTTTTTTTTTTTTTTTTTTTTTTTTTTTTTGAGACAGAGTCTTGCTTTGTTGGCCAGGGTAGAGTGCAGTGGCGTGATTTCAGCTCACTGCAACTTCCACCTCCTGGGTTCAAGCGATTCTCCTGCCTCAGCCTCCAGAGAAGTTGGGATTACAGGTGCATGCCACTACACCAGGCTAATTTTTGCATTTTTAGTAGAAGTGGGGTTTCACCATGTTGGACAGGTTGGTCTCGAACTCCTGAACTCAGGTGATCCTCCAGCATCAGCCTCCCAAATTGCTAGGATTTCAGGTGGGAAATGGTGTCTGGCCTAAGACTTGAATTAAAAAAAATTTATAACAGGATACACCTGTACTTAATCATTATGAATATTATTTACTCAGTTAATCTGACTGCCTGTGATCATAATGGAAAAAGGAATTTGAGGCATTTTGCACACACTATTCAAATACTTGCCAGATGTGTTGGGGGAAGATGCATTAAGTTCTGCTTGTTTAAGCTAATGTACTTTGACACTGCCCAAGATTTCTGACAAAAGAATGACGAGAGGGAAGTTAAACTGGACTTCCTAATGCTCCTCGGTTTTGATGAGGAAGTCCAAATTTCTAACCACTGAAAGGGGAAAATACATCAGGCAGTAAGGTGTCTAAATTAGATAACTTATGTGGCTTGATGTAATTTATTAGTATATAGCATTTAATTACATGATAAAGTATATTCCTTAGTTTTATTAATGTATTTTTATAACTGTCAAAACATAAGTTGTTAAAGTATACTTCTTGTGAAGCTATTTAAACTGATACTCTTGATGCATGTGGGTGGGGGAGAAGGTGAATTTGTTTATGACATTTAAATTTGAAAAGTATAAGGATTTTCTTGGATAATTAAATAAAACTTTATTATTCAATAGTTTAGATTCTACTTTAGCCAAAAAGGAAAAAAATCACATTGAATACTCTATGTTCGATAATGCTGCAGGGTGTTAAGAGTACAACATGAATTAAGATGTGATTTCAATCAGGGAGGATGGGAGTTTACCAGTAATTTTTCTTTTGGTGTACCTTCTGATTTTTTAAAATAATTAACATATCTTATGCAACTAAAAATATACTGTCAAACCTATTTAAAACATCATATTCTACCCAGCCTGTCCAGCTTTTGATGTAATTGGGGAAGAAGGTTCAGTAACAGATGATTTTAACATAACAGGTTGGGCTATGATTGGTATCTTCATTGAGTGCTCTTCAGAGAAAGGTGATCCATAAATTCAATCTAGATTTTTAGGAAAGGTTTCTTGGAGGAAACGGGCTGAATTGACTCTTAAGTAATAATTACCAAAGAGAGGTGTGGAGCTCATTTCAGGCAGAAGTGTTGAATAAACAGCATGAAACAGATACGTTGGGAACTGTAAGTAGTGTGTTAGGCTGTTTTGCATTGCTCTAAAGGAATATCTGAGACTGGGTAATTAATAAATGAGGTTTATTTTGGCTTATGGTTCTGTAGGCTGTGTAGGCATGGCACCAACATCTGCTTGGCTTCTGGTGAGGGCCTCGGGAAGCTTACAGTCATGGTGGGAGGTGAAGGAGGAAGCAGGCATATCACATGGCATGTGAGCAACAGGGAAAGAGAAGGTCCTAGACTCTTTGAAACAACCAGATCTCATGTGAACTGAGTGAGAACTAGAACTACTCATCACCAAGGGGATGGTGCTAAACCATTCATGAGGGATCCATTCCAGTGATCCAGTACCTCCCGGCTAGGCCCCACCTCCAACATTGGGGATCACATTTCAACATGAGATTTACAGGGGATGCCCATCCAAACTGTATCAAGTATTTTGTTAACTAATGATGGTTCTGGAGCTGTTGGGGCTTAGGAAGAGTGTGTTTACTCTTTGCTCAACAGTTTGTTCTAGTGAAGGACTTGAAGCAGGAGAGTAACAAGCTCATGTTTTTTTTCCTATACTTGTAAAAATTATTCAGCTTTTCACTCTTTAAATATACTAAAATGGGCACCTAAATGTTGTATGATATGACTTGGTTTCTTTTCTCTAACAGCAGAAGGACTTGAGATACTGAAGGAAATGTGACTTTTCTGCCTTTGTCTATTGGGTAGTGGCTCACGCCTGTAATCCCAGCACTTTGGGAGGCCAAGGCGGGCAGATCACGAGGTCAGGAGTTTGAGACCAGCCTGACCAACATGGTGAAACCCCGTCTCTACTAAAAATACAGAAAATTAGCCAGGCATGGTGGTGTGCGCCTGTAATCCCAGCTACTCAGGAGGCTGAGGCAGGAGAATCACCTGAACCCAGGAGGCAGAGGTTGCAGTGAGCCGAGATCATGCCACTGCACTCCAGCCTGGGCGACAGAGCAAGACTGTCTCAAAAAAAAAAAAAAAAAGGATTTCTCTAAGTGAATTATTGTGGCACTGTGTTAGTCCTCCTGGTAACATGAGCTGTAGTGACACTGTGTGGTTTTAATCTGAAAGGAACAGGAGGTGACCTGTCTGGCAGCCTCCTATTGGGCTCTAATAATTTTACATCTGTGTGGGCTTTTGCCTTCTCTTGTCATTGGTGGTGTCTCCTTCAACTCAAATCTAAATTTCTGTATTGGCATAATACTAAAAACCCTTTTATTGATGTCTTGAGCCTTATCTTTCTGTTTTACTATCATGCCTGGCTAATTAAAACACATTTTTTTTGTAGGGACAGGGTCTCACTGTGTTGCCCAGGCTGATCTCGAACTCCTGGGCTCAAGTGGTCCTCCTCCCTTGGCCTCCCGAAGCACTGGGATTACAGGTGTGAGCTACTGCACCAGCTAAGGCTTATCTTTCTTGACCCCAGTCACCAAGAGTGATGATTTCATTATCTGCAGGGGAGTCATAAGTGGAGCCTACTGCCAGGTTGTAGATGTTCTTGGCCTTGTTGTTGTCTTTTGGGGTGAGGGCTTAAAGTAGAAGTTTCAGGGTGTCGTTTCCAGTTAGCAATCCTGCCTCTTAAAACAATAACAATGTGCACTTTAGAAAGTGATTTAAAACTGTCTCTTCCTTCTGTATTATTCTGAAAGAATTTACCTTTTAGCAAGGGAGTTGTCGTCTTCAGTGTTTTTACAAAGGGGGTGGGTGGTGGGCAAGGTATTATAGTTGCCTGCAAAGGAGTGACACACAGCATGTCCTTTGTTTGTCCCTTGTTTCCTTTTTAACTGTTGTTTTACTGTTAGGTAAAGTGGCGTTGGTGATTTGGAGTATTTTTTTTTTTTGAGACGGAGTTTCGCTCTTTCGCCGGGGCTGGAGTGCAGTGGCCGGATCTCAGCTCACTGCAAGCTCTGCCTCCCGGGTTTACGCCATTCTCCTGCCTCAGCCTCCCGAGTAGCTGGGACTACCGGCGCCGCCACCTCGCCCGGCTAATTTTTTTGTATTTTTTAGTAGAGACGGGGTTCCACCAGGTTAGCCAGGATGGTCTCAATCTCCTGACCTCGTGATCCACCCGTCTCGGCTTCCCAAAGTGCTGGGATTACAGGCTTGAGCCACCGCGCCCGGCCTGATTTGGAGTATTTTTGTATCAGGTCATGAATTTTCCTTAATAACCAAGGAAACTTACGATTTTTCCTTCCCCTGGTTAATAGTTGTATGTGTTTTACCCTTTTTGTAAGCAGACTTTGTCACAGCCTAATGTCTCCTCATCTGTTACAGTAGTCACCAAGTTTCCCTGCTGAGAGTTTGGAAGCATTTCTTTCCCAGTCGTGTTATTTTCAACATATACCCAGTTCTGCTTTCCTTTATCTTAAGATTCTCAGCAACCTCCTATTTTCTAGATTCATTTTTTTTGCAAGATTCTTCCAGAAACAGAAGACACACATTATAACAAGTTTGAAACCCCCTACACACATACCTACTGTGTCCTACATTTTCCCCCTCTTTTTTCATTGTCCATGTTCCTGCTAGTTTCTCTCCTTTAAGGTTCATGACCTAATATCTGTAGATATCAGTCACTTGGCATGTGATTCACAGATGTTAGTAGCTATGGAGTCATATTTGAGGAATTAGTGACTAAAATAGAATAGTCACTTCTGTCTTATTTCAGATAGGTATGTGTCTCTCTGTGTAATGTGGCTTGGTTAAAATTGACCCTATATAATAGAGTAGCTTTAAATGGAAATATATTAAAATAACTGTAAAAATAATTCAAGGAGATGTGACAGGATTTTTGCTGCAAATGAAATAATTTCTCACTTTCTAGGTGGTTCAAGGAAATAAGATGAGTCTATGTAATTTTTTGTTATATTTTAGTTCATTTTGGTGGGGACCGTTTTATATTCCTTTACCATTTATTACCTTCATCTTTGTACTCTTTGGGAGAGATGCCCTGTGTTTCTTGTAGTTCTAGACATTTCTAGAAGTATGATTTCTTTAAAAAGCCTCCGCTTCCTAAACATTCAGTATTTAAGTATATTTATTAGCTCTATTAGTTATAAAAATGGCAGAGTTAATTTACTGAATTTCAAGGTATCAGACATTTGAAGAAACAGTTGAGGAAAATGCCTCATGTTGTAATTTGACTTCCTTTTAAATTATATGTATATTGTATATTTTTATTGGAAACACAACATGTGATATTTATAAATACATATATATGTTAAAACATTTTAACTGCAAGATATGAGAACAGGGCTTGAGTCATTGCTGGGTTCTGGGCATGAGTTTGTAGGCGGGAGCTTCATTTATATTCAGAGTAGTGGCACTTTTAGCCAAGAAACTTGGGGAAACTTTTAGGAAGAGGAATGTAGACTCTGTGTGTGTATTTGGTGGGGAAGAGATTTGTAAGAAATCTGTAGCAGGCATGTCAGATATTTTGACAACCATTACTTTAAAATATTTTCACATATATATTATCCTTGTTATATCAAGTTGTGTTTCCAGTATTATCACTGTGTAATGTGAAAGTTTAGTTTAACCCCAATTTGATACCTTTCCCCAGAGCTGCTAATAGTTTGTATGGATTAAATAAATAACATTTAAAATATGTCTTGGAGACACAGCTTGTATCAGTTCACATAGAGCTATTCATTTTAGTTAATACGTTGTACAGTCAGTCCTCCATATCTGTGGATTCGACTAACTGTGGATTGAAAATATTTGTGAAAAAAATTGCACCTGTACTGAACATATATAGACTTTTTTTCTTGCCATTATTCCCTAAACAATATAGTAGGACAACTATTTACATAGCATTTCCATTGTATTAAGTATTAGAGGTAATCTAGAGATGATTTAAAGTATATGGGATAATGTGTGTAGGTTATATGCAAATACTGTGTCATTTTATATCAGGGAGTTGAGCATCCATGGATTTTGGTGTCCTTGGAAGGTCACAGGAACCAGTTCCCCACAGATACCTTGGGATGACAGTATTCAGAATAGTGCTAGTAGAATTGGCCAGGTGTGGAGGCCAACACTCTGGGAGGCTGAGGTGGGTGGATCACCTGAGGTCAGGAGTTTGAGACCAGCCTGGCCAACATAGTGAAACCCCATCTCTACAAAAAATACAAAAATTAGCTGGGTGTGGTGGCGCATGCCTGTAATCCTAGCTACTTGGGAGGCTGAGGCAGGAGAATCGCTTGAACCCAGGAGGCGGAGGTTGTGGTGAGCCAAGATTGTACCATGGCACTCCAGCCTGGGTGACAGTGCAAGACTCTGTCTCAAAAAAAAAAAAAAAAAAAAAAAATTGATGCTAGACTCTTCCTTGGGTCCTTGAGTTTCCGGCAGTGTTACAGCACATGTTTGCATTTCCCTAGGAGACATACCTCAAAGTGGAATTACTGGGTCACATAATAAGTGTTTCACATGTTGATAGTTATATCCAAACCATCCTCCAGAAAGTGTGCAATATGAGAGTGCTCATTTTCTCATTCATCACCTACTTGATTCCTCAAGTATCTTAGATGTGAGATTCTTGTAGATGATCATCTGCTATCTCATTGCCAAATCATTTAGCACAGTTATCGATTGTCAAAATCTTTCTGAAATTAGCTATGACTAATATACTTGGGAAAAGTTTATGTTCATTAAGAGGTCACTGCTCATGTATCCGTTTGTAGCATTTGTATAGGACATTTTAACTTTTTTATAGGATCAGTCCATGTTTAAAAATTATCACAGAGGGGAACTTATGGTATACTTCAGGTTAATCTGCTGTTACATAAACTTTATAATCAGGTAATAACATTTGAGAAAATACCTCATGTTATGGTTTGATTTCCTTTCTTTTTGCCTTTAGAGTGTACAAAAAAGACAAATTGGTATTCATTTAAAATGATTATTTACTGCACTCTAGCCTGAGTTACAGAGCGAGAGCCTGTCTCTAAAGAAGAAAAAGACAATGTTTACATTGGCAACATGTATTTCTTCATGGATTAAGTCAAATTTCTTCTTCTTCTTCATATATTTACTTCACACATTTTGCCACATGTAAACTGTTTTTTGTGATGGAACTCCCCTGCCTGGAGATGGCAGGATTAAAGTTCCTCCTGGGTCTGTCTACCATTGACAAGAGTGAAATCATGGCACAGAAAGGAAGAGTTGGGAAGACTCAGATTTGAGCCACAAAGAGATGTAACTTTATGAGCAAGTTACTGAACCTGAGAATCATTGTCTCTGTGTGAGCACGAGAGTTTTTGTGAAAAGTAGAAACACTGTGTATTAAGTACCTGAACATACTAAGTAACTTGTAACAATTATAAGTCTTTCAACAACCTTTCTGCCCTACAATGCTTTGGGAATCAATTTCAGGATGATTTTTAGGGGAAAAAGAAAATTCTATTCGTAGCAGAAGCAACTTTGGCATACCTGGGGGAAGTGGTGGTATAGTAATAATCTGAAACATTTTTGAGCATTGGGCACTGTATAATTAAAAACAAACTGCTGTTGCTGATCCATTGTGTCTCTTAGTAAAGTGATTGATTTTAGATAGCATTTCATTAGTTCTAAGTTTTCTTTTTAAAAAAGCTTGCTTCTATGTCTGGCAACATGGAGGATTAGAAGTGCCTACTGGTAACAGTTCAGCTAAACATGCTAGATGATACATTACACACACACTTGTGCATACTATATCTTATATATACACATCTTGAAACACATATAAGTGTTTTTAGTAAATAGTTTAGCTGGTGGGAGAGTAAAGGGATTTTTCTGAGGCCTGCGTCAGTTAGTGCTGTAGATCCAGTGTGGTCTTTGAAAGTATCTGCCGGTTCCTGGTGGCATAGACCCTGAGTTTTGATAGGCAGTGAACATGGGGCACAGATATAAAGGCTGAGGCCGGGGAAGAGGACAATAAGAGACATGTGGAGAGTGTAAGAACTCCAGAAGAGGGGCAGCATCCTCCCCGTGGGAGCTATTAAAAAGAATTCTTAAACACAGGACCACACTCACACTGGTCTGGAGCTAGAATTCATACTATTTGGTTTAGGAAGGAAAAGGAAAAAAAAGCTTGAAGTTTAAAGTGTATTGGTAGTGAACCCAGCGTAAGTGAACACATATCTTTTCTGGAAGAACTCTCCTTAAACCAAGGCTCAAAGATTCCCCTCAGATAGAGTGCCAGCGACATGACCTCATTCTAGTGTAAATGGACTCAGTGGAAACAAGCTACCCTAAGTGACAGTCAGCAAATACAACAAATTACATAAACTCTCAGAGATTACAGATACTAGAATTACCCGGTGTAGACTAAAATAAGAGGAGATAGAAAATATGATGTGGGATGAAGAGAATCAAAGCTGGCCAAGCAGGTTTGGAACCAAAGGGATCTGTAAATGATACATATATGGTAATTTAAAATTTACAGAGTAACATATTAAGCAGATTAGATACAGTGAAAGGGATGACAAAATGAAAGATATACCTAAAGAGACCTAGATGAAAAATAGAGAAGAAAAGGTAAGAGATGTGGAGGAATAGAATGCAAAGGTCTTACATGTTGAATCAGCATCCCATAGAAGGGTACTAGGATGGAGGATGCCCAATATGCAAAGGTAATGGTTGAGGACTTCTACAAATTGATGAGTCCTCAGATAGAAGAAGCCAACGAATACTAAACTGGAGCAATAAAAAGAAATCCTAGTACTAGACACAAGGCAGTAAAACTAGAATATTGATTTATGGGGGCAGGAGGAGAGGAAGCAGTTACAGAAAAAAGACAGATAACCCAGAAAGAACTGGCTGACAGATGGCTTGTATTTTAACAGCAAAAGCAGAAGCCAGAAGATAGTGCAATGATAGCCTCAAAGCGATGAGAAAAAAAGTCATCAATTTAGAATTCTGTACTCAGGAAAACCATCATTCAAGAATGAATGTAGGCCGGGCACCGTGGCTCATGTCTGTAATCCCAGCACTTTGGGAGGCTGAGGCAGGCAGGTCACTTGAGGTCAGGAGTTCGAGGCCACCCTGGGCAACATGGTGAAACCCTATCTCTACTAAAAATACAAAAATTAGGCGTGGTGGCACACGCCTGTCATCCCTGCTACTTGGGAGGCTGCGGCAGGAGAATTGCTTGAATCCAAGAGGCGGAGGTTGTAGTGAGCTGAGATCGGGCCACTGAACTCCAGCCTGGGTGACAGAGTGAGACTCTGTCTCAACTGAAAAAAAAAAGAGTGAATGCAAATAAAGATATTTCAAATGAAAACAGCTAAAGGTGTATCTGTTTTGTGCTTTTTAACTTTGGAGAGTAGGGAGGAGGAAAGGAAGAACGTTGGGTGGTGGGAAGAGATCAGAGATGATCAGCTGGGTTCTTTGTGATTTAACCTCCTTCTGAGCCCCAAAATACTAAATTAAGAAATGCTTTATATGAGTTGATTGCTTTTGATGCTGATGAAGGCTGGATTTGATTGTGTCTTTGTGATTTATGGTAGGCTGAACATGGATGTGGATGTTGGAGCACAGAGGTAGAAGAATGCTCAGTTGGGGAGGGAACTCACATGCATGGAGGCAGGCGGGTGCAGGCAGACGGCTATGAATGCTCTCGATGCCATGATATTGGGGATCAGGCCAAGTTTAATCAGCTCTGAGAAAGGGGTGCCCTGGCTGACAAATGTGAGGAAAAAAACATCTTAAAGTTGCCATTTGAAATAGAATCCCACGCCAGGGGCTGTGGCTCACGCCTGTAATCCCAGCACTTTGGGAGGCCAAGGTGGGCAGATCACCTAAGTTCAGGAGTTCGAGACCAGCCTGGCCAACAGGGCAAAACCCCATCTCTACTAAAAATACAAAAATTAGCCGGGCGTGGTGGTACACACCTGTAGTCCCAGCTACTCAGGAGGGTGAGACAGGAGAATTGCTTGAACCCAGGAGGCAGAGGTGGCCGTGAGCCAAATCACGCCACTGCACTCTAGCCTGGGCGACAGAGCGAGACTCCATCACACACACACACACACACACACACACACACACACACACACACACACGCACACACACACATACATGCACAAATATAATCCCATTCATAGTTATGTAGTCAAAATCAGTGTACTTAATAACTGAAGCTTGCTTATTGTTCAGTAGACTACCACTCAGAGTCAGTAAAAACAGCAGCATTTCAAAATACATTTTTCTCTCCATAAATTTTCTTCCTGAGAAGATTTTCCTAAGATTTGGTTGGAAAGCTGGCTCACATTTTTACTGTACTGTACTTGCCTTCATCAGAGAGGCTATAACGAAGTGAGATGTTAGTCTAGGATTGGTTAAAATCTAGAATTGGTTAAAATCTAAGGGCAGGGTTCTTAGGCCAGGGCCGTAGTCTTAAACATTTCAGTGAAGTCACTATGATGAAAACAAACTGCATTTGGGGCCGGGCACGGTGGCTCACGCTTGTAATCCTAGCACTTCGGGAGGCCAAGGGCGACAGATCACATGAGGTTAGGAGTTCCAGACCAGCCTGGCCAATGTGTTAAAACCTCATCTCTACTAAAAGTACAAAAATTAGCTGGTGTGGTGGTGTAAGCCTGTAATCCCTGCTGTTAGGGATGCTGAGGCAGGAGAATCGCTTGAACCCAGGAGGCGGAGGTTGCAGTGAGCCAAGATTGCACCACTCCACTCCAGTCTGGGCAACATAGTGAGACTCCGTCTCAAAAAAAAAAAAAAAAAAAAACCATTTGGGCTACTCCTTGGGATTTATTAGATGACCCATACAGACATTTAGTCCATTTGTGAATTCTGGCCATAATAAGATATCTGTAAGAGTTGTATCTCCTAGAGACTCCAATAAAGAGTTAGATTTATATGGAATATGAATAATTTGAATTTCCATTTTTTTCATGCTTTATTCTGTTTCAGCTCTTTCAGCTGTTTTTGGGTAGCTCGTCTGGTTTCGGGGTACTTGACTTTAGTTCTCTTTGCGAAAGTGATCTCTAGCTAGTTCATTATGCAGAAGGTATAGGGGTGAGTCCTTGCTGTTTTGTGCTTAGTCATTCTTTTTTCATCTTTCCCTTGCGGTACTATATCTATGGCGCCAGAATAAATTTCTATCACCTATACTTTTATATCTGTAAATGGTTTAATATGAATATGTTAATTTGGTAGTAGTAATTTGGTAGTAACATGAATAAATTCTCCTATGCATAAGCCTAAATCAGACCGAAAACTTCACCGATATTTAACAGTTCAATTCTAATAATTTCAACCAAGCCAGTATTATATACACTGTTAACCCAACACAGGCATGCTTCAAAGGAAAGGTTAATAGAAATTAAAGAGCATATTATGATCTGTTTGGTAAATTACTATGGATAAAGACTGCAGCCATTGAGATTGAATAGAATTACCTCTTTGTTTTTAATCCCTGTCAAAGTCATAGACAGACTTCTTCACAAATTCTATACTGAATAAAATATGTTTTTGTATTCAGTGTAAAAAATGGAACCCAACGAATGAAATCACTCTATGGCTGATTCAGAGCTGTTTAAAACGATTACATTAGTTTGCAGTTCATGATTTTGTAGCACAGTGTAAAGGATTTAGTGAAACCTCACTTGCTTGGCTTTCAGAATATTTCTGTGATTATGGTTATGTTGGCTTGGTGGGCTTTGACAGTCCTTGAAATTGGCTTTTAACTTGTATGCTCGTCAATAAAACATTGAAACTATAAAATGTGCAGAGCTCTGCTCTAATTATCTGATTTAAAATTACTATTCATATTGATCCATTTTGTGTGGTCAAATAGCAAGGTTAAAAAGTGATTTATTTTTTCCTCCTTTACATAGACTAAACCCAGAATAATTATTGGGTTTAATTACATAATCCCTGGTTGGCACAGGAAGTTACAGAATTCTCTTTCTTAGGCATGTATCTGATTACAAAAAGACAATCAAAATTCTTGGTAGAATCATATATATATATATATGGGTGTGTATATATATGTGTCTATATATACGTATATATATGTGTGTGTGTGTGTGTATATATATATTTAAAGTAATCCTTTCTATCCCACCCACCGGCAGCTGCCAAACATACACACGTGACTTTCTAGTATGTGTGTTAGGAGGTTTTTCTCCTGTCTGAATTCAGGGAACCAGCATCTCCCTTAAATTCCTTTTGAACAAGGCAGAATGTAATAAGTAAATTACTTAAGAGCTTGTCTCTCTTGTTTTTGTTCTTATTCTTACGTAGGGAGAAGTGGTGGGGAGATGCATTCTAGTTATTTGCATGAGCATCTTTTCGTGGCATTACTTTCACTGTGCCTGATGTGCTTGCCTCTTCTGCATCAGTGGCTCATTCTGTATAAGCAAAACTTAGATCTTGAATGTTAGTGAGCTCTATTTTTCTTTTCTCGGAAGTGCCATAAAATTAAGTTTTGGAAGCATTCTGTCATTTTTAGGTGGGGAAGATGATACTTAGATGTTTATAGACTCTAATATTGAAAGAAACAAAAGCACTGAATTTGGTGGGAAATGCAAGGCAAGATGTGTGCCCATTTAAAACACTAAATTTTTTTCTTCTTTTTTTTTTTTTTTGAGATGGCATCTCCCTCTGTCACCCAGGCTGGAGTGCAGTGGTGTGATCTCAGCTCACTGCAGCCTCCGCCTCCTGGGTTCAAGCAATTCTCCTGCTTCAGCCTCCCGAGTAGCTGGGACTATAGGCGTGCACCGCCACGCCTGGCTAATTTTTGTATTTTTAGTAGAGATGGGGTTTCACCATGTTGGCCAGGATGGTCTTGATCTCCTGACCTTGTGATCCGCCTGCCTCGGCCTCTTGAAGTGCTGGGATTACAGGAGTGAGCCAGTGCTGCCAGGCCAAAATATTAAAATATTAATATGGATGGAAAAAAGCAATCAACTTCTGAGTGTTCCCAAGGAGGTATTACATTATTCAGGGACTAATCCTGCAAGTGGAAAATAAAACTTAAATCATGGTCACATAAGTGTGTATGTGATAAAGTCAAGGCAATTTATGCCAGTTATAACTTGCCAAGTATCATTCTTCTAACATCTTAGAAATGCTTGGCAAGTTTATTCTCATGACACATTACCCATCCTGAAAGTTTCAATAAAATGATACTGTATAGAAATCTGACCTCAGGTCCTTCTAGCACTCTTTAGTGTTCCTGTCCTAATTGTCCCCTTACCCTACCCTTCTAATTTCTCAAGCTGGAGGGAGGCAGTTGTGTACTCTGAAGCTAAGGAGCAGATTTATGAAATCAAGAATACTTTTGGCTCCTAAGAGAGAAAAGTAACATTTGTCTTCTTTTTCTTCTAGGTTGTCCTTCTACTCAGGCCACTCTTCGTTCTCCATGTACTGCATGCTGTTTGTGGCAGTAAGTACTCTGTGTCTGTTGACGTTAGGTTATGTGCTGCGTGGAATTAATGTGCTCAGTATCAGTGTCCTCTCCTGTCCTAATAGCCAGTGGCAAAAAGTGAAACAGATAATCTGGAAATCTGTAAGTTTCATGCTAAGAATTAGTTGATGTGTGCCCTTGCTTTGGGACATTTCCTGAAGTGGTTTTGTGGAACACACAGCTTCTGTGTTAATCACAGCGAGTAACTAATCTGAAGGACTGGGCCAATGGGCTGCTGTTGCTTGTTAACCTCCTTCCTAACTGGGAGCCACTCTTCTCATCTCAGTGTGGGTGAACAGCAGCAGAGCTTCTTTCCTCCTGGGCTCTGCTGTGGTGAGGAGTTAGTTTTGATCATTGTAAGTGAAGGCAGCTGTCTTTGTTCCTATTTGAGCAGATTTTATTTTCCTCCCATTTTCTAAAACATTCCCAGACTGCTCTGCAAGGGACCAGAAAGGTTTCAACTTCTGGGAAAGGCAGTTGCCACTTCTGGAGCCTGTCATCTATACAACTTCCAGGTCCAGTTCTGATGCCAGCCTGTAGAGCAGCAGCATAGCGATTTGCACTTGCATCATACAAAGCTGGCAGTGAGGACTTAGGAAGATTTGCACCCACATTTTGCATATCAAACTAGAGATGAATATGTAGCTTTTTGAGAGTAACTAATGCAAGACCAGGCTTCAGGACACATTCAATGGATTTTTAAAGGTCAATTTTAGTTGTTTTTTTTTATAATGTTCTCTTTACATATAAAGTATTAATAAAATACTGTATATTTGGGTGTATTAATATGTCCTGCATTATCAATATTTTGGAGGAAAGGAGAGGAGGGGGAGAAAATCTGTACCCTAACAGATCAGCTATAATTTTGTCTTAATTTTCTTTATAAGTGGATTTTTATACAGTTATCTTCTGTGTAAATTTGTCATTTCCTGTGTTTTTCCCTTTGATCACATTAAGTGCTGTATGCTAATTTAATGCTTAGATTTAAAATGCACGATATGTAACGTTGAGGGTAAACTAATGGGAATTAGTGTCAGAGATAATTTAAAATGTTTTACTAGAATCTTGCTTTTATTTGAAAAACCAAATTCCAAACATTAAAAGAATATATAAATTGTAGATGTGTTATATAAAATTCAAATTCAGAACTTCAAGCCATTACAACAGCTAATTTTCAAAGCTTTTATCTTACATTAATTAAATTTTGTGGGGAAGCACAGAGTATGATTCAGCAGAATTTAGGGCTTCCTTTTTAAGACAGACACTCAAATGTTTCTGCAGATGGGGCATGGAAAATGTGACTTATCTGAAGGTAGTTAGCAGCAAATACTATTCTGATCTTTTATCTTCTGTTCATTTATCTTATTAGAAAAAAATCAGCATTCTTTCTTAAGCGAGACAACATATTTTTTTCTTTTTAATTAGAGCATGAGGACCAGGGGAGACCTGGAAGGTTGGGCAATAGCTAGAGCTGCTGCTATCCTGAGAGCTCTTCCCAGAACATGGGCCTGTGACTACACCGAAGGACATCTGAATGCGTGGGCGTGCTTTGTACGCCCCGGGCTAGACTTCACTAGGTCTAGCTTTTGTCTCACTAGCTTTTGTGGTTTTTCAGTTCACCCGTGTGTGTAGTGTCCAAGTCCTTCTTTATGAGAGACCTGGGAATCTGAGTTTTGATTGATCTTGATGATGATCTGCATTTTACACTCCTTTTGTTTTTGACTAAATTTCCATGAAAAGATGAGGGATGATTGCCAGTGTTTTACAAGTGAGGGAATAGGCACCTTGGGATGGGGCTGCTGAGTTCTGTGAGCTCTGTGGGGTCTCTTGATAGTCAGGATCCCATGCTGTATTGATTGATTGATTACTTGGTCTGAACCCTAGTCCATTTATTTTGAAGGTTAGTTGATGCAGATCTCTGGAAGTAAAATGGCATTCTGGAAGTGACTGACATATAACTTTGACCCACTGTTTGTAATTTTAAAGAAAATTCTCAGATATAACATATTCCATATTTTATCATTTTCTGCTCTTCTTCCTTCACCCTTCTCAGAACACCGGTTACGTGTGTATAATTGGTCAAATAGAAACTTGTACTGAGGGCTGTTTTGTGAAAGATTAAAATTACTATAGAGAGGATGACATTGATATATAGAGGGCCTCAGTGGCAGGCCTGCTCAGTGGACATGCAGCCACATATGAAGGATGTCAACTTGGGAAAATGACGTCAACCATAGTGTGGTAATTGGGTCAGTATGAGCCAACTGTGTTAAAACAACTTTAGATAAATTTAAGGGTTTCATTGGGCAAAGAAGAAACGACTCTCAAGTTGGGGAGCCCTCAGAATCACAGCAGATTCAGAATGACTCTACTGCTTCTAAGTGGTCAGGGAGAATTTATGGACAGAAAAAGGAAAGTGAGTACAGAAAACGGAAGCGAGGTGCAGAAACTGCCAGATTGGTTACGGTTTGGCCTGGGAGCCTTATTTGAGCGTGGTTTGAATGACTGTGAGTGGTTGAAATATGGCTGCCGGGACTGGCTGGGACTCAGCTATTGTTACAGAAGCACATTCCTGAGTCAGGCTTGCAGTTTGCTTACTTACCAAATTAAGCTGTTCTTTGTACAGAAGAACTCAAGTATGTGAGCAGGGGGTTTTCAGGCCAGATTTTAGTTTGATTTAACAGATGTAAAGTTATAATGTCAAAAAAAGAAGCCTAGATAAATAGATTTGTTGTAGACCAAGACCTTTCTGGAGAAGAAAGCAGGTCAGAGCAACCATGCACTGCATTTTACTGACTCTAGGTAGTGGAAATATTTGCTTGATGTGGATGTAGGCCCCAGCTTTTATTTCAGCCCTGAATACACAGATCCTTGCTTTTCACATTTATGTACAACCTTTTGTTTTTTTTTTTCCATAAGACGGAGTCTTGCTCTGTCACCCAGGCTGGAGTGCAGTGGTGCGATCTTGGCTCACTGCAAGCTCCGGCTCCTGGGTTCACGCCATTCTCCTGCCTCAGCCTCCCGAGTAGCTGGGACTACAGGCGCCCGCCACCATGTCCGGCTAATTTTTTGTATTTTTAGTAGAGACAGGGTTTTACCATGTTAGCCAGGATGGTCCCGATCTCCTGACCTCATGATCCACCCGCCTTGGGCTCCTAAAGTGCTGGCATGAGCCACCATGCCCGGCCTGTGTACAACATTTAACCTCTAAGCCCCACTCCTGAATTCTTTGGGCAATGACTCATCTTGTTTCTCCGGGCATCTTGGCATGATGAGTCAGTCTCAGATTTGGGTAGAGATATAGTCAATTTAAATCCTCTCTGAGGATAGCCAAAACTTCCCTGTCAATTCCTGACATCCAGAAATTAACTTTAGTTAAAAATGGCTCTTAAAACACCCTGACCATTGTTCTTCTCTAGCAGCCAGTGCAGCCCTGCACACTTAACTGTACCAAAAGAGAGTCAGCATCAGTGAAAACCTCCCCGGCCTGCGGGAGCTTAGGGCAGGGCTGCTTTGCACATAGCCAGTTTATATGCTTAGTGACTCCCCGTGAAGTTGGCTGAATGCCGGAGATTCCAAATTTATTTGATTATTCAGAACAGCCATGGTATGAGTCTGTATTTTCTTTCAATACAATGAGGAGTGCTAAAATACTTTTCCTGAGACCATTCTATTTAGGCTGTAACCCCAGATTGTTTATATCACTGCCTGTTAATGAAATTCCTGTATCTGTGTTTCAGCCAGACTCTACTCCCTCCCACAAAATGCCTCTTATCTGGGCCTTGCCTCCTGCCCTGTGTTTAGACAGTGCTGCCCACCTATCTAAATCCACTCAGACTCTTTCATACTATCCACTTTCCTTAAGATTCATATAATCCCTCATTTAGCATTCACTGTGTACTACCTAGCATTGGTGATATTTCGTGATGTTTTCCAAACTTGATTATTGCTGAACATTGGGCAAATGATGAACAACTCATGGCCCATAGCCTACGCAAATCTTGCCTGATTTTGAGGTGGGATTCAAGATCTAAATTTAGTGCCTCAGTGAATCCTAAAAATGGTGAAATTAAAACCCAAAGAAGACTAAACTGAGGCTTGCTTTCCAGTGTTCTTCTGGCCAGATCTGTCATCAAATGTAGGTGGAGCAATCAATTTGGCTTGCCTGGCTGGTCATAAAAGCACTATTTCAAAATAAGTAGACGAAGGTATATGTCTTTGTGTTGAGTCTGCTGTTGTTAGTCTAGTTCTGGGGTTGGCTTTTTTTTTTTTTTTTTTTCAGTAAAAGGTCAGATAATAAATATTTAGGCTTTGTAGGTCACATATTCTTTTTTGGAAAAAAAAAAACAACTCCTTAAAAATGTTCTTAGCTTGCAAGCTGACCCCTTGACTCTAGTTTAAAATGGAAAAAAAAAAAAAAAAAAAAAAAAACCCTCTTTATTAACAACAGAATATTTAGAGGCTATGAGACAATAATAACATTTTACAGTTAAGAAGTGTTAACAAGATTAGTCAAGGAAAGGCAAAATCGAATAAAACAGCTTCAAAAAATATCTTGTTTAACAATTATTTATTTTAAAGGTGAGATATTCTAATTAGATCCTTTAATGGAAGTTAAATGTTTCAGAAATTTCAACCAAAAATGGTTATATCCTTCCTGTCTTAGTTTGGGCTGCTGTAACCAATTGCAGCAGACTGAGTGGTTTATAAAAAACAAATTTGTCAGTCTGGAAGCTGGAAGTCTAAGATTAGGGTGCCAGCATGGTTGGGTAATGGTGGGGCCTTCTTCCAGGTTGTAGAATGTCCTCACACATTGCAAGGGGCAAGGGAGCTCCCCTGTGTCTCTTACTAGTTCATTAATCCCTTTCATGAGGGTTAACCCCTTATGACCTAATCACCTACAGAAGTCCTATTTTCCTAATCCCATTGCCTCGTGGGGGTTAGGCATTCAGTATACAAATTTTAGGGTAACACAAACATCTAGGCAATAGCACCACCCTTCAGTGATAGTGAAAGAATGAAAGAATGCTTAAGTAGTATCACAGATGTTGAATTTTCTAGTTTTTTTTTTTAAATATTAACTTTTACACAAAAGAAAAAATGGGCCTACCTTGTAATTTCTTCCTGATGTGGCTCTGTGTAATGAAGAGTATTCCGTTTGTTTTGACCAGATCTTCTTTGTGCACTGTATAAAACTATCCTGAGGCCCTTCACAGGCGGAGCCACACGTTTTGGAGTGTTGGTTTATTAGTCTGTTTTCATGCTGCTGATAAAGACATACCCAATACTGGGCAATTTACACAAGAAAGAGGTTTAATTGGACTCCCGGTTCCACGTGGCTTAGGAGGCCTCACAATCATGGCAGAAGGCGAGAAGGCGCAAGTTACATCTTATGTGGATGGCGGCAGGCAGAGAAAGCTTTTGCAGGGACACTCCACCTTATAAAGCCATCAGATCTCGTGAGAGTTAATCACCGTCACAAGAACAGCATGGGAAAGACTTGCCCCCATGATTCAATTACCTCCCACTAGCTCCCTCCCACAACATGTGGGAATTCAAGATGAGATTTGGGTTGGGACACAGCCAACCCATATCATTTGGGATTAGGAGGAAGGCCTCTGCACTTCTCAGTGAAGCATTTGCTGCCTGCAAGGGGAATGGCCAGCTTTCTGCAACCCTCCTTTCTGGGCTTGAACACCTGGTTATTTTGAGCAATGCGATGCTTGGTGCTCTTATTGCTCTAAGAAATAGGAAATGGCTTGTATGAATCTCTAGTAATATCCCAGCTAAGCTTTTTTTTTTTTTTTTTTTTTTTTTGAGACGGAGTCTCGCTCTGTCGCCCAGGCTGGAGTGCAGTGGTGCGATCATGGCTCACTGCAACCTCCGCCTCCCGGGTTCAAGCAGTTCTCCTGTCTCAGCCTCCCGAGTAGCTGAGTAGCAATAGCCTCAGTCGCATGCCACAATGTCTGGCTAATTTTTTGTATTTTTAGTAGAAACGGGGTTTCACCATATTGGTCTGGCTGGTCACGAACTCCTGACCTCAGGTGATCCACCTGCCTCGGCCTCCCAAAGTGCTGGGATTACAGGTGTGAGCCACTGCGCCCGGCCCTCTGTCTCAAAAAAAAAAAAAAAAAAAAAAAAAAAAAAAATATTAAAGACAGTAGCTTGTCTCCATCGTATTTTGAGTGGAAAGCTTTACTTTGCTGAGAGAGACAGAATACATGACCCAGCACTAAGCGCTTATCTGGGGTTTTCCTGAGTGGGTACTGCTTGATGAGAGATTCTAGCCTCTGAATCCCTCTCAATCCTAACATTCACTTTTCTGGTAAAGAAAGCTCTAAAGTAGCACATTCATAACGAGAAATAGGGAAAGGGAGGAAAGGACAGAATCGAAGCAATAACCTGCAGTTCTTCACTGAAGTGCTCGCCAGAGGCAAAGGCTTCCCACTGTGATACTACAGTGACAGGATAAGCCCCAGGAAGCTTTGATGCAGAACAGCAAGATGAACAAGAAGGAAAAGAAGTGCAGCTAGCAGGACTGCCAATCGTGCAAAGGGGGTTTATAACTAGGGCAGTCATAAAGCAGTAGGGGAAGACTTCCTGCAGACCAGAAGTCCTACCTGGAAGAGAAGCTCAGGAGGTTTACCATTGCTAATTTTGCTCTTTTGGAGAGAAAAAACACACCTGGAACCTTCCTTTTCTCAAGGGCCAGTAGCGATGCCTAGTTCCAGTGAGGGCATTCCTAGAGGATGTTGGTAGATTTCTAAGGCTGATTCCTCTCACACTAGCTTCTGCTTTTGAAAACTGGGCTGTGTACAGTCAGTGGTGTTATCTGATTTGCTCTGAGCTCTTACTTTGAGTCTCTCTAGAAAGAAACAGGGAGGAATAGAAATAGCCTAACTATGGTTTCCTTCTGAGGCCTCAGGGTTGACTTCCTTGCCATATGTTGTATTCCTGTGGTATTTGTATATCCAGCCCGTTTTAATAGATGAAAATGGGGGAGGGAGGAGTGTGAAGGTCAGAAGTATGATGTATCTGTTTTTCCTATTAACCTTCATTTTAAATTTGTATGTCCTGGAAACCCATGTCTCTTCCATACCTGTTCTACAGTGTGTTCCTGTACGTTATAGCAGGGATCACAGTGGCACACTCAAGTGTTCTTTTGACAAATGACATTTACTCTTGATGTATTTCAGGACAGCCTCCAAATTTGGGAGCAGAGACTACAAATAGTAGAAGTAGTCATCCTTTTTAAGCAAGGAAGGAAAGCATTTTTTGGTATGGGCAGCTGACTGGAGATTCTCCCACATCCATTCTCCCTGATCCAGGTGATCTCTTGTATTAATACCCTTTAAAAAGCCCAGTTACCACTGCACATCTCCCTCAGGATAGTTCCCTGGATTAGGCCCCCTTTTCTGCCTTCCCTGGTGGCTGTACTAATTTATATTCTGAGCAGCAGTGTAGAAGAGTTCCTTTTCTCTGCATCCTCACCTGCATCTCTTTATGTTTTTTTGGTCTTTTTAATACTGGCCATTCTAACTGGGGTAAGATTGTGGTTTTGACTTGCATTTCCCTGGTTAGTGATATTGATAATTTTTTCATATACCTATTGGCCATTTGTACATCTTCTTTTGAGAATTGTCTATTCATGCCCCATGCCCACTTTTCAGTGGGAGTATTTGGTTTTCTACCATTGAGTTATTTGAGTTCCTTATATGTTCTGCATATTGGCTCCTTGCTGGATAAATATTTGGCAAATATTTTCTCCCATTCAACAGATTCTTTCTTCTCCTGATTGTTTCCTTTGCTGTGCAGAAGGTTTTTAGTTTAATATAATCCCATTTGTCTATTTTTGTTTTTGTTGCCTCTGTGTTCAAGGTCTTAGCCATAAAATCTTTGCCCAGACCAATATCCTGAAGTTATGTTTTCTTCTATTAGTTTTATTGTTTCAGGTCTTACATTTAAGTCTGTAATCCATCTTACTTGAGAGATAGGGGTTCAATTTCATTCTTCTGCATATGGATATCCAATTTTCCCAGCACCATTTATTGACGAGAGTGTCTCTATTGTATGTTCTTGGCACCTCTGTCAAAAGTCAGTTGGCTGTAAATACGTGGATTTATTTCTGGAATCTATTGTTTCATTGGTTACTGATGAGTCTGTTTTTATACCAATACTGTGCTGTTTTGGTTACTATAGCCTTGTAATATGAAGTCAGGTAGTGTGATGCCTCTAAGCTTTTTTTTTTCATTTTGCTCAGTATTACTCTGGCTCCTCTGGCTCTTTTTTAATTCTGTATGAATGTTAGGATTTTTTTTCTAGTTCTGTACAAAATGTCATTGGTGTTTTGACAGAGGTTGCACTGAATCTGTACATTGCTTTGGGTAGTTTGGTCATTTTAACCATATTAATTCTTCTGATCTTTATGCATGGGATATCTTTCCATCTGTTTCTGTTCTCTGCATTTTCTTTCACCAGTGTTTTGTAGTTTCCTTTGTAGAGTTCTTTCACCTCCTTGGTTAAATAGATCCCTAGCTTCTTTTCTTTTTTTCTTTTCTCTTTTTGTAGCTATTGTTAATGGGATTGCTCTCTTGATTTCTTTTCTTTTCTTTTTTTTTTTGAGACGGAGTCTCGCTTTGTTTCCCAGGCTGGAGTGCAGTGGTGCGATCACAACTCACTGCAACCTTCACCTCCCAAGTTCAAGTGATTCTCCTGCCTCAGTCTCCCCAGTAGCTAGGATTACAGGCATAGACCTGGCTGATTCTTGTATTTTTAGTAGAGACAGGGTTTCACCATGTTGGCCAGGCTGGTTTTGAACTCCTGACCTCAAGTGATCCACCTGCTTCGGCCTCCCAAAGTGCTGGGATTACAGGCGTGAGCCACAGTGCCAGGCCTGACCTTGATTTCTTTCTCTGCTAATTCACTATTGTTGCATAGAAATGCTAGAGATTGGCGGGCATGGTGGCTCACACCTGTTAGTCCCAGCACTTTGGGAGGATGAGGCAGGCAAATCATGAGGTCAGGAGATCAAGACCATCCTAGCTAACACAGTGAAACCCTGTCTCTACTGGAAATGGAAAAAATTAGCCAGGCGTGGTGGCATGCGCCTGTAGTCCCAGCTACTCAGGAGGCTGAGGCAGGAGAATTGCTTGAACCTAGGAGGCGGAGGTTGCAGTGAGCTGAGATTGTGCTACTGCACTCCAGCCTGGGTGACAGAGTGAGACTCTGTCAAAAAAAAAAAAAAAAAAAAAAAAAAAGCTGGAGATTTTTGTATGTTGATTTTGTATCCTTTAATTTTGCTGAATTTATCAGATCTAAGAGTTTTTTGGTAGAGTCTTTAGGTTTTTCTACATATAAGATCATATTGTCTGCAAAGAGGGACAGTTTGATTTCCTGTTTTACAACTTGGATGCCTTTATTTTTTTTCTTTTCGAGACAAGGTCTCCCTGTCACCCAGGCTGCAGTGCAGTGGCACGATCTCAGCTCACTGCAACCTAATTGTCCTGGGCTTAAGCAGTGATCCTTCCAACTCAGCGTCCCAAATAGCTGGGATCACAGGCGCATGCCACCGAGCCTGGCTAATTTTTCGTATTTTTTTTGTAGAGATGGGGTGTCACCAAGTTGCCCAGGCTGTTTTGAACTCCTGACCTCAGGCGATCTGCCCACCTTGGCCTTCCAAAGTGCTGGGATTACAGGCATGAGCCACCACCCCTGGCCCCTTTATTTCCTTTTCTTGCCTCATTGCTCAGGGTTAGGTCTTCACTGCTATGCTGAATAGGAGGGGTCAAAATAGGCATCCTTGTCTTATCCAAAACAGGTATCCCTGTCTCCACCAAAAAAGAAAAAGAAAAATCAGTCAGGCATGCTGGCACGCTCCTGTAGTCCCAGCTGTTCAGAAGGCTGAGACGGGAGGATCACTTGAACCCAGGAGGCTGAGGTTACAGTGAGTGATGATCACACCACTGTGCTCCAGCCTGGGCAACAGTGAGAGCCTATCTCCAAATAGATGATTGGAGATAGTCTCAGATGTTCTTTTGTATTTCTGTGTTATCAGTTGTAATGTCTTTTTCATTTCTGAATTTATTTGGGTTTTTTTCTCGTCGATTTTGTTTATCCTTTCATAAAAGCAACTTTTTTTTTGTTGATCCTTTGTACTTTTAAAAGTTCATTTTGTTTAGTTCTGCTCTGCTCTTTAGTATTTCCTTCCACCAATTTTGAGTTTGTTCTTGTTTTTCTACTACCTTGAGGTGCATTGTTAGATTATTTACTGAAATCTTTCTAGATTTTTGATGTAGGCATTTATTGGTATTAATTTACCTCCTAGCATTGCTTTTGAGTTTCGGTCCTGTCTCTATTTTCATTTGTTGCAAGAAATTTTTTATTTCCTTCTTCATTTCTTCCTTGACCCAGTGGTCATTCAGGAGCATGTTGTTTAATTTTCATGCATTTGTACAATTTCCCAAGTTCCTCATTATTGATTTATAGTTTTATTCCATCATGATCTGAGATTAGTCTTTGTCTGGTGGGCTTTATTTTTCTTTCAGCACATTCAGTACATCATCCCATTTTCTCCTAGCCTGTAAGGTGGCTGCTGAGAAATTCACTGTTAGTCTGATAGGTGTTCCCCTTCTAAGTGACTTGATACTTTTCTCTTGCTGTTTTATTCTCTGACTTTTGACAGTTTGACTGTAATATGCCATGAATTTTTAAATTGCATCTGTTTGGAGTTCTCTAAGCTTCCTGTATCTGGGTGTCTAAATCTCTTGCTGGACTTGCGAAGTTTTCAGGTATTACTTATAGGTTTCCTATCCCTTTTGTTTTCTCTCTGTTTTCTGAGACACCAGAAATTTGAATATTTGATCACTTTATGGTGTCACATATGTCACATAGCTGTTGCTCATTCTTCCTTATTTTTATCTGTCTGGGTTCAAAAGACCTATTTTTAAGTTATAAAGTTCTGCTTGACACAGTCTATCGTTGAAACTGTTGGATCTATTTTGCATTTCATTCAATGAATTCTTCAGTTTCAGAAAATTTTTTTTATATCTAGCTCTTTGGGAAGTTTCTCATTCATATCCTAAATGGTTTTTCTGATTTCTTTGTATTATTTTTCTGATTTCTGTGTTTTCTTGTATCTCATTGAGCTTTTTCAATTTTTTTTGAATCATTATTTTGAATTCTTTTTCTGAGATTTCACACATTTCTTCATTGGAATCTGTTGCTAGAAAATTACCATGTTCCTTTGGAAGTGTCGTATTTCCTTCTTCATGTTTCTTGAATCCATATTTCGGTATCTGTACATCTGCTTTAACAGTCACTTCTTCCAATTTTTTGAATTTGCCTTCATAGGGGAGGATATTTTCCGTAAGATGTATCTATCTGTGGTGTTGGTTGGGTACATCACTTTGGCTTTGATTCCAGGTGCATGCATTAGTGTAGTCTCAGTACGATTTCTTTGGCTGTAGACAGTCTCAGTTGTGTGTGATTTCCTCAGCAGCTTAAGGTGCAGTTGTTAGTTGCTGCAAGGAAGCATTTGCTGGAGGTGGGAACATCAGGTGGGCCCATCCTCCAGCCCCAAGAGTGGCAGCAGCAGGCTGAGCATGCCTGTCCTTAGGCCCCGGGGCAGTGTATGCTGGCAGTGATGTTAGAGGGTCCAGGTGAGCTGATTCTTGGGCCTCCAGGAAGCTTGCTTGGATGCCAGCAGTAGCATGGTGGGCAGATCCTCGGGCTTGCTGCCCATAGACAGCAGGTGTGGTGCGGGCAGTGGCAGGACAACCCTGATTCTCAAGTGGTTTGCGCTGGTGTTGGTGGTGACTGTGATGGCTGGGTGGCTAGCCCCCAGGCCCCATAGGTGGTACAGTGGGTGGTGGTAGCAGTAGGTTGGGTGGTCCCTTCCTGAGGCCCCTGGAAGGAGTGCTCAGGTGTTAATGATAGGTGCATCCTCCAACACCCGATGGTTGTGCTTGGGCACGGGGGTAGGTGGAGCCAGGCTGGATAGGTCCCTCAGTGGTGTGTATAGGACTTGGCCGTGGTAGGTAGGGGTGTTTTTCTGTGGCAGCAGCCATAAACAGGTGGTTGGGAGCATGCACTTTGGCCCCAGATGGTATCTGTGGGGCAGGGTAGCCTGTAATCAGGCTTGACAATGCACAGTAGTGGCTCTGCTGGCTCACTGCTAGTGGCTTGTATACTTTGGCCCTACAGCAGCACCCAGCTGTGGGTGGGGGACTTTAATGGGGTTCCAGAGATGTGGACATGCAGGGACTGTTGGGCCTCAGGGAAGGATGCAGTCTGCTGGGGGCTGGGCTCTCAAAATGGTGCCCTGCTGTAGCTGCTTAGGACTGGGGCAGGGGAGAGGGTGGGGCAGGGGAGAGGGCAGGGATGAGCTCCCTATCTGGAGCAGTGCCATCATGCAGTCCCCAGGCTCCCTATTTGTGTGGGTTGAGGGTTTCTCCTATGGCTGGGATTGCAGGACTTCACAATGGGAATGTGGATGCTGACTGTTGGAGGTCACTTACCCTTCTCCAGCATGGGGGAGCCTCCCCAACCAATCCCTGCCAAGCACCCTGCCTTGCTTCCCTCTTCTTACTTGCCTCAGGTGTTTCCTGTCATTCTGGTGTTAAATTCCAGCAGTCTGTCTTAGGTGATCTATTCAAAGTGTGATTTATCTAGTACTGTTTTGGTGGTTCTTCAAGAAGAAAGCAAGTACCAGGGGCACTTTAGTCAGCCATCTTGAAACCCACTCCATTGTTTTCTACTAAATGGCTTGCTGTCCTCTACCATTTATGTACCCATTAGGCATCTTCCTACTACTTTTGAAATTAGAGAATACCTTCATATTTCTGGTATAAATTCCAGAGACAAAATACAGCCCAGCAGATCTCTGGGTGACATCTGGTGTTAAGTCATCTAGTCAGTGCAGGGAGATATGGGTACGCAGGGAGAAGGCAGGGCTATGTGGTCCAAATAGGACTGACTGTGAATGGGCAATTCCATCTAGAAGGGGAATTTAAAAGTAATCATGTTGCTCCTGAGCCTGTCTGGTACCACACACTGTATTGGTCATCGAGCTCTGTAAGTTCTAACTCTTAAAACAGAAGTAACTGAATGGCTTACCTAGAATGGGTTTAATCGATAAGGTTGGCAAATGGCATGTATGGGGAGGAGAGAAGAGTGGAATCTGCAAAGGAAGGAACCTATACAGCCTTTTTGCTATTAGCCTTGACACTGAAACATGAGCTATGTCCCCTCTATCTAGTTCTAATAGAACAGTACTGAGAAGCTTCAGACATTCAACTTTTCAGTGGCAGTTAGGGAAAGCTAACGGAATGGACTTTCTTTTAAAGGAAGTCATGTCAAGTGTTTGCTTTGCTCACAATCAAAGCAGAACCACCAGAAAGACACTACCTTTTACCTTTGTTGAACCTACTCATATAGGAAACTTTTGCTGGCAAGATGGGAGGGGAAAAGCCAGTCTGGATTTCTGGGCATGTCAGCTGTGGAACTCAAGTTGACCCAAGGTCTGAGAAATTCAGGGTGTCCACTTTCTTGAGCTCTGCAGAAATGGAAGTCTTCACAGAGCTACACCGAGTACCCTGACCCAGGGAAACACAGTATAGGCACGTAGGAATCACACTCAGGCCATGACTATTTGTCACTAGAGAAGCCAAACCCTAGAGCACAAGGTTAGGTACAGAACCGCAACTGGGGAAACCCAGAACTCTCATGGTGAAATAATTTCTGCGTCTATGGTCAGAGTTTCACTGATGGGGGAAACCTCTATTCTTGGGTAGATGTGCAAGGAGAAAACCAGCTATTTATAGGGGGAAAGACTTCACTTCAAAGTGTTGGAGCATGCTGGGTGTGGTGGCTCACGCCTGTAATCCCAGCACTTTGGGAGGCTGAGGTAGGTGGATCGCCTGAGGTCATGAGTTCGAGACCAGCCTGACCAACATAGTGAAACCCTGTCACTACTAAAAATACAGAAAATTACCTGGGCGTGGTGGCAGGTGCCTGTAATCCCAGCTACTCGGGAGGCTGAGGCAGGAGGATCGCTTGAACCCGGGAGGCGGAGGTTGCAGTGAGCCGAGATTGCACCACTGCACTCCAGCCTGGGCAACAAGAGCGAAAGTCTGTCCCCTCCGCCCCTCCTCCCCACAAAAAGTGTTGGAGCTTAGTTGATTACTGATGATGTAAGTAAATGTTAATTCTTTTCACTGGCACGTTGGGGAAGCAATCTGGAGAAAATAATACTCAATATGAGTTTGCAGGCTACCTACAGTTAAAGTCAGGGTTCTTAGAATGAAAATATTGCTACAGGGATTTTAGAATCTTGAAAGAGGAAAGGCCTTGATGTCCTGGCTCTGAGTTTCCTTCGGGTTGGAAGTAGCATGGGACTAGCTTAAGTCCATTTTAGAGTTGATATGTTTGATTTTACAACTCACTTTTTTCTCAGCTTGAACAACAAACAAAAATAACAATTCTGCAGAAAGCCAGTGGTACTTAAACTGGCTGATGAGTCAGACTCAGTTAAACAGCTGGTGTGTTCTTTTAGAACTAGATGGTTTATACTAAGTACTTGATAAAATTAGATAAGCCCTGGGTCTTTGCCAGCTTTTGGGAACTGAACACCCATGGCAGTGCCCAGAGAGCTGGGAATTGATTTGTGTCATCTATTTTAAATAGGCAGTGTCCATGGGGAGAGCTATGTATATTGTTTTCTAAGGACTGCATTTAATTAAGTCTACGAGTCATAAATTACTGAACAGAATTTTAAACGGAATGTTAAAAATTATATTGTTATTGGACTCCCTAAAAAGAATCATTTCTGTATAAAATCTTTAGGGATGCACCCAAAGTCAAAGGCAGACTGACAGGAGAAAGGGAAATTTCTTAGGTCTGATTAGTGTACAGAAAAGTCACAGAACTTAAAGGGGGTACAGGTACTACTGAAAGAATACACTTCTTTGCTGGATCATAACTAACCTACAACCTATATTACTTGCAAATACAGATTATTTAGTCTCAGTTGCCTTGTTAAATAGTTGGAGGGTAGAAGAGCTCTCTTTGGTGAATTAATCAAATAGTCCCACAGGTTGCCCAGAGCAAGGGCAACCTGTGCCCAGAATGCTAGCACTTTATCCCAAGACTCAGAATTAATGACGATACTGGGTCAGGCGGTGGCGCATGTCTGTAATCCCAGCACTTTGAGAGGCCAATGCAGGCGGGTTGCTTGAGACGAGGAGTTTCAGACTAGCCTGCGCAACATAGCGAGACCCCCATCTCTACAAAAAATAAAAATGAAAACAATTAGCTGGGCTCAGTGGCATGTACCTATAGTCCCACCTACTTGGGAAGCTGAGATGGAAGGACTGCTTGAGCCCAGGAGTTTGAGGATGCAGTGAGCTATGACTACACCACTGCACTCCAGTCTGGGCAACAGGGCAAAGCCCCATTTCTTTAAGGAAAACAAACAAACAAAAAAACCAATGGCAGGCACTGGTCTTGACTATCAGAATTATAACCCAAATTGGAAGGGGAGGAACTGTCCCTGAAATCCTGTTTAGAAAACCATAAACAAGGTAACACTTGTTTGTATACAGTTTGAAGGGTGTTACAGCTAGACTGGCAATAGATTCTTCTGAACAAGTTAGTAGGGCAACGATTTTGTTTCTTTAAAGGATTAACATTTAGGCATTAATGCGTACATGAATGTTTGCCTAGAAGTCCTGTTCCCTATATAATAATACTTCGATAATCATTTTAAATGCCAACCCTTCCTTAATATAAAACTTTTGCGTTGTTATGTTAAATAAACTACGTTCTCTATTCTTTTCTTTTAGCTTTATCTTCAAGCCAGGATGAAGGGAGACTGGGCAAGACTCTTACGCCCCACACTGCAATTTGGTCTTGTTGCCGTATCCATTTATGTGGGCCTTTCTCGAGTTTCTGATTACAAACACCACTGGAGTGATGTGTTGACTGGACTCATTCAGGGAGCTCTGGTTGCAGTATTAGTTGTAAGTATACAGGTCAACAGCCTACATCTTGATATTGTTAAACATTTAGATAAGTAAATAGAGAAAAAAAAAAATCCCCAGTGAGAAAACTGTGCAGTGGGCAAGAATCTCAGTGTTATTAAAAGTCACTTCAGGATACACAGCAGGTTAAAAACTAGGTTACTCTTTGTAAAACTTGGTATTTTTGTAAAATCTTAGTATTTTTATTGTAAAAAGCTCTGGCTAGAAATATTTTTTTAGGGGGGTATAAATTGAAAAAACAAATTCACATGTAGAAATAACTCTTTTATTAAGTATTGGCAAAATGAAGCTATTTGCTGAAGACAGAACAAAGCAACTCTTAATTTGGAATAATCTTTAAAAAAATCCCAGTTAGTCTCTAATTTTTTATATGCTTAATCTGTACACCCCCAAAGTACATCCTTTTCTTTATATTTATCTCAGGATGCTGTTGATCACAAGTTTTTAACTTGATCTAAATTAAATATTTTGCACTGCAGGCTGTATATGTATCGGATTTCTTCAAAGAAAGAACTTCTTTTAAAGAAAGAAAAGAGGAGGACTCTCACACAACTCTGCATGAAACAACAACAACGGGGAATCACTATCAGAGCAATCACCAGCCTTGAAGGGCAGCAGGGTGCCCAGGTGAAGCTGGCCTGTTTTCTAAAGGAAAAGGATTGCCACAAGACAAGAGGATGCATCTTTCTTCCCAGTGTATAAGCCTTTAAAGACTGCTACTGCTGCTATGCCTCTTGGATGCCCACTTTGTGTGTACATAGTTACCTTTAACACAGTGGTTATCTAATAGCTCTAAATTCATTTAAAAAACTCCAAGCCTTCCACCAAAACAGTGCCCCACCTGTATACATTTTTATTAAAAAATGTAATGCTTATGTATAAACATGTATGTAATATGCTTTCCATGAATGATGTCTGATTTAAATACACATTAAAAATGTATGGGACAACCAAATCCACACTTGTAGGCATTTGTAGTCAACTGTAATCAAAACAGGTGGTGAATAATTTAAAATCTCACATTCCTTTAGCTGACTCTACAAGTAGAGGCTGGCAGCAAACACAATATCTCTCTTGATTTTGGTGATTCCTAAGAGAAAAGAAAGTAAGGTTTAAACTTTCAAGACCACAAAACACCTAACCTGTCTCTACCGAAGTTTTAAACCCTGATTGAACTGGTGAGAGAGCAGCCTGGAAAGTCAAACACCTTGCTGAACACCTAGAGGAATGTGCAGCCACCTCGGTGAGGTGGAAAACAGAAGCCAGACCCCTCTTCTTTTGACTCTGAAATACTCCATGGGGGCTGGTCAGGAAGGCGGTATCTAGAACTGTTTAAAAAGATAAATTCTAGGTCGGGCGCAGTGACTCATGCCTGTAATCCCAGCACTTTGGGAGGCCGAGGCGGGAGGATCACCTGAGGTTGGGAGTTCAAGACAAGCCTGACCAACATGGAGAGACCCCGTCTCTACTAGAAATACAAAATTAGCCAGGCATGGTTGCGCATGCCTGTAGTTGCAGTTACTTGGGAGGCTGAGGCAGGAGAATCACTTGAGGCAGAGGTTGCAGTGAGCTGAGATCGCACCACTGCACTCCACCCTGGGCAACAAGAGCGAAATATATGTGAATACCACTCTGTCTCCACAAAAAAAAATAAAAATAATAAAAAATAAAAATAAAAAATAAAAAAATAAATTCTAGGAAGGACTAAACTGTCTGTCTAAAGAAATGTAAATCCAAAGACTTGGATTTTCAACCTATATCAGAAGACACTGTTTTTTTCAGTTCCCATGTTAAAGTTTTTCTAGGCTTAGGAAGGACAAATACAAATTTTGATTACAAATTATTTTTTAAACTTTTGACACCTACACTTCAACTCTGAATCATTAAACAGGCCTGCATTTATCAACAATGTGGAAATATAAGCCAGCTTTTGCAAACCTCTTCTTAGGACACTAAGTTGTTAATAGAAATCACTAGCATTGACTGACTCAGCAACCATGTGGTTATAACTTAGTCCTTTTTCTTGGTCAAGATTCAGTAGACATGACAAAACTATTTACAGACATGCTTATGCCCCTTGTCCCCCCACACCACCCCATTACTACTACCTTGGTTTAGCCATCCTTTCTTGATCTGGTCTCCCCGCTTCTACTGTGCTACTCTACAGACTTGCCCTGAAGGTAAGAGCAAGAATTACCTTGTAAAGTCCAAGTTAGGGCAGGTCACTCCCAAGCTCCACACCTCCAATCACTGCAGAGTTGAGAAGCCTGCGGCTAGGAAATTTCTCACTTCAACCCCTACTACTTTACTCACCACCCATTCTACTCCAGCCATACTGGCCTCTTGCTGGTGTTCATGTATATTAAGCATACACCAAGGGGCTTAACTGCCACCTTCCCTGTGGAGGCCCTAGACCCTTGTATCCATCTGCCAATTCTATTGTCTTTTCTGCTTATAGACTTTATCACCGTCTGATAAATTGTTGACTTACTATCTCCCCACACTAGAATGTAAACTCCATGAAGGCAGGGGTGTCTTTCTGTTCACTATATTCCCTAGTGCTTAAAACAATGCCTGGCATGTAGTGTACAATTAATATATGTAAATGGATGTATATGTAAAATCTCAACTTTTCCCCCAACACACTAAATTTTATAGAAACACTAGTAGATAGCTCTCCATGACAATGCAGTGAAGAATATCTCAAAATGTCCTCCTGGGTTGTGGTCCAGGGCTCAAGATTTGCTTCACAAAATTGTCTAAATTAGAAACAGCTTATGCATTTGATACTGACCTTCTGCAAATTTATTTTCCAGCTCAGTGTTTCCAATGGCTTTTGCTGCTTGACACATTTGTCGAAGCAATTCTTCCAGGCGCCTCATACAACGAATTATGCTGCCTGGATAGAAAAGGAACAAAACACTGGTAAAATGGAAATAATCAGGAACAGCAGAATTTTTGTTAAGAGGCAAGGCAGGAGAACAAAGGATAATACTCTGAGGGACTTCCTATGAAGTAAATCAGGTAGCAAACCTGTTAGGTACTGGGGAAGGCTACAAAGATGAAAGGCTTAACTCCCACCTTTGACTAATGGTAGAGAGATACCTGTTTACTACTAATGTGCTGACACTTGGTATTAAGCAGGAAAACAAAATGCCCTAGGAGGAGGGAGCAACTTTGGGTGAAGGCTACAAGGATGACATAATCTGTGTAAGAACCAAGCAGTATCAACAAGGGAAGGACCACCATGACAATGCAGAAAAGCCTGGCAAACCGCAGCCATTCAAGGACCCTGAGTGGCCTAGTGAGGCATCTGGACACCACACCATCTCATAGAATGCAACAGACTGTTTTTAGTAGGAGAGTAACAAGATAAAATTTGTCATTTTAAAGATGCATTCATTCTTTTTGACTTTAGATTCTTTCATTAGTGCGTTCTTTACAGAGTGTTCTCAAGGAGCACAAGGAAAGAAGCCTTTTCCTATGGGTCTAGAATCTGTCTGAAAAAAGTGTTTGTATCAAAGCTGGAGCTATAAACATAGTTTCAGTTTTGCTAGACTTGTGCAAAGAGGGGCAGAGATTCTGAGATCCTTTCTCTAAGTGCTACCTGCCTAAATCTAAAATGCTTGTGACTTCATTTTTAATATATGAAATACATTAGGAATACCAGTTCTCAAAATGCAATCTGTAGGAACAATGAACTATTTACACTATTATTAAATTAATAATAATTATTTGTTATTTCTATTCTCAGCTGCTAGGAATGCAGGCTCCAATACTGACTTGCAGTGAAACAGGAAATCCAATTGCAGAAACTTCTGGGTGTCAAGAGAGAGGGTAGGAATTGGGATAGAGAGGGTAATGTCATATTACCTATGCAATCAGATATTAAATGTTTATGCAAACAATTATATCCAAAGAGAATTAAATTAGGTAGTGGCTCAAAATATAACTAGATTTTTACCTGAGATGAGATTCTCACAGGTCATTCAGGATTGAAATGAAATCCTTTACAAAGTCCTCTGCTGCGTAGGACATTAAAGAGCCAGACACATTCTCAAACATTGTTTTGACTGACTTCAAATGTGTACCAAGAAACACAATGTAATACTGTATATTATTTCACAAATTTTAGTAACTCCTGTTAACCAGAATCTGCAAAAGTTATCAGAGACCAAGCCATACGAATTACTGAGATAAAAACTAAGGCAAGTAAATGCACATTCAGACCAGAGAGCACTGTCATGTCACATTTTGTAAACATTTCGATTCAATTTCTGGAGAATTTAGTTTTGACACAGTTTCAGGTAACAAGCAAATTAGGCCACTGGGCACAAGGTTGCATATACAATGGCTGTGGTTGTTGCCCACAGAGTCTCATCAACAAATCACTGGGTGTGTGCATAAACACCAAGTGTCCACAGCTGCCTGAAACACAGGGGCTACCCCTCCAGGGATTAATGAAGACTAACGACTAAGTAGTGAATTGTCTAGCATTTCTCCTACCTACTATCGTTCTCTGTAATCTAAGGGCTCTCCTTACGCCCAGCTTTAGAAGTCATCCTGCTTCATCAGCCTGACTAGGTGCTAGACAAAAGCTTTAAAACCATGACCCATCATAGGCTAAATGAAGCTGACCAAAACCGAAACAAAACCAAACTACATTAACCTACTGGTTTGTTACAATTTTTTTCTTTTGGTCCTGCCAGAGTAGAAAGAGAAATCCAATTCTTTCTAGTTATTGTCTTTAAAAAGTTTTTCAAATAGTGGTAAAATATAAAACATAAAATCCACCTTTTTAACCATGTTAAAGTATACAATTCAGTTACTGCCCTTTTTTATATTGAGGTTTACTACATTCTGGAAAAACTCACATGGAGATAGAATTCACACACCATAAAATTATTTTAAATAAGTGTACAACTGAGTGGTTTTTAGTATATTCAGCCTTGTGTAACCATCATCATTATCTAATTGTAGAGCATTTTTACCACCCCGCAAAAACCCTGTTCCCATTAAAGCAGTTACATGTCTTCTGGACAGCCCATGGCAACCACTAATATGCTCTGTCTGTCTCTATGAATCTGCCTACTTCTGGACATCTCATATAAGTGAAATTATACACTATGTGGCCTTTGTGTCTGCCTTCTTTCAACTTAATGTGTTCAAGGTTTGTCCATATTGTAGCATGAGTCAGTATGTCTTTTTTATAACTGAAAGCTGTTCCATTTAATCTTTATTAAAATGAACACCTTGCCATTTAGAATAGCAAAAACCAAATTTATTTTGCACCAACCTAATATATACCACACTTTATTCATCTATTGATGGACACTTGGAACTATATGCTTTTATTTAAGAGCAATTTTAATAAACATCACCATTACCCAGTTGATGAACAAAACAGCATCATTCTCATTAAGGACAGTAAGCAGCGGATTTTCCAGAACAGAATTTCTGCCTTCAGCTTTCTGGCATACCCTAAAGCAGTTTCCCACAGTTCATGCTCTGACCCTAATTTAATACTCCTGTCTAGCTTGGCCTGAGGTTAGAATCACACATGTATCTTGCAACTACTTACCGCTAAACCCCAGCTTAGGCCGAACAAACCCTTTCTTGAGAGCAGAGACACTGTAACTAGCACGGCGCCTGATTCCCACTAGGGTCTCAGCATTATTCATCAAATAAGTAAGTATCAGGTACTCAAATTGTGCCAAAATGTAAAGACAGAAACAATTACTAATAAATTGTTACTCTATTATTATTAGCAATACTTTTAAAAGACAAATCCACTGGAAAATCACTCATGACACTGATGATGCTAAGAAAGGGTTAAACTGCTACTTGAAAGGCATGTGAGAGAATGTGTGGTGGGGACAGCATTTGCTTTCAAAACGTGGCATACAGAGGGAGGAGGATTGAAAAAGCATACGGCAGGCAGAGGTACAGTAAATAGTTTCAAGAGATAATTCATCATAGAAGTTTTCCTAATGACACTTGCTCAGTGGAAAGCAAATCCTTTGTCATCCTTCACAGTTAAGAGTACAATGTTCTTTATGTAGAGTTGGAAATAAATAGTAACAGCCTCTGGATTGCTTGACTAAAACCCTAGGCATCAGCCCATACAAATATTTTGTTTAAACTATCATTCAAATTTAGTTTAATGGAAATAAAAAACAGCTACATTCTGTCATTTTTTTTTCAGGGTGATAATAAATACTTACATAGTCTTCAAAAATTTTCAGCTGAATCACAATATGAACTTTTCTTTTGCATTGGACATCCCCCAAACACACGGTTTTAACTACAGTGTTAACTGCCTCAGTTAATGTTTGAAGAATACTTAAAACTACTTCTGAGGCTCAGGATATGAAATGACCAGACACTTTTACTTTCATATAAAAAGAAAATTAAGAATATTATTAGGAACAAATATGGTTTGCACACAGCATATTAGAAAGTTCCAATGCAATTATTGTCTGCCTGTAAAAACAGACACACTGTACTGTGTGCTACAGCTTTGATTACCACATTTTTCCAATCATAAAACATGTATAGGCGGGGCACAGTGGGTCATGCCTGTAATCTCAACACCTTGGGAGACCGAAGCAGGTGGATCGTTTGATCCCAGGAGTTTGAGACCAGCCTAGGCTTCATGGTAAAATCTTATCTCTACAAAAATCAGCTGGGCATGGTGGTGCATGCTTGTGGTCCCAGCTACCTTGGAGGCTGAGGTGGGAGGATCGCTTAAGAGCCAAGATCATGCCACTGCACTCCAGCCTGGGTAACAGAGCCAGACCCTGTCGCAAAAAATAAAAAAAACCACCACATACAATAACGAGATGAGGAGGGAATGGCTATTCTTGAAATGGAAGCACTATATAACACTGTAAAAATAAAAGAGATAATTAGGATCCTAAGATGAAGGGGTGGCCTGCCCCTCCACACCTGTGGGCATTTCTCCTTAGGTGGAATGAGAGACTTGAGAAAAGAAATGAGACACAGAGACAAAGCATAGAGAAAGAAAAAGTGGGCCCAGGGGACCTGTGCCGGCACCGGTCTCTGAGTTCCCTCAGTATTTATTGATCATTGTCTTTACCATCTTAGAAAAGGGGAAGTGGCAGGATAATAGGATCATAGTAGGGAGAAGGTCAGCAGTAAGACATGAATAAAGATCTTTGTGACATGAATAAGTTTAAGGAAAAGTGCTGTGCCTTGATATGCATATGCAAACATTTCATAAACCTTTTTAGTGCATAAAGAGCAGCACTGCTGCTAGCACGCCCCACCTTCAGCCCTAAGGCAGTTTTCTCCTTTCTCAATAAATAGAACATACAATTGGGTTTTATGTTCCATTGCCCAGGGACGGGCAGGAGACAGATGCTTTTCTCTATCTCAACTGCCAAGAGGCCTTCTTTCCTCTTATACTAGTCCTCCTCAGCACAGACCCTTCATGGGTGTCAGACTGGGGGACGATCAGGTCTTTCCCTTCCCCCCTTCCCACGAGGCCGTATTTCAGACTATCACATGGGGAGGAACCTTGGACAATACCTAGCTTTCCTAGGCAGAGGTCCCTGCGACCTTCCGCAGTGTATGTGTCCCTGGGTACTTGAGATTAAGAGAATGGTGATGACTTTTAACCAGCAAGCTGCCTTCAGGCACTTGTTTAACAAAGCACACCCTGTACAGCCCCAAATCCGTTAAACCTTGAGTCACCACAGCATATGTCTCTTGCAAGGGCAGAGTTGGGGGCAGGGTTACAGATTAACAGCATCTCAAATACACACTGTTCATGCTCTTATGTCTACTTCTTTCTATATAGACACAGTAACAGTCTGATCTCTCTTTTACCCACACTAAAAAAATGAAGGTTCTCATTTTTTGCTACTTATATCAAAAAATAGTTTTAAGGGTGAATACATAGTATATACCAACTTTCAGAAAGGTTTAAGCCGATCTACTGGCTCACACACAAGAAAAACATAAAAATTATGCTGATGTTAGATCTAACTTCAAGTTAGAGCTAAAAAACTGAATTTCTCAAATTTTCAAACTGAGATTTCAAGCAAACTCCGATGTAGAAGTAGCCCCTGAGTAACTGAAAGACTTCAGGAATGCTAGTATGTGTAAGGGTAAACTGAGGCTGGAGCCGAACTGGGAACGAAGACACAAGGCAAATGGCAGTGAGAATAGCTTTTATTAGGGCTGGCGGGCAAGGTTCCTCGGTCCAAAGGCGTGGGCCGAGGAAGTCGCGCTGAGGGAGGAGGGTAGGGGCTTTTTATAGCCCGAGAGGTAGGGAAGCTGGTTGTGCAAACGGCCTGGGGGGTCTTGAAACTACTAGGACAGGAATTGAGTAAGGGTCACGGGGAAGGAGTCTTTGGAAACTGTTAACCGAAACTGCTGTTTACGAACTTGTGGAATGCAGGTGAGCTGCAGGTCATGGGGGAGTGTGGTTGCCCAGCCGGAACTCTGACGTATGTAAGTCTGAGGGTGTGTTCAAAGAGGAAGGGAAGTCTTTAACAAAAGGCCTGCTACGCTGGGTAACACCGCCATGTTAGTTCTAGATTCCTGCCTAACAGTATGCTGTGGAAAAAGTCAACTCATAGCTGGCCACTAGTACGAGCTACAAACCATCTTCAATTTGGCAGTTTAGTGAGGAGTGGAAAAATACTGAATATCAGAGGTCAGAAAAGTCAGGACACTCCCCTTAATGCTAAAACAACAAGGTTATCTGGAAAGTCCCTAGCAGGGCAAGCGGCCGTTTGTGGTTTGGTCAAAGGGCGGGAACCAATGAGCAACTGACTAATGTTTAACTTTAAATGTCAGCCAATTGTAAACCTACAACTGTAAAAATCCCCAGTGACTCTGTAACTTGCTGTAACTTGTTTGTGTCTGACTATAAAAGACGGCTGAACACCGAGCTCGGGGTCTCTCCCTAGGATCTGATACCTAGCTGGAGGGAACCGAGTTTGAACTCGAAATAAAGCAATCCCTGCCGCTTGGCTTTGTCTCTGGACTCTGGTGGTTGCTTTCGGGTCATCGCAGGTCTGGGCATTACATCTTGGGGGCTCGTCCGGGATTGCCCCTAAGCCCACCAGACCCCAGGCCAACGGGTCATCGCAAAAGTGAGTAAGCCGGCTCTGTTTATATGTTGTCTGTCTGCCTCTGAATAATCCCGCGGGGTCTGTATATGAGACTGATCTAGTCCTGGTGGACGCGCTATAGGACAGTCAGTGGAGGCCGGTGGGAGACGTCCTCTGGTACTCATCTGGGGCTCTGTATTCTGTGGCCCATCTGCTTCTGGTCGGGTCCTAAGCCCGAGACATGCTAGCGATCAATATATCTTGGTTGTTGGAAGTTATCTGTTGCACGCCCCTTACTAATTTACCTTGATTTACAGGAGCTTTGGAGCCAGTCCTGTACCAGGCACTAATATCCCTTACCACCCATCTTTTATCAACAGGGCTTCCTCGGAATGGGCAACTCCCAGACCACACCACTTTCTCTCCTTGTCAATAATTTTAAAGATGTGAGAGCAAGGGGACATGATCTCAGTATAGAACTTAAAAAGGGAAAATTAATAACCCTCTGCCACTCTGAGTGGCCCACCTTCGGCGTAGGCTGGCCAGCCGAGGGAACTCTTTGCCTCCCCATTATCCTCCAGGTAAAATCAAGGGTTTTCCTGCCAGGTCGTTCGGGACACCCAGATCAGATCCCCTACATTTTAGTCTGGCAAGATCTGGTGGAAAATCTGCCCCCGTGGCTAGCTCCCTTTCTGCTGACCTCTGAACCCTGTGAAACCCTAGTCGCGCAACCAACTGGGACCACCAAAAGACCAAAAACTCCAACTGCCCCCTTGCCCCCTGTGTTGCCTGACAGCCAGGACCTCGCATCCTTGGAACCCCTGCCTTATGCTCCCCCTCCCGGACCCCACGCCCAAGCCCAACCGGCCGCACTCCCAGGAAGCCATGAGGGCCGAGAAGCGGCTGCGGCGCCAGGAGAAACTGAAAGTGAACATGGCTCGGGAGGGCAGGTAGGGCGAACGCGCGGGCGTGTCCAGCGTGAGGCAACTCCGCGAGTTCCCGATTCCACTGCAGCGCTCCCCTTAAGGGAAATAGGACCCCCCGATGACACAGGTAACCCTAGACTCCAGTATTGGCCATTCTCTACCAGTGACCTGTACAACTGGAAGACTCAGAATTCCCGGTTCTCTGATAACCCCAAGGACCTAACAGCCCTTCTAGATAGTGTCATGTTCACTCATCAGCCCACCTGGGATGACTGCCAACAGCTCCTCCGCATTCTGTTCGCAACGGAGGAACAGGAGAGAATCCAGGTAGAGGCTAGAAAGTTGGTTCCTGGAGATGACGGTCAACCGACTGCAAACCCCGACCTCATTAATGCAGCATTTCCCTTGACCAGGCCAACGTGGGACTACAATACAGCAGAAGGTAGGGGAAAGCTACTCGTTTATCGCCAGACTCTAATGGCGGGTCTCCGGGCTGCAGCTCGCAAGCCCACTAATTTGGCTAAGGTATATTCTGTTTTACAGGGAAAGACAGAAAGCCCCGCTGTTTATCTAGAAAGACTAATGGAAGCCTTTAGACAGTACACACCTATAGATCCAGAGGCACCTGAAAATCAGGCAGCAGTCGTTATGTCCTTTGTCAACCAGGCGGCCCCAGATATTAAGAAAAAGCTACAAAACTCCAGCCTGGGCGATAGAGCGAGACTCCGTCTCAAAAAAAAAAAAAAAAAAAAAAAAAAAAAAAAAAAAAAAAAGCTACAAAAATTAGAAGATTTGGAGGGAAAACAGGTCCAGGACCTCCTTCGCATAGCACAGAGAGTTTACAACAACAGAGATGCTCCAGAGGAAAGACAAATTAGGGCCACGGAGAAAATGACCAAAGTCCTGGCAGCGGTCGTCCTAAAAGAACAACCACCGCCAGGAAGCACCCAATCCACGCGTGTCCCTAGGCGCAATCTGAGTAAAGACCAATGTGCATACTGTAAAGAAATTGGTCACTGGATAAAAGACTGCCCCAAAAAGAAACAGCGCCAGCCAGGTCAAGGACAATGGCAGCCAAAATCTATGCCGATACTAGTTACCCAAGATACAGACTAGGGGAGACGGGGTTCGGATCCCCTCCCCGAACCTAGGGTAACTTTACAAGTGGAGGGGTCCCCGGTCCAGTTCCTGGTCGATACTGGGGCAACATTCGGTCTTAGTCAAGCCCTATGGAAAGTTATCTTCCAACTCCTCCTGGGTTCAAGGGGCCACAGGAACCAAGAAATATCCATGGACAACCCAGAGAGCAGTAAACTTGGGAACTGGGAAAGTGTCCCATAGCTTCCTGGTCATCCCTGACAGCCCTTGTCCCCTGTTGGGGAGAGATCTGTTGACAAAAATGGGGGCACAAATCCATTTTCAACCAGAAGGGCCCAAAGTGACTGACTCCCAAGACAGGCCACTATCTGTTCTTACCGTAACTCTAGAGGATGAGTACCAGCTTCACCAGGAGTTAACGCCTCCTAACCAAAATATAGACTCCTGGTTCCAGAACTTCCCGGAGGCTTGGGCAGAAACAGGAGGGCTAGGGCTAGCAAAGCACTGTCCCGCCATTTTTGTTGAGCTTAAGCCCGGGATGGACCCTGTTTGCGTGCGCCAATACCCAATGGCCCTGGAAGCCAAAGAGGGAATTATACCACACATCCGCCGACTCCTAGATCATGGAGTCCTACGCCCCTGCCACTCACCATGGAACACTCCACTGCTACCAATACAAAAACCCAACAGTAAAGAATATAGGCCGGTACAAGACTTAAGAGAAGTCAATAAAAGGGTAATGGACATACACCTGATGGTGCCAAATCCATACACCCTCCTGAGTACCCTGAGTCCTGAAAATCAATGGTATACTGTTCTAGACCTAAAAGATGCTTTTTTAAGCCTGCCTTTAGCCCCTAAAAGCCAGGAAATGTTTGCCTTTGAGTGGACAGACTCTGAGAGAGACATAAGTGGCCAACTGACGTGGACCAGACTGCCACAAGGATTCAAAAACTCCCCAACTCTGTTCGATGAAGCCCTCCACGAAGACTTGGGTGAGTACCGATGCCAACACCCCAGTATAACTGTCTTGCAGTATGCTGATGATCTCTTAATAGCGGCGAAGTCCCCAGAGGCCTCCATCCAAGGAACCAAAGACCTCCTGAAAACCTTGGGAAACCTGGGTTATCGAGCTTCAGCTAAAAAGGCCCAGATCTGCAGGCCAGAGGTAACCTACTTGGGGTATCTACTTAGAGAGGGACAGCACTGGCTCACAAATGCTCGAAAAGAAACTGTCCTACAGATCCCCAGATGGCAGTCAACACGACAGGTAAGAGAGTTCCTGGGATCTGCAGGGTTCTGCAGACTCTGGATACCTGGCTTCGCTGAACTGGCAAAACCCCTCTATCAGGCTACCAAAGAGCAGCAGCCCTTCAATTGGACTGAAGAGGCTGAGCAAGCTTTCCAGCAAATCAAAACTGCTCTGCTCTTGGCCCCCGCGCTGGGTCTTCCGGATGCCTCTAAGCCTTTCCACTTATACGTGGACGAAAGCCGGGGCATAGCGAAAGCAGTATTAACTCAAAATTTAGGGTCCCTGGCGCAGACCGGTTGCATACCTCTCAAAGAGACTGGACCCGGTAGCTGCAGGATGGCCTCCTTGCCTCCGGATGATTGCTGCAACGGCCCTGATGGTCAAAGACGCTAACAAACTGGCCATGGGCCAAGAATTACAAGTCACCACCCCTCATGCTGTCGAAGGCATCCTCCGACAAACCCCTGACCGATGGCTCAGCAATGCTCGGCTTACCCATTATCAAGGGCTGTTGCTAAACCCCCTCGGAATAACATTTAAGCCCCCGACAACCCTAAACCCAGCATCATTGCTGCCAGACCCAGACTTAAGTAAGCCGCTCCACAACTATGCTCAAATACTAGCCCAGGTACATGGAGTCAGAGAAGACCTCCAGGACCGACCACTACCAGATGCAGACCTCACCTGGTTCACTGACGGAAGCAGCTTCGTTCACCGAGGACAGAGGTATGCGGGGGCGGCGGTAACCTCAGAGACTGAGATAATTTGGGCTGAGCCTTTACCTCCAGGAACATCGGCTCAAAAAGCTGAGTTAATAGCCTTGGCACAAGCCCTAAAACTAGGCAAAGACCGTAAACTGACAGTATATACTGACAGCTGGTATGCATTTGCCACTGCCCACATACATGGGGCCATATACAGAGAGAGGGGGCTTCTCACAGCTGAAGGAAAAGACATTAAAAATAAAGAAGAAATCTTAAATCTTCTGGCCGCCCTTTGGGAACCCAGAAAGCTGGCTATCGTCCACTGTCCGGGACATCAAAAGGCCACTAACCCAGTCACTCGAGGAAACAACCTGGCTGACCAGACTGCAAAAGACGTGGCTAAAACCACTCCTCAGCTGCTGGCCCTCCAGCTGCCTGATCCCGGGCCCAGAGAGTTGCCCTTTCACCCAGAATACTCAGAAGACCTCCAGTGGATAAGTAAACTCCCCGGAACACAGGTCAGTAATCAGTGGTGGAAAGATTCTAACAACAATACCATTCTCCCGGACAGGTTGGGGCAGCGAGTAATAGCACAAATCCACCGAAGCACTCATCTGGGCCCGCGGCGGATGTTAGATTTGATTCAACACACTGGACTAAAATTAAAAAACGCCCCTGAAAAAGTAGACGCCACGGTTAAAAACTGTGTAGTATGTCAACTCAATAACGCCAGTCACGGGACCCAGACCACGGGAAAAAGACACAGGGGAGATAGACCTGGTATATATTGGGAAATTGACTTTACTGAAATAAAGCCAGGAAAATATGGATACAAATATTTACTAGTTTTTATAGATACATTCTCAGGATGGGCAGAAGCTTTTCCGACAAAGAAAGAAACTGCACAGATTGTGGCCAAAAAGATCCTAGAAGAAATCCTGCCCATGTACGGCTTTCCAGTCATTATAGGGTCGGATAATGGGCCGGCCTTCACCGCAAAGGTAAGTCAGGGACTGGCTTCCATCCTTGGGGCTAATTGGAAACTACATTGTGCTTATCGACCCCAAAGCTCAGGTCAGGTAGAAAGAATGAATAGAACATTAAAAGAGACCCTAACTAAATTGACCATGGAGACTGGCGCTAACTGGGTAGTCCTCCTCCCCTACGCTCTGTTCCGGGCACGTAACTCTCCTTATAAACTAGGACTTACCCCTTATGAAATAATGTATGGCAAACCACCCCCTATCATCCCTAAGCTTAAAGACAATCTCCTCAAAGCTGACACAGATAATGGTCTTGAACTTTTGTTCTCCTTACAAGCTCTACAGAGAGTTCATGAGGAAGTCTGGTCCAAGCTAAAAGAACTATATGAAGCTGGGCCTCCACCCATTCCACATCAATACAAACCAGGAGACTGGGTCCTCGTCAAGCGCCACCGACAAGAAACCCTTGAACCCCGGTGGAAAGGACCATTCCAGGTGATCCTGACTATACCTATGGCCCTCAAAGTGGGAGGCATCGCCACCTGGATTCATCACACCCACGCCAAGCCTATAGACCCGCTCTCGGACCTTGTTACATCCTCGACAGGAGAGGCGGCAACCTGGACAGTTGACCGGACCAAAGAAAACCCTCTAAAACTTGTTCTCCGCCGTCAGCAACCTAAACTGTAACTATGACACCTACCTCCTTTATAACTCTTCTACTCTTACGGATCCCTTGTGGGGAGACCCAGGCGAACCCGGCAACATCCCCTTTCGCTTGGCGTTTCTTCCTGACTGAGAACTGGACCAATTATGCTCAGACAGAACAAAAGGGGCTATGTACTTGACTTCAGGAACTACCTGGTCTAGTAGCCGTCTCTTTCTCTGGCGTTCCCTTGTTCAGATCCAGACCACCCTACACGCGGCTATACAGAACTAGGAAAGGGAATTAAATGTCCAGCTTTCAACTTTAACTCCTACCCGCCCCTTTTCCTGGTTATCCCTATTAAGAGAAGGGTTAGAAATCGCAAACGCCACTGGCCTAGGCAATCTCTCTGCATGCTTCTTCTGCGCGGCTCTAGGGCGACCGCCGTTAACCGCAGTTCCACTTCCAGGCCCGTCTAACGCTTCTCTCAACCTAAACCCTAACAATAGCCACATACCACCCCCGATCCCTGACGTCCCCTTGTTCCTAAACCCTGGACAGACACAAGTTTCCTTTTGTTATTCAAATGCCGGCACTACCCTCTGTAATACAACTTCCACTCCCAACCCAACCCTCTTTGCCCCTCCCGGTTCTTTCTTCTGGTGCAATGGGACCCTATATAAGAACCTTTCCACTCAGGCCACTATAACCCTACTGTGTCTCCCTGTCACGCTAGTCCCCCAACTAACCTTGCGCACCCCTGCAGAATTTCCCAGGTGGGACTCCGCCCCTTTCCCTAGACCAAAACGAGCTATATTCCTCCCCCAGTAGCCGGAGTCTCACTCACCACATCCTTAGTTGCTGCAGGACTAGCCGGGGGAGCTTTAGGTCACTCCCTTATCAGCACTGCAAAACTCTCTCATCATTTCTCCATAGCTATGGAAGCTTCCGCCGAATCCCTTGCCTCATTACAGAGACAACTGACTTCCCTTGCCCAAGTTACTTCACAAAACCGCCGTGCACTAGACCTGTTAACGGCCGAAAAAGGAGGGACCTGTCTTTTCCTCAGAGAAGATTGTTGTTTCTACATAAATGAATCTGGACTCCTAGAAACGCGAGTTCAACAACTACATAAACTCAGCCTAGAACTGCAGAAACAACAATTCACCTCTGCTGCCAACAGCTGGTGGAATTCCTCCATGTACTACTCCCTTCTAGTGCCCCTCATAGGACCATTCATAAGTATACTTCTCTTACTCACTATAGGACCATGTATAATAAACAGATTAACAAACTTTGTAAAAGAAAGACTCAACACTGTCCAGCTTATGGTCCTGAGAGCCCAGTACCAACCTGTACTCACCGAGACTTCCGAGTCAGACATATAAGACCCAAGATTGGCTCTCAAGATACTAGAGAGAGGGGGGAATGAGGAGTGGAAAAATACTGAGTATCAGAGGTCAGAAAAGTCAGGACACTCCCCTCAATGCTAAAACAACAAGGTTATCTGGAAAGTCCCTAGCAGGGCAAGCGGCCGTTTGTGGTTTGGTCAAAGGGCGGGAACCAATGAGCAACTGACTAATGTTTAACTTTAAATGTCAGCCAATTGTAAACCTACAACTGTAAAAATCCCCAGTGACTCTGTAACTTGCTGTAACTTGTTTGTGTCTGACTATAAAAGACGGCTGAACACTGAGCTCGGGGTCTCTCCCTAGGATCTGATACCTAGCTGGAGGGAACCGAGTTTGAACTCGAAATAAAGCAATCCCTGCCGCTTGGCTTTGTCTCTGAACTCTGGTGGTTGCTTTCGGGTCATCGCGGGTCTGGGCATTACATTAGGATTCATCTTCCATACTGTGGTAACTTCCACTTAGGCAGAAAGAACAGAAAAAATAATCCATTAAGACAATTTTATATTAATTCCTAGATTTTTAAAAAAATATACTCATCTGACAGGCCAGGTCTACTGCCCCTGCTTTTCACTTTTTTTTTTTGAGACAGAGTCTCGCTCTGTCACCCAAGCTGGAGTGCAGTGGTGGTGATCTCAGCTCACTGCAAGCTCCGCCTCCCGGGTTCACACCATTCTCCTGCCTCAGCCTCCCGAATAGCTGGGACTACAGGCGCCCGCCAGCATGCCCAGCTAATTTTTTGTGTTTTTTAAAATAGAGACGGGGTTTCACCATGTTAGCCAGGATGGTCTTGATCTCCTGACCTCGTGATCTGCCCGCCTTGGCCTCCCAAAGTGCTGGGATTACAGACGTGAGCCACTGCGCCTGGCCTTTTTACTTTTCTTAAAAAAAAAAAAAAAAAAAGGCTACTCTTTGCCATGTACCACTATTGTTTTATGTCATTGTGTTTTGACTTTTCAGAGAAGCAGATATTATATAAATATGAGTATTGTATTAACAAGTCTTGGAATTATTTAGGCATTGGACAGTTACTAGTTTCATCCTTATGTTCCAAAAAGATGTCAGACTGAAGATTGATGGTGCTCTATGTGATGCCTGAGTGCTGCTGAAACACACAATTGTCATATACCAACCTGTGCTCCTGTTTTAAGCCATTTTCATCAGTGAGTACACATTATCCCTCTTCTCACTGAATCAGCTAAACACCATGAACTATTAGAGATGTTGCTAAACATCATCAACTATTAGAGACCTATTTAGTATTACTCCAAGCGTGAATTTTCTGTGGACGGAGATGGTATAGTCTAGTGTAGGGTTTAAGAAATTTTCAGGTGATCCAAAATTTAAGGATAAGGTGCTATGGTGCTTAAGTGAAGTTATATGTAGTTACAGAGACCAGAGTTTAAATCATCCTGCCGTCACATCACCTTGGCCAAACTGCTTACCATAGTCTCCTTGTGCAAAGTGGAGATAATATCTACCCTGAATTGCTATTTGGTGATTACATGTACATTATACAGAGCTCTTAGCACAGTGTTCAGCATATAATACCTACTTAATGAACAATGACTTTCCCAGTAACAGAATACAGAATTCAAAGGATGCTTTGGGACTGTTTGACTAAATGATCATTTAGAGGAGGCTGAGAAGTTTATAAACCCTAGAAAAAATATGTAAGATACAATAACATAATTTAAAAAGGCGCTATAAACTTTAACATTAAAAACCTTAAAACCCATAAAGTTCAATATAGTCAATACAGTAAAGGTCCTCAGTTTAAGTTTTTAATATTCTGTTGCAGAGAAGTTTAACCTATGCAGCATAAAAATAACTGATTCATAAAATCAGTAATCTATTACTTCTTTAAGAATATCAGTTGAAAGTGTCAGGCCTCTGAGCCCAAGCCAAGCCATCGCATCCCCTGTGACTGGCACGTATATGCCCAGATGGCCTGAAGTAACTGAAGAATCACAAAAGAAGTGCAAATGCCCTGCCTCGCCTTAACCGATGACATTCCACCACAAAAGACGTGAAAATGGCCGGTCCTTGCCTTAAGCAATGATATTATCTTGTGAAATTCCTCTTCCTGGCTCATCCTGGCTCAAAAAGCTCCCCCACTGAGCACCTTGTAACCCCCACTCCTGCCCGCCAGAGAACAACCCCCCTTTGACTGTAATTTTCCTTTACCTACCCAAATCCTATAAAACGGCCCACCCTTATCTCCCTTTGCTGACTCTCTTTTCGGACTCAGCCTGCCTGCACCCAGGTGAAATAAACAGCCGTGTTGCTCACACAAAGCCTGTTTGGTGGTCTCTTCACATGGACGCGCATGACAGAAAGGTCTATAATATTGGGCATGTTAAACATGTAATTTTTCTCAAACTAAATCTATAAGCAATAGTAGCCGTTCTTATTATAATCTCTATACAGAACTCATGTACTTTCATTTTTAAGAAAGTTCAATGTAAATTATCTCATTCAGTAAATACAACTGGCCATTTATAAACACATAAGCTAATCTTTTCCTACTGAATGCAGCATTTTAAAATATGGTTTTGTTTAAACAGTCTACTTTTTTTTTGCTTCTTATAATTCACTTATAATTATTCCTTGTATTTCTTTTGCCTTAGTTTTTTCATCTAAATGAAACAATTTAGTTGAGTAACAATATTCTTCAGTCTCTTAAAGTCCTGCTCATTAAATTTAATCTGATTCATGCTGCAATAACAGTATGACTAAAGCCAAGTCAGTTATTACATATGGTAATGACTGATCATTTTCAGCTCTGCTATTTTCAGTGGAATTATATAGCTCACCAGGAGAACAAAAGGGAAAAGGAAAAATGCCAACATAAATATGACTTATTAGGGTCATATGCTTGTGACTGCAGAAACTCATAGAATTATAACTGCACAAAATTATACAGTTTAGATTCTAAAGGACTTTCTAATGAACAGACTATGCTTATTTAATAATATAAAGAATTTGTGGAGAATATTTTTTAATCTATATAACAGGGAGATTTCATTTAATTACCAAATATTAAAAATACATATTATTCTTGTTTAGTTAAAACAATACCATCCTAACTGTATTTCTTATACTGTAAATATATATATGTAAAATTTAACCATACCTTCAAAGACATCTGTCATTTTGCAGATATGGGCAAATGTAGCTCCAGTTGCCCAGGTATATACTACATCCATTAAGTGAGGTTTAAATGAGCTTAGATAAGTTTCCTCGTCAATTTCCAATTTGGCTTCTGCTGAAACTTTTGCGATTCTTTTAGCACATTCCTTTAAAGATAAAAGAGTTAAAATTCCTTACTTACGATCTCCCATATCACTTTATTCTTTAGGTTTCCAAGCCAGTACTCCAGGAGGTCCCTTTTTCTTCCTAGGTATTATGTCTGCAATGTGGACATTCTGCTCCTAAGTAGGCACAGTGCCTGTTCCATTACTAAGTGATCAAACAGCCAATCTTTCCCATTATGTTGACGTAGTTAACTAAGAAAAATGTATCAAGAGCATGCTCTTCAGCCAGTGATACCTTTTCAACAAACAGACAGAACTCTTCATTAAAAGTATTCAAGAGCAGCATTTAACTAATCTCTATTTCATTACAGAACAGATTTAGAGAAATACAAATCCTAGAGGAAAATAAATTTTCCCCCAACAATGGTTAAAAATGTACTTATCTTTATATTGTTTTCCTCTAAATTGAGAAAATTCATTCTTCTTTACTTGGCAATCTAAAAGACCAAATACTCCTAGGCCTATGAACCTATGAAGACTTCGCTAGTTCTAGAAATTTAAACTTCTTAGTGATTTTAAGGCATGTTACATGTTCCATTGAACCAGCCTTTTTATTTTAATCAGAATTTTTTGAATTATTATTTTAAAAATATTTTAACTTTTATTTTAGGCTCAGGGGTATGTGTATAGGTTTCTTATCTAGGTAAACTTGTGACTCAGGGGTTTGGTGTATAAATTATTTAGTCAGCTGAGTACTAAGCATAATATGCCACAGGTTTTTTATATTTTTTCTTCCTCAATCTCTCCTTCCTCCCACTCTCCTCCCTCAACTAGGCACCAGTGTCTGTTGCTCTGAAGGGGCCTTTTTATGACACATTTTTTTGTTCCTCTCTTGTAATTCCTTAGCTCATCTTTCATTGTCTTTGTCTAATGTTGAAAAGGCAGATAAAATTAGCTTATCTTATGACATTAATGAGATAAATTTATTACTAACTATAAACTACTGTGGCTTTGAGGACCCAGACACAAACAATTTCTTATGATAAAACAGATTTTAAAACTTTGTTATAGGCTGGGCACAGTGGCTCACATCTGTAATCCCAGCACGTTGAGAGGCTGAGGTTGGAGGATCACATGAGCTCAGGAGTTCGAGACCAGCCTAGCCAACATGGTGAAACCTCATCTCTACTAAAAATACAAAAATTAGCCGAGCGTGGTGGCAGGCCTGTAATCCCAGCTATTCAGGAGATTGAGGCAGGAGAATCGCTTGAATGCAGGAGGTGGAGGTTGCAGTGAGCCCAGATCATGCCACTGCACTCTAGGCCTCAGTAAGGGAGCGAGACTGTCTCAAAAACAAAACAACAACAATGAAACAACAAAACTTTGTTATAAACCAGAATGAAAAAATGTGCAAAGAATTAAAAATAAACTAAATCCTAGTCCATCAAGATACCATTATTAGTACTGAGGAAGAAAATGACACATGTACTGAGCTATCAGTACAGCCTATTTACATTATGAAGTTTTTAATCTCCTTTCACAATAATGCTACACAGTTCATTACAATAATGGGAAAGAAATACTGTTTAATTATTAAAGTAAAAATCACAAGAGATGTTATCAGAGTAACATTAAGTTACATGACTGACATCAAGTGACATATTTAATCTTTATAGCCTATCTCTGTGAAATGATAAACCACTATGATTAGATTATCAAAAAAGTTTATTTTATAATCTACTATTCATAAAATATGTAGTTCAAAAAAAAATTGTTTTTACCTGCATTTGACGAAGTGGTCCTGCTAATTGTTCTGTTAATTTGGGCATCTCACTAGACTATAAAAGAAAAGGAAAACAAGATATAAAAACCCACATTTAAAGTTCTTGGTTTTCACACTACCTGTTTTAACAAATTAAACAAAGCTTGTAAGATAGTCACATATCAAATTATAAGACCTCAGTCAATAGCACTTAAGAGTTTCTAATCAATTCAGTTTACACAGGCAAAATCACTATTCCTCTCATTCTAAATTATAATATTGTTATTACATTTCAGAGGAAAACACACTGCTACATCTGCAGTGTGCTAACTAGCTGCTTTTTGTGATTATCTATGGAACTGAGGGAGGATAAATACTGTAAACATACACAGTAGTTCAGTTACATCAACATTAAAGGGTTTTATCATAGTTTATCTTTGATATAGTTTTAGTTTCTAGGCAACTTTCAATCTGTAGAAACTGAAAAGTTAGAAACTGAAAATTCAGGATAAAGTACGTTAAAAATAGTGTCCCCAATTTTTATTTTACACAGATGTTCTAACTCTAACGAAGTATAAGACAGCTAGAAGTTTAATCTGAGTTTCAGTATTCTTAGTATTGCTTTCCTACAGTTGAAAATTCTGTCAATTTCTGAATAATACAATAGCGTTTCAGGTCTATCACTAACTAGCCAAATTAAGTTGGACAAGCTGCTTAATTCTGTGTATTGGTTTTTTCCCTGTCAAAGAAAAATAAAACCAGATCCTCAAAATGAATAGGTTTATCATGAGAATAACAGACATTATTTGTGAAGAAATTTTTGACAAAGGTAGTTACTGTACAAAAATAAAATTACTGTAAGAATGGTATGTATGTATGTGTGAGACAGGGTTTAAAGTAATTATAGCTAATTTTTTTTTTTTTTTTGAGACAGAGTCTCGCTCTGTTGCCCAGGCTGGAGTGCAATGCTGCGATTTCGGCTCACTGCAACCTCCATCTCCCGGGTTCAAGCGATTCCCCTGCCTCAGCATCCTTAATAGCTGGGATTACAGGTGCGCACCACCATGCCCAGCTAATTTTTGTATTTTTAGTAGAGACGGGGTTTCACAATGTTGGTCAGGCTGGTGTTGACTCCTGACCTCATGATTTGCCTGCCTCAACCTCCCAAAGTGCTGGGACTACAGGTGTGGGCCACCATGCCCGATACCTAAATTTTTTTTTTTTTAAAGCAACTGTAGGTTAGTTGCGACATATCTGCCTTTATTTTAAGCAACAGTACTTACATAGGACTTGATTTTGATTTGCATCATGTATATATGTTTAATAAATCAAGAACCAAATTCTATATTATTGTTGCTAAAACCAGAAATTATTGATGAATGTCAAAAAAGCAAAATAGCCAGAATGACCTTAACATCTCAGTTTAATAAAGAACCCAAGACTGTGAAATGTGTTTGATATTGTGTCTATTTATGGTCAACAGTTACTCATCACATTCCTCTCTGCTGTTCACTATAGGTAGAAGGCACCAGTCCTGATATGAGGAGGTTAATTGTGATTTTAACAATATTCTCCCACCAGGTATGTACAGTTTGTTCCCTCATCTCTCCTGTAGGCCTCAATATAAATTTCACTTCATTACTGAGGCCTTTTCTAATCATCTTATTTAAAATAGTAACCCCAACCCCTCAGTGATCTGACTCTTCTCACTTCTCTCCAAAAATCTTCACCCCCATTTGACAGAATGTATGTGTATTGTATTTCTTTATCTTCATCCACTAGCATGTAAGTATCAGGAAAGCAAACATTTCTGCTGCATCTCTGGTGCTTAGATCTGTACACTGCCCACATTGGGCGCTTAACAAATTTTTGTATGCACTTGACCTTTATATTATGAAGACTTATGTAATCTTTTAAATATTATTTTTTAAATGTTGAGATAGTTTTATAAATACATTTTAAAATAGAAGTTATTATATTAAGCAAATTTCATCTTACTTATAACAAGTATTTTACTATATTTACTAGAAGACAACATTCTTTTTGGCAGAAAACATTCTGTTAAAAGCATCAAGAAAAATCCACATGACAATTAGTACAATCTTTCATCTCAATGTTAAAAGGCGCCACCACAAGAATTGATGACACTGTATATAACAAAGTGTGGTTTCACTGAATAAATCTTAACTGCATATATTGACATCTTGCCCCAAGATTTAAGAGCTTGTGGTTTGGCTTAACCAACTCCTTTGAAGAGGGAATATAACTGGCATCTCAGAAAAAGGAACTACTGTAATAGTGCCACAATATAAAACAACAAGAACATGCAAATAATGAAAAATAAGACGAAATGTGACATGGGTAGAAGACCACCTATCCCCAAACTATTTACAAACCTAAATCTCTGAACCTTCCTATTCCAAGTTTGACAAATGTTCTTAATTATTTTTATCTTGGAAATTGATATAATAAAATTTTGAGCCTAAGGAAAAACACTATTTTGTATGCATATTTCATAGGTGCATAGTAGGCAATCTCAGGAAAGCATAAACTGTTTTTGGATTATTGTCCTATTTGTTATCATTGCCACTAACAGCTGTGATTCTAATCAGTAATCAGGGACCTGAGAAAAGTACCCATCTACTTCAAGAAGTAATATATTTGATCTGATTAATAAATAGGGAAACAGTTAACAGGTAAACAGACCAATTAGGTGTGGTTTCAATGAATAAATCTAAACTCCTTATACTGACATCTAGCCCCAAGATTTAAGAGCTGTGGAACTTAAAAAAAAACTCAACAATTTGTCCTACACAATTTACTTAAAAGTTAAACTAAGTATGTATAGTAAAAGGTCTTCCAAAAATTTAGAATATTAAATTACTTTTAGAAGGCAGATGTCCTTGTCTTTTTCTCACTCTATCCACTTCATCTACAATAAATAAAGTCTTAAATTTTAAATGTAAAACAACACATCTTACTTTTAAAAATGAATCATACTGGTTTTTGGAATGTAGTACAAGGATAATCAGCGTTCTTATGTGTTCCATCCAGCACTTCATTTTTTGATTTCTTAAGAACTGTTGAAAGTGAACTAATTACTCATATAAAAAAAACTGCTGCCAAACCAACAAGGATCTTATAATCACTACTACTACCACTAACTCAAACCGTGCCCATGAAAACTAACGTTTCAGTTCCTAGCAGGATGGACTGCTCCGTCATTATTCTTCAACACTGGGGAGTAGAGTTAATTCAACCTCACTCCCCACTTTCATTTTTATCAGACTTTCCTAGTTTTATTCTCACTCATCTTTTTATTTCTAGGACTGCCTAGGACTCGGCCAAATGTTTAATGAATTGGGTTACAGAACAAATTTAAAACTTAAAATCTAATTAATAGTGATTGTTAACAAACCTTATTTTATTCTAATAATATGTATTTAATCATTCAATTTTCTTAGTAAATTTGTGTTAAAGTTGCTGTGATTTCCAATTAACATTAACCTATAATATGTAAGTATTAGTAATATTTGATAATACAGCCATAACACTATTAACTACATGATGTGTGAATTAATAAGATGTGCTGAATCAATTAACTCACATTCTCTTGAAACACAAAGCAGCTTAATAATGCTGTTGCCTGTTCTGCAGAAAGGTCATTGAAAAGGCCATTAAACATCATCTCAGTTAGAAGGAGCTCATCAGCACTACAACGGCAAAACAAAAGAATAAATTTAAAATGTCAGAACACACATGCACACACACATATGCCTTTAACATGTAGTTTTTAATAAAACGTATTATTTGACCTTAAGGAGTAATCAATGAGGAATGACAATGATTTATTTAAGGACAAAGCAGATCTTTATAATTACCAATATATTATATAATCAATGTAAAATGGGGATTTCACATAAAGATTTCAAATATCAAAATGCAAACATTCACTGAAATAAGAACAATTTCTTAACCTTTAGTATGCTAGGAAAAATCATCACTGTCATTTATTTTCTAGGGCAAAAGGACTCTTATAATTACTTTTCAGTTATTTTACAAATAATCTGTAGAATAAAAAAATGAAAAACAATTTTATTAGAAATCTTAATTAAAATGTACTCATAAGAAGACCCACATTTTTTATTTTTATGTTGTAATTTTTTAAAGTTTTTATATTATAGTAGAGATGGGGTCTTGCTATATTGTCCAGGTTGGTCTGGAACTCCTGAGCTCAAGCAGTCCTCCTGCCTCGGTCTCCCCAAATGCTGGGATTACAGGTGTGAGATGCCACGCCCGGCCAGAAGACTCACATTTTAATTCATATTTTCCAAAGGCTGAAAGGTATATAACCAAGATGGGCAAGAGCCTTTGAATGCAACAAACTGCTGGTCACCAATTGTCATCCACGAATCTGAAAAATATCCATCTAGGAAATACAATTCTAGATTTCAAGTACATCTTTAATAGGTAGGTACTAGCTCATCACTACTTCTCTTTCTTCTCACACTTGCCCTGTCAAAATGTACAATTCCAGATTTACATCTCTTTTAAGTTCTAGCTTACTACTTCTGAGTCCTCTTTGCATCATCAAAATACATTTTTTTAAACTTGATTTTGTTGAGGAGTAAGGTCACCTTCTTTGCTCCATAATTGTAAAACATTTTCATATACAGACTTATAAGGACAATATATTTATTATTACAAAGATTAGAATGATCAACAGGTTTTAAAAAATTTCTTCATCATCTGTTTCTTTCCAATTTCCTTATATACACAACTGTGTATTTGACCACTTGTGGACCATATAAGGAAACTTTGGTGCACAAATCATAAAAGATGAGACTACTATTACAAGTCCTTTTAGCAAAATGAGATGGTCCAGGTTCTCATCATAGACATTACATAACTACGTCCTTTCTGTTGAATGATTACATGAATAATCTCATAAATATATATATAAATATATATTTAAATATATATGTGTGTGTGTGTATATATATATATTTGTCCCTAGAAATATATTGTTCAGCTGAGCACAGGGGCTCATGGCTGTAATCCCAGCACTTTGGGAAGCTGAAACAGGTAGATCGCTTGAGCCCAGGAGTTTAAGACTAGCCTAGCAACAAGGCAAAACCCTGTCTCTACAAAGCAATACAAAAATTAGCTGAGCATGCTGGCACATGCCTGTAGTCCCAGCTACTCAGGAGGCTGAGGTGGGAGGATCATTTAAGCCCAGGAGGTCAAGACTGCAGTGAGCCATGATCTTGCCACTGCATTCCAGTCTGGGTGACAGAGCTAGACCTTGTCTTAAAAAAAAAAAAAATATATATATATATATATATGTATTGTTCATGCACTAGTTATGATGTCTGAGAATTTACCTAGGGTCTGAGATTTTGCTTACATAATCAATCTCACCATTACCACTTTGACTACAGTACGTTTTGTCCTGTTGTGTTTATCTTCTGATTTGAGTAACAACTGCAAAATATCTTCACTTATTTTTCTCCTTGGGTGGAAAATGAAAAATTCTGAATTCGCAACTGTGTTCAAGCTAAAAAAGGAACACTACAAAGATGATGTTTCTAGACTTCTATAATCAGAGTTCAGTTGACCCATACAATAATTGTACTGTATTGTTAAAAAAGTAAACTTTGCCTTTACTTTTTGGAAAGTCTTTAAAAAAGAATAAAGTCATGAACTATTATAATCTTTACCAACAGTTAAAATATTTATAAATAAAAGTCAAAAACTAAATTTGGGTCTCTAGTGTTAAGCTAAGAGTTAAGTCAAGCAAAGAGGGCAACAATACAAATGAGGAAAGACTATTTCAAGAAGCTACAATCTAACGTGGGGGGCAGACAAGCTGATAATCACAGAACAGTGATCTAACAGAGTGCTCTAATAGACTTATACAAGTGGCTATGAGGGAAAAAAAGGGGAGGAGCCTAAAATCAGATTGAAGAAGTTCAGAGCAACTTTCGAAGTTCTTTGCAAAAATATGCAAGTATTGCAGGACATGGGGTGGAGGTTAAAGGTCATATGAAACAAAAGGAAAAGCAGTGTGGGATGTGGCAATAGACTGCTGGAGAGGGAGAGTAAGAATATACTAAATTATGGAATCTATTATAAAAGCAGTAAGGAATCACTGAGGGACTTTTACCAAATAGAATGGCACAAAAGGGGCTGGGTGCTGGGTGCTGGGTGAAGTGGCTCACTTTGGGTGAGCCAGCACTTTGGGTGGCTAAGGTGGGCGGACTGCTTAATCACAGGAGTTCAAGACCAGCCTGGGCAACATGGCAAGACCCCGTCTCTACAGAAACTTAAAAAAAAAATAGCCAGCCGTGGTGGCACACACTTACAGTCCCAGGTTCTTGGGAGACTGAGGCAGGAGGTTCACTTGAGCCTGGCAAATTGAGGCTGCAGTGAGCTGAGATTGCACAAGTGCACTCTAGCCTGGGCAACAGAGCAAGATCCCATCTCAAGAAGAAAAGAGGAACGACACACCAGATTTGTGCTTTGGGTTTTGCAAACTCAAGAAGGGAGGCAAAGAATAATCAGAAGGGCAACTGCAGTAATTGAGGCCAAAAATAATGAGGGATACATATTAGCCAGTGGCAATGTTTAAAAAGGCAAAAATGGGTGAGAGAAGGAGTCTAGGAAGATGCCCCAGTTTTTGCAAATTTTGGGGAAAGTTAACAAACTTTGATATAATATTGTTATCACTATAAATGAAAAATATATCTTGGAATAAAATCAATTTCCATTCTTCCAACACAAAATCTAGTTGTGGGTATCTAAAGGAAATTTCTATATTAATTGTAAAACAATAATTATTAGAAGGAAATAATCCCAATAATGTTAGCATGTGAATCAGCAGACGAGTACTGCAGTGTAGATTTAATCCTGGATATGTTATTAATATAAATCCAATAGCACATTATCCTGTGATAACAACTAACTAGGGCTGGGTAGTCACTGCCCCCTTTTGGTGGCTAAGAGTTATCCTGTTCACCACAGTCTCCTGGTTCTATGCAGACATCTGAGTCTGTAACATCTGGACAGATGAACGATATAAATACATTTTTACCAAGAAAGTCTGAAATCATTTACAAGGCCTGTAGTTCTCTGGTCCTGTCCCTCCTGGCCATGCTGAGTACATAAAATAACTGTTTCAAAAGTGTCTTTTATATATTCACTGAAAATGATCATCACTATATAGACAAAACAAGATATATCTTCAGACTGGATATTGCTTGAACTACCAGCTTATAACTTTCCAGTTAAGGAGGACAGAGGCAAACTGGTTCCTAAGTCAGGAGACATTCCTCATGGTGGGAAATAACTAACACAGTTTTTAGAACAGTATCATAAATTGTATTTTCTAAAGATGGCCACAACAGCATCTCCTATACCACGTTATTCTAGATTTGCACTGATCTATAAAGACTGCCACGTGCACACATGGAAATTTCAATTTTAATTAAAATGATATAAATAAAAAAATTCAGTTCCTCCGTTGAAGCACATATCAAATGTTAAATAGTGGCTACTATACTGAACAGTGTACAGAACAATTCCATTATCACAGAAAGTCATACTGAACAACAGCCACTTCCCCATTAAGAGGTGGAATCTAATTATCCCCCACTTGAATCCAGGAGGGTTTATAACTCACCTGTAATCAAGAGAATATGGTGGAAATGATGCTTATGATAACAAAGCTAGGTTACAAAAGGTAAAGCTAGGTCAGAAAAGGCAACCTTAGCCAGCTAGAAGACTCACACTGGAGCCTTCAGCTACCATGTAAGCATCCTGAGGCTGTCATACTGTGAAGAAGCCCAAACCAGCCCACGTGGAGAGACCACATGGAGAGGCTCTAACAGAGAGATAGAGGTCCTAACATTCCCAGCTGCTCCGGACTCCTAGTATTACAGCTTAACCACCTGTCTGACAGCAATCCTGGGGGACACTGAGCCAGAACCATCCAAATGAGCTCTTCCTGAATTTCTGACCCATAAAAACAGTAAGAGCATAAAATAACTGTTGATGTTGTAAATAATTTAGTTTTGATGTCATCTGTAATGTGTCAAAAGATTACTGAAATAGAAAATAATATAACCAGTTTTAATCTGTGGCTTATAAGTTCTGTTGTAAAATCCTATTATTAGTCCAAAATCTCATTACAGTTTGCTACACATGTAACAAGATAATAGTTACTAGGTTAAGTTTCAGGGTGGGAAAATGTTAATAAATTTTAAAAAGTATACAAAATTATATATAAACTAAGATTATGTAAAAATCCCACAAGGCATTAAAAAAAGTCAAAGGAAATACATACAAATGCTAGGAGCTCTCGTGTTAATTACTGAGATCTAAGAGATTTTTCCAATGTCTCAATTTCATGGTTCAAAACTGTATTTAGTGTGGAAGGTACTGTACAAACTTTGTATTTTTTTTTTTTTTTTTTTTTTTTTGAGACGGAGTCTTGCTCTGTTGCCCAGGCTGGAGTGCAGTGGCTGGATCTCAGGTCACTGCAAGCTCCGCCTCCCGGGTTCCCGCCATTCTCCTGCCTCAGCCTCCCGAGTAGCTGGGACTACAGGCGCCCGCCACCTCGCCTGGCTAGTTTTTTGTATTTTTTTTATTAGAGACGGGATTTCACCATATTAGCCAGGATGGTCTCGATCTCCTGACCTCGTGATCCGCCCATCTCGGCCTCCCAAAGTGCTGGGATTACAGGCTTGAGCCACGGCGCCCGGCCCAAACTTTGTATTTTTAACAAAGCTCTTTTTTCCTAAAGATAACGGTTAATTTAAAATCACTTCAACCTGAGAGGTGGAGTTGTAGTGAGCTGAGATTGCGCCAGTGCACTCCAGCCTGGGCAACACAGTGACACTCCATCTCAAAAAAATAAACAAAAATTAAAATTTAAAATTAAAAAAAAAATCAACTTTCTAGAACAACCAGATTTTACCTGCTTATCTCACAAGCCACTCGTCCTTTCATCTCTATTACATCAGAAGAAGTAGCAAATCCCAACCTTCTTAAAACACGTTTGCGACATTTTAGTTCATCCATTTGTAGGACTGTTCTCGCTTTCTTCAGTTCTCGCTTTGCAGATTTAATATCTATTGCAATCTATAGCACATAAAAGTATAAAGAAAGTTCAATAATAAAGTGAACAATGTACAAGGAGATTTATTCATGAAATAAAACAAAAAATATTTTTTAAGAACATCTTGCAGTATACTTCTGGGTTAAAGCTTCAGTGCTGGGGAGACTGGGGAAAGTAGAGCTTCTTAGATACGTTCCCAGAACATTACACAAGAGTAATGAATTATCTGAAAAGTTATTAAATACTACCTAAAATATTAAGTACATGGAAAATACAAAACGTCCATTTGAAAAATCTGAGGCAGAGCAGGCAGATATTAGAAAGTGTAAAAAGCATAAGAAGACAGAGAACAGAGGCCGGGCACAGTGGCTCATGCCTGTAATCCAGCACTTTGGGAGGCTGAGGTGGGCAGATCACAAGGTCAGGAGATCAAGACCATCCTGGCCAACATGGTGAAACCCCATCTCTACTAAAAATATATATTAAAAAAAAAAATTAGCTGGGTGTGGTGGCGGGTGCCTGTAGTCCCAGCTAATCAGGAAGATGAGGCAGAATTGCTTTAACCTGGGAGGGAGAGGTTGCAGTGAGCCGAGATTGCGCCACTGCACTCCATCCTGGTGACAAAGCGAGATTCTGTCTCACAAAAAAAGAAGACAAGAGAACAGAGCATGCCTCTTGCTTAAATGAAGAGAGATAAGGATGAAGGCTAGAAGGAGGAGAGTGAGCTGGATATTGTGAGCTAGACAAGGTAGGCTGTAAGAACAGAAAAAGTCAGTGGTGAATTTAGGATAGGCTCTCCCAAGACAGGATTCAATGGACAATTAATCACACTCCTGAAGTACCAATCCCAGCAGCTCTAGCTTTTCATCCTTAGGGCATCAGGGGATAGCTTAGAGAACAGGGAAAGAAAAATGAGGGTACAGAAATCTTTTCTCTTGACTATCTATATTTCCCCCATGATGTCCTGAAAACTATTCCTTCTTTTTGCCCTTAAGTTAAATCATGAATTTGCCTAAGCTGGAAATGGTTTTAGCAAAGAGAACAGGCCTTTATTCAAAACATAGATGAAACCTTAAAATGAAAATGTATCATCTTGATGTCATCCTTTAGAGAAGTTTTAAAATTTAATCAGTAAATATTACATATTTTCCAACTATGACAAGCATACAGTAGTACAAGAACAAAGAACAATGGTATCCTGAAGTGGTTGTTCAGAAAAACACTGACAGAAAAGTTTTGATAAGTTGAAATCCAAAGATAACGGAATTTTTTAGACTTTATTAAACTTCTACTAAGGAGGAAAAATTATGAAGGTGATCAGCAACTGATGTTTATTCAGAGATTACCTATGTCCTCTATTTCTAGTGCTTTACATTATTTCATTCTTACAGCAATCCTAAAAGGTAGGAAGTAATATTAAATCTGCATTTTACAAACGAGAAAACTGAGGCACAGAGAGATTACTAAGTAAATTGGTCAAGAATACAGAGCTACTGAGTAATAAAGATGGAGTTCAAACCCAGGCTAGCAGAACCTAGAATCCAAGCTATTTTCAATTATTTCTATTGCTGTGAACAGAGCTACTGAGTGATAAAGATGGGGTTCAAGCCCAGGCTATCAGACCCTAGATGCAAGCTCTTAGTGATTATTTATATTTCTATGAACAGATGTGTAGTCGCAATGCCATTGTCGTAGGAAGCAATGCTTTCGAAGCTAGATAATGAATGCTACGCTACCTAGCATGACTTATCAGGCCTATCAGAATAAAACGAACAAACCATTGTTTTTTAGGGTTTGACTGAAGTGACTGAGGATGCCTATGAGAGCAGAGCAAAGCATCGTGCTAATAACTGTGAGGCTTATAAAGCTTACAAGGTAGAAGAGAGTCCAACATTTAAGATTTTTTTTTTCTTGAGTAATGTTTGTATTTTGAATATAAAAATGTTAAAATATTTTAGATATAATGGGTTAAATATAAATATTACTAAAGTTAATGCCACTGGTTTCTTCTTTTTTTAAATGTGGCCACTAAAAAATTTAAATGTGGCTGACACCGGACAATGCCGTACAAGATCTTTTCCAACACATTTATAAAACAACACAGACACACAGTTGGCCCTATCTGTGGGTTCCACATCCATAGATTCAACCAACCATGGATCAAAAATATTGGGAAGAAAACTGTCTGGACTGTACATGTACACTTTTTATTTTTATTTTTTTAAAGAGATGGGGTCTAACTCTGTCACCCAGGCTGGAGTACAGTAGTGCAACCATGGCTCACTGTAGCCTCAATCTCCTTGGCTTAAGTGACCTTCCTACTGAAAGAGATCAAATGAAATCCACAGGCAGACAGCCCGGGCGGCGCCTTGAGCCTAGTTAAAAGTTGACCCCACAGGCAGACAGCCCGGGCGGCGCCTTGAGCCTAGTTAAAAGTTGACCCCGGACCTAACCGATTATGTTATCTATAGATTTTAGACGTTGTATAGACAAGCATTGTGAAAGTCCCTGTCTTGTTCTTTTTCTGTTCTAATTACCAGTGCTTGCCATATATCTCTCAACTTCCTGAGCCCAGTATAAACATATCCCACCATATGTCTCCCCTCCATAGGTCACTCAACTTCCTGGGCTCATCCCACCATATGTCTCCCCACCATATATCTTTCAATTCAAAGACTACCATATATCTCAACTTTAGAAAGACACCACCTGGAAAGTCCCCGATAAGAACACAGCCGTTTTTGAGAGTGCGGGAACCAATAAAAAAACTGCTAAATGTATAAACTTAAAATGTTAACCAATTGTAATGCTGTAACCTAGAGAATTCCCTCGTTCCTCTGCAATTTTACAAGTCCTGTTTACATCAGGCTATAAAAGGCAAACGCACGCATTGTTCGGGGCCCTCTTGTATGTTGTGAAACGGAGGGACCAAGTTTGAACTTGCATTAAAGATCCTTGCCGCTTGGCTTTGACTCTGGACTCTGGTGGTCTTCTTTGGGGAACAAATGGTCTGGGCATAACACTACCTCAGCCTCCTGAGTACCTGGGATGACAGGTGCATGCTACCATGCCTGGCTAATTTTTAACATTTTTTTTGCAGTGATGGGGGTCTCGTCATCTTGCCCAGGCTGGTCTCAAACTTCTGGGCTTCAAGTGATCTTCCCGCCTTGGTCTCCCAAAGTGTTCGGATTATAGGTGTAAGCCACTGTGCCCAGGCTGTATTTTTCTTCCATTAAAAAAGAAATTATATATATATATATCTATGTATACACACACACATACACACACAATGTGCTTATATGTATATAAGCATGGGAAAAAAACTGGACTATACATGTACACTTTTTTTTTTTTTTTTTTTAAAGAGATGGGGTCTTACTCTGTCACCCAGGCTGGAGTACAATGGTGCAACCATGGCTTATATGTATATAATGTGCTTATATGTATATAAGCACTATATATATATATATATATATACATGCACATTATAGACAATGGTGGGGAGGGGGCAGGAAAAGAAAAAAAAAAGACCACTATACTCTTATTGCTGTAACACAACCACTTAAAGTTTTCCTTTCAGTCTTTTCTGGTGTATTTTATATTTCTGCTAAATAGTAATCGTAGTCCACTTCAATTTCAGATCCTTTTTTCATGTAATGCTCATACATGAGCCTTCTTACATGTTATTGCAGAGTCTCCATAACAACTTTATTTAGCCAGTCCCTTCAGTCAGACAACGTCTTTTTCAGTATATTTGAGCAGCTCAGATAATGCCTTCAAACCACCTCCAAGGATGCTTTCCAGTCATCATTCAACCACGCTCAAGTCTACCTGTTCTTGTGTTGTGGAAACATAATGCTGACCCTGGTGGCCATGGAAGGACTCATAGCAGGGAGGGAGCTGCTGCAATGGTCCTGGTAAGAGACGAACAGGTGAGAATCACAACTGGATATCTGTGTAAGTAATGAAAGCTTGTTGTGTCCCAGTTTCCTCATCTTGAGAAGCACCTGGCAAGCTTCCTGCCTAGCAGCACTTCAAGGTGGGTCACAGCATGGATGTATTCACTGAGCATGCAGCCAATATTGTCTATCTGCTACAGCACCATATGATGTAAGTTCACAAAAAGCTAGAAAGGGAGACGGCTTTAAAACTATGAACTGAACACATTACTCTATTATAGGAGTTTCTACTCATGTATTTATCCAACAAACACTGGGCATTTACTTTATAAAAATAGACCATTATGAGAATATGTAAATAAAATGAAACATCTGACTCTAAGGAGCTTAAAATCTAGTTTATGAGACACAAGACAAATGTATTGATAAAAGTGGTATGTGATAAAAGTTGAAAAAGTACAACAATAAGGAGTTTTAAGTTTCATGGAGGAAGGGAGATTTGTATAGTGTAATACATTCCAGTTGAAAAAAAGTAGGTGGTGGAAAGGATTATGTTCACGTCAAAAAGCTTTTTCTAAATTCGCTATACAGAATGCTTATAATAATGCTTTTACTGGTTAGACATTAAAGCTAATTATCCTAAAAAGCTTAACTACTACCATTTGACGCTATTAAGATGGCTATAGCAAAAACAATAGACAATAACTCGTGCTGGCGAAGATGTAGAGAAAGCAGAAATCTCGTAAACTGCTAGTGAGAATATAAAGTGGTGTAGCCACTTTGGAAACAGTCTGGTAGTTTCTCATAAAGGTAAATATAGAGTTACCATATGATCTAGCAATCCTACCTATTTCCACTCAAGATACTCAAAACATCCATACAAAAACTTGTATACAAATGTTCATAGCAGCATTATTCATCATAGCCAAAAAGTTAGAAAAAAACAAATGATGTCCTGTCCATCAACTGATGAACGGGTAAACAAAATATGGCATATCCACACAACAAAATACAATTTAGTTAGGCCAGGTATGGTGGCTCACGCCTGTAATCCCAGCACTTTGGGAGGCTGAGGTGGATGGGTATCCTGAGGTCAGGAGTTCAAGACCAGCCTGGCCAACATGGCGAAACCCTGTTTCTAATAAAAATACAAAAATTAGCGGGCATGGTGGTGTGTGTCTGTAATTCTAGCTACTAGGGAGGCTGAGGCAGGAGAATCGCTTGAACCCGGGAAGCAGAGGTTGTAATGAGCCACAATCACGCCACTGGACTGAAGCCTGGGTGACGCAGCAGGACTCTGTCACACACACGTATAAAATTTGGCCATAAAAGGAATGAAGTACTGATTTATGCTACAACAGGCATAAACCTTGCAGACACGCTAAGTGAAAGACAGCAGACACAAACATCATATATTACACGATTCTATTTATAAGAAATATCCAGAATAGGCAAAACCATACAGATAGAAAGTAGATTTGTGATTGCCAAGGGCTGGAGGATGGGATAAACAGAGAGTGGCTGCTAATGGGTATAAAGTTCCTTCAGAGGGTGAGAAGAATGTTCTGAAGTTACATAGTGGTGATGGTTGCAAGTATGTATGAATACACTAAAAACCAGTGAGCTGGATATTTTAAAAGGGTGAATGCTATGCTGTGTAAATTATATCTCAATTTTAAAAAGTAAGAAAAAACAGAACATCCTATGTGAAATATCAAACTACAGCAAAATGAACTTTATCTTGTCTTGCTGATGAGAGCTGACAGGTTCAGAGCTGACAGTTTATTTACAAGATAGCTAACATTTTCCTGTTTTAGCCAGGAACCAACAAGACAAGAAAAAGACAAGCACATATTTATTCAGTGAAACATACAAAATTCTACTATAAAAACCAAGTTTCTGCCATACCTGTGCTTTTTTTTCACAAAGCGTATACACAGTTTCCAAATTTGGATCATTGTGAAGTGGATGAGAATACATTCGATGCTCAAAAGCTTCTACTTTCTGAATGACTTTTTTCAGTCCTTGATCTTGAATGCCCATATCATCAATAGGGTCTAATAAGGGGATGCCGTCAGGAAAACGTTTCTGAACTTCCTGAAAAAAATATATAAAATTCATTTTCATCTTATAGTCAAAATTAGTAAGACCAAACCAAATCAGTGTTTCCTTTTTTTTCTCTGCACATGGACATAAAAGGTATACTACATATATAATTTTGTCTTTTGCCAATTTAAATTGTAGGACATTTTCCCCCTGCATTTGTTTTTGAAAACTCCTTTTCAGTGCTATCCTATGATTCACAGATGTATTATGATTTACTAATAAAACTACAAGTCATAATTTGATCATAGTCCTGAACGTGGCACAACTTACTGATAAATTCGTTACTGTATAACATTGTTGTAACTTCTTGCCATCACAAGTAATCTTGCATTAAACATCTATGTTTAAACTGCTTTCGGATTATTTCCTTGGTGTTGATGCCTAGGGAGGGTACTATTGACTTGGAAAGTACAGACTTTTTAAAAGCTCCTGAGACCTTTAGCTTAAAAAAAAACATGATTAATGGTTAAATGCAATAAACATATTCATACACAGAAGAAACAGCTCACTGTAGGCTGGCATCCTACTGAGAAACTTTCAGGGTCTTGGATAAGCCTTAAAGATAAGATAGGATGGCTGGGCGCGGTGGCTCAAGCCTGTAATCCCAGCACTTTGGGAGGCCGAGACGGGCGGATCACGAGGTCAGGAGATCAAGACCATCCTGGCTAACACAGTGAAACCCCGTCTCTACTAAAAAATACAAAAAAAACTAGCCGGGCGAGGTGGCGGGCGCCTGTAGTCCCAGCTACTCGGGAGGCTGAGGCAGGAGAATGGCGTAAACCCAGGAGGCGGAGCTTGCAGTGAGCTGAGATCCGGCCACTGCACTCCAGCCTGGGAGACAGAGCGAGACTCCATCTCAAAAAAAAAAAAAAAAAAAAAAAAAAGATAAGATAGGATTTGGCTAGTGAGGAACTGGGAATTGGGGAGGAGAAACACATTAACAGTAAAAAACAAATGTAAAGGGTTCAAAGACATTTGCAGATTATTGTCCTAAATGAGCAGATAATGCTAGCTCTTCCAAAAGACTGGTATCTCCGGTAAGTGCATATGGTACGGTTTCAGGATATATGTCTGCCCTAATCAAAGGGGGTTAGTGTCAGCGCAAAAATCCTACACATGAGCCTGGCCAATTTTTATATATAAAGAAACTGAGTCACAGGTGTGAGGTTCCAGAACAGAGAAAACACTAAAATTGTAGTTCTGAAGTTTAAAAAGTATAATTAATGTAGCTAAAGGGAAATCTTTATACATTATGTGAAGGGTTCTGTTGGCAGGCTAATTTCCCCAATTTTTCTTCCTGTGGCTTCTCACCATGTGGTGACTGATGTAAAGGACTATGAAGGACCAAGAAAACAAACAGTCTAACTTTGTTTAAATCATGATGCAAAACTGAGACTCAGGTTATCGTGAAATTAACGTGAAAGCTGAAATATATCAACACGATACAGCACAGGGATGTTTAAGACAAATATAGACAAGCCTGAAATTTGCCAACAGACAAAGAAAAATTAATTTCAATTTTAACTTTAGCAAAATGAGAACTGACCTAACCCAGAAGTATAAAACAATTATTTTTTTCAAAAAAATGGCATTACTTAATGCTAAGTTAATAATGATTAATGTGTATTTCTGCTCAAAACTGTGCTATTCTGAAAATATTAGAAAAAATTTCAGTGGGACTTTACGTTTCAATGAACTTATAAGATATATTTATTTACTACGAGACCAACAGTGATAAAAACTTTCTAGAAGTGATTGTTTTGGAAAAGATATCCACATCTACATAAAAATTTTGTAAAACTGTCAGAGAATCATTCATTTCATGAAGCCCACCATCGGAACACAGCTTAAAAATTCCTACTCTACACTGAAAGAATCCTACTATCTTTGCTTTCTCAGATTTTAGTACAGAGCCTTTACTGCACAGTAAATGCTCTTCAAACTATTAACTAAATAACTTTGTTAAAATCACTTCCTTTTTTTTTTTTTCTTAAAAGAGACAAGGTCTCCCTCTGTTGCACATGCTAGAGTGCAGTGATATGATCACAGCTTACTGTAGCCTGGAACTCCTGGAATTAAGTGAACCTCCTGGCTTGGCCTCCTGAGTAGCTGGGATTACAGGTGCATACCACTGAGTCCTACTAACTTCTTTTTAAATTATTTTTTAAATTTTTTGTAGAGATGGGGGCCTCACTATGTTGCCCAGGCTGGTTTCAAATTCCTGGCCTCTGGTGATCCTTGTGCTGTGGCATTCCAAAGAGTTGGGATTACAGGCATGAGCCACTGCACCTTGTTTCTACTAGAAAATTAAATTTACTACAAAATCTTAATTTTCCCTATTGAAAATTAAACAATTTCATGTATTTATTAACTATATTAAAAAATGGTTAAAAGTCCTGTCAGTACATGATTTTATACATAAAACTTGTAATACAGTCTATAGTTTTCACTCATACTGAATAAAGCAAAATGGTTTTCCTTCTGAGTCCTCCTTTACTAACTCACTTTGTTGGTAGATTCAAAGAGAGGACAAATCCACATGAAAATCTGCTGCCATTATTTTTATGAAAAATAATTGCCATTATTGGCAGTATTTATAGGTATCTGAAAGAAAGCAATATATTTAAAAGCATTTCAGTTGCCTCTTTATAAACACTATCTGTATTTACATAAAATTTATATTTAATTTATAAAATTAACACATACCTGTATTGATTTTAAAACACTCTGTCTATTGTCCACTGGTCGAAGGTCTTTAGGAATGTAAAGCCTAACACTGCTGATAGCAGACAGGAGATGCACCAAAACTGGGACAACCTATGACCAAAAAGTTATACAGTATTACAGTTAAACTTGCACGTGTTCATATTCTACTATTTCCTAAACTTGGATCCTTACAGAGGAAGTTGCATTTACAGTATGTAACAGTATAATAAGTACATAATAATTACCGGGAAGCATTCTCTCATCTTGAAGCTTTTATCGTAATAGAGACTGTATTTAAAAAGTAAAAACTAGTTCAAACCTCTAAATAACAGGTAAATAAATGGTACATAAAAATAAGAGCTCCCCTCAATACAGAATCCACACTTTATTCATTTTTATGGTCTCAGATATTTGGCAGTTCAAAAATATTAATACATAAAGGTACTATAGTACTAAAAATGAAAGATTCTTGTTTAATAGGTTTAGGAGGTCAAGAAAGATTCATGTAAGTTCTGGATGGGCAGGAATGAAGAAGTATTTCAAAGAGACAAAGCAGCATATTCCATTAGACATAATCTTGAAGAACACCTATCTGCAAACCTTCTTCCATGCTTTCTCGTGTCGAAATGGCAAATTATCAACATCAAATTTTGCTTCCTTTCAACTGATCTTGAATCCAGAGAGCCTCCATAAACTGAGGCAAAGTTAATGTTTCCACAGGTCCAAATCTGTCTCCCACAGCTACTTTTACATTGATCACTAATGAAAACACAATTTCCACTGGCTTGCTGATAACAAATATATTCATAGTGCTTTAATGAACAAAAATGGTACAGCGGTTGAACATGTGAATTCAGTCTTCAGCTAATTGTGTGACCTTACACAAATTATCTAACCTTTCTAGATTTTCTAGTAAAGGTAGAAAGGTTCGATAATTTGCCAAACTTGCCAAAAAAGGTTTAGTTTGTCAAACCATTAACAGCAGTTTTTCTCTCTCTAGTTAAGGTTTTGGGGTGGGGTGTTTTTTCTTTCTTCCTGCCTTTTCCTCCTCTTTTTTAATCATTTGAAACTAACTTGCAGACAACAATCACTTCACTTGACTAGCAAATACATGTATATGTTAAGAACAAGCATATTCTCCTGCAAAGCTACAATATTGTAAGATCTAAGGAAATATCATATACAATCCCTATGCAGATTTCCCCACGGACCCACTAATGACCTTCATACATTACTATTACCATTATACTTTTGGATCCAGCCAAAGATCATAAACTGGATTTACTGGTCATGTCTCCTTAGTCTTCTTTAATCTAAAAATATACCCCACCTTTCTTGCTTTTTTATGGTACTGACATTTTCACAGATTTCCAAATTTACAGAAAACTTGTAAGAATGAAATAAATCCCACATACCCTTATTTCAATTCACTAATTGGTTATATTTTGCCTATTTGCTTCATCGTTCTCTTTCTACACAAATAAAGTACAAGTGTTAAAAGAGGGAAATCTAATGTCGAGACAATGATATCATCTAATCTATAGTCCATATTAAGATTTCATCCTCTTTCACAATAATGTCTTTTATACCACTCTACCTTCCCCACCACCACTCCATGGAACCAAACTAGGATCATACACTGATGTCACATTTCTTTCTTCTTTAATCTAGAACAGTTCCCCAGTTTTTCTGTGTCTCTCAAGACTTTGATTTTTTTTAAAATAATAAAGGTTATTTTATAGAATGACTCTCAGTTTGGGTTTCTCTAGTCATGAGGAATCGTAAGATTCAGATTCTGCATTTTTGGTAGAAGTCATGTTCTTTTCTACTCAGTCCACTAGTCAACATTATGAGAGATAATGTTGATCACTTTGATCATTTGATTAAGGTGCTATCTGCAGGATTCTTTATTATATTATTATTTACTATTTTACTCTCTACAATTAAGAAATTTGTAGGGAGAGCCTTTAGAGACTTTGGAAATATCATTTCTTCATTAAACTTTCAGTTTACTAGTTTCAGCATCCATGGATGATTCTTGCCATAGTCAATTATTATTTGTGGTAGTTACCTAATGGTGACTTTTCTAACTTTTATTTTATTTATTCTTCGAGATGAAGTCTCACTCTGTTGCCCAGGCTGGAGTGCAATGGCATGATCTCGGCTCACTGCAATCTCTACCTCCCGGGTTCAAGCAATTCTCCTGCCTCAGCCTCCTGAGTAGCTAGGATTATAGGCATGTGCCACCATGCCCAACTAATTTTGTATTTTTAGTAGAGATGGGGTTTCGCCATGTTGATCAGGCTGGTCTCGAAATCCTGACCCCAAGTGATCCACCCACCTTGGCCTCCCACAGTGCTGGGATTAAAGGCGTGAGCCACCATGGCCGGCCATTTCTTCTATATTTTATATATCTCTTTCTGGATTCATGTATTATTTTATTTTCATATGGTTATAATCCTTTACTATCTTTTTTTTTCTGAGATGGAGTCTCGCTCTGTCACCCAGGCTGGAGTGCAGCGGTGCAATCTCAGCTCACTGTAACCTTCACCTCCGGTTCAAGTGATTCAACTGCCTCAGCCTCCCAAGTAGCTGAGACTACAGGCACCTGCCACCATGCCTGGCTAATTTTTGTATTTTTAGGAGAGATGGGGTTACACCATGTTAGACAGGCTGGTCTTAAACTCCTCACCTCAGGTGATCTGCCTGCCTCTGCCTCCCAAAGTGCTGGGATTACAGGTGTGAGCCACCATGCCCAGTCCTTTACTATCATTTTTATTTTTACTTCCAAACTCTCTAATTCAGGGGTCCCCAAGTCCCAGAATGGTACCAGTCTGTGGCCTGTTAGGAACCAGGCCATGCAGCAAGAGTGGTGGGGGAGCAAGCATTACTGCCTGAGCTCCCGCCTCCTGTCAGATCAGCAGCAACATTAGATTCTCATAAAAGCGCAAACACAGCGCATGCAAGGGATCTAGGTTGCTTGGTCCTTATGAGAATCTAAGGTCTGATGATCTGAAGTGGGACAGTTTCATCCCCAAACCACCCCTGCTCCACATTGATCCATGGAAAAACTACCTTCCATGAAATCAGTTTCTTGTGCTAAAAAGACTGGGGACTGCTGGTCTAATTCATTTTAGAAACAACATTCTGTACGCTGCATTGGGTTTTGGGCCACCAATTTGTGAACCAGCAGTTGATACACTGTTTGGACAGAGAAGACTCAGGACATGAAAAATTATCAATACCACATAGCCGGCATCCAGAGTTAAAGACGCACAATTTGTATGCACTAAGGTACATCTAAAAAGGTAGAAAATTAAAAATAATTCACTTGGCTTTAAAAAGAGTATTTTTATATACCTGTAGCTGAATTCAATATGCACAGGTATCTGTGAATTTCCTTCAAAACTGAGTAAAACTATTTTGTGAAGACGAGATTCAGAAGGAAGACAAAACTGTCAATTTCAAAGGCTGCTTTCCATAATAAACTCCATCCAAGAAATGGTCAACTAACACTTTAATGACAGGAAACAGATTATAAAGGCCATTTATAAATGTCTCCTAAAGCACAGAAAAGGGAAATCCTAAGAGTTCCCTAACTAGAAACACGACATTTTATAAACAAGAAGTTAAATGTTTAAAAATTGAATGAATAGTTGTCATGAAATTATAAACATCAAATTTCAGATATTTTAAAAATCATAATATTTGCATATGGCAGTTTATTCATTTTTCTAAACCCAATTACCTTCATGATATAACTCAGAATTCAGGTTCAACATGATGCAGCATTGGTCTTTATAAGTCCAAATAACCATGTGAGCAATCAGTGGAAACTTGCTAGAATACCAATAACAGGAAGTATTTTTATCCTTAGACCTTTTAAATCTTTTACATTTTCCCCTAAATAAGCAAATGTGGTAGATAATATAAGAAGTAAGTTTTAAGTCAATACATTCTAAATACATTTCAAGCTATATAATTTCTTCAAATCAAGACTATCAGCTGAAACATGGTTTTTGAATTTTTCATTCAAACAAGCAAGTTGTTTTTTGAACCAACTGAATTTTAATCAAGTCATGGCAGACAGTTATTTTAACCAATGTGCTATTGATTAATTCGCTATTAAAAAACTGGATTTATGTCAGTGAAAATGGTGGAGTAAGGACCTCCAAAAATCCTCTTCTCCATAAAAGCAATGCCAACACTGAGAAAACTTGTCAAAATCAACTTCTTCAGAATTCTGGAAATTAACCAAAGGCTTGCAGGAATTCAGTGAGCATATATTCAAGAAAAATGCTGACTTTTGATAAGAATAGCAAGCTTTGTGGCAAATTTAACTTATCCTACTCCATCTCCCACTCCTCAGCTTTCTAACAGCCTGAAAACCAAAGAACAAATCCCACTGAAAACCAGTATTGCAGCCACTGGAGGGGAGAGAATAGGGTTGGAGCTTCTTCAAAGGCCTATTCCCATAGAATTGTCATTATTCTTGTCTGGTGGTTCCCTGGAACACTCCATTCACAAGGCTGTTTTTTATTTGACCTGACTGAGAGCTTACCAGTGCAAACCTTTTTCCTGGATGTGTTTGTCAAAAATAGTAAGAAGCAACTGTTTAACACCATGGCTGCCTGAGATTGTGAATGACAGCTGGGACAAACAACAGGTTAACCAGAAAGCTTAAAAGGAAAAGCTGGGGAGTAAGACATTCATGGGGAATTAGAAAAGCTCCCACACATTTCTGGAAATCTAGAAGGCCAAGACCAGGGCTGTGTGCATGCTCAGGAAAGCCCTGAAAAGACTCTAAGCTCTCACTTCTGTCTGACCATGAAATTGTACATCCAGGAAGCGGCTAAGGTAATGTTGTTAACTGTGTTGCTGAGGGTTGATGGCTTGCTGCAATATGTATACAAAGCCTCTAAGTAAAGACTGGGGAACTTTTTTTATTTTTTAGACAGAGCCTTGCTCTGTCACCCAGGCTGGAGTGAAGTGGCACAATCTTGGCTCACTGCAACCTCCACCTCCTGGGTTCAAGTAAGTCTCCTGCCTCAGCCTCTCGAATAGCTGAAGCTACAGGCGCACACCATCATGCTGGCTAATTTTTGCATTTTTAGTACAGATGGGTTTTGGCCATGTTGACCAGGCTGGTCTCGAACTCCTGACCTCAAGTCATCTACCCACCTCAGCCCCCCACAGGCATGAGCCACCACGCCTGGCCAGACAGGAGAACTTAATGATAGCAGGCATTTAAGGAAGTCTCTGCACAATTATGAGCTGACCACTAAACTAACCAAGCAGAGATCTTTGTGGCCACACACAATTTAAAAATACAAACTTAAAAGAATTCAGAAATCACAAAACAAACCAATGACAACAAATAACAAGAATAAACTCTGGGGGAGCAGGAAAACTGATTTACAGAGTTGCTACTGTTAGAGAACCAAACGGGGCTCTGCTTGCCTGCTGCAGTAAGACCAGATACCTATATTGAGGTTTGTAGTGGGAGAAAGGAAGGTGTTTATTTGTAGGGTGTCAAGCAAGGAGGATTAGGTAGTTAATATTCAAGTTCTGACCTTCCAGATGGCTTACAGGTAAGGGTTTCTAAGGGCAGGAAGGCAGAAGTTATAGCAGTCATAAATTAATATATGGAGGTTATATACTGGTTTGATTTAACAAGGCAGGACATCTCAAATCAGGGGCCCACAGGTTATAGGTGGATTTAAAGATTTTTTGATTTGCAATTGGTTAAGGAGAAGTTTTGTCTAAAATTTTGGGATCAGTAGAAAAAATGTTCACTCTGGCTTGTGGGCATGATCTCTTTTAGGCCCCTCGGGAAGAAATTTAGGACAAAGAACAGTGATCAGAGTTGTAGTCCTCTGTTCCTCCTTATTTGAGGCTTATGTGCCAGTATATCTGTTTGGTGTACGTCTCAGTTTTTGAAAAATAATTTAGGGACATAGGTGAAGATGCTATTTTTAGTTTTTATAGGGAATAAAACAAGCTCAACTCTACTACTGTTTTTTTAGACAAAGAGATTGATTTTTGGAGAGAGGTTCTTGCTCTGTTGCTCAGGCTGGAGTGCAGTGGCATGGTCACGGCTCACTGCAGCCCTAACCTCCTGGGCTCAAACGATCCTCCCACTTCAGCCTCCAAAACAGCAGGGACTACGCACACATGCCACCATGCCTGGCTAACTATTATTACTATTATTATTTTTTGTATAGACAGGGTTTCACTATGTTGCCCAGGCTGGTCTTGAACTCCTGGGCTCAAGATCTTCCCACCTCAGTCTCCCAAAGTGCTGGAATTATAAGCATGAGCTACCACACCCAGCCTTGTTTATTTATTTTCTAGGTCTAAGCTAGGCGCACTCTAAAGGATCCCTAATCCATCTTACTACATTATTTAAAATGTCCAATTTTCAATGAAAAATTATGAGACATGTAAAGAAATGAATCAAGTATGACCTATACACAGGGAAAAATTAACAGAAAATATCCTGAGAAGCCAAGAAATTTGACCTAATAGACAAAGAGTTTAAATCAGCAATTTAAAATACGTTCAAAGTTAACCCCCTCAAAAAATCTGATTTCCATAGTACATCTTCACTGCATGCTTGAAACCTGCCAAAACTGCAAATATTATTCCATGACAAGTACTGATATCTTAATCCTCTAATTTTTATAAGTATATAGTTCTAATCTGTAATCTTCTATTCCATGTCCTTTTATAGATGTTTTTACCTAATGGGGAATGATTCCACAGAGTTTCTTGTCTAGAAAAACAAAACAGAACTCCCTTATCTTCACTCCCTGACACTGCGTCTCATTTAACTACCATGACGTGGCTGTGATAAGGGGAAATGGTCAGACACATGGGAGCTGGCAAAGCAACAGTGTCAAAACTGCAAGAGATCTTTAGAACACATTAAACTGTTCACCTCCGTTAATCAATGTAATTCAGAACTGGAGTGCTCTTGCTCTCTACACACAGACACACAGACACACACACACACACACACACTCTAAGCCTTTTTTAGAAAAGTAAGTTCAAGAATATTATAGGTACAAGGAAAAGTCACTTTAGAAAGTAGTCTTCAAGGCTGGGTGCGGTGGCTCATGCCTGTAATCCCAGCACTTTGGGAGGCTGAGGCAGACGTATCACGAGGTCAGGAGATCGAGACCATCCTGGCCAACATGGTGACACCTGGTCTCTGGTAAAAATACAAAAATTAGCCATGCATGGTGGCGAACGCCTGTAGTCCCAGCTACTCGGGAGGTTGAGGCAGCAGAATCATTTGAACCCGAGAGGTGGAAGTGGTAGTGAGCCAAGATCATGCCACTGCACTCCAGCCTGGCGACAGAGCGAGACTCCATCCACCCCTCCCCCCCAAAAAAAAGAAAAAAGAAAAAAAAAGAAAGTAGTCTTCTATAAACGCTGATAAAAAGCTAAATTTGGCATCACAACCATTCAAAGTCAGAGAGGGCAAGGATGATTATGGAAATCCTACTTATCTCATGCAATGGAAGCCTGCTTTTAACCTACCCTGAATAATGCTACACAATCAATGAAGTTGAGAGCTAATGTTTCCTTATAAACTGCCCACAGAACTATTTCTGTCTAGGATTTCTATTCAAGATAATCTACAAGGCAAACAATATTATATATTTATAAAACATATACTTATATAATATATAATTATGTATATATATTATATATAATATATATAATATTGTTTCTTAACCTATAGTCCTTCTCTCTGTACGTTGTGTCATGCCTTTGTCATTAACCACAAGGAACAGAAAACCATGAAGTTCTTTCTAAAGAGGGTGTTTCATGCTCTATGCATGTGGCTTCCTTTGCTAGGAATATAATTCTTGTCTGTAAAGGTACTCATGTTCCTACAAGTTTGCTAAAATCTCACTACTTCCTTTATAAAGCTTTACTAATTACCCAACCCTGAGCAGTTCTGAAGCACGAAATGCTTCCTTATTAAGCTGCATCCCCTTAAAGTCACAGACTACATGTAGAATTCATGTTAAAAATCCCCCACCCCTTGCCAATTTCCTTAGCAGCGTAGACTGAAATAAACATAATAAAAAATGCCACAGGAGCAGAGGAAAGGTCCTCCCTTTGCCTTGGTTTCAGGACTGCCTATATAATTTTCTTGGAAGAATCTGAGCTTTCAGTGTGAGAGTGCTGTGACTTACTATCAATGTCCGCCATGAGAAAGGGAGAATGTTGAGATGTGTGGCACACATTTGCTATTCCAACTTGCAATAACTCCTAAAGGCCCTTTGGGGACAATGAGTATATGCCAAACTGTGGGAGTTTTAGCCTCATTTATAGTTAGGCAGTCAGTCAGTAAAATAAATGTTACAAAAAAATAAAAATCACACAAGTTTCACTTGGTGGTGGAATTCTAGAGGTGAACAAATTAGAAGACTAAGAAAAGGAGGCCAAAGTTTAGGTAATATTCAGAATTATAAATAAACATTTAAATCATCATTTTAAAATGTTACAGTGAATTGCCTTTTTAAAAATACTGCTAACTCCAAAACCCGTAATTTATCAATCCAAAGAAGAAGTTTATGATACTACAGTGGCAGATTTTACTTTCTACAAACCAATCTCATAATAACAAATTTCATTGCAATGACTTTTTGTAAAAGACCTATCCAATACGCCACATTTTACATTTAATAAAAGCACATGTAAATTAAATGATTTTAACTAAGGAAACTTAGGTAGAAATTTTTCATTGTTAAAATAATGCTTCAGTCATTACAGAGCCTCCTCCTTAAAATTGGGTTATGTTCTGATAAATTAGTTGTAAGCTGAAAATATTGTTAGGTCAAAAACGTATTTCATACATGAACACCTAATCTACCAAACATAACTTGGTGCAGTTTACCTTAAATGTGCTAAGGACACTTACACTGGCTTACATTTGGGCAAAATCATCTAACACAAAGCCTATTTTGTAATAAATGTCAAACATCTCATTAATGTATTAATGTTCTATAATACTTAATGATTATCGCTTTTGCACTGTTGTAAAGTCAAAAAATCCTAAATCAGGACTGCCTATATTTCCATGGGAATGGGAAATAAACAGCATGAATGGATTCAAACTGTAAAATTACTCAGTCACAAGCAAAGATAACGAAAAATCTTTACAGCCCTGGTAAAATCCAGCTTCATGTAAAATTTCAATGACTGAATACTTTTTCTTTCACTTTGTCACGATTTATCTTGTTGTAACTTGATAAAAGAAAAATAAAACAAATCTCATTAATTATCCTACTGATAAGTTAGAAAGCTTTACCTTAAATATACCTTAAAATATCTTGAAAAATTCTGATTTAGAGATCATGATAGTATGTTCATTACCATCCCATTGGAGAACTTTGGTGATTATAAGTAAGTTACAGAATATCTGAAATCTGAAGACAGAAAGTTATGCACAAACCTGCATCTCTCCTTTCTCATCAGGTTTAGCTGGTTTTGCAGCTTCTGTAGCTGAATTTTTCAAGCTCTCTTTGCTACAGCGAAGAAGTACTTCAACTACATACAAAGGATCCAGTTCACCAGAGTTAGGCTAAAAAAAAAAAACCAGAAGATGTTCATTCATTCTTAAGAAACTGGCCCATAAATAGTTCCATCTGTACAGGAACTATTTTTTCAGCATTTAGCATTATGACTGACACAAACTGTGTAATACATATTTATTTTATGAAACGAAAACTGTCTCTCTGGATTCAACATCTTCCACTGGATGAGAAAACACAGAAATAACTTTGTATTTATAAATTTTGTATTTATAAATTCTAATTTAATAGTACAAGCACTGTCAAGTGTGTCACAGAATGTTTCTAATAATGTTAAGAAACTAAAATTTTCAGTGTCAGAAAATTAATTTGTATCTTCAAATCACTCTAAATAACATAAAAGATAGATTGAGAAGAGATTATTTTATTGCTTATTATGCTAGCATTTCTATAATGTGGTTCCAATTTTTACTGTCTTTTAGTCTTTAATATTCTGTAATAAAACTATAATTCTGAAGATCTAACAACTACTAAGATCTCACCACAACTTCTACACTATGATAATGTATGTTTCAGTTGTATCTTTCAAGCAATAATAGAAGATATTTTTTCAGTACAGAATTGTTTTTTAAAATATTTAAATAATCTATTTTGCATAAAATACAAAAAAGGAAAGTTATATGGCAATGACTTGACTATGTGGCCTCCACCCAGGACAGTTCCTACTAAAAAAATGAAAATCTGTCAATAGATGATAATGAATCCATTTCTACAACCTATTTCTGCAATGAACTACCAATAGTTTAACAAGAAAACGTATTTCAAATGCTGAAGAAAAAAGAAATCACAATTATTTTAAATCGAGTTCAAATTTCCTCAAAGAAAGCATACACTCTATTATTACAATACGAAAGAAAAACTAACTTTTTCTCAGCATACGTTAGTTCAAAATGTGGTTAAAGGAAGTTGCAAAACATTCCTTAGTTTAAACACAAAGCAAAGATGAAGATAGTATTTTGATTAGATTATTTTTATCTGCAAAGATTGTGTTCAGTCATTATGAAATGAGTTTTACAAACAATGAGCTGAACAAATAGCTGCGATCAACTATCAAGTCTTCCTAAGGAGCCAATGATTATAAGAAGACTCAATGATTATCATATTAGCTTTACAGAGGAGGAAAAAAACCCTCTGAATAAGATGCATAACACAATTTGATAGATGAATTAGCTCCAAAGTGTTAGGAAGATGTGAGTATCTGAACAAAAAACCCCACAGGCATATGAGCAATCTTTAATGTTTCTAGATAACTCTGTTGCTGGATTTGGTTCCAATTTTGTAGATTTCATTAATAAATTTAATACTCTCTGTAAGACACAACAATCACAGAAGTGACTATTTTAACTCAAGTATATCATACATAATCATCTATTTATGCAGAGCTACTAAAACCAACTTATAGCATTATGGAAATATTCTCAAGTGTTACTATGGAAACACTAGGAAACCTTCTACATTTTAACATTAAATGAAAATTTGCTGTTAAAGGTATTTCCTAAGATTATTAATTTTTTCTTAGCTAACTTGCTTTAGTTTTGCACTCTGTAAAGACGGATCAATGTCAACTTTCAGACAAAAAACTAGTTAAGTCTTCTATTATCTTAATTTAGATTTTTGTTTATAAGTCCTAATTTTTACTTCTTAACAGTATGACTGAACTTGTTTTTCCCAGCTTTTCTTTATTCCTTTTAAAGTGTGGCTAATTTCTGGCTACAAACTGAAATTACCTAATTAAAACACAATTTGGTAATCCCAAGCTTGTAGAATGCAAAGAAACAAGCAATTTAAAATAACAATGACAAGTACAATTACATTTTTATTTATTTAAAATGCTTCTAAGTTTTCTTTGTTGGTTTGTATACACCCTCTGCCTCTGGCAAGCTCTACTGGCCACAAAAATCTTTGGATTTGTATTCTGACTTAGATCCCAAAATTAATAAAAATGTACTTCACATTTTTCGTGAACAAATTCAAGTAGTGAAATGGAAAAATTAGTTTCAGTGACATCAATAGAAACAGAAAAAAATGAATGTGCTCCTCTCTAATCCTCATTTTATCTTTGCCTAAAAGAACTCTCATCAACTGATTCTACCTTTATAGTTAGACAGTCACATGAATGAATTTAGGATCAAAAGAGGCAAGTAATTTTTTAAAAATATGTCTTCTGTGTGTGTATGCATACTTGTAATTATGTTAGCTATAATTTTTCTCTCCTGAACCTCAGACTACCAGAGCATGACAGTGTGATCCACAAGCCTGCTCCCCAGCAACTGGAAAAAATTATGAAAAACCAATCATTTAAAGTTTCTGGAAACGTCGTAAGGGAATATATCAAGTGAAGAAAGATCTAGTCTAAAAAAAACCTCTAAAATTCATTAAAGTCTTTGATATCTGAACAAAGACTGCTCCCTCCCTCACTCTTCCCACTTCACTGAAGCAGAAACTCCAGACTGGTGAAGCCAAAAATACAGAAGGGCTCAGTATCCCTGCAGCTCTTAGTTGAAGAGGGCTAACTTTTAGGAGGGGCAGGATGTGAACATTTCTCATCCTCCTCCCACCTACCTGTTGCTGCTGCTAAGTCCTCTGCAAGTAAGGCTGAAAGGTAGAGGCTCCCTTTCATTTACCTAGCCTCTACTGGTTGGCCTGAGGCTCTATCTTGGTGTGGTACTGTTGAGAAAAAGGGCCCCAACAGCCCTTCCCCTGGTTCATAAGGCAATGGGTCCATGTTGGGAGAGGCAAGATGAAAATACCTGAGGCTACCACCCCAACCCTCCACCTATTCCCCAGCTTTTAAAGCGGGGATGTTACTCAGAGAAAAGTGTGCATTGTCCCTACCCCCAATTTTAGAATTTTGACTCAGAGATTTTGCCTGGGTGAAGAAATAGGCCTTAAAACAGACAACTCTTAATATCTTCCCAAAGGACCAGATTTTATTTGTAACAGAGCCTGAGGAAATTCAAGACTAAGATTAACTTTCAGAAACAGCAGAGGCTGTGGTGAAATACAACTGGTAGATCCGTATTCCTTGGAGACATAGGCTAAATTGTATAGCAGAGAGTTTGCAGAAGAGAACCTGGTTTTAAAAATGATAATGGGAGGAGTCCTCCTGCTAATAGAGCTTAACAGTTGGGTATGCCCAGAGAAAGGTAAAGCCATAGAGACCCCTGTCCAAACCATTGTCATCTCAGGGTGACTGTGGGCATAACCAGGGCTGTGACCCCCAACTCTATCCCAGAAACAAACTAAAAGGCTAAACACTATAGGAGGTAAGACGTAGAGACTTCTATCAAACAATCCAGCCCAACATTAAATAAACAAACAAGGAAATAACAACAGTGGCCTGCAAGAGGTGGAGGCAGGGAGGGCAATACCTAGAGTTACTACAACATATTATCAAAAAAGAGACATGCAAAGAAACAGGAAAGTTATGACCCATAAAACAGGGAAAAAGTAGGCAACAGAATCTGCCTATAATAGTGATCAGATGTTAGGGTAAACAGACTTAAAAGTTGCCACTATAAATATATTCAAAGAATCAAGGGAAATCACAATTAATGAAGTAAAAGGTACAATAACAATGTTGTATCAAATAGAACATATCGATGAAAAAATAGAAAATATAAAAAGAAACCAAAAGCAAATTTTGGAGTTTAAAAGCCTATTTACTGAAGTGAGGAAAATTACTACAGGGGCCCAACAGTAGATCTGAACTGACAGATAATATCACCAGTGAATTTGAAGATAGACTATTAATGGAGATTATGCAATCCAAAGCACAGAGCAAGAACAAACAAATAAAAATGAACCAAGCCTCAGAGGAATTAGGACACCATTAAGTGCAACATACCCATAATGGAAGTTCCAGAGGAGAGGTTTAGAGAAAGGAGCAGAAAAATATTCAAAGAAGTAACGGCCTGGGCACAGTGGTTCACACCTGTAATCCCAGCACTTTGAGAGACCAAGGCGGGAGGATTGCTTGAGCCTAGGAGTTTGAAACCAGCCTGGGCAATATAATGAGACCTGGTCTCTACAAAAATTGTTTAAAGTTAGCCAGGCATGGTGGTGCACACCTGTAGTCCCAGCTACTCAGGAGGCTGAGGTGGGAGAATTGCTTGAACCCAGGAGTTTGAGGCTGCAGGGAGCCATGATTGCACCACTGCACTCTAACCTGGGTGACAGAGTGAGAGTCTGTCGCTAAAGATGACAAGACAAAAACAGAAATAGTGGCTGAAAATTTACTTCTCAAAATTTACTGAAAAAAAAAAAAAAAAAAAAAAGAGAATTCATCTATATAGCCAGAAAATTCAATAAAGTTCAAGTAGGATAAAGGCAAAAAAGTTCAGTCACTTTCTATGCAGATACATTTATAATAAAAGTGCGGAAAGCCAAACCAAAAAGAGAAAATCTTGAAAGCAGCAAGAGAAAAATACATGAATCTCTTACAAGGGAACTTCAACAAGACTAACTGCGAAAACTTCTCAGCAGAAACAATGGAGGCCAGAAAGCAATGAGCTGACATATTCAAAGAAAAAAAACAAACAACTGTTAACCAAGAATCCTATATCCAGCAAAGTTACCTTTCAAAAATGAAGGCAAAATAAAGACATTCTCAGATAGACTAAAAACTGAGAAAATCTGTTTCTAGCAGACCCACCTTATAAGAAACACAAAAAGTTCTACAGGCTAACATCAAGTAATACTAGACATTTATTTGAAACTACATAACAAAATAAAGAAGACTGGTAAAGATAATTATATAATTATAAAAGATAGAAATAAAAGTATAAACAAAAGTGATATATACACACGTGCTTTCCTTTCTTCTATAAGCTTTAAAAGTAATAAAAAGTGGCCGGGCATGGTGGCTCACACCTATAATCCCAGCACTTTGGGAGGCTGAGGCAGCCGGATCACCTGAGGTTAGGAGTTTGAGATCAGTCTGGCAACATGGTGAAACACCATCTCTATTAAAAATACAAAAAATTAGCTGGGTGTGGTGGCGTGAGTCTATAATCCCAGGTACTTGGGAGGCTGAGGTAGGAGAATCATCTGAACCTGGGAGGCGGAGATTTCCCTGAGCTGAGACTGTGCCACTGCACTCCAGCCTGCCTGGGCGACACAGTAGACTTCATTTCAAATAAATAAATAAATAAATAAATAAATAAATAAATAAATAAATAATTTTTTAAAAGTACATAAAGTATTAATCATAATAATATATTGCTGGATTTGTAACATTTATAGATGTAATATGTATAACCATGAAAAGAGAGAAAAAGGAATAGAGCTATATAGAAATAACACCTCTATATCACACTGGAATTAAGTCAGTGTAAATCTAAAGCTTATTCTAATAATGTGTATATGGAAAGCCCCAGCAAACACTAAGAAAATCTCTCTCTCTGTTGCTATATACATATACATATATATACATGTATACACACATACATACATGCATATGTATATGAAATCTTTAAAAAATTAAAATGCCACATTAGAAAAAATTCACATGATGCAAAAGAAAGCAGTAAAAGAAGATAAAACAAAGACACAAGACACAGAAAACAAAAACTAAAATGGCAGCTGCTAAACCAACTACATCCGTAATGAAACTCAATGTGAACAGATTAAGCAATCCAAAAAAGGAACAGATTTTCAGATTGGATTAAAAAAAAACCAAAATCCAACTGCTGTGTATGCTGTGTACAGGACACACACTTTAAACTTGCTGATATAAACAAGACTGAAAATTTAAAAATGGGAAAAAATATTATGCAAAGAAAAATAAAAAGAGAGCTCAAATAGCTATGCTGATACAAAACAAAATACATTTTAACAGAGCTTGAAAACACATGAAGCAAAAACTGACAGAAATGAAGGGAAAAATAGACAATACAACAATAATAGTTATGAGACTTCAATACTCCACTTTCAAGAATAGATAATAATAGACCAACCAGACAGAACAGTCTGCAAAGAAAGAAGTCGAAGACCTGAACAACACTCTAAAAGAAGTTCTAAACCAACTACACCTAAAGGACATCTATAAAACATCCCACCTTAAAGCAGCAGAATACACATTCCTTTCAACTGCACACAGAACATTCTGCAGGACAGACCATGTCAGGCCATTAAACAAGCTTAGAACAATTCAAAACTACTGAAAGAATTCCAAGTACATTCTTGACAAAAACAAAATTAGAAATAACAAAGACAAAAATTTGGAAAATTAACAAATATGTGAACATTAACACTCTCCTAAATAACCAATGGGTTAAAGAAGAAATCAAAAGGGAAATTAGAAAATATTTTGAGATTAATGAAAAAGATAAAATATACTAAAATTTATGGAATACAGCTAAAGCACCTGTAGAGGGAAATTTATAATTGTAAAAGCTCTATTCAAAAAGAAGAGGTATCTCAAGTTAATACCTAATCTTCTACCTTAACACATTGAAAAAAGAACAGCAAACTAAACCTATAGTCAGAAGAAAGGAAATTAAAAAGATGGGGCATAACCTAATGAAATAGAGACAGAAAAACAGAGGGAAAAAAATCAGTAAAACCAAAAGCTCATTGAGAAGATTAACAAAATTGACAAACTTTACCCAGATGAAAGATTTAAACGACTAGGTCAGATATGAAAGAGACACTACTAATGACCATACAAAAATAAAAAGGATTAAAAAACAATACTATGAATAACTGTATATCAGTAAATCACAGAAAATTTGAAGAACACGCCATACCAAGTAGAGATTGACTTAGTAATCTCTAAGTAAACTACCCATAAAGAAGAGCACAGGCCGAAGTGGCCTCATTGCCAAGTTCTACCAAATATTTTAAAAGTTTTGAATGTCATGAAGATATTGGGGAAAAAAAATTTAATACCAGTTCTTCAAAAACTCTTCCAAAAAATGAAAGAAAAGGGGAACACTTCCTAACTCATCCTATGAGGCCTGCATTACCCTAATACCAAACCCAAACAAAGATGCCACCAAGAAAACAATAAACCAACATTTCCTATGAATAGTGGCATAAAAAATCTTCAAAAACATACTACCAACTGAATCCCGATACATAAAGAGAATAATATATCATGACAAACTGGGATTTATCTCGGAAATCCAGTCATATTAACATCTGAAAACCAGTTAATGTAATATATCGTATCAGAATACGCAAAAATCACATGATCATCTCAATGGGCACGTAAGAAATATTTGACAAAATATTTATCTTTCATGAGAAAAACATTCAACACACCGGGAACAGATGGAAATCTTCTCTACTTCTGGGGGATATGGAAGGATAGGTGAATGACATAGGTTTCTTTTTGAGATGATGAAAATGTTCTGGAATTGACTGTGGTGATTGATGGCTGCACATATCTGCGAATATACTAAATGTCACTGAGTCATATACCCTAACTGGGAAAATTTTACAGTGTGTGCATGTCATCTCCATAGAACTATTTAAAAAAAGAAACAAAAAATGTAAAACCTAGCATGAAAGGAATCTACAGCACTTCAGTACAGGTAAAAATATTCTGCCCTAGCAAAATTCTCTTATAGACAAGTTATGGAATGAGTAAACTGGCAAAGGCACGCTAGCTTTTCCATCTTGGGTTACATAAATGTCCATGAAACCACTGTATTTAGCATTCAATGTCACACTTCAACTCCACATAAAAAGAGAATTTAATAGCTGTCAGAGAGGCTTAAATAAAGACTACTCTGTCCAGTTAACCTCACCTCCTGCAAGGAAGATCATAGCTACATGAAAATAATGCATGTGTTTCTCTGAGTGTGTGTGTGTGTGTGTGTGTGTGTGTGTGTGTGTCAGGGGGATTTGGGGAGTGGAAGGAAAGCACTACCACCATTTAACAGTTTTCTCATGGTTGAGGCGATACATAGAAAACATAAAGGACTGGCTGGGTGCAATGGCTCACACTTGTAAACCCAGCACTTTGGGAGGCCGAGACGGGTGGATCACCTGAGGTTAGGAGTTCAAGACTAGCTTGACCAACATGGCGAAACCCCATCTCTACTAAAAATACAAAAATTAGCCGGGTGTATTCCAACAATTCATTCCTCATGACAGAATTTATTACTGCTTCTCTTTAGGTAATATTATTTCTTCTTAGACCGATTTCATAAGCCTGAAAAAACATTTCACTAAAAATTGATATACAATTCTAGTTTAAAGACAACAGTTTACCTTAACATTTGACTTTTTTGAGAAATTCACCACTACTCCCCAGCCAAAGTCATCTCCTTCATTCTTTACCTAAAAAGAAAAGCAAGTAAGCAAGATCAAATGTATATATACAAGGCAATTTCAGTCTTTCGTACCTACATTCTAGACTAATAAAGCCTTCTGAATTTTCTGATAAAATATCTTTTGCAAAAGCATTGCTAAATTTAAGAAACAAGATATTAACCCTGCAGGAAAAAAAATCAATGACAAATTTCATTTTAGAAATTGCCCCTAGAACAGCAATAACAGGAATCTCTCAGTTGGCAAATGAATGCCGAAATGACAGTATGTTCCAAGGATATAAATATTTTATATCTAATGAATTCATCCAGAACTTAAAATTGCCTTATTTTTAATATAGTTATATGAATAGCTACATGAATATAGTTATATGAAGTTATAGTTAGCATTTCATAACTAGAAATATTTTATATGTTAATCCCAAAACTATCTACTTCAATTTATAGTCCCTAAAATAAAAACCAGTGGTGATTAAAAGGCCTTTGCATAAGCCCCTAAGTTAGTGCCATGTGAAACAGGTAAAATAATATGATTAATATAAATCAATTATTGTAGCAGGAAGCATTTTATCAGGATAAAAAATAAATTAGAATCTTTAACAAAAATATGTTTAAATATTGAATTATTCAAGTATTTTATGAAGAAACAATGACATACCTTTACCAAACGGCCTGGTTGTAGAAAAGGTAAGCAGTATTTTGGTTTGTGAATATATTCTTCAATTTCTTTACCCAATTTGGCAAGCTGCTGTCTAATCTTATAATAGATAACCACACTTTCTTCATTGGGAATTACTATTTTATTATACTGTTCTTCTGAATTCTTTACCTCTGTAAATAGAACACATGTACAAAATTGAAAAATTACATATCTTATTTAAATTATATCCAAGACATAGGATTTTTTCTATTAGGTTGGTGCCAGTGTAGTTGCGGTTTTTGTTTACTTTCCACCTTCCTGTAAGTCTCTATGTGTTCAGCTACCCAAAAACTCCTCCAACCCTGTCCTCTTGTGCCCTTTATGGAGGCTTTATTGGATAGACATGACTGACAACTGCGAAGAAACGTGGTGGGTTACAATCTATTACTAATAGACTGAGTGGGAAAACCCAACCAGATCTGCCCATTACAAATTTTTTTTTTTTTTTTTTTTTTTTTTTGCGCCTTTCTGTATAGCATTTCTTCCTCCAAGGTAGGAGGCAGGATCTCTTTTGAAATGGGTGTCTTGTGACCTAAATTCAGACAAGGTAGATCAGAGAAATTTTTTAGGTCGGTCTCCAAAACAGAAAAGCTGGAGATGATTCTTGCCTTGGGGATAAAAAGCAGCAGGTGAAAGGAAGGCAGCAGCAGATCAGAGAGAAATTCTATCTTCTGGGACCTGCTTCTGACCCAGCATTATAACAAAAGACTATACAAAGGCTATGGGAGTTATAAATCAGGAACCATGGACAAAAACCAACCAATAAATCACAGGCCACACCCTGGTTTTTTGTTAATAGGGATCTCATATTAACAGGATATATCATTTCAAAGATATTGGTGTATTATTAGACTTGTATTTAGTTATTAATTAGATCAGTCTACCATTAAATGGTATGAATATGTCTCTTAGGCTGAGGCCATGCAGGTTTGTAGGCTTTTATTTGATCTTGTCTCGTTTTAAAAGTAGGAGACATCTTGGCAAATAGTTCTATATTTTTAGGCATTTGGTATAATTGAACTAGGATATAATTTTTTTGTTTTGAGCTTCTTTAGAGGTATTAATATTGGATTTTTAAAATGTATAATTCCATTTTTAAAATCAATAGCCTTTTTTTTCTTTTTTTAAGAGATGGAGTCTCTGTCAGCCCAGGTTAGAGTGCAGTGGCACGATCCTGGCTCACTGCAAGCTCCGCCTCCTGGGTTCATGCTATTCTCCTGCCTCAGCCTGCCGAGTAGCTGGGACTACAGGCGCCCACCACCATGCCCAGCTAATTTTTGTATTTTTAGTAGAGACGGGGTTTCACCATGTTAGCCAGGATGGTCTCGATCTCCTGACCTCGTGATCCGCCCACCTTGGCCTCCCAAAGTGCTGGGATTACAGATGTGAGCCACCGAGCCCAGCCTTTCGTTTGTGTTTTTTTTTTTTGAGACAGTCTTGGCTCACTGCAACCTCTGCCTCACAGGTTTAAGTGATTCTCCTGCCTCAGCCTCCTGAGTAGCTGGGATTATCGGCATGAGCCACTATGCCCAGCTAATTCCTGTATTTTTAGTAGAGATGGGGGTTTCACCATGTTGGCCAGGCTGGTCTTGAAATACTGACCTCAAGTGATCCACCTGCCTTGGCTTCCCAAAGTGCTAGAATTACAGGTGCGAGTCACCACACCCGACCTATAAAACCTATAGTTTTTAAATACCCTTCCTTTTTTTTAAATCTATGGAAGGGCCATTAGAATTGACCACAATGATGGTCTAGATTTTAGGCAGCAACAGTAGCCTAGCACTATCTCCTCCACATTGTATCTCTGTTTAGACGTGATAAGGTTATACAGGTATAGAACTAGTGCCATTTTTATAATTAGGCAAATAGTAGTATTGATTTTCAGTCTATTTTGTCAGATGGGATGAAGGTACAATTCATCCTATATGGCTCTTAGGAATTTTGATAAAAGGGTTAAATATATAGTTGCAGTTTTCTGTTTAGGAATGATCTTTTTAGCATTTGTAGTTGTAGCCCTGGTGTTAGGACCATTCTATCAGGTAAAAAAGAAAGATTTTCTTTTGAGGTAACGTGTTTTAAGAAACGCAAGTGTTTTTTCGGCTAGGCACAGTGGCTCACACCCATTATCCCAACACTCTTGGGAGGCCGAGGCAGGAGGAGGACAGCTTGAGCTCAGGAGTTCAAGACCAGCCTGGGAGAGACAGTGAGATTCCATCTCTACAAAAATAAAACATTAGGTTGGTGTGATGGTACACACCTGAAGTCCTAGCTACTTGGGAGGCTGACGTTGGAGGACTCCTTGAGCCCAGGAGGATGAGGCTACAGTGAGATATGATTGTATCAATGCACTCCAGTCTAGGCAACAGAGACCCTGCCTCCAAAAAATAAGTGTTTTTAATATATTTTTTATTATTTCTTAAAATGTTTTTTGAGACAGTCTTGCTCCATTGCCCAGGTTAGAGTTCAGTGGCACAATCTCGGCTCACTGCAACCTCTGCCTCCTGGGTTCATGCTATTCCCTACCTCAGCCTTCTGAGTAACTGGAATTACAGGTGTGCGCCACCACGTGCAGCTAATTTTTTGTATTTTTAGTAGAGACGGGGTTTTGCCATGTTGGCCAGAGTGGTCTCGAACTCCTGGCCTCAAGTGATCCACTCGCCTTGGTCTCCCAAAGTGCTGGGATTACAGGCATAACCACCATGCCCGGCATTTTTTGTATTTTTTATGTCACATAACAGTAACTAACGCAGAAGCACCCTTCTGTGACTCAATGTGTGAGGGTTTTTCTCTCCCACACACCAAGCAGTGGATGTCAGCTGGATGTCCTCTAATTTTGGCATTATCCACCTGGAGATAGCATCAGGTCTCACAGGTTGAGAGTTCAGTCCCCAAGACTACCCCCACTCCTAACCCAACTAGTTACAAGTTAAGGCCTCCAAAATTTTAGACACCAGTCACCAGTTAGGCCTCCAAAAATGTTAACAAATTGTAATTTTTACAACTTCCTATTTAGGTCTGATTTGTGTGTGTGTGTGTGAGTAGCTCACAAAACTCAAAAAAAAAAAAAAAACAACACATTATCAGTTTATTACAAAAAATATATATATATATTTTTGAGACGCAGTCTCGCTCTGTCGCCCAAACTGGAGTGTAGTGGCCGGATCTCAGCTCACTGCAAGCTCTGCTTTTCGGGTTCACGCCATTCTCCTGCCTCAGCCTCCCGAGTAGCTGGGACTATAGGCGCCTGCCACCTCGCCCAGCTAGTTTTTTGTATTTTTTTAGTAGAGACGGGGTTTCACCGTGTTAGCCAGGATGGTCTCGATCTCCTGACCTTGTGATCCGCCCATCTTGGCCTCCCAAAGTGCTGGGATTACAGGCTTGAGCCACCGCGCCCGGCCACAAAGAATATTTTTAAAAATAGATAAAAAAAATATAAGACAAAGTCTAAAAAGGTCCTAAACAACAAGAGCTTTTGTCCCCACAGAGATGGAATACACCATTCTTCCTCAACAAATAAATTTTTGTTTCCTTCCTATAAGTCTCTTCATATTTAGCTATCCAAAAGTTCCCCGAATCCTGTCCTCCTGGACCTTTTATAGCGACTTTTAATTAGATGGATATAATTCACAACTATATATAATTAAACAAAAAATACATAATCTAATACTAATAGAGTAAAAAAACCCAAGAAAGCCCATTTATTTAAAATTTTTGGATCTCTATAACATTTCTTCCTCCAAGATATAAGACAGAACCCTCTTTAAAATGGTGGTCTTATGAACTATAAGAAGACAAAATAAATCAAAAAATGTATTATGAACAGATCTAAGACAAAAAGGCCAAAAACAAAAACAAAAACAAAAACAAAAAAAAAAAAAAAAGAAAGAAAAGAAAAAGAAACAACTCTGCCTTAAAATAAATAAATAAAAAACAAAACTAGGTTTAAAATAATCTAATTTCTAAGGCCTACTGTGCCCTAACATTTTAACAAGACTATAAATAAGAAAGGATATAAAAATTATAAGCCAAAAACCATAAACAAATACACACCCCCCCCCCACAGTTTTAAATTCTGATAAAATCCAATTTATTTTTTTCTTCTGTTGTTCATGCTTTTGGTGTCACAGCTAAGAAATCACTGCCAAATCCAAAATTACATAAATTCACACCTATGTTTTTTCCTAAAAGTTTTAAATTTTTAGCTCTTATATTGAGAGCTTTATCTATTTTGAGTTACTTTCTGTATATGGTGTGAGGTAAGGGTGCAACTTTATTATGAATGTTACAATTCTGTTGTTTCAGCACTACTTGTTGAAAAATCAACTGACAACAGATGTATAGGTTTACTTCTGGACTCACAATTCTACTCCATTGATCTGTATCAAACTGTTCTATGTAACCTGTGTGCTTCGGTTTCTTAATCTGCAAAATGAGGATAATCATAGTGCACATAACCCCACAAAGCTTTCCTTTTGGGGGGAAAAAGGACTGACAAAAGACAGTCTTCTGTCAGGGACTGACAAAAGACATAGAATATACTTAGCTAACAGTATTGCTCATGGTAAACAGAAGGATATTGCTCCTGTATTATTATGTTTATTATTATCATCAACCTTTTCACAGACTGTTCCTAGAGCTCTAAGTTCTAGTCTTTTGTACTGCCTTGGGCACACGGTATCATCCTGGTTCTTTTTAAATGAACTGCATCACTGCTTACAGGAGCTGTACTTCAGTCATTAAAGACTAGAATACCATCCGAAACAACATGCATTATGGCAGTAAACATTATCAGGAAAAAAAAATTAAACCCTATAAAAGAATATTTGACAGATTAAAGTCATTAAGAGTTATATGAAAATGAAGACTGCACACTGAAATGATGATCCTGCTGCCCCGCCCAGAGTTACATATAACATTATATTTGTAGGAATCAGGTGAGCACTAAAGGCAGCACAGACAGGAGGAATTGAAGAAAATGATATAAGGAAATTTCTATGGGGTTTTAACAAGGAAGCATCCAGAAAGATTCTTTTTATATCACTCCAAATCACTTCAGTGCTCAGACTATTTAACTAGAGTCAAAAGTTTGAAAGATATTTTAAGAAGTCACATTTATTCTGTATCCAGGACTCTAACTACAGCCACATATCACTCCAGAAAATTATTAACTTTAGGTACAGTCTTTTTTCTCCAAATTAAACAAACAAAAATCAGTTTCTTTAATCTTTTCTCATGTTAAAAAAAAAAAACTGGTTTTACGTCTTTCAAAATTGATAATATACATGTAACAAATTAGAATAGAAAACAAAGACATAAATTAATGAGGCAACTTGCTTGTGAGACTGCCACTATGAAGCAAATTAACTTAAGGATAGTATCTCTTCCACCCCCATCAGACAGTTGAGGAACTTTAGTATAAGAAGCTGGTTTAACTACAGTGCAAATGAGAAGACCCCATGGGTCATCGCCATACGAAAGCCTCAGAATTTCAGAAGATAGCATGTAAAACATGCCCATAAACTCTTAAGACAGCTTGCAACCAATTTCTTCCTTTAGAGGCAGATGAGAGATGGTGGTTGCCAAGACATATTTATAGCATACAATATAGTGTATAATAGTGTGTACAATAGATAAGCCTGGGAGCGACTGGGAAATGAACTGCCATGCTCAGAACTAAGCAAATTTTACAAGTAAAAGCATAGATTGCTTTACTGCTCTATGGCAATACTATCAGTTTTTGCAACAAGTACTTACTGAGCATTTAACATAGATTATCTCATTTAGTTCTTAGAACTTGGATGAACTAGATATTATCCCAACTTCATAAACAAACTAAGGCCCAGGTAGCCTTGATTCAAACCCTCATCTAACTGCACAGCTCTTTCTATTACCACTGGCATTATTAATGAAACTAAATAAAAAGACTAAGATTAAGTATGCATTTTTCTTTTCAGTAAGGGTAGAGTACAATCCAAGGACCTCTACTCTTATGGCTCACTGAAAAATGTACTGTTGATTAGATAAATCAAAATGAAAAACATCTCATGTATGTGAGCCATCTATTTGTTATAATGTATAAAACATTCTACCAATTCTACACTTCCAAAGACAACAGCCCACATTTTAATTTTGGTATATTTAAGGTGGTAAAATAATACCAGTGCCTTGAAAAGGCTCTAGTAGTATCTGCAACAAAAGAAGTATATTCCTGCAAGTAATGAGTGAAAATAGGAATGAACTGCATTCAGGATGTATTCTCTCATACTACATGCTCTGTTTGATCGCAACACTCAGCTCTGCAAACTGTACTACAGGTGTTTCAATTCCCTTATTTCTCTTTCATCAATCAAGTTCCTACCTCTTCCAATAATAAGTATGTTATATTTTGGACAGTATTTTTACTTACTGGTTTCAGGAGGTTAGAAAAACAGCTTGCCCCTTTAAAACCAGAGGTAGAGAAATGCAGGGCTAATTCAATTCCAAGTAGATACAAGTATCCAGAGGCCAGAGAGCAAAGATCATGTTACTCACAGTCCTTTTAAAAAGTAAGTGAGAACCACATTGAAAAAAACAAAACAAAACACAAAAGCTGGGGACTGAGGAGACAGAGGACATGAGATGGAAATGTCTACCTAAATGTAAGAAACCGAGGCAAAATTAACAGTTTTTTGGGCCAAGGTTGAGGACTGCAGCCAGAGATACACTTCTAAGTTCGGGAAGTGCTCTAGAGACAAAGGAGGGGCTCAAGTTTCTGAAGAAAATGGGATGAATCAGGGCTAGGTGCAGTGGCTCATGCCTGTAATCCCAGCACTTTGGGAGGCTGAGGTGGGTGGATCACCTGAGATTGGGAGTTCGAGACCAGCCTGACCAACATGGAGAAACCCCATCTCTACTAAAAACACAAAATTAGCTGGGCATGGTGGTGCATGCCTATAATCCCAGCTACTTGGGAGGCTGGGGCAGGAAAACCACTTGAACCCGGGAGACGGAGACTGCGGTGAGCTGAGATCATGCCATTCTTGCCATTGCCTGGGCAACAGGAGTGAAACTCCATCTCAAAATAAATTAATAAATAAATTAATAAATAAATAAATAAATAAAGGAAAAAGGGATGAATTAGAAGAGGGGCTAGATTACAAAAGGTGTCAGGAATTCTCATTGGTTAACAGAAATAACACCGGTGACTGGCTATACAGTGGCTTCAAAAGGTAATTATTTAGTTCCAAGGGTAGGAGACTTGAGACTTGACTTTGGTTATATTTTAAGTGACTTTCTCGGCCTGAAAACTGAAAGGGGCTCCCATTCCCGAGGTAAAAGGTTTTCTTTTTAATTTCTCAGTGAAATGGTGGAATGTTTAAGTTCACTGAGTGAGTAGTAGAATCTTGTTCTAAGTCATATTGAACAATCTCTGGGTCCAGCCAGAAGTCAGAAAATAGGCTTTAAAAAAACAGGATAATACTCGGGAATTTCCCCTCTGTCCTCCACTGTACCAGGGATGCTTTTAAAAAGTAATTTACTGTTTATCAGAATGTAAAAAGAAAAAGAAACAAAACAAAGGTAGGTGCACCAATACACACTTCTGTTTCACTTGGTTATTCAGTCTCCAAACCAGTCTAACTGCTAACTGTGTGTGTATGTACAATTATCCTACTCATGCATGACTGTGCTAATTGCTTAGGAGGAATACTTTAATTTCCTTTTAAGTATTAAACTAGCTTGTAATCTTACACCTGTTTCAGTAACAGCATCTGAAATTTCCATAAGGTAAAATTAATACTGCTAATTTGATTTTAATACCTCCTTAATTCACATTCAAATCCAAAGTGTATTTAAACCTTGTTAATCTTTTTTATTATTAATTTTACTTTTAATAAAATAAAATAAAATTTATTATTAATACAATTTTTGGTGGGATAAGGGGATTTATAGCTCTTTTAAAAATATAGTTCTGTGAGACTAGAAACATATTTTTCTATCTCTTTGCTAAGACCATAGTTTATCAGCCAAACACGAGGGGTATTATTAATAACTTTTACAAAAAATTAATAGAATGTAATATGATTTGAAATTATACATTTGTCATGTTATAAGGTTTTAAAAAATATATTCAAAAATCCGCTTATGGAAGTTTACTAAAGGTGAGTGTTGAGATCATCCAGCTCACATTTTAAGAAATTGTCTGTCATCTTTGATTTTTTTTATCAATTAGAGAGGTTACTACATCTATTTTCATCACTTTTATTAATGGTGAAACCCTGTATCTACAGAAAATACAAAAATTAGCCAGGCATGGCGGCACATGCCTATAGTCCAGCTGAGCTGGGAGGAACTGAGCCCGGGAAATTGAGGCTGCAGTGAGTTGTGATGGTACCACTGCATTCCAGCCTAGGCGACAGAGCAAGACCCTATCTAAAATAAAGTAAAATAAGAGTGGAATTGTCCTATATAGTCATAAGAAAGGAATCTCAAATTTGTCTTGTTAAATAAATCATGATACAGTTATAAAATGGAAATATTATTCAGTCATTAAAAATCATGCTTTCTTGAAATTAAAACTTTTTTTTTTTTTTTTTTTTTTTTGAGATGGAGTCTCACTCTGTCACTCAGGCTGAAGTGCAGTGGTACAATCTTGGCTCACTGCAACCTCCATCTCCCAGGTTCAAGCAATTCTCCTGTCTCAGCCTCCCAAGTAGCTGGGATTACAGGTGCCCACCACCACACCCGGCTAATTTTTTTGTATTTTTAGTAGAGATGGGGTTTCACCATGCTGGCCAGGCTGGCCTCGAACTTCTGACCTCAAGTATCTGCCCGCCCCAGCCTCGCAAAGTGCTAGGATTACAGGCGTGAACTACCACACCTGGCTGAAATTAAAACTTTAAAAGTCAGAATAAATGAGTTACTAAATACAAAGTATTTAATAAAAGGCTAGGCATAAGGTAAATATTTAACAAATGATATTAATTATAAGCATTATCATTACCAGTATAAGTATCATTATTACAAAAACCTCACATCTAATTTCGCCTTTAAAAAGCATACTTATTCGTAAAAGAAAATAGAAAAACTACAAAGTGTTAACAGTGGTTGGGTAGCTATTTCTGTGTGAGATTACAAATGATTTTAACTTTCCTCTATCTTTTGTCGTATTTTCTTTTTCCTTTTTACAACGACTACACACAATATTTTTATAAGATTTATCCAAACCAGTGGTTTATTTTTTTTCATATTCAAGTGAAAACCAGTAGTTTAAATCGTTGCCTCCATTTTAGCTTTTAATCAGCTCTTATGACCATTACTCAAACAACCCTCTAAGGTAGGAATCAAGGTACAATTCCACTTGAACATAATTACCATAGGACATTTACTTTTTGTGCTTTTGTAAGCATTACCTTAATATTAAGAACTGAAAATTCCAAAAAAGCTAAACTCTAATCCAAGTTAAAGCATTGTATTTCCCTAAACATTCACAGGCTTATGCCAGGGCACTCTTTTATAATGAGAAATGGTGAAAGAACAAGGTTAATATGCATGTGATTCTCTTTTTGAGTCAGGAGTCTCGCTTTGTTGCCAGGTTGGAGTGCAGTGGCACAAACTTGGCTCACTGCAACCTCCGCCTCCCATGTTCAAGTGATTCTCCTGCCTCAGCCTCCCGAGCAGCTGGGACTACAGAAGCCCGCCACCAAGCCCGCTAATTTTTTTGTATTTTTAGTAGTGATAGGGTTTCACCATGTTGGCCAGGATGGTCTCGATCTCTTGACCTCGTGATCCACCCACCTTGGCCTCCCAAAGTGCTGGGATTACAGTCGTGAGCCACCGCGCCCGGCCGCATGTGCTTCTTACAGGTCAAGTTTTAAAATACTAGGCTTTGTGTTATTTCATTATTCAGGACCATGAGTTATACGATATATATGCACAAGACAAGAATTATACTAAATTTGAGCCAACTATAGAAAAGTTCCCTGCCAGCGTTTTCTTTCCTTCATTTTGAAATGTTCTATTCAGTTACAATGACCAGACTACAGTTGTGCAGTCCATTACGTATGAACCAAAATTTACCTTACAAAAAAAAGCCAAAGCAGCCAATAATATAGACATTTTGCTAGTCTCCTAGCTACATTAAGCTCTGTTACAGTATTTTATACTTACTCTCTACTACTCCTGGAATTGCTCGATAATGCTGAAACTGATAGAAGGATTTTTCCAACATGTACTCAGGATTAATTTCTTCTACACGTAGTAAGTTCAAAACCATGTTGTAGGTCAAATGGAAAGCACTATTTAGAGGATCAGCGGAGCCCTAAGAGAGAAAAAAAATGTCAATTTTGTAGTTTTCCAAATAAATTTACACAAGTACCTTAAACCTACTATAATGCATAATACATCACAGCAGAAGTGTATTAAGAAACTTTTATTTCTCAAACACACACCACACAGAAGTGTACTGGACATGTTGTAAACTCTATTGTTTTCTAAAGATAAGGGTAAAAATGGAAAATACTGAGGCTCAGAACTGAACACCCAATTTAGCAATCAAGTTAATAAGCTTATGTCTCTCATCTATAAGTATTCACATAAATCCTTTGTTTTAGCAAAACTAAGAACTCCAAATACATGTTAATTCTTGATTCTAAAGCCCCTCCTGTTTCCTAAAATATCACTCTTTCTTTTTAGCCATGAAAGTTAAAATATAACCCCCACTCTGATTCCATTCCTTTGGAGCTTGCCCCACCTACATTCCTCCATAAAGCCTTAAACCACAACCATCTAGTCCAGAATCATCTCAAATTTCCCTGAACTAGAATTATCAGAACTTATATTCTAGCACTGGGCCATATATTGCTTCTTGCTTGCTTTGTATGAATGTAAATATATTCCTTAAGTTTAGAAACGATCACCATTTACTGAGGGCTTAGCATATGCCACTCACTGTACTAAATACATACTAAATCTTCAATTCACAACATTCGTAACAATATTTTGTCTCCATTTTAAACAAGAAACAGAGGCTCAGAGAGATGCAGGGACTTGCCAAGAGTAAAGTAGGAGCTAAAATCTAGGAGTATCTAGGCTTAAAGTCTTCATGGAGGGCAAGTCATATTGGAACTTATTTTATATACCTATCAATCCAACGCATACCTCACATTACTAAAAATATAGGAACTCTTTAAATATTGATCAAGTACTCTTTTAATGTATTTAATTTGATCAGTTAACTAAAATAATGTATCAAGAGACAGCCTAATAAGAGGATCACCCAAAATTTAACTGAAACAAGAAAGGTAACCAATGATAAAGATATTATGTAAACTTTGAAGGATTCCAGGCAAACTTTGAAGAATTCCTTTTTGCCGATTTGCTTACTAAAAAGATATTGAGAGAGCCAAACATACCACTTTTCTAGAACAGCTTTTGTAATATTTTATAAATACTAATATAATCACCTCTTACATTTTAGAATACATGGTTCATTTAGGCAAGTAGTTCTAAAAATTAACAGGTTAAATATTTTTGCATTACAAACCATAAAGGTGGAAGATGGAGAAATACATAAATGTGAGTCTTCCCACTTCTTCAAAAAAGGCCTGTACACAGTTATCTTATGTACAGTTACAGAACTAACTTTAATAGAATAGGTATGTGCTTCTTACATTTACAAATAATTTAAATAACCAGTAAGGTCAAAATTATTTTTCCTTCAATTCAGGAAAATCTGATTCATTGTTGAAAAGAACACACCACTGACTAGAAATATCATACTATTGAAATGAGCACTTTATGTACTCTAAGTAACTAGTATGTTTATTTAGTAATTTCAGAAAGTATAGAAATGGTTTCATTTTGATAAAACTAATAACATCTACTCAAAATACTGTGATATTTTTACATTCTTTGGAAAATATGGGCACCATATTGGAGCATGTATTTCTTCTAGTTACACTGGAAAAATATAATACTTAACTGCTAACAAATAAAAGATGCATTCACCAGTCTTTCTGAAAAGCTGTTTAATAACACATACTTTCTCATTTACTCAACTTTTCGTTTGAATAAACATTATGAAAACTGATATTTTTGTGACTCTTATCAAGTAATCAAAAATGTATCAAAAGAATCGCTGCCTTGGCTGGGTGTGGTGGCTCATGCATGTAATACTAGCACTTTGGGAAGCCAAGGGTGGGCAGATCACCTGAGCTCAAGAGTTCAAGACCAGCCCGGCCAACATGGCGAAACCCCATCTCTACTAAAAATACAAAATTAGCCAGGCATGGTGGCACATGCCTGTAATCCCAGCTACTTGGGAGGCTGAGGCAGGAGAATCACTTGAACCTAGGAGGTGGAGGCTGCAGCGATCCAAGATCGCACCACTGTACTACAGCCTGGGTGACAGAGCGAGAAACCGTCTCAAAAAAAAAAAAAAAAAAAAACCCAAAAAACAAAATAACTGCTGCCTTATGTCAAATTCTGTTTAAGCTAATAGCAGATACTTCAACAATAGCAATACTGGAAAAGTTGAACAGGTTTCTCTATTGCTCCTTTAAAAATTAGCCAAGCCAGCCAGCATGATGTTTCATGCCTGTAATCCCAGTACTTTGGGAGGCCAAGGTGGGCAGATTGCTTGAGCCTGGGAGTTCAAGACAAGCCTTAGCAACATGGCGAAATCTTGTCTCTACAAAAAATAAAAAAAAAAAAATTAGCCAGATTTGGCGGTGCATGCCTGTAGTCCCAGCTACTTAGGAGGCTGAGGTGGGAGGGCTGCTTGAGCCCTGCAGGTCAAAGCTGCAGTGAGCTGAGATTGCATCACTGCATTCCAGTCTGGGCAACAGAGCAAAATCCTGTCTCCAAAAAAAAAAAAAAGAAAAAGAAAAAGAAAAAGAAGAAAAAAAAAAAAAAGCTGGGCATCGTGGCTCACGCCTAAAATCCTAGCACCTTGGGAGGCTGAGACAGGACGATCGCTTGAGCCTCAGGAGATCGAGATCAGCCTGGGCAACAAAGGGAGACCCTGTCTCTATTTTAAAAAAGGCTGGGCGCAGTGGCTCACGCCTGTAATCCCAGCACTTTGGGGGGCTGAGGCAGGCAGATCCCCTGAGGTCAGGAATTTGAGACCAGGCTGGTCAACATGGTGAAACCCTGTTTCTACCAAAAAAATACAAAAATTAGCTGGGCGTGGCCATAGGTGCCTATAATCCCAGCTACTTGGGAAGCTGAGGCAGGAGAATCACTTGAACCTGGTAGGTGGAGGCTGCAGTGAGCAAGTTAAAAAATTACTCAAGCCATAAAAATGAAGGAAAAAAATTACTAAAATATTTCAAATTCACATCATTAAATTTTTTACATGCTCAAATATATAAATATGTATGTGTGTATGAATGTACTGAGAGTTTGAAAGCTCTAGCAGGCAACAAACACATTTTGCCATGGTTCTAACACCAATAGGAAAAATAAATAAATACGACAAATAGACTTGAATTATACTAATGTATAAAGTAAACCTACTATTTCTACATATAAGGTGATATGAAGAAGTTACGTATTTTAATTTTTGAGAAAATGACTTCAAGTACTCAGTATTTCTATTCAAGTTCTGAAATTACTTAAGAATGATCAATTATTTTTGCCTATAAGAAAATAAAATATACCTGACATGACTACTCTTTAGCCTATCTATTTAAAGTACATCAAAGAACAAACTGCTGTCTCATGTCAAATTGTGTTTAAACTACTACTTGAAAAATCTATTTGCAAGAGGTACTGAGAAGCAGTACCATATGGTACTTAGAAGCATAAACTCTGAAATCAGACTGCCTGAGTTCGAAAGCAGGATTTGCCATTTAACAACAATATAGCTCTGGACAAATTTTTAACCTCTGCATGCTGTATTTATAAAACGTAGATAATAACAGTAATTATCATAATTAGTATTTGGAACACACTGAACATTCAATAAGTATTAGTTGTTACAAATACTGAGTAAGTTATCTATAAATTCCTTAATGATAGTAAAACTAACTAGAAAAAATCCTAGAGGAAAAAAGTTGTATGTCAGTCTTGATAAAAGAAATATGCCTAGAAATGCAGATACACAAACAGGTACTACATCCTTTCAATCAAACTAATATTCAAAGTGAAATGTTCTCCTTCATACCCCAAGGATGGTTATGAACCAAAAAGGCAGCTAACAAGTGCTGGCTAGAATGTAAAGAAATTAGAAGCCTCATACAATGCTGGTGGGAATGTAAAACGGTGCAACTACTAAAGAAAACATTCTGGCAGTTCCTCAAAAGGTTACACATAGAATTACTCTATGACCCAGCAATTCCATTCCTAGGTGTACAGTCAGGAGAAAAGAAAACACATATTCAAGTAAAAACTTGTAAAAAAAAAAAAAAAAAAAAGTTCATAGCAGCATTATTCACAATAGCCAAAACATGGAAACAATCCATATATCCATTCACTGCTGAACAGATCAAGTGTGGCATACATGCTGAACAATGAAATATTATTCAGCAATGAAAAGGAATGAAGTATTGATAGATGTTACAACATGGATAAAACTTGAAAACATTAGGGTAAGTGAAAAAAAGCCAGATACAAAAGGGTACACATTATATGAGTCTGTTTATATGAAATGTCCACAACAGACAAATCCATGGAGACAGAAAGTAAATTAGTTGTTGTCTAGGGCTTGGGGTAGGGGTGGTCTTCTGAAGAAAGAAGAGTAACTTAATAGGTATAGGGTTTTCTTTCTGGATTGATGAAAATGTTCTAAAATTGATTGTGGTGATGGTGACAAAACTCTAGAATATATTAAAAACCATGGAAATGAGTGACTTGCATAGTATGTGAATTATAGCTCAATAAGTCTATTAGAAAAGTTAATTTAAAAAATGCAATGAAAGGTGATACAACTTTACACATACAAGGTAACAAATCCAGAAACGTCAAGTATATGGAATGAAAACTCCGCACTAAAGGAACCAGATGCTGTCATTAAAATATTACCTCCTATAATCTGGCAACCCGATTCTGTTCTTTCCACACACAGAGTACAAGGAAAGAAAAATAGCATGTGTTATATCTGGCACAATTAGAGAAAAGAATAAAAATTTTCAGTCTTGTTTAATTTTCCTTTCATGGAGCACTAAAGAGGTTTCCAAGTGTTAATCTCTAAAGTTGAAAATAAGACACCATATAATTATTATGAATATGTACAGACAAGCTTTGTCTTTACTCATGTAAACACATATAAAGATACACACACCTTTATCCATTTTGCTTCAACATACCAAGCTTCATTATGACTATATCTCAAATTCTCCACAAAGTTCCCAAGTTTAAAAAGTTAGACACACAATCTGTTTCATAGATACTGACCTAAGTGTGTCTTAACATGTTTTGCAGTAGCTACTTTTAAGTAGCTAATGAGCTGGCAATTAATTTTGTTTTTATTTGAAGTTTCCTATCTTATTAACACTTTTCTCTATATGGATAAGAAGAAAAAAAGCAACCAGGCCAAACTTCCTTTAGAAGCTCTTCAAAACAAAAATAAAATTCTAGACCATCTGACGCACAAATACTAAGCAAGCAAAATAAAAGTCTAATCTGTAATAAAGCTTAAAATGTGTTCTTTATGATTGGGATATTTATAATCAATAGGGTAAACTGTAAAGGTAGATTGCTGAATTAACCTATTAAGCTATCTGGGCTTGCAAAGGCAGAGAAAGCTCACTGCCTGCCGCAAACATTTGATTATCAATCATGTGCCCCACTTCCTGTTCTGACAGGTAAAGAACAACTTGTGCAGTGGATGGGTCAAATAAAGAGATCTCTTAAATTCGGAGGAGAAAGTAAACATTTCTGCCCTCTCTGGAGATCTTCACACCCTATCCATTATATGAGTTGCTCTCCACCTATTAGGTGAAGTAGGATACAAGATGTTAGTATTTTGAGTAGTCACACCCTTCTATCTTCCCAAGCCCAGATAGTTTCAGTATATTAACTCATTTTAGTTAGGTATCTGACTGACACAACCAATTCTGAAATGGTTCCTGAAGCATATTTCTGGAATTCTTGGTAAAGGTACAGAATCTTAATGTAGTTACCTTAAGTAATTGTTTTCCAATTGTTGGGCTCATCTTTTCATCTACCATAAGAATTACAATTCCTCTATCATCCATTCCTCTCCTTCCAGCACGACCAGACATCTGAATGTATTCACCAGAAGAAATCTGAATGAACACAGTTAAAATTCAGAGTTTAAGAGAAAAACTGGTGAAAAAAGTATTCGTAAACTTTCTCTTATTGTAAAACTTGTAACAAGTTATAAACCCTAAGAAAGGAAACATGATTAAAAACATGAAGTTTTCTGAGTTAAAGTCAAAGCACAAAAATGCAAAACATGTGAGAATAATGTTTCAAACCCACATCACACCAACATAACAAAACTAAATTTTAGACTGTGTCATTTTGGATCTAAAATTTATGCTTTTAATCCAAATTTAAAGCCTAAAATTTAGGCTTTTAAAAATTTTGGCTTTTCACAGTAAGCCAATTACTGTTAATTATGCTTTCAAATATATGACAGCTACTGGGAAATATTGGCTAATTCACTGGCATTAAAAAAATACCTCTGAGCTAGATATTCTGGAAAACGGCAAAATCTAAGAATGCAAACAATGACCCAAACTCAACCAAATATCAGTTCTGACTTGATCAAAATTACCTTTCTAAATCTGCAAAATGAGATGACTATAATTCATGCTTTTTGAAAAAACAAAATTCTCTCCTATTTTATTGGTATGTATGCTTGGAGTTTGGTAGAGTTCATTTGTCATCAGGAACAACCTGATAGTGGAAGGTCAGTAAGGCTCCTGTATACAGGCTTTCAGAGCACCACTGTACCACTTCAACACTGGGTAAAGTTTTTTCTTTAAGTGCATGTGTACTTTTCTCCTGTGGAAAGGGTCCAGATTCTTTTTAAAAAATTGTAACTCAAAAAGAGTTAAAAACACTACAGGTCACAATGCTGATGCCTCAGGATGGTGGTAGCAGTCCCAGCTCAGACATGGTTAGCAGAGCTGCTGAGACACTGAAAGCCCCCTGCCTGTATGAGGTATAGCTGGAACACTGCCTACAGAGCAGGTCCCACCAGCCTCACCGGAGAAGATGCCCTTATGTCCATGATGGGCTAAGAGAAAAGCAAGGTCCTTCTCAAGCCATCCAACAATATCCAGCTGGATCTGGTCAAGAAGGTGCAGCTGTTCAGTGGCACTCAGAATGGTATGTATAAGCGCTTCATCATAGAGGCAGGCAGGTTTCCAGCAGCCAGTCAATAGGCACAGTGCTCCCAATACTGGCCACAAAGAGCCTCCCTTGAGACTACACAGCCAGGATGGCTAAATACAGGGCCAAGTTCGACTCACAAATGACAGTTAACTTCGACATGAAGACCCCAATTGGCCAAAGGAGATTCTGCCAAGTGGTACGCATGGAGCACTGAGCCACTTGGCAGCATATGCCATCAAGATAATTGAGATCAAGTACCAGGAGGGGTAGGAGGTGTGGGAGCCAGAGCTGTATGTGCTGCACCAGGTGCGTCATGCCAACATCATCCAGCCGGTGGAGGTGTCTGGGATGCGGGCGCATGTATACATGTTGATACAACTGGTCCCTGCTAGCATGGAGCTGTTCAACCACATCATCACCAAGGGTTCCTTCACTGAGCATGACATCATGTGAATGCTGCAGATGGTGCTAGATGGCATCCAGTATCTGCATGCACTGGGCATCACAAACCAAGACCTCAAGCCTCAGAATCTGCTATACCATCATTCAGGCACTGACTCCAAGATCATCATCACTGACTTTAATCTGGTCAGTGCCCACAAGAACAGCAACTACAAATGCCTGATGAAGATCACCTGTGGCACACTAGCATCCCCTGCCCCAGAGGTTCTGGCCTGCAAGCATTACACCATTCAGTGCACGTGTGGGTCCCAGGCACCATCGTCTACATCCTGCTGAGTAGCACTATGCCCTTTGGGGACAACAATCATACCTCAGAAGCAAGTATAGTTACTCGAATAAGCGCTGGCTACCCAGTATGTCCAACCTGGCTAAGGATTTCACTGACTGCTGACAGTGGACCCTGGAGCTCCTATGACTACACTGTAGGCCCTAAGACACTCGTGGGTGATAAGCATGGCAGCCTCTTCATCCAGACAGAATCTGTACCAGTTCATCTCCTAAAACCTCCTCAAATGTGCCTCCTCACACTGCCAGAGCACCAAATATGCCCGGTCCACATGTTAAAGCCACTCGACAGGCTCCAATCTGAGACATATGCAAGAGCATGAGCTGCAGAAACTCAAACCTGTGTTACCAGCAACAGTATGGTGGCTGATCCACCTGGCTGTGGTACAGACATAGCATGATCTCAGCCTGGCCATTCACTGTCGTGCCATCTAGGCCTGTTACCCTCTCTGGAAACAGGTCTATACAGCAAGCAAAGGGTGAAGAATGTCTGTGCCTTCTCTGTGCCACTTTCTTCTCTGTGCCTTCAGCAGCCCCACTCCCTGCCATGGGCCTGGGCCATGTGTGACAGAGTAGAGGTGGCACAGGGGGCTGTCCATGACTCCCTGAATGAGGTATCTGGCCTGGCAATGACACCCATTTTGGTGGGAAACTGCTCTGGTATGAGTTGGGGGAAGGACAGAACCTGGCCTTCACTGTCTCCCTAACCCTTTGACTCTTCCCCAGAACGGGGGGGCTGCAGTGCTGGCTGAAGAGTGTTCTATAGCCTCAGGACCCTTTGGGACAGTTAATTCTAGAATCAACCCCCATTCCTCCACAGAGCCTTCTTCCCTGACTCTCCACATTCCAAGGCATCTTGATCCTTAAGACTATGCTCCAGTGGGAGGCCCAGGTAAACACAAAGCTTATGCTTTGACTAGACTCGTAGCCCCTGGCTAAATCCAAACAGTCTCCTACCTCCCAGTCAAGACCTTTCTTCCTTCATGGTGCCCCTGCAAAGACATCTCCTGACCCCAGGATTCGCCAAGACCTCTGGTGGTAGGGCAACAGCATGGACCTTAACCCGTCTAGATGATGTGGCCGTGCTGGTGGCAGGGTTGCCCCAGGCTCCAACCTATCTCTGACTATGAGAGGGTCCCTGGCCCACCAGCCTACCACTCTCAGTGCCTTCTTTGCAGAGCCCACCTTTACCTCCCTTTCCTCTTTGGATGTCCATTCCATTCCCCAGGTGCCTCCTTCCCAACAGTGGAGGGGTTAAAGAGAGTCCCACTGCTGCTACCTGGGGAATGGGGCCCTTAGGGGCCAAAGCAGAGGGCAGGGGGTTCACCATTAGGATTCCATTGTCAGCCCTGGTTCAATCCTTTGATATGGCCCATAGCCCTTTCCCATCAGGCTCCACTGCTCCCTCTTCTACAGTGGCATGAAGGTGCTATCTGGCATCTGGCATAGCATAGACAGCCTGGGAGTAATCACTGCACATCCATCATACACACCCATTGTGCACACCTGCTGTGCTCCACAAGGAAGCAGGAAGGAAAGAGTTGCTTTGTTAGGGAGGGTCCCAGGATGCTTAACTCTCTCCTTCTCTTGAGCTTCTACACATCTCTCCCCGAAACTTAACCATATTGTGTGAAATGTCTCTGAACCCTGGGTGGCTGGGCACTGGCCTTCTCAGAGGTTCCCTTGCCGAATCCACCCTGTGCCTGCTTCCTCTAATGGCATTAGCCTTCCAGTCTGGACCCCGATGAGTCTCAGGCTAGAGGGAACCCCTGTGGGATGTGGGTGGGGATGGTTGACTGCTTTCCCCTAGAAATCATCATCAAATCTGTCATGGTGCCTTCCCCCACCACAAACCAGGCTAGAACCCAAATTCCCTCTCTCCACAGCTGCCTTTATTGGGTAGGAAGGGGCTAGGGCCCAGCCTTAGCCAGACTGCAGGGTCCCTGCTAGCATAGAGGGTTTGGCTCCCACTCAGCAGCTCCATTCAGCTTTTCCCAGGGGGCAGCCTTGGGCCAGGCCCTCCTGGCCCAAGAAGTCCTGGCCCAGAAATGTCACTGACTCACCATACTTATGTTTCTCTTTTGTATAGCATCCAACATTTTAAAATAAAACACATCATGAAAAACGTTTTCCCTTTATTTACAGTTTTAGTGAGGGTACTTTTCAGCATTTTGATGATTTGTAATTCCTTTCAGAAACTTCTCCAAGCAGAGAGAATCACCAATTCCAAAAATAAAAGGTTAAATAAAGGACTACTTACAATTTTCCCCAAAGCCAGGCTATGGGAATTCAAACGAGAAATCTTTGTTCCATCACTTTCTTTTCACCCCTGCCAATGTTCTACTTTCTGCTTAGCAAATTCTCATCTGCTGTTACTTATTTTAAGGACTGCCTTTCTATGAAGCATTCCCTGACCCCCAACTGACTTCATTTCTTATGCTATATCCCTGTACATACTTCTCACAGTGTTCACAGCATAACATTTTATTGTATATCTGTCAAAAGAAACAAGTCTGTATAGTCTTTTTGCTGTTTCTACTTCAGCATCCCAGTCATCTTCCATAAATTTAGAACATCTTTAGAGTTCTAAATTTATATTTTAAGTTTGGTAATTGCTTACTAAATGGGGTACTTGCCTTTTAAATCTGAAGGGCAAAATAGATGCAACTACAGCCACTGTAGTGGTGCTTTAAAACCTTAAACCTTAAGAAATGAAAACTCTATAGACATATTTAAAATGATTTAAAGCATTCATAAATCACTTGCACACTTAACCTCCTATCATCAAACTCCTTCACTTAAAGGAATCTCTTTTTTTTGGAGGAGAGGTGGGAGTGAAGGAGTCAGGATAAAAATTTAAGGGAACAGAGGTTTGTTCGATTAATTAATTTATTCAGAGTCAGGGTCTCACTGTCCTCAAGGCTGGAGTACAGTGGTGCAATCACAGCTTACTGGAGCCTTGACCTCCTGGGCTCAAGTGATTCTTCCAACTCAGCCTTTCAAGTAGCTGTGACTACAGGTGCACATCACCACTCCCAAATGAGTTTTGCATTTTTTGTAGAGATGAGGTCTCGCTATGTTGCCCAGGCTGGTCTCAAACTCCTGGCCTTAAATCATCTTCCCACCTAGGCCTCCCAAAGTGCTGTGATCATAGACATAAGCCACCACAAATGGCCAAGAGTCAAGGTTTAATCTTGATGAAATTGTATTAGCTCAGGTTCAAGTTCTTAAGTAGGTTGGACTTAAAATCTCTTAGACTATGTAAACCAGTTATCTGTAGTATAACAAAGATAAAAATTGTTTCGATATATGAATTGCTTTACTTACCCATCGGAAATCCTTCCCATCAAATTTGCGCGCATTTGTAAATAACACAGTTCTAGCTGGCATGTTAATTCCCATAGCAAAGGTCTCCGTGGCAAATAAGGCCTAAGTAAATAAGTAATTCTATAACTAAACATATATTTTAAGCTGAAAACCTAGTTTTATAATTTTTAAGTGTTAACTAAATGTATTAATTTTTAAAATTAATGAGACCCTACAAAAATAAAAAACAATATGCTATTCTCAAACCTATTTTGTATTTTATATATAAAATTATTAATTAACATTTAATGTCTCTCATAGCTCAGAAATTTGGTAATTCAGAGAAAACAGACTTTCTTAAATTCTAACAGTGCCAACTAGAGAGAATGCACACTGGTCTTACGAACAAAGCTTTAGGTCATAGAATATTTTTCTAAACACAAATACATTTCCTGGCCTTTGCAACTGATGACGCAGTGATTTTGAGGACCACTTCAGTATTAGAAGATCTCTCAAGGAAGACTAGAATCAGTGACTCTGTAACACACTTCTAAGACCAACAAAAATAGTGGTTTAGGTACAAAAAGATACACATATAAGTAAAGCCACTGAAGTACTATATTCTCCAGGAAAGAAGTAAAAATATTTTAGTTCATCATCTCAACAGCATATTATTCATTCATTAAAAAGAATAAAGAAGAATCTGACACGATGAAATTATATAACAAGGGCAGTGTATAATGACTTTTTTTGTTGTTTACAAAATGACTAATTCATTATCTGTATGTATACTAGTAGGTATTTCTGGTAAGTGATGGGATGATCTTTCATTTTTTTACTTTACATACAACTGCTCTATTTGAATTTTACAACCAGCAAGCACTGCTTATGTTTTAAAAGATCCTTTAAAAGTGGGGCTCAGCAAAATATATAATCTAGAAGGGACATACCAGGGTCTAGGTATAAATATTGGCCAATTCTTGCTCTAAATGACTTCAAATATTTTCTTCAAGATAAGTAAATTTATTTTAAATATTCTACTTAGTGCTGAGGTTCTCACAATAAATCTCACATATGATTTTTTAAATGCTAACAATTTTTAAACATAAAATAACGCATGAGGCTGGGCATAGTAGCCTATAATCCCAGCACTTTGGGAGGCTGGGTGGGAGGATCACTTAAGGTCAGGAGTTCAAGACCACCCTGGCCAACATGGTGAAACCCCGTCTCTACAGAAAAAAAAAAAAAAAATTAGGTTGGGCGTGGTGGTATGCTCCTGTAGGCCCAGCTACTTGGGACGCTAAGGCAGAAGGATCACTTGAACCCAGGAGGCAGAGGTGCCACTGCACTCCAACCTGGGTGACAGAGCAAGATTCTGCTTCAAAATTAAAAAAAAAAAAAGTATGACTCATATATAGACTTATGATTACATTTTGATGTTGTTTCCCATCTTTAATATCCCATTTCTCGGTATAAATATCAGTATCATTAAAAAAATGAAATCAGATGCTCTCTGGTTTAAATTAGAATATTCAAAAAACTCTCTTTCCTAAGTCTAACCAGCAATTTCCTTGTCTTCTCTAAACTAATCCTTTTATTCTGTATATAGAAAGAAGTTTACAATCCCAGGTTTAGTAATTAAATACACCTTCTGCAACATTCTGTGGTATCCAATAGTGTTACCACTACATTCTTTGTTTTTGTTCTTGTTTTTGAGACAGTTTTGCTCTTGCTGTCCAGGCTGGAGTACAATGGTGTGTCTCCACTCACTGCAACCTCCGCCTCCCAGGTTCAAATGATTCTCCTGCCTCAGCTTCCCTAGTAGCTGGGACTACAGGTGCCCACCACCACGCTTGGCTAATTTTGTATTTTTAGCAGAGACGGGGTTTCTCCACGTTGTCAGGCTGGTTTCAAACTCTCGACCTCAGGTAATCCGCCCACCTTGGCCTCCCAAAGTGCTGGGATTACAGGTGTGAGCCACTATACCCGGTCACCACTACATTCTTCAAGAAAGGAAACAAATGGGTTTTTTTAATCTACACTCCAAGATTTATTTAAGTATAACAGCATATATAAACATCAAGTTCATTATTTAAGTCATTTCATTAAGCCTTGTGAAACACACACACACACAACTGCCTATAAACAATATTCTCTAATTTTCAGACTTTTCATACAACACAATATGGGGGCATAAAAAATAAAAATAAAACCATACCTTTATCAATCCTTCAGAAAAGAGAATTTCTATAGTTTCTTTCAAAATAGGAAGTAAACCACCATGGTGAATACCAATTCCCCTCTTCAAAAGAGGAAGTACATGTTCTACCTGTGATTTTGGAATAACACTGATTTTACATGTGAGAATATGGTTTTTAAAATGTTAAACTAACTCAATTAAGAAAAACGAGTAAATAATGCTTTCTCTTTAAAGAAACTTACTAAAATCTTTCCAGAATAAAAGCAAAACACAAATCTATATTCTCATAGATTATTACATTCAATATAATTCTCGCCTAGCTCATATGAAAGGCATATAGTAAATATACTTTACAAATGTTTCGCTGACTTAAACTTTCCAGCATCACTTCATCTCCTCAAAAAAAATTACACGCTACGGGGGCAGTTTTTGCCTGTAGAAAATAAACTTAAAAGATACTGGCAACTCAAACCCCCCAAAAATAAATCACTATAACACATATTTAACATGAATATGTACTTAATCTAAAAATAAATCAATTATTGAAGAATTACTTTAACAATCTATCAAATGCCATTAAATACTTAATACTAGAAGTGCGCGTAACAAAGATGTATAAAAACATGGCTCAGCCCTCAGATACTACTAATTCAGCCAGGAAGAAAAGCTACAAAAATGTTTATACATTAAATACCCTTTTTAAACAGCAAGAAACATGTTACCACAGTCTTATGGAAAATCCCTTACAAATCAAGGCATTCATCTGTAAAGGAAAGTATGATGACCTCCCAATGTTTCTTTTCACCCAAAAGAACTTTCATACCAGTCTAACGCACTATTTCTCAGCTCTGGATGCACAGTAGAATCACCAGGGGAGCCTTTAAAAGATTCTGATGTCCAGGTTGCACATCAGACCAATTAAATCAGAATCTCTGGAAGTGGCACAAAAGCATCAGCATATTTTGGAATTCCCAGGCAATTTCAACAGTCAAAGCAAAAATACACCGGATTAAGGCAAAGTAGGTGTGTTAAATTCCTCATTAAACACATGATTTTCAGTAAGGGTTCTCTCTTATTTTATGTGGTAGCCTTATGGATTAAAAAAGTTAATGACTTAAAACTAGCATTAAATATTCTGTAATACTGAGAACACTAGTAATTTTCACACTATGCTAGCTCTCAAAGTTCCTTCAGGTAGCAAATCTTTCTTCCATTGACTTTTTGAAGTTTAAAGTAAAAGTCAAAGTATCATTTAAGTGCATATCACAACATATATGCTGCAGTGTGTGAAAAGTGCAATAGAGTAATAAAACCAAGCAACATAAAGTGAATATAAGAAATCTAGGCCGGGCGCGGTGGCTCAAGCCTGTAATCCCAGCACTTTGGGAGGCCAAGACGGGTGGATCACGAGGTCAGGAGATCGAGACCATCCTGGCTAACACGGTGAAACCCCGTCTCTACTAAAAAAAAATACAAAAAACTAGCCGGGCGAGGTGGCGGGCGCCTGTAGTCCCAGCTACTCGGGAGGCTGAGGCAGGAGAATAGCGTAAACCTGGGAGGCGGAGCTTGCAGTGAGCTGAGATCCGGCCACTGCACTCCAGCCTGGGCAACAGAGCAAGACTCGGTCTCAAAAAAAAAAAAAAGAAATCTATTAATATCTACACTTTTATCTACTGATACTGAAAATTCACCTGAGGGAGTTTTTTATCTTCATCGGATAAGCAATCAATTGCATTACTGAATACTTCTTCAACCATCTTCTTTTCTTCATCTAGGAGAAAATTCAAGGGTACAGAAAATTCAAGGGTATAGAAATATCAAAATGAGTCAGTGATACCACACTTCACACATAACAAAGAATAAGGATCTAAAGGCCAGGTGTGGTGTCTCAAGCTTGTAATCCCAGCACTTAGGGAGGCTGAGGCAGATGGCTGGCTTGAGGCCAGGAGTTTGAGAACAGCCTGGGCAACATGGCAAAGCCCTGTCTCTGCAAAAAACACAAAAAAATTAGCCAGGCATTGTGGCGTGCACCTGTAGTCCCAGCTACTTGGGAGGCTGAGGCAGGAGGACCACCTGAGCCCGGGAGGCTAAGGCTGCAGTGAGCCATGATCGCACCACTACACTCCAGTCCTGGCAATAGAGTGAGACCCTGTCTCAGAAAAAAAAAAAAAAAAAAGCGTCTTTAAAGAGCAAAAGTAAAGAGGTGGCATTTAAAATGGTTAAGGAGAAAGTAGATAAAAATTACCACATAATCAATATAATTCTCTGCCTTTCAAAACATATCTAGTAGACTTAATTCATGAAAAAAAGCACTGTCTTACAAAAATAGTAACAATAACCGCACCTAGTGCTTTACATATAACATGTAAGTCTAACAATTACAGGACACAGGAACTATTATTATCTACATTTTACTACTATGTAAAGTGAAGCTTAGTTTTTAATAATTAGCACTACTATTAAATGTGAGAAAAACAATTCCAAAGCCCATGCTCTTTCTTAACCATTGCACTGCCTTCTTGTGCAGTGCAGCAAAGGTAGTTTTTAATAATTAGCACTACTATTAACTGTGAGAACAATTCCAAAGCCCATGCTCTTTCTTAACCATTGCACTGCCTTCTTGTGCAGAGTCTACCAAATAATATGTACTGAATAAATATTTGTTAAACCAAATAAATATTTGTTAAATTAATTAGTATGCAACCTTGCCAACTTTAAGTTTATTTGGCACTTGTAGGTAAAACATTTACGGGCAGAACAATTCAGTCTTTAAAAAAACACAAACTATTATTGGCTTTAGGAGGCTATGATGGCTGTCATTTGTACTTTTACTCATGGAAAAGTAGGAATTAAAAAAAAAACCTGTCTTGATAAAGAAAACAATACAACTGAAATTAAAACTTGGATGCCTTATGATATTACTTACTTTTCATTGTACTGTATTACACGTGTAAAAGGCAGAGGTGAAAGATAATCAGGTTGGTATTCAGCACACTGCAATTCTTGGCCAGTGGTATGGTTTGAATGTGTTCCCCTAAAGTTAATGTGCTGACCCCTTAATCCACAATACAACAGTGTTGAGAGGTAGGGCCTTTAAGAGACAGGGCCCTCATGAATGGATTAATGCCTTTATCAGAGGAGTGGGTTAGTTATCACTGGTATGGGTTCCTGATAAAAAGATGAGTTCAGCCCCCTTCTCCCACCTTTTGCTCTCTCTTGCATGCTCTCCTGCCCTACTGTCTTCAGCCATGGGATTCCACGACAAAAAAGGCCCTCACTAGATGTGCTGCGTCCCTCAAATTGGATTTCCAGCCCCTTGAACTGTAAGAAATAAATTTCTGCCTTTCATAAATTACCTAGTGATATGGTTTGGCTCTGTGTCCCCACCCAAAACTCATCTTGTAGTTCCCATGGTTCCCATGTGTTGTGGAAGGGAGCCAGGAGGAGATGACTGAATCATGGGGGTGTGTCTTTCCTATGCTGTTCTCATGATAGTGACTAAGTCTCATGAGATCTGATGGTTTTAAAAAATGGGAGTTTTCCTGTACAAGCTCCCTCACTTTGCCTTTTGCCACCCACGTAAGATGACTTGCTTCTCCTTGCCTTCTACCATGATTGTGAGGCATCCCCAGCCACGTGCAACTGTGAGTCCATTAAACCTATTTTCTTTGTAAATTGCCCAGTCTCGAGTACGTCTTTATCAGCATCGTAAAAACGGACTAGTCTCAGCTATTCTGTCACAGCAACACAAAATGGACTAAGATAGCCAGGTTGTGCTACTATCTTAACTGTGTGACTTTAAGTGAATTACTTTTGCAATTAATGTATAGAAACAATTTACCAATTTGCTAGAAGTTATATCACTTTGATTGAGAATTACAAAATAGTTAAGCAAAGGGCAGGTCTTACTGCTTTACACTTCAGTGAGAATGAAGCATAGTATTTTCTATATAGAAGGTGGTCTAACCAAGCTACAAGACCTACCCTTAAGTGGTCAAATAGAGAACCACAATAACTGAGGAGTTTATGATAACAAAGTGTAAGAAGGCATGATTCTAATATTTTTTATAGGGTTCTCCGAATTTTAAATAGAACAATGTACTCATATCTTTCAATAAAAGGAGAAGAAAGGAAAGAAAGTATAAGTCAAGGCTCTTTAAAGCTTTTACAAATGTGCTGAGTACTGCTGTAAGTGTAAGGTGAATGGCATATCCTAGTAATACATAACAGATAAAAATATCACTAGAAATATATTTTACACTTGTTTTCACATAACATTAAAATGATACTGAAATGATGTAGTACCTGTGTTGAAATCTAATTTGGTCATTTGAAGTGCATAGGCTTCACAATCTTTCTTACTAAAACTGAAAATAATCACAGGTTGGAAATTTCTTTCCATAATCATCTTCACAATTTTGAAAACATTTGATGGTCCTGCAAAAAGAGTAAATAACACACCAAAATTAACTCAAAATAGATCACAGATCTAAATTTAAAAGCTAAAACTATAAAACTTTTAAAAGAAAATATAGTAATAAATCTTCCTGATCTTGGGTTAGACAAAGCATTCTTAGATATGACAACAAAAGCATAAACAACGTAAGAAAAAAAATGCATGAACTGGACTTCATCAAAGTGAAAAACTTCTGTGATTTCATGGACACCATCAATAAAGTAAAAAGACAACCTCAAACAGAATGGGGGGAAACATTTGCAAATCGTCTATCTGATAAGGGTCTAGTATCCAGAATATGTAAAGAACTATCATAATTCAACAACAACAACAACAATGTTCAACATCATTAGCCACCAGGGAAATGTAAACTGAAACTACATTAAGATACCACTTCACATCTAATAGGATGACTATAATCAGACATACAACACTAAGTATCATGGAAAAATTATATGTGAAAAAATTAGGTCCATCAGATTATACTACTATCTTCCCAAATAGGAAATCAGGGCAAAATACATAATCTGAGTTTCAATTACCCATTACCTAGCCCAGGGATGCTGTAATTACAGAAAGATGCCTCTGTTTATATGGAGGAGGCGTATGGTAATACAAAGGATATAGAGAAAATGGAACCCTCATACATTCCTGATGAAAATGTAAAATGGTATAGCCACTTTGGAAAATACTTTGGCAGTTTCTCAAAAGGTTAAACATAGACTTTCCATATGGTGCAGCAATTCCACTCCTAGGCATATATCCAGAAGAAAACACCTATTCACACAAAAACTTGTATTAAATAGTACATTGCATCAATGTTTATAGCAGCTAACGGTCAAAAACTAGAAACAACCCAAAAGTCCATCCAATGATGAATGGAGAAACAAAATGTGGTATATCCATACAACGGAATGTTATTTAACCATGAAAAGGAATGAGTACATATAGCATAAAATGAACAAACCAGCCGGGCACAGTGGCTCACACCTGTAATCCCATCACTTGGGAGGCCAACGTGCGCAAATCGCTTCAGGTCAGGAGTTCAAGACCTGCTTAGCCAACATGGTGAAACCCCGTCTCTACTAAAAATACAAAAATTATTCATGCATGGTGGCAGGTGCCTATAATCCCTAGCTACTCGGCAGGCTGAGGCAGGAGAATCACTTGAACCTAGGAGGCAGAGGTTACAGTAAGCCAAGATAGAACCAGTGTACTCCAGCCTGGGTGATAGAGCAAGACTCTGTCTCAAAAAAATAAATAAAATAAAATAAAATAAAATAAACGAACTTTGAAAACATTATGTGAAGAGAAAGAAGCCAGTTGCTCCAAACATATGAAATGTACAGACAAGGGAAAGCCACAGAGATCAAAAACAGGCTAATGATTAGCTAAGTCTGGGGGATGAGAAGGGAAAGGCTGGGGGAAAGGGAAAATAACTGTTAATGTGTACTGGGTTTCTTTTTGGGATCATGAAAATATTTTGGAACTAGACAGTGGTGATGGCTGCACAACTCTGTAAATATACTGAAGACTACTGAATTGTATACTTTAGATGAGTGAATTCTATAGCATGTAAATTATACTTAATGTCATACAAAAAAGATAAATATTTATTCAATTTTATCATATATCATCTAGACCTTTACATAGCTTGAGAAAAAAAACTAAGACAAAAAATGTCAGAGTAATTTGAATACACAATTTACATGTAAAATTATCTCAAAGCAAAGTTCCAAATTACCTTTTGTTCCTCCTTTCCGCCCTTTCTGGTCTCCTTTGGCCAAATCACCTGCATCTCGAAGCACTTGCATTGCAGTATTAAAATTATCTTCTCTGAAGTCACCCTGGCATCACAAATTTTTTCTGTGTAACTTCACTAATATTTAACCATAATTCAAACATTTTTAATACATAAGGCTTCCTCAAATAAAATAATTTAGTATAATAATGAAAGCCACTAAAATAGTCCAAACATGATCTATGGTAAGAGGTATTAAAAGGTGAAAAAGAAGTAATAAAAAATGGAGAAAAGCAAAACATAAGATATCTGAAACATGTCCAGAACTCCTATTCTCTAGGCATTTTTAAATACTGGGAAGGAGGGAAATCTGACTCATGCATAAGAAAAACAAGTCTCAAATATAATGTTTGAAAAAAAACACACAAAAAAATCAAGATTGATTAAAACTAAGACACAGAAATGTATCTCTACCTTTCTTCTCTAATTCTAAATTAAAAAAAAAACCAAGATATTAACAATAAAGCATGACATTATAGATTTAAAAAGCACAATTACTCTTACATTTTCATCAACCACAAGATGCAGGCCATCTCCCCCTGCTGGAAAAATGTAGTGTTGCAATGGAGTGGGTCGATAATCTGTGTAAATTACATGACAAGGCTGTAAAAAGAAAGAAATAATTAAACATACAGAATTTTATTTCTTCAAAATAAAACCATACCTTAGTCCAATCTAAAAGCTCTTAAGAAAATCAAGTAATGAATTCAACATTTCAAAGAGAAAATACTTCAAAAAACTCACTAAAACCCAGGCAAGAGAAAAATGTAGAAAAATTAGGTCTATGAAATTATACTACCATCTTCCCAACTTACCAATTCCCTAACCAGGGCTAAATACATGACCTGAGCATCAATTACCCATTACCTAGCCCTGGGACGCTGTAATTATGGAAAGATGCTTATTTTTCTACAGAGGAGGAGTACGGTGATACAAAGGATCCATGAGCTAAAATGGAACTTTTCTGCCCCACCGAGGCTTTTCAAAACCTTAGTATAAAGCAGCAGGTTGATCTAGCTTCTCCCCAAGATCCATTGGGTTTTTCTACCCTACAGAAGCAATATGGGAGAATGTCATAAAAACACGATCAGGGAGCTTATAAACAGATAAATTCATGACAGTATCAGTATAAAGGAAAATTAAGGGCAGAAAAATAAAAGCAAGAATAAATTCAGTATACGTAAACAAATGTCTGTTACAAGCCTATACAGATGCTAAAGTCAGACTAGAAAGGCAAAACAGAAACAGTCAGTAAAAAGTTTGTGTTTACATGACAAAAATCAAATCAAATGCTCAAGAGATGCCCAGCTTTTCCTGGCACCAAAGCATTAGGGGAAATTCTGTATACTCATGGATAACTATCTAAGTAAATGCAGTAGTTTCTAAACCTGGCAGATCATCAGATCAACTTGGGAAATTTTGAAAATAGGAGCTCCCAAGGCACTATTCCCTGAGATTTAGATATAGAGGGTTTGTGATGGGGCTCAGAAGTCAACATTTCTAAAAAGCTAGTCAGTTGATTTTGATAAGCTGCTTGATTTGAGAAGTAGTTTGCCATTAAAATTTTATTATTCTGGACAACATCAGGAAAAAAGCATAGGGAGAGTAGAGCAAGGCTAATCTGTAATATTTTGAAAATTGAAGACATCAAAAAGGAAGGAAAAATACCTGTTTATGTAAATGGCAAATCCATTCAGCAAACTGTCGGGCATTTGGAATAGTAGCCGAAAGAAAGACATAGTGGACGTTATCAGGAAGCAAAATAATAGTTTCTTCCCATACTACACCACGTTCTGAAAAAAATAAATATAAACTTTGGACTACAGTTGGACTACAGTGTCACTCTGTGATAGCATCTAAAATTACATTCTCTGAAGTTTCATAGTTAGAAATGCAGACTTTACCCAAGAATATTTTAAGCCATAGAACCTTACTGAAAACAATTTCTCACCATTAATCTATCCAGTAGAAAATTAGTAGACTAAACCACTATAAATACAATGTACTCTGAAATAGCCTACAAAGAGCAATTCCAGGGTTAATCTTTCCAAACAACCTAACAAGAGCCTCAATGACAAGGCAGCGGAACAGTATTTCTATTGCACAGCATTGAAAAGTAATGGTTACTGACTTGTAGAAAGTTGTAGCAACAAATTTAGAAGATACTATTACTATTCCAGACTGCATCGTTCACCCAAATTATCCTTGTGATCATCCGGAGATGAAAGAAAGACTTGATGAACGATAAAACTGTAAGCCATTTTTATTAAAATGGAAAAAGTTTGACAGTTTCCCTCCTAAAATAAATCAACAAAGGATTTCTGATTCTAAAACCAAAACAACTCTGTTAAGAGCTTAATTTTATAAATTTGGAAAGGGTGAAATATTCAAAGGGTAAATGATTTCTTAAATTCTATTACTTTCTCCATAAATACAGGCTGATTTAGTGAGCTAGTTTAAATAAAAACCAAATCTTAAGTGTGTACATATTAAACATTTAACTTTTCAATGTGTTTGTTAATGCTAACCCTGCCAGCACCCTAAAAATTCCAAGCATACTTACTTTTTCCTTACGAGAGTGTAACAGCCTAAGGGGCATTTGTAAGTTTTTATTTTTGTTCATTTTTATTTCATAATCCTCACTTTTTTTAACCATAAACACGTATTTTATAGTTACTGAACTAAATAAAAATCAGGAAAGTTAACTTTGCAAGCTAGAAGTTTTAGAAATTCTACAACATTAGTTCTATTGGTGAGCTCTCTATTAGAAGCATGCCAGCTTTTAATTTATTTTGCTTTATTTGAATTTGCATTCCTCACCCAGCAAAAGTTACTATTAAGGAGCTGTAATTGAATGAAATCTTAATGGAAAAATAATATCATGTTGTCCACAATTTAAAGAAGCAAGGCCAGTGTGTGGTTCACGCCTGTAATCCCAGCACTTTGGGAGGCCAATGTGGGAGGATCACTTGAGTCCAGGAGTTCAAGACCTGCCTGCTCAACATTGTGAGACATCATCTCTACTAATAAAATAAATAAAAATTAGCCAGGCATGGTGGTACACGCCTGTCGTTTCAGCTACCTGGGGAACTGAGATGGGAGATCAAGTCTGCAGTGAACCATGATGCTAACACTGCACTTCAACCAGGGCAACATAGTGAAACTCTGTTTCAAAAATAAATACATAAATAAATATAAAGAAGCAAGTTTATTGAACCCGAGTCACACAAAAACTAGAAGCAAAATTTAACAATAACTTGCCCAAAATTCCTAATGTCATTCTAAAGGGAAACACATGATATATATTTCAACACTGAATATACCTGAATCTCTCATATAATGAATTTCATCAAATATAACCCAAGCAACTTCTCGCATAACTTCAGAACCTCTGTAAAGCATACTTCTCAAAATCTAAAGAAAAAAGTGAAGAATTTATTTAGTTGGATTCTGACATAACAGCTAATAGACAAAAGTTGTTTTTTCCAACGAGGAATTGTGGATGTTTTTTATTAAGTGGAAATATTAAAATAATTTTAAAGGGTTACAGAACTTACTATTTAACAAATATTAACAAAAGTAATATTATATTGTTGTATATTTATATATTATATATTCCTTTTCTCATAACAAACAAAGTAAATGGCTTCTAAACAGTTACTAATCAGATACAATCCACAGAGAGAATTATCACCCCTCCTCTTCATATGTCTAGAATATGACACAACTTCCTTCTATATATAGCACCATCCCAAGATTCACACTTTCTAAAATATAAGTACAACTTAAATTATCCTCTATTCAAAACACTGGATCATCCCTGAGTGTTTGCCCATTTTTTTTCTGCCTCGTTTTCTTGCAACATGGATACTTCCTGGCAACTGTTATCCTAATTTTTGGAGTTAATGAAAACCTTCCACAGATGAAAGAAAGTTTTGAAAATGAAAAATAAACTTCCATGAGGCGACAAAATGAAAAGTGAGCAATGCTTTTGGCTGGTTCTCCAAACCAGAAGCTAATTTATGCTCACCATTATACCATGTCCTTGGAAAATGCAAAGATATAATTAAAGTAAGTACAAAAATACTTAGTAAAGATAGCTAATCATGTCCAAAACTTAAGATATTATAAGTATATGCAAAACTTAACTGCAATTATGGGAAGAAGGTAAACATAATACTGTACTCTTTAGAAAATCAGTTACTCAGCCAGGTGCAGTGGCTCACACCTGTAATCCCAGCACTTTGGGAGGCCGAGGCAGGTGGATCCTGAGGTCAGGAGATTGAGACCATCCTGGCTAACATGGTGAAACCCCATCTCTACTAAAAATACAAAAAATTAGCTGGGTGTGGTGGTGAGGGCCTGGAGGCTGAGGCAGGAGAATGGCGTGAACCCAGGAGGCGGAGCTTGCAGTGAGCCGAGATCGTGCCACTGCACTCCAGCCTGGGTGACAGAGCGAGACTCCATCTCAAAAATAAATAAATAAATAAATAAATAAATATCAGTTACTCATCTACTTGTATCAACACTGAGATATAGAAGGCAAAATCACATGAAGAGTCACTATTTACATAAAACTTCATTTACATAAAACATTCAAATCCTTAAAACTATGTATATAAAACCAATAAAATATTTTCATGTCATCGACAGTAATAAACTTTAAAAATACTTGAAGAAAAAATGTATCTATGAGACAAATAACAAAGTATAGTAATGTAGAAATTTAATATCAGAACATTTTAAGATAAATTTTATCCATTTTGGCTAAATCTAATCAGAAAATAAAGTATTATACTTTACTTAAGTAGAGCAACCAATAAAACATCCCATGTTCTAACTGAATAGTTACATTAATTTAATTAAAAACGAAGTCAGATGAGGCACTATATGAATTACCTCTGTGGTCATAACAAGACAAGATGCCGTAGGATTAATAGTAACATCACCAGTCATCAAACCAACGTCTTGAAATTCTTCATACATTTCACGGTATTTTTGGTTACTCAGAGCCTTAATTGGGCTGGTAAATATTACACGCTGCTTTTCCCTTAAGGCCAATGCGATGGCATACCTACAAATGTGAAAACAAATAATCATAAAACTTTTCCTTTAAATGATGACTTTAAAAATTCTGTTAATATTTAAATTGTGTCCAAATTTTCCCTAATTACTTATCTTGAATGAACTTTGAAGAACAGTAACACCATATCTATTATACTAATAATTATAATAAATATGACATAGAGTGATCTAAAACCATTTTAACTCTGGTCACTTAATCACTAACACTAACAGATCACTAACAGTTACCCTATTTCTTGCAAGGAAAATACCTATGGTTCTAAGATGGGTCTACAAAAGTTCAGAGCCTCTGTTCATACATACACAGATGATAAAGTGCTTATAGCCCCTGGAGAATGAAGTGTTTCCTCAAGTTTCACAAATAAGTTAATCTGTACGTATTCTTTTCCCACACATAACAGTTAACAAGTCAGTCCTCTGAAAATTATGGTAGGTTCTGATTATGGAAAATTTTTTCCATAGCTATTAACAGAACACAATAGAGCAGTTTTGTTGTTCTTTAAATATAGACAATGACATCAGCATTAAACTTAACATTATAGTAGATCCTCCTTATTTAAGATTCAGCTCCTGCCCAGAACAGGCTTATTATAATGTATTTGGGGAAATAAAAATAACATTCATCCCAGCCATCCCCGAAAATAGTGAAATAAGCAATTTTTTAAAAATCGGGAAGCTGTCTAAACATCAAATATGAATTTTAAGAACATACACGAAACAGAAATGCTACATATATTATCTAAACTTTTTAAGAAAAAAAATTGCAAGGTATAAAAAGAAACAGGAAAGTATGATCCGCATGTAGGAAAAAAGAAGCAGTCACAAGAAACTGTCTCAAAAAGGAACCAAAACTATTAACAACATAATCAAATGGAAAGTCTACAGATTAGGCCGGGTGCAGTGGCTCGCACCTATAATTCTAGCATTTATGGAGGCTGAGGTGGGTGGATCACATGAGGTCAGGAGTTCGAGACCAGACTGGCCAACATGGGGAAACGCTGTCTCTACTAAAAATACAAAAATTAGTCAGGCGTGGTGGTGGACATTTGTAATCTCAGCTACTTGGCAGGCTGAAGAAGGAGAATTGCTTGAATCCAGGAGGTGGAGGTTGCAGTGAGCCAATATCACGTCATTGTACTCCAGCCTGGGGATAGAGTGAGACTCTGTCTCAAAAAGAAAGAAAGTCAGTCTACAGATTAACAATCAAAAGGAAAAATTCACTAGATGAGCCCATAAGCAGATCTGTGATGACTGTTACCAATGAACATGAAGATAAATTGAGATAAATTATCAAATCTGAAGAGAAAAAGAAATAGAAGAAAAATAAGAGACACTTAGAGATCTGCAAGACATCCTCAAGTATCCCAAAGGAAATTCCAAAATGAGACAGAGGTAGGAAAAAAAGTAACAACAAAAAACTTCATTTGTTTAAAAGACATTACTCTAGAGATCCAAGAAGCTCAATTAACACAGGAGTAAAAAGCAAAAAAGAACCATACCTAGAAACATCATAGTTAAACTGCTAAATGACAAAGCCAAAGAGAGTCTTTGAAAAACTGCAACAGAAAAACTCAACACATAAAAGAGAACAACATAATTAAGGCTGACTTCTCATCAGAAACAATGGAGTAGAATGAAACAGTATCAGTAGAATGATGTATCTGGAGTTGAAGGGAAAAAAAAAATCTGTCAACCAGGAACTCTATATCCAGTGACACTGCCCTTCAAAAATGAAAGCAAAATAAAACTACTCTGTAAGACATATTTGTTAAAAACCCTTCAAACTGAAAGGAAATAAAACCATAAAACAGAACAATTAAGACTATTTATGTATATACAGGCATATATAAAACTTTTATCATTTAATATTTTTAGAAAACACAATATAAAGCAATGATTATATTGTACTACAGATACCATATTACTAGATTTACAGCATATGTAGTTGAAATGTAAGAGAGTATTAAATAGTACAAAAATGAGAAGAAAATATGACGGCAAGTTTTCAGTATTTTCCATAAATTGTGATTGTGATTTAGTTAAACCTGCACACTGTAAGCCCCAAAATAACCACTAAAAACATAACTCAAAGAAAGCTAAAAAGTCAAAAGAGAAATTAAAATGGTACACTAAAAGATATTTGTTAAACAAAATAGAAGGCAGTAAAGGAGGAAAAATAAGGATTAAAAAAAAACATGAGAAATACACCAAAAGACTCCCAAAACCAACAACAAAAGGCAAATATAAATCCAACCATATCAATCATTAAATTAAATTACTGAAATTTCATGAAGTATTTTCTCTAAGTACAAATTAAATTAGAAATAAACGGCTAAGTATATGGAAAATCATGTTTGAAAAGTAAACAACATACGAGGGAACCAAGAGAAATGAAAAAATGGAATGAAAATGAAACACAGTATTATCAGTTTACAGGATGCATTTTAAGCAGTACTAAGAGGTACATTTTATAGTTTTATAGAAACACTTATATTAAACATAAAGAATTATCTAAAACTTCAAGAAATTTCTACACCAGGCACAGTGGCTCACAGCTGTAATCCCAGCACTTTGGGAGACAGAGACGGGGTATTGCTGAGCCTAGGTGCTCAAAGCAGCCTGGGCATCATGGCGAAATCCCATCTCTTAAAAAATATATATATACTTGGCCAGGTGTGGTGGCTTGCACCTGTAATCCCAGCACTTTGGGAGGCTGAGGCAGGAGGACTGCTTGAGCCCAGAAGTTCAAGACCGGTCTGGGCAACACAGACCCTGTCTCTACAAAAACAAACAAACAAACAAACAAACAAAACAAAATTAAATAAATAAATAAAATTAAAAAATTAGCTGGGTGTGGCAGCACATGTCTGTACTCCTAGCTACTAAGGAGGCTGAGGTGGGAGCATCAATTGAGCCTGGGAAGGTGAGGCTGTAGTGAGCCATAATCATGCCATTGCATTCCAACCTGGTTGAGACCCTGTCTCATAAAAGAAAAAAATAAATTTCTGGATAGACACGGTATACCAAAATTGGCTTTAAAAAACAGGAAATTAAATTAGGAACTAAAAATCTTCCCACAAAGAAATGCCTAGGCTTAAATGGCTTCACTAGTGAATTCTATCAAACATTTAAGAAGTATGCCAAATACACAAAGCCTTACGGAAAACAGACCAGGAGGGAACACTTCCAGCTTCCAGTTTACTTTAAGAGATCAGTATTACTCCAACACCAATGCCAAAGACTTTATAAGAAAATGACATACCGTTAATCCTCATGATGACACAAAAGTCTAGAATAAAACAGAGTCAGCTCTCTATACATGCAGGTCCTGAGGACTGAAAATATACTACTGTATTTGCAAGATGAGGAACCCATGGATACAGAGAGACAACTATTCATATCTGAAGATTCCACAGGGCCTACTGCAGAAATTTGAGCTTCTGTGGATTCTGCTATATGAGGGGGTCTGGGAACCAATCCTCCTTGGATAATGAGTGGACGACCGTACTGGCAAACTGAAATTGGCAACATACACAAATGATCATCTGCCATAAACAACCAGATTTATTCTAGGAATACAAGGTTGGTTTAAAAATCAGAAAATTTAATATAGTACTCTAAGAGAATAAAAAGCTAATACCACGTGATTTCCTCAGTAGATGGAAAAATTCATTTCACAAAATACAACATATTTTGATAAAAATTCTCAATTTTTTGTTTACTTTCATTTATTCCCTACTAAGACCAGAAAGAAACAACTTCATTCTCATAAAGAGCAACCAGCATAAAACAGCTAATATAATTAATGCTGAAAGACTGAACGTTTTCTTCCTCATATCAGAAATAAGGCAAGGATGTCCACTCTCACTACTATCCAATATTGTACTAGATATTGCCAATGCAATAAAAAAGACACACATATTGAAAAGGAAGTAAAACTGTCTTTTTTCACAGGCAATGTTACCATCTATATAGAAAGTCATATGGAATGTACGAAAAAATTAATGAAACTTAAGGAAACATAATAAGGTTGCTGGATAAAATATCAATATATAGGCCGGGCGCGGTGGCTCACGCCTGTAATCCCAGCACTTTGGGAGGCCAAGGCGGGTAGATCATGAGGTCAGGAGATCGAGGCCATCCTGGCTAACACTGTGAAATCCCGTCTTTACTAAAAAATACAAAACAAAATTAGCCGGGTGTGGTGGCAGATGCCTGCAGTCCCAGCTACTCGGGAGGCTGAGGCAGGAGAATGGCATGAACCGGGGAGGTGGAGATTGCAGTGAGCCGAGATCATGCCACAGCACTCCAGCCTGGGCGACAGAGCAGGATTCTGTCTCAAAAAAAAAAAAAAAAAATTGTATTTCAATATACATGCTATTGGTAATCCAAATATAACCTTAAGAAAAAATGTGGAGGCGGCACCCAAGATGGCCGAGTAAGAACAGCTCCAGCCTCCAGCTCCCAGCCTGAGCGACACAGAAGACGGGTGATTTCTGCATTTTCAACCGAGGTACTGGGTTTGTCTCACTGGGGCGGGTCAGACAGTCCATGCTGGTCAGTGGGTGCAGCCCGACCAAAGAGAGCTGAAGCAGGATGAGGCATCGCCTCACCTGGGAAGGGCAAGGGGGAAGGGAATTCCTTTTCCTAGCCAAGGGAAACTGAGACACACAACACCTGGAAAATCGGGTAACTCCCACCATAATACTGCGCTTTACCAAGGGTCTTAGCAAACGGCACACCAGGAGATTATATCCCAACTGGCCCAGAGGGTCCCACGACCACGGAGTCTCCCTCATTGATAGCACAGCAGTCTGAGATCTAACTGCAAGGTGGCAGCCAGGCTGGGGGAGGGGCGCCTGCCATTGCTGAGGCTTAAGTAGGTAAACAAAGCTGCTGGGAAGCTCGAATTGGGTAGAGCCCACCACAGCTCAAGGAGGCCTGCCTGCCTCCGTAGACTCCTCCTCTGGGGACAGGGCATAGCTAAACAAAAAGCAGCAGAAACTTCTGCAGATGTAAATGTTGCTGTCTGACAGCTTTGAAGAGAGCAGTGGTTCTCCCAGCATGGAGGCTGAGATCTGAGAACAGACAGACTGCCTGCTCAGGTGCATCCCTGACCCCTGAGTAGCCTAACTGGGAGACATCCCCCACTAGGTGCAGACCCACACCTCACACCTCACACGGCTGGGTACACCTCTGAGACGAAGCGTCCACAGCAAGAATCAGACAGCAACACTTGCTGTTCAGCAATATTCTGTCTTCTGCAGCCTCTGCTGCTGATACCCAGGCAAACCGGGTCTGGAGTGGACCTCAAGCAAACTCCAACAGATCTGCAGCTGAGGGTCCTGACTGTTAGAAGGAAAACTAACAAACAGAAAGGACACCCACAAAAAAATCTCATCAGTATGTCACTATCATCAAAGACCAAAGGCAGATAAAACCACAAAGATGGGGAAAAAGCAGTGCTGGAAATTCAAAAAATCAGAGCGCATCTCCCCCTCCAAAGGAACGCAGCTCATCGCCAGCAATGGAACACAGCTGGACTGGGAATGACATTGACAATTTGAGAGAAGAAGGCTTCAGTCGATCAAACTTCTCAGAGCTAAAGGAGGAACTATGTACCCAGCGCAAAGACACTAAAAACTTTGAAAAAAGAATGGAAGAATGGATAACTAGAATAATCAATGAAGACCATATGAACTGATAGAGATTAAAACCATGACATGAGAACTATGTGACAAATCCACAAGCTTCAGTAACTGACTCGATCAACCAGAAGAAAGAGTATGAGTGATTAAAGATCAAATAAATGAAATGAAGTGAGAAGAGAAGTGTAGAGAAAAAAGAGTAAAAAGAAATGAACAAAGCCTCCAAGAAAAATGGGATTATGTGAAAAGACCAAATCTACGTCTGATTGGTGTGCCTGAAAGTGACAGGGAAAATGGAATCAAGTTGGAAAACACTCTGCAGGATATCATCCAGGAGAACTTTCCCAACCTAGTAAGGCAGGCCAACATTCAAACTTAGGAAATACAGAGACCACCACAAAGATAATCCTCAAGAAGAGGAACTCCAAGACACATAATGGTCAGAATCACCAAAGTTGAAATGAAGGAAAAAATGTTAAGGGCAGCCAGAGAGAAAGGCTGGGTTACCCACAAAGGGAAGCCCATCAGAATAACAGCAGATCTCTCGGCAGAAACTCTACAAGCCAGAAGAACTCTAGGGGCCAATATTCAATATTCTTAAAGAAAAGAATTTTCAACCCAGAATTTCATATTCAGCCAAACTAGGTTTCATAAGTGAAGGAGAAATAAAATCCTTTACAGACAAGCAAATGCTTAGAGATTTTGTCACCACCAGGCCTGCCCTACAAGAGATCCTGAAGGAAGCACTAAACATGAAAAGGAACAACAGGTACCAGCCATTGCAAAAACATGCCAAAATGTAAGGACCATCGATGCTAGGAAGAAACTGCATCAACTAACAAGCAAAATAACCAGCTAATATCATAATGACAGGATCAAGTTCACACATAACAGTATTAACCTTAAATGTAAATGGACTAAATGGTCCAATTAAGAGACACAGACTGACAAATTGGGTAAAGAGTCAAGACCCATCAGTTTGCTGTATTCAGGAGACAAGTCTCACATGCAAAGACACACATAGGCTCAAAATTAAGGGATGGAGGAAGATCTACCAAGTAAATGGAAAACAAAAAAAAGCAGGGGTTGCAATCCTAGTCTCTGATAAAATAGACTTTAAACCATCAAAGATCAAAAGAGACAAGGCCATTACATAAGAGTAAAGGGATCAATTCATCAGGAAGAGCTAACTATCCTAAATATATATGCACCCAATACAGGAGCACCCAGATTCATAAAGCATGTCCTTAGAGACTTACAAAGAGACTTAGACTCCCATGAAATAATGGGAGACTTTAACACCCCACTGTCAACATTAGACAGATCAATGAGACACAAAGTTAACAAGGATATCCAGGAATTGAATTCACCTCTGCACCAAGCAGACCTAACAGACATCTACAGAACTCTCCACTCCAAATCAACAGAATATACATTCTTCTTGGCACCACATTGCACTTATTCCAAAATTTGACCACATAGTTGGAAGTAAAGCACTCCTCAGTAAATGTAAAAGGACAGAAATTATAACAAACTGACTCTCAGACCACAGTGCAATCAAACTAGAACTCAGGACTAAAAAACTCAATCAAAATCGCTCAACTACATGGAAACTGAACAACATGCTCCTGAATGACTACTGGGTACACAATGAAATTAAGGCAGACATAAAGATGTTCTTTGAAACCAATGAGAACAAAGATACAACATACCAGAATCTCTGGGACACATTTAAAGCAGTGTGTAGAGGGAAATTTATAGCACTAAATGCCCACAAAAGAAAGCAGGAAAGATCTAAATTGACACCCTAACATCACAATTAAAAGAACTAGAGAAGCAAGAGCAAACACATTCAAAAGCTAGCAGAAGGCAAGAAATAACTAAGATCAGAGCAGAACTGACGGAGATAGAGACACAAAAAACCCTCAAAACATCAATGAATCCAGGAGGTGGTTTTTTGAAAAGGTCAACAAAAATGATAGACCACTAGCAAGACTAATAAAGAAGAAACGAGAGAAGAATCAAATAGATGCAATAAAAAATGATAAAGGGGATATCACCACCGATCCCACAGAAATACAAACTACCATCAGAGAATACTATAAACACCTCTATGCAAATAAACTAGAAAACCTAGAAGAAATGGATAATTTCCTGGATGCTTACATTCTCTCAAGACTAAACCAGGAAGAAGCTGAATCCCTGAATAGACCAATAGCAGGCTCTGAAATTGAGGCAATAATTAATAGCCTACCAACCAAAAAAAGTCCAGGACCAGACGGATTCACAGCCGAATTCTACCAAAGGTACAAGGAGGAGCTAGTACCATTCCTTCTGAAACTATTCCAATCAACAGAAAAAGAGGAATCCTCCCTAACTCATTTTATGAGGCCAACATCATCCTGATACCAAAGCCTGGCGGAGACACAACAAAAAAAGAGAATTTTAGACCAATATCCCTGATGAACATCGATGCAAAAATCCTCAATAAAATACTGGCAAACTGAATCCAGCAGCACATCAAAAAGCTTATCCACCATGATCAAGTGGGCTTCATCCCTGGGATGCAAGGTTGGTTCAACATATGCAAATCAATAAATATAATCCCACATATAAACAGAACCAAAGACAAGAACCACATGATTATCTCAATAGATGCAGAAAAGGCCTTTGACAAAATTCAACAGTCCTTCATGCTAAAAACTCTCAATATATTTGGTATTGATGGAACATATCTCAAAATAATAAGGGCTATTTATGACAAACCCACAGCCAATATCATACTGAATGGGCAAAAACTGGAAGTATTCCCTTTGAAAACTGGCACAAGACAGAGATGCCCTCTCTCACCACTCCTATTCAACATAGTGTTGGAAGTTCTGGCTAGGACAATCAGGCAAGAGAAAAAAATCAAGGGTATTCAGTTAGGAAAAGAAGAAGTCAAATTGTCCCTGTTTGCAGATGACATGATTGTCTATTTAGAAAACCCCATCGTCTCAGCCCAAAATCTCCTTAAGCTGATAAGCAACTTCAGCAAAGTCTCAGCATACCAAATCAATGTGCAAAAATCACAAGCATTCTTATACACCAGTAACAGACAGAGAGCCAAATCATGAATGAACTCCCATTCACCATAGCTTCAAAGAGAATAAAATACCTAGGAATCCAACTTACAAGGGATGTAAAGGACCTCTTCAAGGAGAACTACAAACCACTGCTCAGTGAAATAAAAGAGGACACAAACAAATGGAAGAACATACCATGCTCATGGAAAGGAAGAATCAATATCATGAAAATGTCCATATTGTCCAAGGTAATTGATAGATTCAATGCCATCCCCATCAAGCTACCAACAGCTTTCTTCACAGAATTGGAAAAAACTGCTTTAAAGTTTACATGGAACCAAAAAAGACCCCGCAATGCCAAGACAATCCTAAACCAAAAGAACAAAGCTGGAGGCATCATGCTACCTGACTTCAAACTATACTACAAGGCTACAGTAACCAAAACAGCATGGTACTGGTACCAAAACAGAGATATAGACCAATGGAACAGAACACAGCCCTCAGAAATAATACCACACATCTACAGCCATCTGATCTTTGACAATCCTGAGAAAAACAAGAAATGGGGAAAGGATTCCCTATTTAATAAATGGTGCTGGGAAAATTGGCTAGACATAAGTAGAAAGCTGAAACTGGATCCTTTCCTTACTCCTTACACAAAAATTAATTCAAGATGGATTAGAGACTTAAATGTTAGACCTAATACCATAAAAACCCTAGAAGAAAACCCAGGTAATACCATTCAGGACACAGGCATGGACAAGGACTTCATGTCTAAAACACCAAAAGCAACGGCAACAAAAGCCAAAATTGACAAACAGGATCTAATTAAACTAAAGAGCTTCTGCACAGCAAAAGAAACTACTATCAGAGTGAACAATCAACCTACAGAATAGGAGAAAATTTTTGCAATCTACTCATCTGACAAAGGGCTAATATCCAGAGTCTACAAAGAACTCAAACAAATTTACAAGAAAAAAACAACCCCACCAAAAAGTGGGCAAAGGATATGAACAGACACTTCTCAAAAGAAGACATTCATACAGCCAACAGACACATGAAAAAATGTTCATCATCACTCGCCATCAGAGAAATGCAAATCAAAACCACAATGAGATACCATCTCACACAAGTTAGAATGGCAATCATTAAAAAGTCAGGAAACAACAGGTGCTGGAGAGGATGTGGAGAAACACTTTTACACTGTTGGTGGGACTGTAAACTAGTTTAACCATTGTGGGAAACAGTGTGGTGATTCCTTAAGGATCTAGAACTAGAAATACCATTTGACCCAGCCATCCCATTACTGGGTATATACCAAAGGATTATAAATCATGCTGCTATAAAGACACACGCACATGTGAGTTTACTGCAGCACTATTCACAATAGCAAACACTTGGAATCAACCCAAATGTCCATCAGTGACAGACTGGATTAAGAAGATGTGGCACATATACATCATGGAATACTATGCAGCCATTTTAAAAAAGGATGAGTTCGTGTCCTTTGTAGGGACATGGATGCAGCTGGAAATCATCATTCTCAGCAAACTATCGCAAGAACAGAAAACCAAACACCACGTGTTCTCACTCATAGGTGGGAACTGAACAATGAGATCACTTAGACACAGGAAGGGGAGCATCACACACTGGGGCCTATTGTGGGGAGGGTGGAGGGGGAAGGGATAGCATTAGGAGATATACCTAATGTAAATGACTAGTTAATGGGTGCAGCACACCAACATGGCACATGTATACCTTATGTAACAAACCTGCACGTTGTGCACATGTACCCTAGAACTTAAAGTATAAAAAAAAAGAGAAAAATTACAAAAAAAAAAAGAAAAAATGTGATTCACAATAGCATAAACAGAAATACTTAGGAATAGGTTTAAGAAAAGATGTATAATACCTATACACCGAAAACTGCAAAATGTTGCTAACAGAAATTAAAGCTGACCTACATAATGGAGAAATATACCATTTTCATGGATTGAAAAAGTCCGTATTGTTAAAATGAGAATTTTCCCCAAATTAATTTATAAGTTCAATAAAATCCCTATCAAAATTAAAATGGGCTTTCTGGTTGGAAATTCACAAGCTAATCTTAAAATGCTATTGGAAATACAAAAGACCTAGAAGTGCCCAGTTTTTACAAAGAAAGAAGTTATAAGATTCTCATTACCTAATATCAATACCTACTATAAAGCCACAGTAATCAAAATAGTGTACTAGTGTAAAGACATAACAGAAAGTCCAGAAACAATCCACCACAATTTACGGGTAATTTCTCAGAATTCAATTCAATGGGAAAAGATAGTACTTTCAATTGGAACAATTATATATCCAAATACAAAAAGGTAAATTGAGACCCTTTCCTCACATGTTACAGGAAAACTAACTTGAGAAGAATCACAGATCTAAATGGAAGAACTAATACTATGAAATTGCAAGAGGAAAATGAAGAAGAAAATATTTGTGATTTTGGGATAGGCAAAATCACAATTAGGTAATTTTTAGGTATACCAATTGTATGATCAATCAATAAAATATTAAGAAATTAAACATTTAAATTAAAATGCTTTCTCTACAAAGATAGTCATCAAGAAAACTGAGACAAGTCACAGAATGAAAAACATACTTATAAATCACATCTGCTTTTAAAAAAAACTTGTATGCTAATAAAGAATTCTTACAATGCAATTAAGACCAACAACCCAATTTAATACATCAGCAAGACTGAAATAAACAATTCAAAGATATATAAAGCAATGATAAACATGAAATGATGCTTAACATCCTTAGTCATCACAGAAATGCACATTAAAACTACTCTGTGACATCACTGAAACGGGTATAATAAAAAAAGACAATACCAAGCATAGGCAAGGATGCAGAGAAACTGGCGCCCTCATACATTTCTGGTAGGAATATAAAATGGTACAGCCACATTAAAAAATAGTTCAGCAGTCTCCTCAACAGTTAAATACATATTTTCCATAAAATACAGCAATTACATTCCTAGGTATCTACTTTACCTAAGAGAAATGAAAACACAGGTCCACTTAGAGACCTGCACATGAAAGTTTTTACATCAGTATTATAATGGCCAAAAGATGATCAGTGTTTGCCTGTGGCTAGAGATAGGAATGGGTTTGAATGCAAACACACACAAGAGAACTGAATAGATGTTTTTTAAAACTGGTAAGGGTGCACAATTGTACCGATTTACTAAAACTCACTCAACTACATATTTATGATAGACGAATTTAATGGTAAGTAAATTATATAATAAAGCTATTCACACAGAATAAAAAAATCAGCAGTGTCAGAAAAAGTATTTGGTTTACATACCTAAACAACCTGATACCAACATGTTAGTCCTAGTACCAGGTTTATAAATAAAATGTTGTACCCTGCTGCAGTTAAGAGCTGAAGTAGGAGTTTACCTAAAGTCCTTTAATTACTAGGGAAAATCTTTATGTGAGATCCAAGAACCACTCCTTGAAATTGTAACATCTGGTGTGCATATACAATTATGTACCTAATCAGGTTTACTTTTTATCGAAGTGAAATTCACATAACATAAAATTAACCATTTTAAAGTGTATATTTCAGTGGCATTTAGTACATTCATAGTGTTACACAGCCAGTACCTCCATCTAATTCCAGTACTTTAATCATCTCCCAAAAAACTCTGTACTCACTAAGGAGTTATTCTTTACTCCCCTCCTCTCACTAGTCCCTGGCCCCCACCAATATGCTTTCTTTCTCTATGGACTTACCTATTCTGGATATTTCACATAAATGGAATCATACAATAAAGCAATTTTTTTGACTCCAACTTCTTTTAGTAGGCATAATGTTTTTGAGCATGTATCAGCACTTCATTCCTTTTTATGGCTGAGTAATATTCCACTGTCTGGATATACCACAACTTATTTATCCATTCATCATCCACTGATGGACATCTGGATTGTCTCTACCTTTTGGCTATTGTGAATAGTGCTGCTGTGAAGATTCGTTTAGGTACCTGTTATCAATTACTTGGGGGTACAAATCCAGGAGTAGAATTGCTGGGTCATATGATAATTCTACACGTAACTTTTTGAAGAATTGCCAGACTGTTTTCCACAGCAAACCTCAACAGGTTTTCAAGTATCTACAACCCTGGTGAATTTCTTAAATTCTCTTTATGATTTCCTAGCCCAAGTTTTACAGCAGGTTTCAGTATATCTATATGAAAACTTCCTCTACAGAAAAATCTCTCCTCTTGTAGGAAAAACGAAAGCAAGGTTACACTAATGGCCAAAATTTGAATTAGTATACATATGCTGGCTTTAAATGCATAAAGCACCAAACATACTACAATTAAATTAGTTTCTCTAAGTGAAAAAATAATTGAACTAAGAGTAGTCAAACCTCTTCTTCTATACCTGTGCCTTAGGAGGAAACCGGTTTGTGACTTAAGCACCTTCTGAACAGGAGTGGACTCTTAAGAAATTCCACGGAACATAAGTAGGGTGATAAGAGAACCATAATGTGTTTAAGGCTGAGAAACAGATAAAGACTACTCTGCAACTGGCTGATACTGCTGAGATGACACTATAAGATACAAACTTCACTCCTCTAACTCAACAAAGAGAAAAACTGAGACTTACACAGCTAAGTTAAGGTCTGGAAGGAATGAATACAGTGACCAGATAAGCCCTGACCAGGAATACAAAATTATTCAGCACCCAACAAGGCAAAATTCACAATGTTTTAGTATCAATAAAAAAGTGTAAGGTATGCAAAGAAGCAGGAAAATATAACCTGTAATGACATGGGAAAAAAAATCAATAAGAACAAATCTGAAAATGAGACAGATGACGGAATTAGGAATTAATAACACAATGATCTGATAAGCCAAGGTCTGGAAGGAACTAATACTAAATAAGATAACCAGATAAGGAAAAAAATATTCCAGGATTCATGAATTATTCTGACCACTGCTATGATTTAAATGGCCCCTACAAAATGTATGTAGAAATTTAATTGCCAAAGTAATGGTATTTGGAAGTAGGGCCTTTAAGAGGTGATGAGGTCACGAAAGCTCCATCTTCATGAATATACTAATTATATTATCTTGGGAGGGGATTATTAAGGGGGTGGGCCCCAGTTAAAAGGACAAGTTCGCCCCAATTTCCTCTCCCTTTCTTGCCATGGGATGACTCTCACCAGAGGCCTGTGCCATGCTCTTGGTTTTCTCAGCTTCCAGAACCATGAGCTACATAAACTTCCTTTCTTTTAAATTGCCCAGTCTGTGGTACTCTGTTATAGCAGAATATAGCAACAGAAAATAGACTAAGACAACCACCATGCCAAGATGAAATGGTTGATGAACAGGATGATTGGTGCCATTTTTTATCTGTTTCTTTTCTCTACAGTCTTCTTTACTCTTTAAGTATCTCCTGTTAAGAGGACCTAACTCAGCTACTCCACTGGAAAAGTCATAGAAAAATATGTTATAAATTGTAAAAGTTAAACCAAAAGAGTCAATCTACAAAAGATTGCAAAATGTCATCCACATCAATGAGCACCATCCATCCACTTTTAGAATGGTCCAGTGCCTATCAAACATTAATATTCATCACCTGGTGATCTTGTTACAATGTAGATTCTGAAGCAGCAGTTACAGGGTGGGGCTAGAGATTCTGCCTAACAAGTTCCCAGGGACTATACTTTGAGTAGCAAGACTACACAATCTTGGTTATCAAATATATTTTAGAAGAACAGGAACCTACCAAAATACGTGAACTATTGTAGTAATACATAATGTACATTAAAAATAACACAGAAAACATCCACTTACACCAAGATGGAGTAATAGAAACTGGCTTTACCCACCCACCTGAAACAATGATAAACAGAACAAAATATATGAAACAGTGGTTTCATACACTGGATATAAGAACAGTAAGCCCCAAGAGACAGAAAACAAAGTAGGTAATCCAAAATTACTGCCTAGATTTTCCAAACTGCAGTTCTAAGATGGGGGACCAAAGTAAACCCTGGAAGTTTCCCTAAGTTGAACAGACCAAGATCATAGTCTGTGAAGGAAAGGGAGCTGGAGTTTGCAGGGCAGAATACCAGAGAAGACAACTGCAAAGAGAAGGCTCTGAAAATCTGGTGAGCATCTGCAAGTCTCTAGGTAGTAATGATCCGTGAATAAGTCTTAAGAAATTATCTGAGGCCAGGGAAAAACCAACCAAGAGGAGAAGAGATAAAAATTATCAATTCGTATACATGACTGGCAGAAATGTAGTTTCCCACCAGCTAGAATGGAAAACCTCAGAATTCACAAGACACTGCATAGAATACTGAGAAGAATACTGACTAAGTAGTGGGGAAAATCAGCCCTAGCTTAATGCTATTCTGGTCATGCCTAAAAAAGTCATAAAAGTAAGCCTCAAAACGATATTTTTTCCAAGCAACTTAATTATACCTCAGAACAAATCTCATAAATATGTACAAAAATGCAAAAGTATTCAGCACCCAACAAGGTAAAACTCGCAACGTTTTGGCATGTAATAAAAAAGTATCAGGTATGTCAACATGTAGGAAAACACAGTCTATAATGAAATTTTTTAAAAAATCAATAAAATCAGATCCAAAAATGAGACAGATGATAGAATTAGTAAACAAGGATATTAAAAGTTACTATAACAGTACTCTATATGCTCAAGAAAGTTGAGGAAAATTAAATAGCACGTTAAGTAAAAATACGGAAAACACCAAAAGACCCAAACCAAAATTTTACAGATGAAAACTCTAAGTGTCTGAGGTTAAAAAACACACTGGCTAGTATTAAAAGCAGATTAAGATATTGCAATTAAAAAAAAACAGTGAGGCCGGGCGCAGAGGCTCAAGCCTGTAATCCCAGCACTTTGGGAGGCTGAGACAGGCGGATCACGAGGTCAGGAGATCAAGACCATCCTGGCTCACCCAGTGAAACCCCATCTCTACTAAAAAATACAAAAAACTAGCCGGGCGTGGTGGCGACGCCTGTAGTCCCAGCTACTCGGGAGGCTGAGGCAGGAGAATGGCGTGAACCCGGGAGGCGGAGCTTGCAGTGAACCGAGTTCAAGCCACTGCATTCCAGCCTGGGCGACAGAGCGAGACTCCGTCTCAAAAAAAAAAAAAACAAAAAACAGTGAGTAAACCTGAAGTCACAGCAATAGAAACTATCCAAAATGAAACACAGAAACCAAAAATAAAATTATAATAAATAAGCACAGCTTCAGTGGGCTGTGAACAACTTAAAGGGGCCTGATGTAAGTATAACTGGAGTCCTCAAAGAAATAAAGGTAGTGGCAATATTTGCAGTAAAAAATGTCTGAAATTTCCCCAAATTTAATGAAAACTATAATAAATCCACACTCCTAAGAAACACTACAAACTCAAGTATAAGAAACATGGGGGGGGAAAAAAACTATCTCAGTCACATTATAATCAAGAAGTCAGTGATTTAAAAAAAAAAAAAAACCAAAGAAGCAGGAAAGTCAATCCATCAAAGAGACCAGGAAATAACACAGATAAAAGTAGTAACAAGGACATTTAAAGTTTTTGTAACTGTACCCTATCTGTTCAAGCAGATAGGATTGCATTCCTATAAACCAGAAATAGAAGAAAACATTAAGAAAAAAAGAGGAAGCTAAAAAAAGCTAAGACACGGAAGAAAACAAAAATAAATTGAACTTCTAGTAAAGAAAATATAATATCTGAGATGAAAAATGCATTCAGTTCATGCCTGTAAGCCCAGCACTTTGGGAGACCAAGGCAGGAGAATCACCTGAGCCCAGGAGTTTGAGACCAGTGTAGGCAACATAGCAAGATTTCATCTCCACAAATTATCAAAAACTTAGCTAGTCATGGTGGCGCATGCCTGTGGTCCCAGCTACTCAGGAGGCTGAGGTGGACTGCTTGAGCCCAGAAGTTTGAGAATGTAAATGAGCTGTGTTTGTGCCATTGCACTCCAGCCTGGGTGACAGAGCAAGACCCTGCCTCAAAAAAAAAAAGAAAAAAAAAAGCAGCACTCAATGAGATTTAACAGCAGATTAGAAAATTTAGAAGCAAAGATTAATAAATTTAAAGACATTGCATCAAAAATGATCCAAAACTGAAACTCAAAAAAAAAAAAAAATGAATATAGTATCAGTGAGTATTGAGACAACTTTAAGTGGCCCAATATAGAGTCCTTGAACAAGAGCACTGAGGACTGCAAAAACAAACCCTAAGACAAGAAAAAAATGCAAAAATAACACCAAAGTACATAAAAAACAAACTGCTTAAAATCAATGATCAAAATAAATAATAAAAGCAGCCAGAGGAAAAAAGACACATTATGTACAGAGGATCAAAGGTATATTGGGATTTCTTGTCATAAACTATGCAAGTCAAAAGCCAGTCTTAAAAGAAAATTACAATTCTATACCAAAGGAAAATACCTCTCAAAAATAAAAAAGTAAAAGATTTTCTCATCAGTAGAACTGCACTATAATAAAATGCTAAAGGCATTTCTTCAGATAGAAGGGAAATGATGCTGTACAGAAAACAAGATCAAACATCACTTATCAGACATGTCAAATTATTTAAGAAACATATTTATTTAAGAAACATATCAAAAACATGGCCAGGCATGGTAGCTCATGCCTGTAATCCCAGCAATTTGGGAGGCCAAGGTGGGACGACTGCTTGACCCCAGGAGTTCGAGACCAGCCTGTTTGAGTTTGAGACCCTGTGTTGTCTCTAAACAAAAATAAAAAATTAGACAGGTGTGACGGTGCATGCCTTTAGTACCATCTACTAGGGAGGCTGAGGCAGGCAGATTGCCTGAGCCCAGAGGTCAAGGCTGCAGCGAGCCATGACTGCACAGAAGAAAAAAAAAAAAAAATCACATCAATAGATGCAAAAAAAGCACTTGACAAAATCTAGTATCTAAATATTTTATACACATATACATACATACGCAAACAAAATCTGAAAACTAGGAACAGAAGTTCCTCAAACTGATAAATAAAAAGCATCTGTGAAAAACCAACAGGTAATATCATGCTTAACAATGAAAGCCTGAGTGTTTTTCTCCTAACATGAGGAACAAGAAAAGAATGTCCTCTTTTATTACTTCAATTAAACACTGTATTAAAGGTTTAATAAGACAAGACATTGTTCAAAAGGGACAAGTAAAACCATCTTCACTTGCAGAAATTAAACAAACAACAAAAAAGAAACTTCTAAAGAGTGAAATAAGACACAAAGTGATTTTAAAAAGAAAGCTACTCACTCGGCGCATACTGTTTTTCCCGCTGATGTATGTGCAGATACTAGAACAGACTGATTATTGTCAACACACTGAATGGCTTCTCTTTGAAAAGCATCAAGAATGAATGGGTATTCCTATAAAAACAAAATATTAATATCTGCATAAAAACATCTAGTCGTATCAGAGCATACTTAAAATCAAAACACAAGCAGGCTACCCCCAAAGCATTCTGGGAGTATTCCTTTATAATTCTATTTAGAAAACATACTACACATTAATGAAAATAAGGAACAGTAAACTACATTTTTGCCCAAACAACATAGAAGCTAATTCTGCTCTCTAATCTTTCGATTATTACATTATGTTGGTACGTATTATATTAATAACAAAATAATTATTACCATTTATCAAAAACAAGCTCTGTGGCCAGGTACTGTGCAACACATTTTCCATATATTATTACTAATTTTCACAACAACCCCTATCATAGATATTATTTCCTTTCACAGGCAGGAACTCTGAGGCTCTAAAACGTGAAGTCTCTCAGTAAAGTTCACTCTGTAGGGGCAGAACATTACATCTATTAGACTTTAAGAGTTTATGCATACTCTACCATACGGCCTTTTTTATTTACAGAAAATTACTTGGAAAATTAAACCTTAAAATTTCTTGGTCTTTTAAGGTCTATTAGGCCTTCAAAATCCGTCTAATAAAAGCAGAGTTCAGGTTTCATTAAAAGCCTGTTAAAACCCTAAAACTATAGGCAAAAACTAGTACGCATGTATTTTTTTCTGTAGAAAGGCTGATAACTTTCATTCCTTTTAAAAGGTTGAGAATCACAACTTTAATATTTTAAAATCTCATCACGTGATAGCTGGTTTCCAGCATAGTTGTTAACTAATTCCGTTCTCACTATATTTGTCTTTGGTTGGCTTGTTTTTGATACATACATATGTATGTTCTGGGAAATATAAAAATCTCATTTGAAATAAGAATTTTAAGAAAAAGAGAGTCTCAGAAAACCATATAAACTGCATTACCCAAAGTACAGACCTTAGCAGCTTTTCCAACTCGAGGTTTAAGTGGTAAATAATCTTCATCTGCAGGAAGCGCAACCTGGTAACAAAGTAAAAAAGAAAAAAAAAAAAAAAACAAAATACCTCACCAACTATTTGACAACTGATGTATTTAGCATTCCATAATGAATGATGGTTTGGAAAATAAAACTGATGAACCAGAGTGATGAACTTTAACTGTCTTAGACATTGTAAATCAAATGACTGTCTTTAAGAACAAGGCAAAAAGCTAGTTTCGACACTCAAAAATTACATCTACTTGCTGTCTACGGGTAATAACTGAAAGCTGATGTTTATTTCCCTGAAGAAACTGTGTATTTATTAAAGTTGAAACTACTACAACACAGAAGAATAACAACACAGTGAGTAGAAAACAACATAGAACAAAAAGAGAAACTTTTGAATGCTCATATGCCAACAGGGAATGGCAATTAGAAAAAAGGAGACTCTAGAGATAGTTAAGAGAAAAGGAAATTAATAAAGTCTTCGTGCAGTGTGGCGATTCCTCAAGGATCTAGAATTAGAAATGCCATTTGACCCAGCAATCTCATTACTGGGTATATACCCAAAGGATTATAAATCATGCTACTACAAAGACACATGCACACGTATGTTTACTGCGCCACTATTCACAACAGCAAAGACTTGGAACCAAGCCAAATGTCCATCAATGACAGACTGAATAAAGAAAATGTGGCACATATACACCATGGAATACTATGCAGCCATAAAAGCTGATGAGTTCATGTCCTTTGCACGGACATGAATGAAGCTGGAAACTGTCATTCTCAGCAAATTATCACAAGAACACAAAACCAAACACTGCATGTTCTCACTCGTAAGTGGGAGTTGAACAATGAGATCACATGAACACAGGGCAGGGAACATCACATACCAGGGCCTGTAGAGGGGTGGGGGGCTAGGGGAGGGATAGCATTAGGAGAAATACCTAACGAAGGTTGACAAGTTGATGGGTGCAGTAAAGCACTGTGGCACATGTATACCCATGTAACAAAATTGCACATTCTGCACATGTACCCCAGAACTTAAAGTATAATAATTAAAAATAAATAAAGTCTTTGTGGAGACAGGATAAGATACAACCAACAACACTGGCAGAACAACCATCCTTAGTCTGGAAGGGGAATGTGACAGGTGCAAATAGCCTTGGTGATGGAGGTTATAATCAGAGGACATTTCAACTTGATATCCTCAAGCCTGTGAAGAGGAAAAGTCACCCTGCTGAGAAAGTAAGAAGTGACAGAATGATGGGCTTAAAGATAACCATGGAGCACAGAAAGAGCTTAAAACAAAATATTAATATCTGCATAAAAACATCTAGTCGTGTTTTTATGAAAACATCTAGTTTTCAGATTTTGTTTGCGTATGTATGTATATGTGTATAAAATATTTAGATACTAGATTTTGTCAAGTGCTTTTTTTGCATCTATTGATGTGATTTTTTTTTTTTTTTTCTTCTGTGCAGTCATGGCTCGCTGCAGCCTTGACCTCTGGGCTCAGGCTAGACCTTTTTTTGCATCTATTGATGTGATTTTTTTTTTTTTTTTCTTCTGTGCAGTCATGGCTCGCTGCAGCCTTGACCTCTGGGCTAGGAGCTTCTGACCTCCTGAAAATAGAGTTTATTTATTTATTTATTTCTGAAACAGAGTCTTGCTCTGTTGCCCAGGCTTGAGTACAGTGGTGCGATCTCAGCTCACTGCAACCTCCAACTCCCTGGTTCAACAATTTCCCTGCCTCAGCCTCCTGAGTAGCTGGGATTACAGGCACACACCACCATGCCCAGCTAATTTTTTTTGTATTTTTAGTAGAGCCGGGGTTTCACCATGCTGGCCAGACTGGTCTCAAACCCCTGACCTCAGGCAATCCACCTGCCTCGCCCTCCCAAAGTGCTGGGATTACAGATATGAACCACCGCACCCAGTCATGTTTATGTTTTTCCATCTTTTATAAGCCCAGATAACTGAATAGGGTCTCACATATCTTGAATGATCAAATGGACATCGCACCTGTCAGACACTATGTACTATTTCTAAAACATAAGAGACTTTCGGTAGAAAAATAAATATTTTAAAAGATAAATTTCTAAAAATCATATCTTTTGCAGTAATATGGATGCAGCTGGAGGCCATCATCCTAGGTGATTTAATGCAGAAACAGAAAATCAAATACTGCATAATTCTTGCTATGTTTAGTGAGAGCTAAACATAGGGTACACATGGACATAAACATAGGAACAATAGACACTGAGGACTCCAAAAGCAGAAAGTGAAAGTGGGAAAGGGTTGAAAAACTATTTAATACCTATTGGGTAGTATGTTCACTATTTGGGTGACAGGTTCAACTGAAGCCCAAACCTCAGCATCACACAATATACCCACGTAACAAACCTGCATTTGGCTAGGCACACTGCCTCACGCCTGTAATCCCAGCACTTTGGGAGGCCAAGACGGGTAGATCACCTGAAGTCAGGAGTCTGAGACCAGCCTGACCAACATGGTGAAACCCAGTCTCTACTAAAAATAAAAATAAAAAATAAAAAATAAAAAAAATTAGCCAGGCGTGGTGGCATGCACCTGTAATCCCAGCTGCTTGGGAGGCTGAGGCAGAAGGATTGCTTGAGTCTGGGATGCGGAGGTTGTAGTGAGCTGAGATCGCATCACTGCACTCCAGCCTGGACGACACAGTGAGACTCTTAAAAAAAAAAAAAAAAAAAATCAAACCTGCCTATGTACCTCTTGAATCTAAAGTTTTTTTTTTTAAAAAAAGATAAAGTTCTAAACCTACATCAAAAGCCTTTTTAATTTGGATTACTCTGCTTATTCAATAGACTTTTAATGAGATTCTCCAATTACCTATAAAAATAACTTGCTATAATGTTTATACTATAATAAAAAGTTTTGAGAAGAAAACAGTGTTATAGTTCCATTATGTCCCTAATGTGTATAAATTCTCACTTCTAAATGGATACAAGCTATCACTGACCACCATCTTGTGGCAGAACAAAGAAACTGCAATTTATCAGTCAATGGAGCAAGACATGAAATAGCATGTAACCTTCAAAAGTAGCACTGTTACTTAACTTTAGGAGTAGGAATGTTCTAAACACCTATTCTATGCTAGGTACTTTACCTAATTTACTTCTATAATCCTCACAACCACACCACAAGGTAGATCCCTTTATTGCAAATCTTAAAACTTCAAAAAAACAATGTTTTTTAATAAACAAAGAAGTTAAGAAATTTACCCAAGATTGGCCTGGCGTGGTGGCTCACGCCTGTAATCCCAGCACTTTAGGAGGCTGAGGCAGGTGGATCACGAGGTCAGGAGTCTGAGATCAGCCTGGCCAACAGAGTGAAACCCCGTCTCTACTAAAAATACAAAAATTAGCCGGGCGTGGTGGTGCGTGCCTGTAATCCCAGCTACCCAGGAGGCTGAGGCAGGAGAATCGCTTGAACCCGGGAGGCAGAGGTTGCAGTGAGCTGAGATCGTGCCATTGCACTCCAGCCTGGGTGACAACAGCGAAATTCTGCCAAAAAAAAAAAAGCTGTCAAAATAAGAAACCTACCCAAGATTATTGTTAGGAAAAATGCTGGGGGAGGATCTGAACCCAAGTTTAATTACAAAGCCCCAACTCTTCCACTAGGTACCCCATGGAAACTATTGTTTCCAAGGCCCTCACGGCTAAACTGTCTGCTGATCATCATACTAGATAGTCCAAAGAAAAATCCCATTTATAACACTAACCTTCAGTATGTTGTTTGTGCTTACCTCATGTGTACAACCTTCAACAGTTTCAACTGATTGTACCTTGACTCTCGGCATCAGGTCTGCCAAACTTAAAAAAAATATTGTTTAAAGTTACACAAAAATAAATTACTTTTCTATAATTTGATAATAAGCCTCACATGGCACTGTTAAGGAAAATGACAATGTCCAATCATCAGTATTCCACACAGGAAAAACTTTGGCTATTAAGAATACATAGAAATGTTTTCACATTATGCAAATACACACTGAAAATTAAAAATGACCAGTTAACATCCTTTATTACAGATATACAGAACATACTGCCAAGGATTATTCAAATAATTATGTCAGCTTAGTTCCAATAACTCTTTTGAATAAAAAGTACCTCTACCAAGCACTGTCACCACTTCAAAACATAAGCTGGTTATAAACCATTGCACAATAAAAAGTATAAAATAAACTAGCCCAATTCATTTGTTGCTATTATTTATAGAAGTGTTCCTGGCCAGGCACAGTGGCTCACACCCATTATCCCAACACTTTGGGAGGCTGAAGTGGGTGGATCACTTGAGCCTAGGCGTTCAAGACCAGCCTGGGCAATATGGCAAAACCTCACTACAAAAAACTCAAAAATTAGCACACGTGGTGGCACACACCTGTAGTCCCAGCTACTCAAGAGGTTGAGGCAGGAGAATCACTTGACCCTGGGGAGGTTTAGACTGCAGTGAGCTGTGATCACACCACTGCACTCCAGCCTGGGTGACAGAGTGAGACAATGCCTCAAAAGAAAAAAAAAAGTTCCTTATTCTCATCAAAATCTTACATTATGCTTATCTGTTTAGACTCTGAAAAGGCAAAACTGAATAAACTAAAGAAAAATAGATGTATTTCTGTGCTAGATTCATTATTATCTTACTGTACCTCTGAGATTTAAGTCAATAATACTACTTTGGACAAACTGAAAAGTTACAAACAAGTAACAATGACTTTAAACTCAATATTTTGTAACATTATAGTAGCCTGGGAAAACGGAGCATCTTAAATATTCCAGTGACACATCTGTCACCATTTATAGGAGATAATTTTACTAACTATAACGAAAGTTAACTGGTTTAAAAAAAAAAATTACAGAAATTGTAAACTCTTCATGGTAGTGCCAAGTTCGAATATGGCACATTAGAAGGGAGAAACAAAGTTGTAAGATCATTACCACAATAGAAAACCAGTCAGCCAAGGGTACTGGCATCAACGTTTAGAAAGTTCCAGCTTCCAACATCAGATTCCAGCCACAGATGACCATAGCAGGAGTCTGGAGATGCACAGCCACTCTATTCTACATGCAACAATGAAAATCTAATTCCCTCTAATGTTCCTTCCCACTTATTCCTTCCACTGAGTTAGCTTTACTTTTTTCTTTTATTCCACTCTTCCAGTTATCCTTTTCCTGAGGTGTTAACACATAAAGAAAATATATTTCTTTTTAAAAAAAAAATCAGGTGTTAAGATTTTTTTCTCAAAACTGGATTCTGAAGTATTAAAAGATGAGTATTTTCTATATTGCTTTCCAATTCCCCAAACTTCGGTAAGTGTTCTATATTTACATGCCTGTATAAAAATAGAAAGAATACCTTCATTTCTTGAACACAGGCATATATCTAAGTAGCAACATGGAAACAAGTTTTAAAATCTCATGCAACCACCTGAATTATGAGTTATTAACATTTAGGACTTTGGAAATATTACCTTAAGTCTTCAGTTATTGACTCTTCTATCCTGGGCTTCTTTCCAAAAATGGGTTCATCTGTACCTTCGAAATCTACATCTCTCTTATTTTTTCCATTATTAGTTGGTTCTGATTGTAATTTACCATCAAAACGTTTCCTGAAAAGTAAATAGTTTGGAATGAATTCTGCAATATCCACTTTTACTTTAAAGGCAACATCATAAAATACTGCTCTACACCATTAACAGAAAGTCATGTTTTAAACAGATGAATATTACAAACAACAACTGGCTAAAGCCCAGAATACCTAGTAAAACTGAATACTACTGCATTTGTATTTCATTTTTCTTTGAAGGTTTAAAATTATTTTAAAATTCACATTAACATAACTATTAAACATATTTTCTTTAAAACTGTAAATTAAAACACCATTAGACATTAACATGAGTTACTTTAGCAAACATTTAATGCTTTCTCTAAAGCCATGATACTACTATTTGGAAGAAAATGTTTTTTTGTGATTAGATTTGCTAGTCAAAAGTAGTGACAATAAATGATGTTTGGAGCTGGGCACGGTGGCTCATACCTGTAATCCAAGCACTTTGGGAGGCTAAGATGGGTGATCACTTGAGGTCAGGGGTTAGAGACCAGGCTAAACAATGTGGCAAAACCCCCTGTCTACTAAAAATACAAAAATGAGTTGGGTATGATGGCGCACGCCTGTAGTCCCAGCTACTTGAGAGGCAGAGGCTGCAATAAGCTGCGATCGGGCCACCGCACTCCAGCCTGGGAGACAGAGCAAGACCGTCTCAAAAAAAATAAATAAATAAAAGGTTTGGTACACTGAATATCCATAGGGGAATTCAATCTGACCTTTACCTCATCATACACAAAAATCAATTCCATGTGAATTTTAGATCTAACTGTGAAAAGGCAAAAACAACAAAGAATCTAGAAGATAAAATGAGAAAATTATCTTCCGGACTTCTTAACCAGGACACAAAATTAGGGGTGAGGACTATAAATCAATTATTAAAAGATAACCCAATTAAAAAAAATGAGCAAAGGGCTTAGCGGCTTACTTTAGAAAAGAGGATATTCAAATGGGCAACAAGCACATGGAAAGGAGCTCAACATCATTACTTATGACAGAATTGTAAATTAAATAATATTAGGTCAGTGGCTCAAACGTTTTGGTCCCAGAATCCTTTCTCAGTCTTAAAAGTTATGAGAAACTCTAATGAATTTTGTTTATGTGGTTATATCTATTGATACCTGCAATATTAGATATTAAAACTAAAATATTTTAAAATACTTATTAATTCACTTTAAAATGGCAATAGTAAAACCACTACATATTAACATGAGTAACATTTTTGGTAAAAAAATAACTATTTTGTAAAAAAATTTTAATGAGAATGGCATAGTTTTTATATTTATATACTTCTCATGTCTGGCTTAACAGAAACAGCAGGACTCTCACCTGTTTCTGTATTCAACTTGCTAAGACACATGGTTTTGGTCAAAGCATATGAAGAAAAATCTAGCCTTATACAGATATGTAACTAAAAAAGGACAGGATATTTTAATAGACTTTTCGGAAAACTGTGAATTTGCCCCTCTTATCCCATAACAAAACAGTCACACTCTGAGAACTGCTACTCCATTTACGGTCATGAATTGTGCAAACAATGTTGAGCCAAAGCCAAACATAAAAATATATTTTGTATTATTCCACTTACATAACAGTCCCAAACAAAAAAATTAACACATGTTGTTACCAGGATAGTTATTTCTCTAAGGGGCACGGAGGGGTTTCTGTAATATTCTGTTTTTTTGCACAGAATGGTGGCTGCATGGATGTGTTCATATACTCTAGAAATCCATCCCATAATCTGCACACTTTTATGTTCTATTTAAAGAATTTTTAGGCCTGGGCGCGGTGGCTCACACCTGTAATCCCAGCACTTTGGGAGGCCGAGGCTGGTGGATCACAAGGTCAGCAGATAGAGACCATCCTGGCTAACACGGTGAAACCCTGTCTCCACTAAAAATACAAAAAATTAGCCGGGTGTGGTGGCAGGCGCCGGTAGTCCCAGTTACTCCGGAGGCTGAGGCAGGAGAATGGGGTGAACCCGGGAGGTGGAGCCTGCAGTAAGCCGAGATCGCACCACTGCACTCCAGCCTGGACGACAGAACAAGACTCGTCTCAAAAAAACAAAAAAAAACAAAAAAAAAAAAGAATTTTTAATATAGGGTAACACAATAATACTGATTCATATGCTTGAACAACCTTTCCATAATGAAGTTCATTCTTTGATACTTAGCGAAACCTAAAATGTATAAATTCTGTCACCTCCAATTTTGCGAAAAAGCTATTCATTCTAGTCCCATTTTGCGAACCTCTTCTGGACAGGCCATCAACATCCTTGGGCCTCAGTAAAATAAGACATTTGGACAATAACTAAGATCCTTTCTAAGTGTAACATTCTATTATTCTATCTCTGAGTAAGCAACAACTAAGCCACTGTATTTAAAACACTATCAGGAGCTGGTTCAAGTCTATAAAACAAAGAAACATGAAAGTTCCCAAACCTTTGAGAAACTGAAATTCGTGGTAGAACACTTCTAGTCAGAAGTGCTATATTACTCTTTAATATTGCATGTCAGACTTTTAGGACTCCAGTTATTTATTTCTCTCATAACTTGTTATGTATGTCACATGTGGAACTTGCACACAAACACAGAAGTTATCCAGGAAGGCTGGAAATGAAGTGTTGCAGATAACCGGCTTACATTTTAAGGATAAGGTTTTAATTTACTGAAACCATCTGAGAACGTTATTCTTCTTAGTTCATAAGGGTAGCATGCTCTATATAAAGCACAAGAAAGAGCACCAAATTGGTCATTAAACCCAAACAACAAATTTGGCCAACATCTAATTATAACTTATTGGCCAACAAACCCAAACTGGGATAACTAGCCTGTAATCACAGAGGATAAAAATCAATCTCTAACCTATAGAGGAATTTGGCAACACCTAGCAACACATTCTAAAATGTTAAGTCATGAAATTCAAAGACTAGTACATACTACATGAGAGAAAAAAGACATGACAACCAAATCACTTAATTCTATATAGAATTATTTTCTTATAAAGGACATTAAAGCAATTGATAAAATCTAGATAAGTCTGCAGATTAGGTAACCGTACTGTTATCAATATATAATTTCCTAATTTTGATAACTATAAACTGAACTGTGGTTACATAAAAGAATGCTCTCATCTTCAGAAAACACACACTAAGCAACTTAGAAATTTAGAGGTAAACGGGCAACATATCTGCAACTTACTCTAAACAGTTCAGAAAAAAGCATATATCCACAAACATACACATACACATACACATGTATGGGAAGAAAGAGGAAGAGAGGAAAAAGTAAATGTGGTAAAATGTTAAAATTTAGAATATTTGAGTGAAGGTGTACAAGAATTTTGGTGCCATTATTACATATTTTCTCTAAGTCTGAAATTATGTCAAATAAGAAGTTTTTTTTTTTTTTTAAGTACTCACACTGTTAAGTGTTAATAAAAGTTAGGCAGTGACCGTTGTGCACAACCACTGTGTCTCACCTAGAGAAGAACATGTGCCAAGCAGAAGTATTTGGTCTTTTTAAACTTTTATTTTAGGTTTGGGGGTACATGAGGTTTGCTACGCAGTTAAACACGTCATGGGGGTTTGTTGTACATATTATTTCATCACCTAGGTATTAAGGCCAGTGTCCAAGAGTTATGTTTTCTGCTCCTCTCCCTCCTTCCAACCCCCCACAAAGTAGACCTCAGTGTCTGTTGTTTCCTTCTTTGTGTTCATAAGTTATCTTTTAGCACCCATTTATAAGCAAGAACATGCGGTATTTGGTTTTCTGTTCCTGCATTAGTTTGCTAAGGATGATAGCCTCCAGCTCCATTCATTTTCCTGCAAAAGACATGATCTTATTCTTTTTCATGGCTGCATAACATTTCACGGTGTGTATGTACCACATTTTCTTTATCCAATCTGTCATTGATGGCCATTTGGGTTGATTCCATGTCTTTGCTATTGTGAATAGTGCTGCAATGAACATTCACATGCATGTGTCTTTATGGCAGAATGCTTTATATTCCTCTGGGTATATACCCAGTAATGGGATTGCTGGGTCTAATGGTATATCTGTTTTTAGCTCTTTGATGAATTGCCATACTGCTTTCCACAACGGTTGAACTGATTTACACTCCCACCAACAGTTTTAAGTGATCCCTTTTCTCAGCAACCCTGACAGCATCTCTTATTTTTTTAGTTTTTAGTAACAGCCATTCTGACTGGTGTTAGATGGTATCTCATTGTGGTTTTGATTTGCAATTCTCTAATGATCAGTGATATTGAGCTTTTTTTTATATGCTTGTTGGTCCCATGTGTGTCTTCTTTCGGGAAATGTCTGTTTGTGTCCTTTGTCCACGTTTTAATAGGGTTGTTTTTCTCCTGTAAATTTAAGCTCCTTATAAATGCTGCATATTAGACCTTTGTCAACGGTATAGTTTGCAAAAATTTTCTCCCATTCTGTGGGTTGTCTGTTTACTCTGTTGATAGTTTCTTTTGCTGTATGGAAGCTCTTTAAGTTTAATTAGATCCCACTGGTCAATTTTTGCTTTTGTTGCGACGGCTTTTGGTATCTTTGTCATCAAATCTTTGTCCGTTCCTAGGTCCAGGATGATACTGCCTAGGCTGTCTTCCAGGGATTTTGTAGTTTTGGATTTTGCATCTGTCTTTAATCCATCTTGAGTTGATCTTTGTACATGGTATAAAGAACGGGTCCACCTTCAATTTTCCGCATATGGCTAGCCAGTTATCCCAGCACCATTTACTGAATAGCGAGTCTTTTTCCCATTGCTTCGTTTTGTTAGCTTTGTCAAAGATCAGATGGTTGTAGATGTGTAGCCTTATTTCTGGCTCTCTATTCTGTTCCATTGGTCAATGTGCTTGCTTTGTACTAGTATCATGCTGTTTGGTTACTGTAGCCTTGTAGTATAGTTTGAAGTAGGGTAACATGATGCCTTCAGCTTTCTTCTTTTTGCTTAGGACTGCCTTGGCTATTTTTGGTTCCATATAAATTTTAAAATAGTTTTTTCTAGTTTTGTGAAAAATGTCATTGGTAGTTTGATAGGAATAGCATTGAATCTGTACATTGCTTTGGGCACTACAGCTATTTCCATGATACTGATTCTTCCTATTCATGAGCATGGGGTGTTTTTCCATTTGTTTGTGTCTTCTCTGATTTCTTTGAATAGTATTTTGTAATTCTCATTGCATGTATCTTTCACCTCCCTGGTTAGCTGTATTTCTAGGGGGTGTGTGTGTGTGGGAGCGGGGGAGGTGTGTGGCAACTGCGAATGAGATTGCCTTTCTGATCTGGCTCTCGGTCTGGCTATTGTTGGTATCTAAGAATACTAAACATTTTTGTACACTAATTTTTATATCCTGCAGCTTTGCTGAAGTTATTTGTCAGCTGAAGGAGTGTCTGGGCCCAGACTATGGGGTTTCCTACATATAGAATCATGTTGTCTGCAAACAGATAATTTGACTTCCTCTCTTCCTATTTGGATGCCTTTATTTCTTTCTTTTGCCTGACTGCTCTGGCTAGGACTTCCAATACTATGTTGAATAGAAGTGGTGAGAGGGTAGCCTTGTCTTGTGCCAGTTTTCAAGGGGAATGCTTCCAGCTTTCACCTGTGCAGTATAATGTTGGTTGTGGGTTTGTCATAGATGGTTCTGTTATATTGAGGTATGTTCCTTCAATACCTAGGTTATTGAGAGTTTTTAACATGGAGGGGTGTTGAATTTTATCGAAGGCCTTTTCTGCATCTATTGAAATAATCATGTGGTTTTTTTGTCTTTAGTCTCTGTTCATGTGATGAATCACATTTATTGATTTGTATGTTGAACCAATCTTGCATTCTGGGGATGAAACCTACTTGATCATGGTGGATTAGCTTTTTGATGTGCTGCTGGATTTGGTTTGCAAGTATTCTGCTGAGGATTTTTGCATTGATGTTCATCAAGGATAGTGACCTGAAGTTTTCTGTTGTTATGTCTCTGCCCGTTGTTGATACCAACATGATGCTGGCCTCATAGAGTAAGTTGGGGAGGAGTCTTTCCTCCTCAATTTTTATGAATAATATCTGTAGGAATGCTACCAGCGTTTCTTTGTACATCTGGTAGAATTCTGCTGTGAATCCATCAGGTCCTGGGCTTTTTTTTTGGCGGGTAGGCTATTTATTACTGATTGAATTTTGGAGCTCACTACTGGTCTGTTTAGGGAATCAATTTCTTCCTGACTTAGTCTTGGGAGGGTGTATGTGTCTAAGAATTTATCTACCTCTTGTAGTTTTTCTAGTTTGTATGTGTAGAGGTGTTCATGATAGTTTCTGATGGTTATTTCTGTGAAGTCAGTAGTAACACTTCTGTTGTAACTTCTAACTGTATTTATTTGATTTCTGCCGAGATATAAAACAATCATGGAAGTGTTCCACAGGTTTTTTTTTTTCCTTTTTTTTTTTTGAGTTGGGTCCTGGCTGTATCATCCAGGGTGGCCCCAGCCTCCCTAGCAGCTGGGACTACAGGCGTGAGCCACTGCCCCCAGCTCCACAGTCTTGCACTTCTCTGTACAATTATACACAATCATAAATACAGACTATTTTTTAAATGCTAGTGTAGAACAACAACCTTCTTAGTTGATGAAAATTTGTATGAAGTACACATATACTCAGAAATAGTTCTATTCTGAGAGCTACAAAGAAGTTAACCTGATAGTAATCCCCAATGGGTTAACTATTGTTCTACGCCACAATGGAATATGTGTTTTTTCTGTGGTTGTTGTCTCTGTCTCAAAAAAAAATTTATATAATAAAAATAATGACAAATATTTGTCAAAATGATTTTAGACTGTCTGGGCAACCTGTTTAACACAATGAAAAGCACTGGTTTAAAATGGATCAGATGCACATGTAAAAAACAAAACCATACAATGATTTGAAGAAAACACGACAAAAAATCCAAGAGCAACAAGAATGACAAATGTGACTATATTAAAATTTTTCTGAATGACAAAACACTGCGGAAAACATTTGCAATTCACATTAGAGGAATAATATTCCTGGTCTATAAAGAAGTCCTAAAAATTAAGAAGGACCAACTATTCACTTTTTTCAAGATAAAACAAAGGTATGAACAATTCACAAATAAAATCAAATAGCCTCTGAACTTATGATGCTTTGCTTCATTCATACAAAAAGAAATATAAATTAACACGAATTGAAATATTTAATCATCTATCTCACTGACAAAAATCCAAGTTCAATACACTGTGTGAAAAAGGCCATAAAATACTCTCCCACATTACTGTTTGTATCAGCTTTTTATTGCTGCTGTAACAAATTACCATAAACCCAGTGGCTTATGGTAAAATGGGCCCCCAACTCCTAGGCAGTCCATAGCCTGTTAGGAAACCAGGCTGCATAGCAGGAGGTGAGCAGCGGGTGAGTGAACATTACTGCCTGAGCTCTGCCTCCAGTCAGATCAGCAGCAGCATTAGATTCTCATGGGAGCTCAAACCCTACTGTGAACTGTACATGGGAAGAATCTAGGTTGCGCACTCATTAGAACCTAATGCCTGATGATCTGAGGCGGAAGACTTTCATCCGGAAACCATCCCCCTACCCCTGGTCTGTGGAAAAATTGTCTTCCATGAAACCAGCCCCTGGTGCTGAAAAGGTTGGGGACGGTTGGCTTAAAATAGGACAAATTTACTGTTTTATAGTTCAGTAAGAAAGAAGTGCAATATAGGTTTTATAAGACCAAAATTAGGGTACTGTGTTGGCAGGGCTGTGTTCTTACCTGAAGGCTCTGGGGGAAAATCCATTTCCTTGCCACTTCCACTTCTAGAGATCACCCACATTTTCTGGCTTATGACCCATTCCTCCACCTTTAAAGTCAGCCAGAACCCTTCTATTGTTGCTGTCTTTCTGGTTCTCTCCCTTCAGCTTCCTTCTTTCACTTTAAGAATCCTTGTTATCACTTTCGTCCCACCTGGATAATCCAGACTTCTCTCTCCACCTCAAGGTCAACTAATTAGCAGCATGAACTCCATCGGCAACTTTCTCCTTTGCCAAGTAACCTAACAATTTCAAATGTTCTAGGGATTGGGACATGAACATCACTGGGGGACTGTCATTGCTACCACACTGTTGAAAACACAAAATGGTGTATCTCCTGTGGAGAGGAATTTGGCTATACCTAGCAAAAATGCCTACTTAGTTACTCTCTTTGACCTAGTAATTCCACTTCTAAGAATCTATTCCAAAGATAAGACAGCAAACAACAACAACATGAAACAGACTTGTACAAAACAGACATTGTTGCATCATTTGTAACAGCAAAAGACTGAAAATAATACCATGTCCATTCAGAGAACATTGATTGAAGGATTGCAACTATGCAGCTGTTTAAAAAAAAAAAAAAAAGGCTCTCTACATATTGATATAGTATGATCTCTTGGTCAAAATATCAAGTAAAAACAGATGAACAGTTTTTAATGCTACCTTTTGCACAAGAAGTGAGAAATGAAGAAAACTGATAGACAAACATGTACATGCAATTTGGTATTTTCAAAAACAAATGAGACAAAACAAAAACTAAAGGGGAGGGAGGAAATGGAAGAAGGGATAAGGATGGAAGCAAGAATGTACTGTTTTAAATTTTGATTTTGGAACTATAAAATCTTTTACAGTTTCTTAAAAATTTTTAGCAATTCTTAAAAACTGTAAATACACTGAAACAAATGAATACAATAAATATCAAATTAGTGGCATAAACATTTAGAGAAAAGAACTACTACAAAGTATTTTCACTGTTACCATGATATATTCTGAGGGCAAAAAGAACCACAACTGCATTCAATATCTTATTAATAGCAAAATTATTTTTAAACTATTATAAGTATATATAAGAAAATGTTTAATTATGTAATTATCAGCAGGAATGAGGATTTTCTTTTCTTTTTTTTTTTAAATATGTCTCTTTCTGTTACCCAGAAAAGAGTACAGTATCATGATCACAGCTCTCTGCAGCCCCAACCTCCCAGGGCTAAAGCAATCCTTCCACCTCAGCCTCCTGATTAGGAGGGACTACAGATGCACGCCACAAGACCCAGCTAATTTTTTTTTTTTTTTTTTGTAGAGACAGGGTTTTACCACGTTGCCCAAGCTGGTCCTGAACTCCCAGGCTCAGGTGATTCACCGGCCTCAGCCTCAGAAAGTGCTGGGATTACAGGCATGAGCCATGTGCCTGGCCTAGGAATGAGGATTTTTAACAGAAACCAGAAATGATACATTTATAAAATTCCAAAAAGTTAAATAAAAACCCTGTGATATTAACTGTATTGGAAATGTCCGTATGAATTCTATTTTTTATAACAAAGATTCCCTAGTTCTTTGTACTGTAAAAACCTAAAAGCAATGAAATCCAGTAGCATTGTGTACCCTAAGCACAAAATAACACTTCTCATTATAAGAAACTAGAGACTCCTTAGAGATATGGCTGATTGCAAGCTTGGCACTGAAAGTGTAGTGAGTCCAGAAAATCCAGAAAGCACATAAGCTATCAAAGACTGATGATGTATTGTCAAACAGACACAAGAGCCAACCTAAAGAGTGCTCACTGATCAAAACATTGGAAATCCAAGTTTCAAAAAATGTAACGGAAACAACCCAAATGTCCAATAACGGAGGTATAAACAAATATGGTATATGCATAAAACAGAATACTATTCAGCAATAAAAACAAACTATTGATATACACCACATGACTGAATCTCAGAAGCACTATGTTGAGTAAAAGAAGCCATGTAAAAGGAATACATAATGTATTTAAACAAAATTCTAGAAAATATTAGTTCTAGATAGGTGACGACAGGGATGTATTAAAAAGCGGCACAAAAAAACTCCTGAGGGTGATGGAAATGTTTATCTTGATTGTGGTGGTTTACTGCACTTCAATTATACCCCAGTAAGATTTAAAAAAAAGAAGAAGAAATAGGTGCAAAGGAGTAAATATATAAAAATCCACTCATTCACCAAGAAACTAAACATAATCATACACCCATGTTGGTCACCAGTGAAACTTCCTTAGGGCACAACTTATTTCCTTAAAAATTGTTAAAGGATCAAGCATTTATCCTGCCTTTCATGAACTGTATTTCAAGGTAAACAAACAGCTGATGAGACAATGCCTTTTTTAATAGGTGCAATAAATGCAGTAACAGGTGCAATAAATGCAGAGAGTAATGATAAAAATAGAAAATCGCCACTGTGCAAGTACTAGTGAAGTAATGAACCTAGGCAATTATCACTAGGTGCTAAAGCCATCATGTGAAAGGTGGATGAGGGATCAGGTGATACTATTTTCACCAACTTGTCAATCTTAGAACAGTAGACTATTCAGAGATTATGATGTAATGAAATAGGAAATAAATTGAACCTGAATCTACTCAAGCCACTAGATCAGAGCAGTCTAGTACATATACATACATATACAAGCTACAAGCTGCATATGTAATTTAAAATTTTCTAATAACCACATCTAAAAAGGTAAAAAGAAACTATTGAAATAAATTTTAATATCTTTCATTGAACCCAATATATGCAAAATATTATCATTTCAATTACAACCAAATTAAAATTAAGGAGATATTTTACAATTTTCATATCAACTTTTCCAATTCTGGTGTGCATTTTACACTCACTGGACAACTCAATTCTGACAAGTCATATTTTAAGTGCTCAACAGCTATATGAGGATAGTGGCTATTACGTCACAAAATGCAGCTCTAGGGATGAGGCCAGTTTACAGAAAATACTTGAGGATACAGGAGCAAGTTAAATGACAGTTTAAGAAAACAAATCCAAGATGTGGGAAACTCCACAGGATAGATGACCTGGTTTCTCCCCTCACTCATCCCTCCAAAATAGAAATCAATAGCAGAAGGAAAAAAGAGGGAGGCTGTTGTAGCATAAAATACTTAAGGGATATAACAATAAAAACAGTGTAGGGTTTTGTCTGAATCCTGATTCAAATACCAATAATCAAAAAACACCCGAGACAACTGGGGACATCTCACTGCAGATTCAGTATTCAACGATATTAAGGAATTATTATTAGTTTTGCTGGATGACATAAATACTGAAATATTTAGGGAGAAAAAAACAACTTGCATTTGATTTAAAAAAAGATACAGGAATAGACTGACCATGACTTGATATTGGTGAAGCTGAGTTATGGGTACATGAAGCTCTTCATACTATTTTATATATAATATACACAGTTTTACAATTCTCATAAAGTTATTTTTAAAAGTACTCACTGGCTGTGCACAGTGGCTCACGCTTGTAATCCCAACACTTTGAGAGGCCAAGGTGGGAGGATTGCTTGAGGCCAGGAGTTTGAAACCAGCCTGGGCAACACAGTGAGACACCCATCTCTATAAAACATTTTAAAAATTAGCAGGACATGGTGGTGTGCACCTGTACTCCTGGCTATTCAGGAGGCTGAGCGGGGAGGAATGCTTGAGGCCAAGAGTTCTAGGCTACTGTAAGCTGCTAAGCACCAGTTCACTCCAGCCTGGGTGAGAAAATGAGACCTCCATCTCTAAAAGATAAAGAAATAATTTTTTAAAAAAGCATCCACTTGGTCTAGAATACTAAACAAAGGGCAAGCTCCTCTGAAGTTCCATGATTTGCCCTCCTATGTTACCCAGATCACATGAGAATCACACTATGCATGGTAGTATGGTCACTGCAATCAAGCAAATAGGATTTTTTCTTCTTCTTTTTTCTTTTTTTGAGATGGAATCTCGCTCTGTTGCCCAGGTTGGAGCGCAGTGGCACAATCTTGGCTCACTGCAACCTCCACTTCCCAGGTTCAAGCGATTCTCCTGCCTCAGCCTCCCGAGTAGCTGGGATTACAGGCGCCTGCCACCAGCCCTGGCTAAATTTTGTATTTTTAGTAGAGGCAGGGTTTCGCCATTTTGGCCAAGCTGGTCTTGAACTCCTGACCTCAGGCGATCTGCCCACCTCGGCCTCCCAAAGTGGGTAGAGGCGTGAGCCACCGCGCCCGGCCAGTATTTTTTTTCTTAAAAATACCTAGAAGACCTTGCTACAAGTGTTGGTAGTAAACAAAACCCTTTAAGCTACCAATGTTCTTCTGTTGTTTTCTTATTTCCCTTTTCTAATATTCATTTCCTAATACAATTAAATGTAAATTAGATTTTTATTTCCTCTTTTCATTTTGGAAGGTCATCAAACAGCTTACCCCAACTACGATGCAAATCAAACTCATTTTACCCTAGCAAATTTGAGGTAAAGTATATACTAACATGGTAAATTACATATGTATTGTCTTCATAACATCATAGTTGCCCATTCAAACACTCTAGCAACTATTACTTCCTGTCTTGAAAAAAACAAAAATAATTGGTCCTCCTTTCTTATTTTCTCTGAAAAGCTTCCCCAAACTCTCCCAATCCAACTTAATGCAAGTAGACTATTTTTCCACTTTGTTCCATTATGTGACATTTCACACTCCTGATAGAATTTTCTGATGTACTCTCTCCAGAAGTTCTGCGTTGTCACTTACTTTCCCACAGGGATCTCCACCTCAAGGAGACCAATTCAAATGATACTCAAATATATACCTCCTGTCCTGGTCACTCTACAAAACTCTATTAAAACTACCCAGTGGACATTTTCCTATGGATATACTAGCATCCCTTCACACTGTCTTAAGCTAAATTAATTTTATCACTATATCAAAACCTCTGAACGTCCCCGTTTTTTTCACCCTGACATGCAAATTAAACATCTTTTGACTTCCCTTCCCTTGTTCTCCTTAATTAACGAAGGTCTGTCCATCTTTTCCCTAACATGTTTGTACCTTTTCATTCCTCCGACACTGCCTGAGCTGAGGTTCTTTCTATCTTTACAACCAGATAACATAATTTCCTAATTTACTTTCTTATTATGAGGGTCTATCTTCTTTCCCTATACTATTATAATACTCTGCCAACCACTGCCAAATTAATTTTCCTAAACTATCATTCTACTTATCCAATCACCTTGTTCAACAGGGTTTTAAAAATGAAATCAAGACTCCTCTGCTTGATATTCAAGGCCCCTCATGATCTCAAATTAATGTATATTTCCAGTCTTACCTCTTGTAGTCCCTAGGTTTAATAGTTCCTCTTGCCCAATTTGTGCTCCTAACAACAAAGAAACAAACTTGGCACCATTAACAATACAACTTCCTCAACTCAGAATATCCTCTTGTATGTAAGCCTTCCTGAAAGTCACAAATAGGTATCTCCCTTTCCTGTTCTTTTATAACACTTACTTGTATATACCATTCATTTTAAGTTCATCACCTCCTCACCTACACTGTAACTCTTTTACGTGTACCTGTTCTCTTTCCCTGCACCGAAAATTCCTTGAGAGCAAAATCATGTCTAATTTAATTTCAAGCATCTATTGGGTATCTGGCCCCACTATACCAACAGTATATTTTGTTGATTGATAATTAATCACCTTACTTTAAGTAATAGCTTTTCCTTGTTCTACTATAAACAGATCTTTACACTTTCTGGTGGCTGTATGCACCAGTCTAAACATATGGGTAGGGTCCAGTAATTTTTAAATTTTTTCTTAATAAACTCACGGTAGCTAGCATTTATTAGTGATAGCTAGCTTACCACGGTTAGGCACTTTACACGTATATCTCACTGAATCTTCACATCACCACCAGTGGTAGGCACTATTATCTCCACTCTACGGAAAAGAGAACTAGTACATTTTGGAGATTAAATGTCTCTCCCGTCTCATGTTATCATCTGCCTTTTCCCCTCCAAATCAATTCATATCATTTTTTTCTTAACTTTTTCACCCTTTACTCAATCATTCGTTTTGTTTATTAACGACTATGTGCCAGGTGTTGTGCTGGTGCTGCGGCTACAGAACCCAGGAGACAACCGCGAAGACGGGGATAGAAACAGTAACATCGACGTAAGGGAAGTGAAGCAGAAGTTCACGCTGCCTGCAGACACCACGAAACGCCAACACCCCGCTTCCCCGAAACAACATTCTTCCACCCTCTCCAGCATTTTTCTGGAACCCCTTAACTTCCCAACGCCACTCAATGTACACTTCACTTTCTCGTGCTCCTTCCTAAGAGAGTAGTGTTTTCTTCCCCAGCACAGAGAAAAAAAATAAAAGCAACAACTAGAACTTCTTCCTTACCCTGCCTTGTCTGCAGACCCTGGAGGCCCCTTCCATTTCCCCTTGTCCTTTTCCTTGTCTTTTTTGGTTCCCGCCTCATTGGTCGAGTCACTCTCGAACACGCTGAACAGCTCATCTCCGAATGCGTCCGCCATCTTTCGGAGCTTTGAGAGCGAATCTCCCTCCTACCCACGATGCCCCGCGACCGAAGACGGTGACGTCTGGTGAAGGCTCAACAGTGGCCCGCAGGAGACAAAAGTAGTCGAGTCGCACGACCAACAAAAGTGTTTCCGTGATGCTTTTTTTTCCCCCCGCTTTCCCTTCCTTTCGGACCTGAAGTGGATAAGCTGCTCAGTGGCTAAAGAGCGAGAGTGGCTCGCGGAGCCTGGCGTGTGGCAGGCAGCTGGCGACTCGACGAGGCGGAGCCTGCTGAATTCGACCAATTGCGAGGCAGCGGTCGCCCCGGGCCCGAGGAGCCCAGATCGAAGCTCAGGGTGGCGGCCCCGGAGCCGGGGAATGTGAAGAGCTCTCGGTTGTGTAGTAGTGGCGCCGGGGCCTGGGCCGCGAAGGATCTTCTGCCGCAGCTGCAACATGGGCGGAAAGAACAAGAAACACAAGGCTCCAGCGGCCGCGGTGGTCCGGGCCGCCGTGTCTGCTTCCAGAGCCAAATCTGCAGAGGCTGGAATTGCCGGGGAGGCCCAAAGCAAAAAGCCGGTGTCGAGGCCGGCCCCTGCTGCCGCTGCCAGCGCCAGGGAACCCCGTATCAAGCAAGGTACGAGGGGTCCCCCAGCCCCTGGCTGTCTCCCCTGAGACCCTGCTGCTTGTGCTGAGGAAAGGACCTTAGAACCCGGAAGGAGCTTCGGGCCCAACATTTCTGTCTCCCAACACTCGGGCTGCTAGCTCCCCATGGGATGGCCTTGTCTTAGATTAAAAATCGAAGGTCTTTGGGCCTCCAAAATTCTGACAGTAACCCTGTTGCAGCCTGGCATCTCCCTTTTAACTCACACTTTTCCCACTTCTAAAAACAAAATAATTCCATTAGCTTCTGTTTCAGCAGGGATCCATCCTCAGTACCGTCTCAGCTAGCTACACTAATGCAAAGACGAGTACTGAGTGGAGTTCCTGACCTCCTGGTGCCATCCAGCCCCATTTTCTGTCTGTTCTTCATATCATTTTCAGTAGCAATCTGGTGTCTCCATGCGTTCTGGAAAAATCAGTACTTAATAAAAATTACAGGACTTATACACACTGGTTACACATTGGTTACGTGTAACCTATTGTAAAATTGTCCGCGCTTGTTTCTGCCGCCATGTATTTTTGCTCACTTTACAAATTGATTTGACAACTCAACTTGTAGATGGCCGATTCCTGCTGCAGATGAGCAGGCCACTATTACGGTTGAGCTCAAAAGTTGAACAATTACATGCTGTTGTGTTCTTCTGGGGTTGTTTGCTTGTACTTATTGGAATATTCAATAAATATTTGCTGAGCATTTATGTGTATATACGCAAATATTTAGTATGTATCTGATAAGATACGAGGAATGTGATGAGCAAAATAGAGACATCACCTCATGGAGCTTGCCAGTCTAATGTCAGAGATAGGCATTAACTGACAGATAACGCACACAGACATATTTATAGCCTTATAATAGATAAGTGCCACAAAGAAAAGCCTGGGAAGACAGTTTAACAGGATAATCTAATTTTTCTGGGGATGAGCAGGTATCATGGATAGTGTCTGGAAATGTAACTGTTAAGCTGAGATCAGGAGGATGAAAAGGAGTTGACTCTGTGAAGCATGGCGAAATTAGTATTCCAGGCGGGGATAGTGAACATCATGTGTAAAAATTTTGAGTCAGGAAAGAGCTTAGGGCTCTTGAGGAATTCATAGAACATAAAGCATTGCCAAAGGAGGAAAAGAGATGAGACTGAAAAAGTAGGTAGGTACCAGACGTTTACCTAGAACTGGTGGAAACAGTTATTTGCCTTGCAATTTATTGTAGTGTTTTAGCTACAGAGTTAATATGCTTGTAATTACAAATACATAGAATTTCTCCCTGACAACTGTGGCAGTTTTACTGTGTGGATCAGCCTCTTTTTTACTTTTCCTTTGTCTTTTACTGACATTCCTGTGAATTATTTGAACTGATAGTCATTTGTTGTATTATTTGGCTTCCCTTTCCTCCAGCCCCAAAATGTGACCCTTTCTCAAGGTTTCAATCCTTGACAGTATAGTTCACTCCTAAAGCCCTTCTAGGAGTGTTCATCTATTTCCATTACTTCTATCTTTTCCTTTATAGATGGTCTGTCTTTCAAGCTCAAGTCGGCAATTTATACATTTTCCTGGATCCTCTGACCCTATTTTTTGCAAGCATCTCAAATTTAACAGGGCTAGTACTAAACTACTCTTCTTTCCCCAAACTAACTTTTCCTTTGACTTCCTTGTTTCTGTTTTTCCATATTTCACTTTGCATTTGTGTAGTTCACACCCTAGTCTAGGTACCTGTGAATTCCTGGAGTACCAACAAAGTCTTTTAATAGGTCTCCATAGCTGTGCTCATTTTGCTTCCTCCAGTTGGTCTTGCATATCAGCATCAGACTGGTCTTTCAGAAATGCTGCTTTGGTCGTGTAACACTTCTTGTTTTCTTCCATGGCATCCTCACTGACTTTGCAATAAAGTCTAAATCATTTAGCTAGCTTCTAAAACCCTCTTTCTAGCCTTTTAATATTTCCTCTATTCAACTATAGCAAATCTGGTGTGTTTTCATTTCTCCAAATGGAGCTCTTGGCTTTCTTCTTCTTCATATTTATTCTTGCCATGTTTTTCTTCATAGTGTGCAATCTGTCCCTAACATCGTCTACCAAAACCTTAAAATATCCATTTCAGATAACAACTCCCTTTTGAATTCTTCCTGCTATTCAGAACTGACGTATCATAGTTGTTTAAATCATTCTTTTTGATAGTTAGGTCTTGCGTTATGATATGTAAAGAATTATACATTTTATATATCCTGCAAAATTACAGGAGGTAGGAACTGTTTTATGGATATGTGTTAACATTTCCTCAGTATCTACTCCAGTGCTGTGCATATCGTCATGAAGAAAATTTCTTGGATAACTAGTAAGGAAAGTTCAAAGGAATTATTAAGACCAAGAAATCAAGAGAAAAAAACTAGAGGTTATCTACTAAATTTGCACATAACTTTTGGGTTTATTTTGGGGTGCTTTTAATATATAGTATAACATATAATAAATCTATTTTGGAGAAAAAAAGTGGAAAAATGCTCAACTCTGTATAGTTCCTAATGTAAATGTAATGGTTCTACTCTACTTCCATCACTCCTTATCTTTCCAGTTTGAAGGATTGTACACAGCACAGCTGGTCAAAATTGTCCTCTATTGTAGAGGTACAAAATCACCAAATGGCTTGCACAATTTGGGGTATTCTTACCACTCTTGTTTTTTTCATTTCATTTGTTCATCAAAGAATGTTTGAAGAGGCCAAATAGGGAGGAGGGTGGGGAGAGGTTCAGTATTAAATAGGATGGTCACGGAAGGAAGGCATCATATAAGAAGGTGACATTTGAGGAAACGAGGCAGGTAAAGTAGTTACACAGATGACTGGGTAAAGAGCCTTCTGGGGAGAGGGAACAGAAAGGCCTTGAGATGCAAGCCTGGAGTGTTATAGGAAAAGCAAGACCTTTCCCCATCTTTCTTTTACTGTCCTCCCCTTTGCCTTTTCTTTTCTTTTCTTTCTTCTTTCCATTCCTGTGCTTTCGCTTTAGAAGTGCCACTTCCTTAGCCTAATTATAATTTTAAGCTGCTTTATCATGTTATAACTGAGACCAAAATAAGAGGTTCAGTAGTAATTTTTCTCTTCCAACCAAGAGGCTTGTGTTTCTGAAAATTCTTGAACCTAGTTGAGGCTTAAAATTTTAAGAGGGGAATAAGAATGGGGAATGGATGTTACAAATTTATAAAAGCCATTATAATTATTTTTTTAGGGTCACCAAAATAGGAAAAGTGCTATGAGGAACAGAAAATGGTGACTTGGTAAAGATTAAATGGAGAACAGAGGGTCTGTTTTGGTTTGGAATAGGAATAGCTTCCCTTAGAAAACATTTAAACTGAGATGATCTGCAGAGTATTTGTGGCAGAGGGAGAAACAAGCCTAAAGACCCTAAGGTGGAAACAAGTTTGACATGTTGTAAGAAGATAGTGCTGTGTGGCTGGAGTGAAGGAAGAAAGAGTTAAAATGTGGCTGGAAGTCTGGGAAGGAGCCAGAGCAAGTGCAATGGGAAGTGGGGGCCGGTGTTGGTATTAAGTAAAGGAGAAACTTTAGCTGGTTTACATTTCAAAATGATTAGTCAGGCGGCCCTGGCAGTGTGTACTTCCTCACAGGCCTTAATTGCTCAGACTACATCAGTTCACCCTCGTCTATTCTCTTGGCACTCTGCACTTCCGCTTTATTACTCATTTGAGTAATTAGTTGCTTACTAATTATATTACTGTTCCAGATTATAAGCCCCATGAGGACAGGGACTGGATCTGTTTACCACCACAGTCCCTGTTTTGGTCCCTTGCTTGATTAACCATTCTGCAGATGTACACACTGTTGATCAGAAGGGAATCAGAGTGCTAACAACTCAAAGTGAATGTCTTAGTCATAGTGGGTCATTAGCATTGTTTTTTCCTTTAAAATACAGTATAAAAAGAATATGTAGCAAAAGAAAAGAATACTGGGTAATAAGAAACTGATTCTGGTTGATTTTTTTTTTTAATTAGCTGAGTGATTTTGAGGAAATCAGTTTGTCTGTGCTTCAACTTTAATGTAATAAATATTTTTGAGAGCCAGCTATATATGTTGCGTCGTCCCATGACCTTTCATTTATGAATTTGGAATTCATAATACTTTGCCTTGGAGATACTGCATACTAACATCCTTACTTCCAGTCAGATTTCCAGTAACTTCCACCATCTTTAACACAAAACCAAAAATTGTAAAAGTCTCCAGGCAATAAGGAAAGTAGCTGTCATAAATCTTATGTACTTTACTTGGCAAAAGTGAATGTGGCCCAGTGAATGTTCCTTGATTTCTCTGATCATTTTTCAGAAATTCAGCTCTTTTATTTACCCTCTGGAAGTTTGCAGTATAAGCCCATTTCAAGGAAGTGATACAGTTGAAACTCTTAGGTGAATTGTTTGGAGGAGACAAATGAGAATTTACTTTAATCTTTTCAACTGGGTAAATTAAAAACCAACCAGTTTTTTTGTTTGTGTTTGTTTTTGTTTTTGAGATAGGGTCACTCTGTTGTCCAGTGGCTCACTACAACCTCTGCCTCCCAGGCTCAAGCAATCCTCCCGTCTCAGCCTCCCAAGTAGCTGGGATTACAGGCACAAGCCACCACACCTAGCTAATTTTTTTGTATTTTTTGTGGAGATGGGGTTTCACCATGTTGCCCAGACTGGCATTTTTAAAGGAATTTACAGTCTTACTCTTGTCAGTAACACATCAACTTTGAACTGTTTCTCCGTGTAATCTTGGTAATGGACTGCTCATCTATCTGTAACTTTTTAAAAGGTTTATAACTGGGGCCTCTTGATGCATTTGGGGACCTCTAAAACTGCATGGTAAACTTGTGCACAAGCTTACTAAAATTGATAAGATCCCCCAGAAATAGTTAAAGACTACTAAATATATACTCTCCTTTATGACCATTGACATGAATTTATGAGAGAGATTGCTAGAATTAAGGTAAAGTTTGAGACTAGAAGATAAGGACATTAACAGTACTATACCAGAGTTGTTATTATCTTTTTACATATGCCAGGTAGCTTTGGGTACCTCCGACATAACTATAGCACAGCACTAATTCAGAGAACCACAAATGTTTCTCTTTCAGACTGCCCAGATGTACAAGTTAATTTCAAGTAGTTATTCTCAAAAACTTTTGTTCTTTTAAAATATCTAATTGGCTGGGCGCGGTGGCTCAAGCCTGTAATCCCAGCACTTTGGGAGGCCGAGACGGGCGGATCACGAGGTCAGGAGATCGAGACCATCCTGGCTAACACGGTGAAACCCCGTCTCTACTAAAAAATACAAAAAAACTAGCCGGGCGAGGTGGCGGGTACCTGTAGTCCCAGCTACTGGGAGGCTGAGGCAGGAGAATGGCGTAAACCCGGGAGGCGGAGCTTGCAGTGAGCTGAGATCCGGCCACTGCACTCCAGCCAGGTGACAGAGCGAGACTCCGTCTCAAAAAAAAAAAAAAAAAAAAAACTAATTATATTAGCTACCATCTTAAAACGAAGAACTTAATGTTACCCAGCAGAGAGTAAAGTCTTTGACTTTAAATTCATAAGAACATTTAATGTTTAAATGTCTCAAAGTACAAAAAATACTTTTTTTATTTTAAGGTGTGTAAAAACCATGCAAGTAGATTTATGATTCTGGAATCATTCTCTTTTATTTATTTATTTATTTTGTTGAGATGGAGTTTCACTCTTGTTGCCCAGGCTGGAGTGCAATGGCGCAATCTCGGCTCACTGCCACCTCCGCCTTCTGAGTTCAAGCGATTCTCCTGCCTCAGTCTCCTGAGTAGCTGGGATTACAGGCATGCACCACCACGCCCGGCTAATTTTGTATTTTTAGTAGAGATGGGGTTTCTCCATGTTGGTCAGGCTGGTCTCGAACTCCCGATCTCAGGTGATCCACCCACCTTGGCCTCCCAAAGTGTTGGGATTACAGGCGTGAGCCACCACATCTGGCCTGGGATCATCCTTATACAGCAGTGGTTCTCAAAGTGTGCTCAGGAGGTCCTAAGAAACCTGAGACTTGTTTGCCAAGGGCTCCATGAAGTGAAAACTATTTTCATAATAATTCTGAGATGTTATTTGCCATTTTTCACGCTCATTTTCTCATGATTATGCAGTGAGGTTGTCCAGTGGCTACATGATGTGTAATGTTACAGCAGATTGAATGCAGAAGCCAGATGTTATGAACTGAATGTCTGTGTCCTCCAAAAATTCGTGTGTTTTTCACCATACCCACAGTGTGGCTATAATTGGAGATAAGGACTCTGAGGAAGTACATAAGGTTAAATGAGATCATAGGGATGGGGCCCTGATCCAACAGGATTAGTATCCTTATGAGATACCTAAAAGAGCTCAGTTTCTCTGAGTAAGCACAGAGAAAAAACCCATCTGAACATATAGCAAGATGGTGGCCACCTACATGCCAAGAGAAGAGGCCTCAGAATGAAACCTACCTTGCTGATACCTTAATCTTGGACTTCCCAACCTCCAGAACTGATGGTAAAGCCATCCAGAAGTCTGTAGTATTTTGCTGTGTCACTCTGAGCAGACTAAGATACCAGATATTAAAGAGATTTGCAAAAACGGAAATTTTTTTTGTGTTGAAAAATATAGTCATTTCATCAAAAGCATCATTTATATTTATGTAACAGGTTTATTTTTATTAATATTATTGTTTTGTTGAGGTTCTTTTGTTTGTTTTTTTGAGACAGAGTCTTGCTCTGTCGCCCAGGCTGGAGTGCAGTGGTGCAGTCTCGGCTCACTGCAACCTTCCGCCTCCTGGGTTAAAGCAATTCTCCTGCCTCAGCTTCCCAAGTAGCTGGGATTACAGGCATGCATCACCAGGCCCAGCTAATTTTTGTATTTTTAGTAGAGGTGGGGTTTTGCCGTGTTGGCCAGGCTGGTCTCAAACTCCTGACCTCATGTGATCTGCCTGCCTCAGCCTCCCGAAGTGCTGGGATTACAGGCATAAGCCACCACACCTGGCCTATTATTATTATTATTATTAGAGACAGGGTCTCACTCTGTTGCCCAGGCTGGAGTGCAGTGTTGCAGTCACAGCTTACTGCAGCCACTACTGTAGCCTTGAACTCCTGGGTTCAAGCAGTTTTCCTGCCTCAGCCTCTGGGACTTCAGACATGCTACCACGGCTGGATAACTTTGTAGAGGCAAAGTCTCACTATGTTGCCCAGACTGGTCTCAAACTCCTGGGCTCAAGGGATACTCCCACCTCAGCCTCCCAAAGTGCTGGGATTACAGGCATGAGCCACTGCACCTGGCCAGATTTATTATTTTCAGTGAATGAATGAATATTTTAAAATTTCCCTTATAATTTATAATATGCTAAGTATCAACAGACATAACCCACATAAACAAAAACTATTTGGATCCTCAGTAATTTTTAAGAGAGTAAGGGGTCATGAGACCAAAAGTTTGAAAATAATGTGTATTGCTTCCTGGTTACTCATTGTTAGAGGATTGAGACTAGACAGCCTTTCTGTTCACTGGAACAGACTTGGCAACTGTAGTGGGTTGAGTGAGTAGTGTCCCCCCAAATATTCATGTCCACCTGGAACCTCAGGATATGACCTTGTTTGGAAATAAGCTCTACATATCTATGGAGCTTGAGATGAAATTATACTAGATTTAGGATGATCCCTAAATCCAATGATGAGTGTCAAGAGAAAGGAGAGGGAAATTTGGACACAGAGACAGGGAAGAAGGCCATGTGAAGGAGGAGGCAGAGACTGGTGTTATGCTGCCACCAGAAGCTGGAAGAGGGAAGGAAGGATTCTTACCTAGAGCCTTCAGAGAGAGCATGGTCCTGCTCACACCATAATTTTGGACTTCTGGCTTCCGGAATTGTGAGAGAATAAATTTCTGTTGTATTTAGCCATCAAGTTTGTGGTATTTGTTATGGCAGCCCTAGGAAACTATAGCAACCCTGGACTTCAAGGAGAAAAGATGATAGAAACTCCCACCTCCCTTTTCACTTAGCATACCACCTTCAAGAAAGAGTGCTTTTTCTTTAAAATTGTCCATCTACTCTGCCAACCATCATATCTTCTGAGAAGTTTTGCCTCAGCTAAGTGCTGGGAGAAAAGCATCTGACTAAAAGATCTGAGGATAAAGATAGATTTAACCTAAAAGATACGTAGGCATTTGCATTTTATGAGAAACTGGTTAACGTGGAGGAATGCTAATTGGTAAAATGTTTAAAATTTAGAGAGGATATTGCTAGCTACTAGATTGAGTTATTTGGTGAAGTATTGGGCGGGAAAAAGCTGAAATCAAATATTTAATATTTAGCGTTCTTTAGAGGAAAATTAAAATAATGTAATAGATATTAATCATTAAATTGCCTTGTCTATTTGTTTGTGTTATTTACAGGTCCAAAAATTTATAGTTTTAATTCTGCAAATGATTCTAGTGGTCCTGCAAATCTGGATAAATCTGTTTTGAAAGTAAGTAACCAAGGTTTTGAGTCATTTCAAAAAATGTTCCCCCCTTTTTTCCTCAAAAAAAGATGTATCCTTAAATGTAAGAAAATGATGGGGTGTTTAAAATTTTTGTAAATAGTACTCTGAGAGCTAATCTCTACTAAAAAGAAGTAAATCATACACATATGTTGAGAGACTGTAAGAAATGAAGAAAGGTCTGGTTAAGATCTAAACTTCTATGCATGGCATATACATTTTTTCAGCTCTGTCTTAGAATACCTTTTCACCCTCCTCTCTACTACTCTGATCTTTACTTAATATTTTAGTTCATGGGACATCTCATGAATATCTCTTTTGTTCTTCTAAATCTGTGATTTTACAACTTCAAGCTTTTACCCATGTACTCTCTGCATAGAGTGCCCTTATTTCCCCTTTTTATTTGTCAACCTGTGTGACCTCTATGAAGTCCTTTATAACTCATCAAGTTGATTTTCTTGGTGATTCTGCTATTACTTGATATGTCATTTTTGAGAATTGGCATGCTGGGTTTTAACTTGTCTCTTTATATATATTTTTTGGGCTAGACTGCGATTTTCTGAATTATATTTTTGGGCTTAGTTTATAGTAGGCATTTAGTTAAAAAAGTAATAAATGGAAGATATTTTTGTAAGTAGATGCTTGTGTAGGTCAAAATAACAAAAGAACAGAAAATAAAATGGCTAGTAGGAAAAAGTAAGAATCAAAGTCTAGAAGCCAAAAGATTTTGTGTAGCTTCTTATTATATATTTAGTTTTCAGTTTTACTTGTTACACCTCTTTTTAGTGTAGCATTCATTCTTTTAGGTTGTGTGCTTGCGCTGGTTTACATTAAGGCAGATTTCTGGGCTCCCTCCAAGAATTCTGATTCAGTATGTTTGGGATAGAGCTTAGGAATCTGTCTTTGTGACAACAACCCAAGGGTGGTCCAAGTGACATTACCCTTGAGAGGCTTTTTCTTGCCATGTGTTATCTTGTTGCTTTTTTCATGCCACATTTTTTCTTAAAGAAATGATAGGAATGTGGTCAAATGGGTGGTAGTCCAAAAAATGATAATTACTGTATCTGATTTTAGCTGAAATTTTGGGCTTGGTTGGCAGGAATATAGAAAACTGTATGATAAGCTTTTAATTTTTTAATAATTTAGCTTCTAAATGATATGACCTTTTTGGCCTTAACAGGTGGTAATTAATAACAAACTAGAGCAAAGAATTATTGGAGTGATCAATGAGCATAAAAAGCAAAATAATGACAAAGGAATGATTTCTGGAAGACTTACTGCCAAAAAATTGCAGGTATTTTGCAAACTTTTTTAAGTTCCTTAGTTTTAGTGAAGCATTTTTAGACAGCTCCTCATGTGAGATAAAAAAAAGGCTTTACAACTTCCATTGAGATTTTATATAGATCATGTCCATCTCTAAGAATAGAGGAGGAATTGTGCACACATTAAATCAAGGAGGTGCAAGTGCACACATTAAAATGGTGATATGAAAATTAAGGTATAGCCCCAGAATTATATTATTGAGCACCTACTATGTTAGATTCTGTGCTGGGAACTTCGTTTAGATTTTCTCTGACACAACAGTCCTATGAGGTAGATGTATTTGGTTCCATTTTTCAAGTGAAAGAATGGAGGCTTGCAAGGATGACATAAATGATACCGTAAGGTTACTAGTAAACAGGGTCTGGATTTGAACCCAGCTTTGCCTAACTATAATGATTATGCTTTAGAAAGTATGTTAAAATGCTTTATCTTTATGTATAAAGATGTTCACTGAACCACAGCTTGTAATAAAAAAAAAAAAATCCTAAGTGTTCAGCCATAGAAAAATATAAATTTAAATTCGGATATGTCCACCCAGTGGAATGTTATGTAACTATTCAAAGTGATGATGCAGAGTTTCTACTAACTTTGGAAGTTGCTTATGTTATAATGTTAAGTGAAATCTATTTTTACAAAATCATGGAAAAATGACTAAAAGAAATGTACTACATTTAGTATCTTTGGACAGTGAAAATAGGAATAATTTCTTGTGGTTCTCTTTTTTAAAGATCTCTGGTTTCCAAATTCTTAATTCAATAAACACATTTCATTTTTAACTGGGAAAAAAAAAGATTGTTTTGAAATTATAATTTGTGTCAAAGTTTCTGGTTTAAAATGAATGGAATAATTAGTAATACAGGAAGGGAACTTTGACAAATGTGACTTTTTTATATTTGCTTGTCATAGGATTTATACATGGCTTTACAAGCATTTTCATTTAAGACAAAGGACATTGAAGATGCCATGACCAATACACTCTTATGTGGAGGTGACCTTCATTCTGCCTTGGATTGGCTCTGTTTAAACCTTTCAGATGGTAAACAGTATCATTAAATTCTTTCAGTTTCTAAAACCTTTTGAAGTCGTTTTGGTATTTGTATCAACCTTTTGGCTCATACTCATATTTTTTCACTGTCATAATTATTTACTTTTGAAGTGTTCTTACCTTCTGTTCTTTTCAGGATATTTTCCTTAGAGATTGTGACCTATGCAAGAAAATACTATGTTTTGTGTTCAGTTGTTGATTGTTATTTTGCTATGTCCTTAATACAAGGTTTGCGTGTCTCCTGGTTTCTGGTTTAGAAATTAGGACTGTCCTTGAATATATAGTATTTTACTAAGCAGAGGATCATGATTGTAATCTTTGGCAAGAATCTGGAGTGCAAACGGCTTGTGGTGACTAAGGATACTACCACATGCTATGGCAGACAGCCAAAGAGTGGGAAGGATTAAGATCTTATGACAATTTAGGAGCCTAACATTGAGGGTGAAATAATGACCAAATAGAAGAGGGTTAGCTATCATCTGATGAATATGTTCACTTCTAGTTTGACAAATAAAACCAGGTTCATCTTAGGATTTCTGTTCTTAGGAGATGAGGGAATAGAAGAAAATTAGGTGCTCTGTGTCTAGGCAAGGTTTACAAATGCTTAACAAATATTTGTGTGTTTTATGTATCATATGCCTGTTTATTTTCAGCGTAGTTTCTTTTATTTTAAGATGCACTTCCTGAAGGATTCAGTCAGGAATTTGAAGGGCAACAACCTAAAAGTAGGCCTAAATTTCAGTCTCCTCAAATACAAGCCACTATTTCACCTCCATTGCAACCTAAAACCAAAAAACATGAAGAAGACCCTAAGATTAAGGTAATTTAAGAATTAAGCATTTAAAGTTGTATAAAATCAGAATGGAGCACATGTAACTGTTTGAAGAGTATAAATATTAGGTTTCTGTAACATTTTTACTTCTTACAAATAACTAATTGGTTTGCCAGACTTTTCTATCACTGTTTTAGTTATCATTATATAACAAACCACCCCAAAATGTAGTGGCTTAAACCAACTATTGTTTCTCATGATTCTGCAGTCTGTGCTAGGCTCAACAAGGTGGTTCTTCTGTTCCAGGAAGAATCTTCCATGGCTGGGACATCCAAAGTGGCTTCTTCACTCCCATGACTAAGCTGGAGGCTAGCCAGGCATCCCTCTGTCTACGTGTTTTTTCTACATGACTAGCTTGGGTTTCCTCACATTTAGTGGTCTTAGGGTGACTGGACTTCTTATGGCATCTGGCTTCCAAGAATATTTTAAGACAATAAGCCAAAGTGTACAAATTCTTATCAAGCTCCTGCTTTATCATTCTTGCTAATGTTCCATTGACTGAAGCAAGTCACATGACCAAGCCCAGAGTCTGTGGAAGAAAATCACAGATGAATGTGAATAATGGAACTGTAATTCATTAGGCCATTACACTTAAATACTCTGCATATTGCAAAACATCTATGGAAAAAATAATCCTCATAAAACCACTGTTTTTAAGGAATAACAGTAGTTTTTAACAGTTCTCATTTCATTCTTTTTTTACCACTTTATATAAATATATTCTTTGGATTTTGCAATTGTAAATTTCTTAATGTTGAGGTCAATTTATTTGTCCTTCACTGAGCAATAAAGAATAACAGCTTATATATGTCTACTGTTTTTGAGTGTGAGGAAATTGTAAAAGCAGTGACAAGATAGTTTTGACACCTTTTTCTAACTTTGGTTTTTCAGATATTTGTTTTCTCTTTCTAGCCAAAAAAGGAAGAAAAAAATACGGAAGTAAATATGAAAGAGTGGATTTTACGATATGCTGAACAACAAAATGAAGAAGAAAAGAATGAGAATTCTAAAAGTTTAGAAGAGGAAGAAAAATTTGACCCTGTGAGTAGAAATTTGTATTAGGCTTCTAACTGGATGTTCCTAAGCAAGATATGTTTACTTTTCTGAGCCTTAGTTTGCTCATTTGTAAATTGGAAATGTACCTCTAAGGGGCTGATGTGAAGATTAAATAAAATGACACTTAGGTAAAAACTTAGCAGAAAGTTAACTGCTCAAAAGATGTTAATTACATTTCTCATGTTTAAAGAGATAATCATCAAATATTTTTAAATGATTTTTATGAGTAAGGAGCATGCTAAATTATTTAGGTAATAATAAAAAGGCACATTCCTTTACAGAAGTTCATGGTTTAGAGAGAATAACATAGACATCATATGGTAAGATAGAAATATAAGGCAGAAAATATACTAAGTCAAAGAAGCAAGGTATGGGAAATACTGTAATATATATATCTGACAAAGGACTTCTATACATAATTATATAAAGAAGCTTTAAAAATAGACACCTTACAAAAGTAGATTAAATTAGAGAAATGAAAATGAAAACTTAAATGAGATACCACTATATATCCATCAGAATGGCTAAAACTAAAAAGATCAGTAATACTAAATGTTAGGAGGAACGTGGAGCAACTGGAATACTCATATTGCTAATGGGAATGTAAAGCTAATGGAAATGTAAAATGGTACAGCCACTTAGAAAAACTCGTCCTTTCTCATAAAGTTAAACAAATACTTGTCATATGACCCAACAATTTTATTTCCAGGTATTAAGAAAAATTAAAACATTTGTTCAGAGACTTGTACACAAATGTTCATAGCAGCTTTATTTGTATTAGGCAAACACTGCAAACAGCCCATATGTCTGTCAACAGGCAAATGGTCGATGTTGTAGAACAGCATATGTAATCTGATGAATTCGTTTGTGTAAAAGAAAAAATACATATAGCTACATATTTGCTTTTTTACATAAGCAAAGAAAACATCTGGAAAGAGACACAAGAAGCTGTTACTGGTGATTAGGACCAGGGTGGTATAGTGGGATGGAGAATTCTTCTTTATATTCTTCTGTATATCTAAGTTTTTTTAAACTATGTTCCTGTATTAAACTAATATAAGTGAAATATTTAGGGCAGTATAAGTCTACTTTGAGATTTGGAGAAAGAAGAGGTCTCTTCTGATTGGAGCATTAAGTCAAGACTTCAAAGAGATGGGACCTAAAGGATGTGCAGAGTTCAGACAGGCAAAGAAAGATGGGAAGATGGCCCACATGTGTGAAATACTGTGAACAAGGGTACAGATGTGGAATTGTACAAGGAGCCTTTCAGTAATAAAAAATGGATGAGCATATATAGAGATAAGATGTATAGATGAGTATTGGTAGATAGGAGTAAACAGGTGAGTTCACCTGAGACTGGAAGATTTTTATGTCCAGAAGGTGATTTTGACACTTTTCCTTGAAAGTAAAGAGCCACTACAGATTTAGGGGCAGGTGACTGACAAGAAGAATGATATTTTAGGTCAAGCTTAGTAATATTTGAGGTGGTTTGGAATAGTGATGTTTAGGGCAATTTGGAAAGTGTAGGGAGGCCATTATGGTAGCTATTGCACTTGCTCAGGTGTGAGATAATAAAAGCTCAAATCAGTAATTGGAAAGGAAGAGAGACATTTGTAAAGCAAGAATCAATAGAAATTGATGATTTACGGAATATAAAGGCTAAGGAAGATTTCAGAGACGATATACAAATCACCAGTAAGTATATGAAGAAATGCTCAACATTACTAATCATTAGGGAAATACAAATCAAAACCACAGTGGCATACCACTTCACACCCGTTAGGATGTCAGCTATCAAAAAAACCGGAAATAATAAATGTTAACAGGGATGTAGAGAAATTGGAACCCTGTGTACTATTGGTGGGAATGTAAAATGGTGCAGCCATTGTGGAAAACAGTTTGGTAGTTCCTCAAAAAATTAAAAATCGAATTACCATATGATCCAGTAATTCCATTTCTGGGTATATACTCAAAAGAATTGAGAGCAGAGTCTTGGAGGAGATATTTGTACACTGTGTTCATAGCAGCAGCATTCACAATAGCTAAAACGTGGAAGCAATCCAGTATCTACCAATGAGACAAATGAATAGGTAAAATGTGGCATGCACATAAAACTGAATAGTATTCAGCCTTAAAAAATAAGGAAGTTCTGGTACATGCTACAACACGGCTGGACCTTGACCAACTTTATGCTACGTGAAATATGCCAATCACAAAAAGACAGATACCATATGATTTCACTTATATGACGTCCCTAAGTCAAATTCATAGAGACAAAGTAGAATGGTGGTTGCCAGGGGCTGGTGGGGGATGGCAGAATGGGGAGTTAATGCTTAATGGGATTAGAGTTTCATGTTTGCCAGATAAAAATGTTCTGAAGATGGATGGTGGTGATGGTTGTACACCGTCATGAATGTATTTAATACCACTGAACTGTACACTTAAAAATGGTTAAGATGGCAAATTTTATCGGGGAAAAATGTGCCAAAGATGGCAAGAGGTGTGTAAATGGAGGGATGGTGGTATCAGAAAGATGGAAAGGATAAGTATTATATGAGTGAATTTGAGGTGGTAGCTAACCCTCCTGTCTGTTACACTGATATTTGTATTGATATTTGTCTCTATACAAAATGGTACCAGAATTCAGCAGATATGCTTGTTTAATTATCTCTTTTTCCTTCTTTTATCAGTTGTGTTTCCTTCTCCAGTCCATAGTTTTATGCTTCTAATCTACTGTCACTTATTAACCTAAGGGGGAGAAAAACAGTAATTTGAGTTTAACTTTAAACTTCCTAGTTTTTGCTCAGGAGTCAAGTCATGTCCTTGAGAGTTATGACATCCATTTTCCTCAAAAGCCATTTTTTCCCTGTCTTCCATAAGATAGAGATTATGTGAAGTTAACTTTCAGATAAGTATTACTATTACTGCATGAATAATCCTTTAAACACACATACTTATGAAACGATTTTTTTTTTTTTTTTTTTTTAGAGACAGAGTCTTGCTCTGTCACCCAGGCTGGAGTGCAGTGGTATAATCTCAGCTCACTGCAGCCTCTGCCTCCCAGGTTCCAGTGATTCTCTTGCCTCAGCCTTCTGGCTGGCTGGGATTATAGGCGCCCGCCACCACGCCCAGCTAATTTTTGTATTTTCAGTAGAGATGGGGTTTCACCATGTTGGCCAGGCTGGTCTCGAACTCCTGACCTCAGGTGATCCGCCCGCCTCGGCCTCCCAAAGTGCTGGGATTGTAGGCGTGAGCCACACCACCGGCTGAAACAATTTTTATAGAAATGAGCTCTACTTTTTATTCTGCACTTTGCTTTAGTTTACTAACACGTCAAGGAAGTTTCTCTATGTGGGTCACCCTCTTTCTTTTACTAACCTTATTTTATTTTCTAATGACTAAATAGTCTTCTCTGTAGAGATGTGTCATATATGATTTCCAGTTTTTCTTTTACAGTCAGTGCCTCACCAAACATCTATGCACCTGCAAATCTGTGCATTTGTTTTATTTCTCTATGAAAAATTCCTCAAAGTAGATTTGCCAGATCAAAGGATAAGGTAAAAATATCACAGATTTTGATACAGTAAATTGACCATAGATATACTAATCTTGCTCTTCTTTTTTTGTTCCCCCTCCCATTGTTTTATTTGGAACAGAACGAAAGGTACTTACATCTTGCAGCAAAACTGCTGGATGCAAAAGAGCAAGCAGCTACCTTTAAACTAGAAAAAAACAAGCAAGGCCAAAAAGAGGCTCAAGAAAAAATAAGGAAATTTCAAAGAGGTAAACACTTTCAAATACTTAGATGTATAAATGTAATTGTCTTCTATTTTTGGCCTTCCTGGAATGGATGATGCTACCTTTTAATATGTCTGCCCTTTTCTAACAGTTTATACATGGGATTAGCAAACTTTTAAAATAATAAGCTAAGTAGTAAATACTGTGGACTTCATGGGCCATACAGCCTCTGTTAAAACTATTCAAATTTGCTGTTACAGCACAAAAGCAGCCATAGACCATACAAAAATGAATGGCTGTGTTCTAATCAGACTTTATTTATGGATACTATAAATTTCTAATCATTGTATCATATCACCAAATGTTCTTATAACCACTTGAAAATGTAAACACCATTCTAGCTTGCAAGCCATACAAAAATAGGCAGTGGACTAGATTTGGCCTACAAGACATTGTTTGCCAACCTATGATTTTTATACCATAAAATATCGTCGTCATTCAAGAAAGAAAGGTGAATACAATTCCATGAGTATTTGTAATGAAGATGTTTGTTTTTCCAGGCTTATTACACCTATTAAATAATGTATTTTAAAATTTTTGTATGTGTTGTGAAAATTAATAAATTGCCTCTGATTCCTGCACGGATTCCTAATAGGAATTATTAAGTAATTGGCTATAAGGAAAAAGAAGGAATGCAGTTTTTTTAACCATTTTTAAAAATAAGGCGTGAAAACCATGTAACTCCTTGTGTATAAATACCAAAAAAGTAAACAAATAAAAGATAAATAACTGTTTTTTTAAAACCGTGAAACTAAACATTATATTTTTTCTGGTAGAAATGGAAACATTAGAAGACCATCCAGTATTTAACCCAGCCATAAAGATTTCACATCAACAAAATGAAAGGAAAAAACCTCCTATAGCCACAGAAGGAGAAAGTGCATTGAATTTTAATGTATTTGAAAAATCTGCAGCTGCTACTGAAGAAGAGAAAGGTAAAATTAAGGGAAGATGGTCAGGGTGTAATTTATAAATAATAAAATGTCAAGGAATATATAATGGTAAAATTTCTTACTTTGCATTCTGGCAAAGTACATGGAAGATTGGCAGTGAAGTTACACTTCATAAGCTGTCTGAAAAAGTATTAACAATTATGATAACATATATGTACAGCATTTTGTAATTACAAATAAATATCTTGCCTCAGTCTCATCTCTCTCTGATTCATCTCCAGACTGCTGCCAGAGTTATCTTTCTATAATACAGATCTAAATGTGAGTTTCCTGCCACAAACCTTTAATGGCTATTAGCCTGCTGACATCAGTAACAAGTCCAAATCTTTTAGCATGGCATTCTGGATCTTTTGCATTCTGCCACAATCTACCTTTCTACCTTATTCCCTTGGCTTATTACTCCAGCCACATTACTCTTTAAAACATTCGCTGTTTTATGGTTTCATTACTTTGCTCATCTTCTTATCCCCTACTTGGCCAACCTGTTCCCAGCTCAAGGCTTAGTGCAAACAGCTCCTCTTCCCTAAGCCCTCCCTAACTCCTTCCATACCACCAGACAAGTAATCATGTACTTCTTTGTGCTCCCAAGTTAATTATTTGTTTAAAAATTTTTTGGGTTAATTATTGATATAGCAAGTACAGTATTTATCAGTTTGTATTTTAGTTTTTAGAAGACCATTCACTATAGTCTCAAATAATATTTTAGTATTAATCATAATATTATAATTTGCATTATAGTTTTTAGAAGACCAGACTGGATGGTCTTCTAAAAACTATAGAAGTTTTCTAGTTAATTATTTTTTTAAAATAATAGTATATAGCAAATAGTACAATATTATATACTATAGTTTAATAGTATACTATTTACTATTTACTATATACTATACTATATACTATACTATAGTATACTATTTACTATTAAACTATAGTTATATAGTATATTGTTTACTAATAGTAAATATTATATAGTATTTATCACATTGCATTATAGTTTTTAGAAGACCAAGCATAGTATTTATCAGATATCATAATACCATAATTTGTATTATAGCTTTTTGTTGTTGGTTTTTTGTTTTTGAGACGGAGTTTTACTCTTGTTGCCCAGGCTAGAGTGCAATGGCATTATCTTGGCTCACTGCAACCTCCACCTCCTGGGTTCAAGTGATCCTCTTGCCTCAGCCTCCTGAGTAGCTGGGATTACAGGCATGCACCACAATGCCCTGCTAATTTTTGTATTTTTAGTAGAGATGGGATTTCACCATGTTGACCAGGCTAGCCTTGAAGTCCTGCCCTCAGGTGATCCTCCCGCCTTGGCCTCCCAAAGTGCTGGGATTACAGGTGTGAGCCACCACGCCCGACCTTTTTCTTTCTTTTTTTTTTTCTTTTTTCTTTTTTCCAGCTCAGACTGGAGTGCAGTAGCACAATCTCAGTTCACTGCAACCTCTGCCTCCTGAATTCAAGCAATTCTCCTGCCTCAGGCTCCCTAGTAGATGGGATTACAGGCGCTTGCCACCACGCCTGGCTAATTTTTGTATTTTTAGTAGAGAGGGGGTTTTGCCATGTTGGCCAGGTTGGTCTCAAACTCCTGACATCGGGTGATCTGCGCGCCTCGGCCTCCCAAAGTGCTGGGATTACAGGTGTGAGCCACCGCGTCTGGCCACACATGACAGTTTTTAGAAGACCAGAGTGGATGTTAATTGTTTAAAAAAAAATTCTGAGTTAATTATTGATATAGCAAGTATAGTATTTATCAGATTTCATTATAGTTAGTTTAGACCCACTCTAAATTGTCAGTTTTTTAAATTATTCATTCTTTCATTAGTATTTATTGTTTTCGTGAGACATGTTTTTTGAGACAGACTCTGTCACCCAGGCTGGAGAACAGTGGCATGATCTTGGCTTACTGCAACCTCCGCCTCCCAGGTTCAAGCGGTTCTCCTGCTTCAGCCTCCCAAGTAGCTGAGATTACAGGTGCATGCCTGCATGCTCGGCTAATTTTTGTATTTTTAGTAGAGACGGGGTTTCACCATGTTGGCCAGGCTGGTCTTGAACTCCTGACCTCAGGTGATCCAGCCGTCTCGGCCTCCCAGAGTGTTGGGATTACGGGCGTGACCCATCACACCCAGCCTCAGTAGTATTTATTGTGTGTTCAGTAATGAGCAAAATAACCTAGTCTCTGCCTTCTTCAAGTGTACAGTAGAAAAGGTAAGCTTCAAACATATACAATACATAATTACATATTATGATGTGTGCTATCAAAGGAAGTAGCTTCTAATAATATAGATAACAAAGGGGTCTAATTTGGATTGGGAAGACCTTGCTGTAATGACATTTACTCTGAGATTTGACAGATGTTTAGGTGTTAGCCTGGTGACAAGTTGGTGGAACAATCCTTCCAAGAAGGAGAGGGTACATTGGAAATCTAAGGTAAAAAAGCAGCACTATTCAACAGAATTTTCAATGATGAAAATGTTCTATATCTGTACTATCCAGTATCGTAGCTGCTAGCCAAATAGGAATATGAAGCATTTGAAATGTAACTGAGAAACTGAATAACTAATTTACATTTAACTAACCACATGTGGCTATGTCTACTGTTCTGAGACAGGCATACTTAGAGCATTGAAGAATTAACTGATGGCCATTGTGGTTATAGCATAATAAGCAAGCAAGAGGGAAGAGTGGCAACAGACAGGCAGAGAATAGTAAGGAATTTGGACTTTATCTGTAACAGGAAGCTATTGAGGATAGTGCTGGTGCTGGTGGCAGACAGCTGATAAACCTAGAAATGACATCTGATTTCTATTTTTTTAATGGTTTAACTACAGAGTAGCCTTCCAAACATTGTAATTTGTAGTATCCTCAGTTCATCACATGGATAGTATCATATTTTACAAGAATACATAAGTTCCTCAAGATAATTATTTTAAAAGAATTTTCTCAGGTTCTGTCCATTAAGAGGATTTCCTTATGTCACTTAGAGAAAATCAAGCTTCACCTGTTATCTTTTTTTTTTTTTTTTTTTTTTGAGACAGAGTATCACTCTGTCACCCAGGCTGAAGTGCAGTGGTGCGATCTTGGCTCACTGCAAGCTCTGCCTCCCGGGTTCATGGTCATTCTCCTGCCTCAGCCTCCCGAGTAGCTGGGACTACAGGTGCCCGCCACCATGCCCGACTAATTTTTTTGTATTTTTAGTAGAGACGGGGTTTCACTGTGTTAGCCAGGATGGTCTCAATCTCCTCACTTCGTGATCCGCCCGCCTCGGCCTCCCAAAGTGCTGGGATTACAGGCATGAGCCACCGCGCCTATCCTCACCTATTATCTTCTAAAAGTGCTGTTCTCCAAAGCAAGAGAGGACTTTGATCACTGAAGAGAGAAGCTTAGCCATTTTTAAAGAACCAATCTTTGTTTACCATTTTAGATAAAAAGAAAGAACCTCGTGATGTAAGAAATTTTGACTATACTGCTCGAAGTTGGACTGGAAAATCTCCCAAACAATTTCTGATTGATTGGGTCAGGAAGAATCTTCCCAAGAGTCCAAATCCTTCCTTTGAAAAAGTTGCAGTAGGTAGATACTGGAAATGTAGGTATGTTTTGTTTTTGTTTTGATTAACTCAGTGAACTTTAGAAAAATGTAAGGTGGAAATCTTTTTGTTTCCTGTGAGTTAAGCAGACATTTAGGAAGCTCTCAATTCTACATGTCAGGTTTATTGTCTGATAGATTATCATTATCTAATACATGCCTTCCATGGAAATATTTAAACAATTAACAAATTTGAGTTTAATGTTAATGGAATTCTGAATTTTTTTTATCTGACTTTATCAACTGTATTTTTAAAAAATGTGTTTGCTTCTTTGTAGGGTTAGGGTAATCAAGTCTGAAGATGATGTCCTGGTAGTATGCCCTACAATCTTAACAGAGGATGGCATGCAAGCTCAGCACCTGGGAGCTACTTTAGCCCTTTATCGTTTAGTTAAAGGGCAGGTAAGACTTTTTAGGCCTAACTTTATCTGTATGTGGAAGGCAGTATTTAATTATGGTTCAATTTTTCTCTTTAGTGACTGTTTTTCTGATTAATCCTTTCTCATTATTCCTAATTTGGCTTCCTTTCAACCCTAAACACAGTTTGATCTTTCTTTCCTCTTAGACTAGAAGTCTGAAAGAGAGAGTATGATGATCCGACTTTTGGAGCTATGCTAAAAACAGTTGATAGTGTGGTGGAATTAAGGAGAATTTTTGTTTTGAGACAGCATCCTGTTATATTGCCCAGGCTGGAGTTGTGTGGCAGAGTCATAGCTCACTGCAGCCTCAAGTGATCCTCCTGCCTCAGCCTCCTGAATAGCTGGGACTACAGGCACGTGCCACCACATCCAGCTAATTTTTTAAAACAGATTTTATAGAGACAAGGTCTCACTATATTGCCCAGGCTGAAAATTTTTTGTTTGTTTTCCTTTAATGTTATATTGTCTCTCTTAACTTAAAAAATTTATATAGATATTGCTTCCATTTTTCAATTTTAGGTTATATTAACAATACACTTCCAGTTTCAGGAAGGATTAAAATAAAGTGCTACTGAAGGAATGCTCTTTTTTAAAATTTTGGATTGTCAGAATGCTCTTTTTTAAAATTTTGGATTGTCAGTATTTCCTTTTTACAGTAAATGTGTTTCTTTCTTCATAGGAAATTAGAACCTTCGAAAATTTTAGACACTGATTAAGTAGAACTCTGGACAGTAGTTCTTTCCCTGTTTCTGCCAGTAAAAGTTATTAATGTCTTTATTTCCCTTATTTTGCAAAATAAGGCACTATGAACTATTTGCTTGATAAAAATGACTATCAGTATCAGAGAGATAATTGTGGATTCTTTATAGCACAGAATTAAGATAACTTAGATTCCATCCAGTATAGTTCATTTAAAATACTTTGACCTGTAACATTATACAACTGCCAGAATCTCAAAAGAACTGCTTTATGGTTCATTAACATTTTATATAGTGCCACTGCAGGAATAAGTAATAGACATTTGTTCAGTAGTTTAACATGTTCCAAGAGTAAGCACCTCACATATCTTAACTAAACCTCAGAATATGCCTATAAGGGAGGTACAATTACTAGACCCATTTTAAAAATGCAGAAGCTGAGACACATAGAGGTTAAGTGAATGGTGCAAGGTTACACAGCTAGTCAGTCAAGAAGGCTGAATATGATGTGCTGTTCTTGAATTTGCATCGTACACATACATATATTAAAGTAATAATAATTTGAGTCAAATTATATTTTAAGATGAATATATCCTTTTAAGTGCTAATCTATTGAATTTTAAGTGCTATCCTTTTAAGTGCTAATCTATTGTATTTCCATATTGAATAGTTAGTGAAAATAACATACTGCTGTTTTTACTTTAGTCAGTTCATCAGTTACTTCCTCCCACTTACCGAGATGTTTGGCTGGAGTGGAGTGATGCAGAAAAGAAAAAGGAAGAATTAAATAAAATGGAAACCAATAAACCACGTGATCTTTTTATTGCCAAACTTCTGAATAAATTGAAACAGCAGCAACAGCAGCAACAACAGCATTCTGAAAATAAGAGAGAAAACTCTGAAGATCCTGAGGAATCTTGGGAAAATTTGGTTTCGGATGAGGATTTTTCTGCACTGTCCTTGGAATCAGCAAATGTAGAAGATTTGGAACCTGTTAGAAACCTCTTTAGAAAGTTGCAAAGCACACCTAAGTATCAGAAACTTCTAAAGGAAAGACAACAGTTACCTGTATTTAAACATCGGGACTCAATTGTTGAAACTCTTAAAAGGCACCGGGTAGTGGTTGTGGCAGGTGAAACAGGGAGTGGTAAAAGTACTCAGGTACCACATTTTCTATTGGAAGATTTGCTTCTAAATGAGTGGGAAGCAAGTAAATGTAACATTGTCTGTACTCAACCCCGAAGAATCTCAGCAGTGAGTTTAGCCACCAGAGTATGTGATGAATTGGGCTGTGAAAATGGACCTGGAGGAAGGGTAAGCTGTCATTCAACTCCACCTCAGTGAATGGTGACATTATTCACCTTTGCTTTTGTGATCCAAATGGAATGTGTACCATATGTGAATTTTCACTGTTATTGGTTGATCAGTAGCACGTTTCAGGCACTTTTCGTGTTTTCTTTGATAGATGTGATAGTATGCCACTGTCCTATGAGAAGGATTATCAGTAATTCTGTCATTAAAATTCTCTTAGAAAAAATATATTAACTATAATAATTGAATATTCAAATATGTTACCCACTAAATTGAACAACCAAAGAATGTGCACAAACTCAAATTCTACTAAAATATATCTCAAGTTTTTGCAAACCTTTTTCTGTGGCATGTATTCCTGAATGATTTTCATTCTTTAAAGTGAGCAGAAGGGAAAAACAGTATAAATTAAAATGCTAGTATTTTCCAACCCCATATTTTTTTTAAAAAATGAGAAAAGTACTTAAATGTCTATTGTCATGCATTTTGCCATGCTAGTATATACAAAACTGGCCAGACCTTAACCAGAATGACTGCAAAGTATACGAATTAGTTAATTAAACTAGTTAGAACCAAATATGACAAATTGCAATTTCATATAATTCTGATTATTTATACTTTGAATTGTTCATTCTGGAGATGGCATATTATATTTTTATCTCTAAACTGGGTACCCCTTCATTAAAAGTTTTCTATTTAGCAAAATTGTCTGGGTTTCTGTCATGGAATAGAGGAGGAAAAAAAAGGCACAGTTTCTGCTCTTAGAGAATGACAGACATATATACAAATAAGACAATGGAGTGACTGAAGGAGTAAGAAAGAAAATGTGATGGGGAATGTTATGTTAAAATTCCACTAGGCACTACTAGAAGGATACTAGCTGCTTTTTAATGACAGCAAATTTTATGAGATCTTGGTAGAAAAGTAGACCAAATTATAGAAGCTGCTTAAAATTTCATTCCTGAGTACCTCAATATTTTGCTTCATGATTATTTAGGAAGAAATTAATTCAACATTTATTAATGTTTTAATAATCATATTAATGGTATTTAAAGAAGGTGACCAGTTTTTTCCTCAACATCTTGAAAAGAGCAAAAATTCTGGGGCTGGGTATGGTGCCTCACGCCTATAATCCCAGCACTTTGGGAGGCTGAGGTGGGGGGATCACCTGAGGTCAGAAGTTTGAGGCCAGCCTGGCCAACATGGTGAAACCCTATCTCTACTAAAAATACAAAAATTACCTGGGCGTACTGGCATGCCCTTGTAATCCCAGCTAAGTGGGAGGTTGAGACAAGAGAATCGCTTGAACCCAAGAGATGGAAGTTGCAGTGAGCCGAGATTGCACCACTGCACTCCAGCCTAGGCCACAAGAATGAAACTCCATTTGAAAAAAAAAAAGTTTTTCTGTTCAAATTTGCCAAAATATAAAATATATTTTAAAGCTTTATACAGTTGAAGACCATGGGAAAATGCTTTTAATAATAAATTGCACTGAACAGATTTGCTAATGTATTTATTAATAAAGTAATAATTATTAATATATTATTAATAAATTGTACTAGATTACTTACAGTGCTTCATTTAGCAGCAAGATCAGCACCTCTGCTTCACTTTTTAAAGCTTGTTTCCCATATTACTCATGAGAATCTAATCAAGGCCTTATGTTCTCCCTTTAGAATTCATTGTGTGGGTATCAGATCCGGATGGAATCTCGAGCTTGTGAATCTACTAGGTTACTCTATTGTACAACAGGGGTTTTGCTAAGGAAACTTCAAGAAGATGGTCTTCTAAGTAATGTGTCTCATGTTATTGTAGATGAGGTGAGTGGATTCTATAGTTGTATTCAAAAATTTGAAATATTTTTGTATTAAAAAGATGTTACTCCTAATACTAGATAACATTTTCTTTATGCTTACTAAATTATTATATACTTTCCATATAATAATTTCTTGTAACAAATGTATCTCCTGTTGGTTTAATAAATACTATGTAATATTTGCTATATGCTTAATGCTGTTCAAAGTGTTATGTATAGCATATGTGTGTGTAGGACAGTAGGCAGTGAATTCATTTAATTCTTCTAGTAACCCAGTGAAGCAGATATCCTTATTTTAAACTGAGGTACAGAGAGGTCATACAGCCTGCTCAAGTGTTCATAGGCAGTAATTTCTGTAGCTGGAGGTTCAACCCCAAGCAATTTAGCTTCAGTCTGTATTCTTAACAGTATACTGCCTCTCAACTACTACATTTAGTTGTTAAAGAATCTGCTGTAATTCTTACAAAAAATAAGAAGTCTTCATCACTATATCACTTTATTGGTAGATATACCTCAACGTGAATCAAATTTGAATGCACACTTACATTGAATTATGCTACAAGTTTCTCATTATTTTAAATGCCATAGGAGCCCAGTGTATATAAACTAATTTGCTTGTGTATAATTTTTCAAGAACAGATAAGATATATACCATTCGTGTTATTCAGAATATGAAATTAAAAATCTCCCCAATATAAAGTTTTTGTAAATGTCGTTAATTCACTAAGTTCAGAAACCAATAGTGAAAGTTCATTCATTGATTTTTTTATTAATAGACTATATATAATTGGGTTATTTTCCTCCTTTTGGTTAGAAATTATTAGAAGCATAGAAAGGTAGAAAAATGAAAAGAAAAAGTATGATTTCGTGATTCAGAAAAAAAGTTAATCTTTAATTTGTATATTTATATGTGTATATTTAATATGTGTATTTATAATTCTTTCACATTAGTCAAAAAAAACTTTTTTTTTTTTGAGACAGAGTCTTGCTCTGTCACCAGACTGGAGTGCAGTGGCGTGTTCTCGGCTCACTGCAACCTCCACCTCCTGGATTCAAGCAATTCTCCTGCCTCAGCCTCTTCAGTAAGCTGGGACTAGGCGTGTGCCACCACGTCCACCTAATTCTTGTATTTTTGGTAGACGGTGTTTCACCATGTTGGCCAGGCTGGTCTTCATCTCCTGACCTCATGATCCGCCCATCTCAGCCTCCCAACGTACTGGGATTATAGGCATGAGCCACCATGCCTGGCCCAAAAACATGATTTTTATTTTTTTTATTTTTTTTATTATACTTTAAGTTCTAGGGTACATGTGTATAACGTGCAGGTTTGTTACATATGTATACTTGTGCCATGTTGGTGTGCTGCACCCATCAACTCGTCAGCACCCATCAATTCGTCATTTATATCAGGTATAACTCCCAATGCAATCCCTCCCCCCTCCCCCCTCCCCATGATAGGCCCCGATGTGGGATGCTCCCCTTCCCGAGTCCAAGTGATGTCATTGTTCAGTTCCCACCTATGAGTGAGAACATGCGGTGTTTGGTTTTCTGTTCTTGTGATAGTTTGCTAAGAATGATGGTTTCCAGTTGCATCCATGTCCCTACAAAGGATGCAAACTCATCTTTTTTTATGGCTGCATAATATTCCATGGTGTATATGTGCCACATTTTCTTTTTTTTTTTTTTTTTTTTTTTTTATTATACTTTAAGTTCTAGGGTACATGTGCATAACGTGCAGGTTTGTTACATATGTATACTTATGCCATGTTGGTGTGCTGCACCCATCAACTCGTCAGCACCCTTCAATTCATCATTTATATCATGTATAACTCCCCAATGCAATCCCTCCCTCCTCCCCCCTCCCCCCTCCCCATGATATACCCCAGTGTGTGATGTTCCCCTTCCCGAGTCCAAGTGATCTCATTGTTCAGTTCCCACCTATGAGTGAGAACATGCGGTGTTTGGTTTTCTCTTCTTGTGATAGTTTGCTAAGAATGATGGTTTCCAGCTGCATCCATGTCCCTACAAAGGACGCAAACTCATCCTTTTTTATGGCTGCATAGTATTCCATGGTGTATATGTGCCACATTTTCTTAATCCAGTCTGTCACAGATGGACATTTGGGTTGATTCCAAGTCTTTGCTATTGTGAATAGTGCCGCAATAAACATACATGTGCATGTGTCTTTATAGCAGCATGATTTATAATCCTTTGGGTATATACCCAGTAGTGGGATGGCTGGGTCATATGGTACATCTAGATCTAGATCCTTGAGGAATCGCCATACTGTTTTCCATAATGGTTGAACTAGTTTACAATCCCACCAACAGTGTAAAAGTGTTGCTATTTCTCCACATCCTCTCCAGCACCTGTTGTTTCCTGACTTTTTAATGATTGCCATTCTAACTGGTGTGAGATGGTATCTCATTGTGGTTTTGATTTGCATTTCTCTGATGGCCAGTGATGATGAGCATTTTTTCATGTGTCTGTTGGCTGTATGAATGTCTTCTTTTGAGAAATGTCTGTTCATATCCTTTGCCCACTTTTTGATGGGGTTGTTTGTTTTTTTCTTGTAAATTTGTTTGAGTTCTTTGTAGATTCTGGATATTAGCCCTTTGTCAGATGAGTAGATTGCAAAAATTTTCTCCTATTCTGTAGGTTGCCTGTTCACTCTGATGGTAGTTTCTTTTGCTGTGCAGAAGCTCTTTAGTTTAATTAGATCCCATTTGTCAATTTTGGCTTTTGCTGCTGTTGCTTTTGGTGTTTTAGACATGAAGTCCTTGCCCATGCTTATGTCCTGAATGGTACTACCTAGGTTTTCTTCTAGGGTTTTTATGGTATTAGGTCTAACATTTAAGTCTCTAATCCATCTTGAATTAATTTTCGTATAAGGAGTAAGGAAAGGATCCAGTTTCAGCTTTCTACTTATGGCTAGCCAATTTTCCCAGCACCATTTATTAAATAGGGAATCCTTTCCCCATTTCTTGTTTCTCTCAGGTTTCTCAAAGATCAGATGGCTGTAGATGTGTGGTATTATTTCTGAGGACTCTGTTCTGTTCCATTGGTCTATATCTCTGTTTTGGTACCAGTACCATGCTGTTTTGGTTACTGTAGCCTTGTAGTATAGTTTGAAGTCAGGTAGCGTGATGCCTCCAGCTTTGTTCTTATGACTTAGGATTGTCTTGGCAATGCGGGCTCTTTTTTGGTTCCATATGACCTTTAAAGCAGTTTTTTCCAATTCTGTGAAGAAAGTCATTGGTAGCTTGATGGGGATGGCATTGAATCTATAAATAACCTTGGGCAGTATGGCCATTTTCACGATATTGATTCTTCCTATCCATGAGCGTGGTATATTCTTCCATTTGTTTGTGTCCTCTTTTATTTCACTGAGCAGTGGTTTGTAGTTCTCCTTGAAGAGGTCCTTTACATCCCTTGTAAGTTGGATTCCTAGGTATTTTATTCTCTTTGAAGCAATTGTGAATGGGAGTTCATTCATGATTTGGCTCTCTGTTTGTCTGTTACTGGTGTATAAGAATGCTTGTCATTTTTGCACATTAATTTTGTATCCTGAGACTTTGCTGAAGTTGCTTATCAGCTTAAGGAGATTTTGGGCTGAGACGATGGGGTTTTCTAAATATACAATCATGTCATCTGCAAACAGGGACAATTTGACTTCTTCTTTTCCTAACTGGATACCCTTGATTTCTTTCTCTTGCCTGATTGCCCTAGCCAGAACTTCCAACACTATGTTGAATAGGAGTGGTGAGAGAGGGCATCCCTGTCGTGTGCCAGTTTTCAAAGGGAATTTTTCCAGTTTTTGCCCATTCAGTATGATATTGGCTGTGGGTTTGTCATAAATAGCTCTTATTATTTTGAGGTACGTTCCATCAATACCGAACTTATTGAGCGTTTTTAGCATGAAGGGCTGTTGACTTTTGTCAAAAGCCTTTTCTGCATCTATTGAGATAATCATGTGGTTCTTGTCTTTGGTTCTGTTTCTATGCTGGATTACGTTTATTGATTTGCGAATGTTGAACCAGCCTTGCATCCCAGGGATGAAGCCCACTTGATCATGGTGGATAAGCTTTTTGATGTGCTGCTGAATCCGGTTTGCCAATATTTTATTGAGGATTTTTGCATCGATGTTCATCAGGGATATTGGTCTAAAATTCTCTTTTTTTGTTGTGTCTCTGCCAGGCTTTGGTATCAGGATGATGTTGGCCTCATCAAATGAGTTAGGGAGGATTCCCTCTTTTTCTATTGATTGGAATAGTTTCAGAAGGAATGGTACCAGCTCCTCTTTGTACCTCTGGTAGAATTCAGCTGTGAATCCATCTGGTCCTGGACATTTTTTGGTTGGTAGGCTATTAATTATTGCCTCAATTTCAGAGCCTGCTATTGGTCTATTCAGGGATTCAACTTCTTCCTGGTTTAGTCTTGGAAGAGTGTAAGCGTCCAGGAAATTATCCATTTCTTCTAGATTTTCTAGTTGATTTGCGTAGAGGTGTTTATAGTATTCTCTGATGGTAGTTTGTATTTCTGTGGGGTCTGTGGTGATATCCCCTTTATCATTTTTTATTGCATCTATTTGATTCTTCTCTCGTTTCTTCTTTATTAGTCTTGCTAGCGGTCTGTCAATTTTGTTGATCTTTTCAAAAAACCAACTCCTGGATTCATTGATTTTTTGGAGGGTTTTTTGTGTCTCTATCTCCTTCAGTTCTGCTCTGATCTTAGTTATTTCTTGCCTTCTGCTAGCTTTTGAATGTGTTTGCTCTTGCTTCTCCATTTCTTTTAATTGTGATGTTAGAGTGTCAATTTTAGATCTTTCCAGCTTTCTCTTGTGGGCATTTAGTGCTATAAATTTCCCTCTACACACTGCTTTAAATGTGTCCCAGAGATTCTGGTATGTTGTATCTTTGTTCTCATTGGTTTCAAAGAACATCTTTATTTCTGCCTTCATTTCGTTATGTACCCAGTAGTCATTCAGGAGCAGGTTGTTCAGTTTCCATGTAGTTGAGCGGTTTTGATTGAGTTTCTGAGTCCTGAGTTCTAGTTTGATTGCACTGTGGTCTGAGAGACGGTTTGTTATAATTTCTGTTCTTTTACATTTGCTAAGGAGTGCTTTACTTCCCATTATGTGGTCAATTTTGGAATAAGTGCGATGTGGTGCTGAGAAGAATGTATATTCTGTTGATTTGGGGTGGAGAGTTCTATAGATGTCTATTAGGTCCACTTGGTGCAGAGATGAGTTCAATTCCTGGATATCCTTGTTAACTTTCTGTCTCGTTGATCTGTCTAATGTTGACAGTGGAGTGTTGAAGTCTCCCATTATTATTGTATGGGAGTCTAAGTCTCTTTGTAAGTCTCTAAGGACTTGCTTTATGAATCTGGGTGCTCCTGTATTGGGTGCATATATATTTAGGATAGTTAGCTCTTCCTGATGAATTGATCCCTTTACTCTTATGTAATGGCCTTCTTTGTCTCTTTTGATCTTTGATGGTTTAAAGTCTATTTTATCAGAGACTAGGATTGCAACCCCTGCTTTTTTTTTGTTCTCCATTTGCTTGGTAGATCTTCCTCCATCCCTTTATTTTGAGCCTATGTATGTCTCTGCACGTGAGATGGGTCTCCAGAATACAGCAGACTGATGGGTCTTGACTCTTCATCCAGTTTCCCAGTCTGTGTCTTTTAATTGGAGCATTTAGTCCATTAACATTTAAGGTTAATATTGTTATGTGTGAACTTGATCCTGCCATTATGATATTAACTGGTTATTTTGCTCGTTAGTTGATGCAGTTTCTTCCTAGCCTCGATGATCTTTACATTTTGGCATGTTTTTGTAATGGCTGGTACCGGTTGTTCCATTCCATGTTTAGGGCTTCCTTCAGGATCTCTTGTAAGGCAGGCCTGGTGGTGACAAAATCTCTAAGCATTTGCTTATCTGTAAAGGATTTTATTTCTCCTTCACTGATGAAACTTAGTTTGGCTGGATATGAAATTCTGGGTTGAAAATTCTTTTCTTTAAGAATGTTGAATATTGGCCCCCACTCTCTTCTGGCTTGTAGAGTTTCTGCCGAGAGGTCTGCTGTTATTCTGATGGGCTTCCCTTTGTGGGCAACCCGACCTTTCTCTCTGGCTGCCCTTAAGATTTTTTCCTTCATTTCAACTTTGGTGAATCTGGCAATTATGTGTCTTGGAGTTGCTCTTCTCGAGGAGTATCTTTGCGGTGTTCTCTGTATTTCCTGAATTTGAATGTTGGCCTGCCCTACTAGGTTGGGGAAGTTCTCCTGGATGATATCCTGAAGAGTGTTTTCCAACTTGGTTCCATTTTCCCCCTCACTTTCAGGCACCCCAATCAGACGTAGATTTGGTCTTTTTACATAATCCCATACTTCTTGCAGGCTTTGTTCATTTCTTTTTCGTCTTTTTTCTTTTGGTTTCTCTTCTCGCTTCATTTCATTCATTTGATCCTCAATCGCTGATACTCTTTCTTCCAGTTGATCGAGTCGGTTACTGAAGCTTGTGCATTTGTCACGTATTTCTCATGTCATGGTTTTCATCTCTGTCATTTCATTTATGACCTTCTCTGCATTAATTAGTCTAGCTGTCAATTCTTCCACTCTTTTTTCAAGATTTTTAGTTTCTTTGCGCTGGGTACGTAATTCCTCCTTTAGCTCTGAGAAGTTTGATGGACTGAAGCCTTCTTCTCTCATCTTGTCAAAGTCATTCTCTGACCAGCTTTGACCATTGCTGGCGATGAGCAGCGCTCCTTTGCAGGGGGAGATGCGCTCTTATTTCTTGAATTTCCAGCTTTTCTGCCCTGCTTCTTCCCCATCTTTGTGGTTTTATCTGCCTCTGGTCTTTGATGATGGTGACGTACTGATGGGGTTTTGGTATAGGTGTTCTTCCTGTTTGGTAGTTTTCCTTCTAATAGTCAGGACCCTCAGCTGTAGGTCTGTTGGAGATTGCTTGAGGTCCACTCCAGACCCTGTTTGCCTGGGTATCAGCAGCAGAGGTTGCAGAAGATAGAATATTGCTGAACAGCGAGTGTACCTGTCTGATTCTTACTTTGGAAGCTTCCTCTCAGGGGTGTACTCCACCCTGTGAGGTGTGGGGTATCAGACTGCCCTTAGTGGGGGATGTCTCCCAGTTAGGCTACTCAGGGGTCAGGGACCCACTTGAGCAGGCAGTCTGTCCGTTCTCAGATCTCAACCTCCATGTTGGGAGATCCCCTGCACTCTTCAAAGCTGTCAGACAGAGTCGTTCAGGTCTGCACAGGCCTCTGCTGCTTCCCCTGTTGTTTTTTAGCTGTGCCCTGTCCCCAGAGGTGGAGTCTACAGAGACAGGCAGGTTTCCTTGAGCTGCTGTGAGCTCCACCCAGTTCGAGCTTCCCAGAGGCTTTGTTTACCTACTTAAGCCTCAGCAATGGCAGGCGCCCCTCCCCCAGCCTCGCTGCTGCCTTGCAGTTAGATCGCAGACTGCTGTGCTAGCAATGAGGGAGGCTCCGTGGCCGTGGGACCCTCCCAGCCCGGTGTGGGTATAATCTCCTGGTGTGCCTGTTTGCTTAAAGCGCAGTATTGGGGTGGGAATTACCCGATTTTCTAGGTGTTGTGTGACTCAGTTCGCCTGGCTAGGAAAAGGGATTCCCTTCCCCCTTGCGCTTCCCAGGTGAGGCAATGCCTCGCCCTGCTTCAGCTCTGGCTGGTCGGGCTGCAGCAGCTGACCAGCACCAATTGTCCGGCACTCCCCAGTGAGATGACCCCAGTACCTCAGTTGAAAATGCAGAAATCACTGGTCTTCTGTGTCGCTCGCGCCGGGAGTTGGAGACTGGAGCTGTTCCTATTCGGCCATCTTGCTCCACCCCCTCCCCAGCTAAAACATGATTTTTAAAAGTAGCTTTATACTAGTATATAATTTGGATGGTCCCATAATTTATTTAGCTATTTTCCGCTTGTCAGATAAGTTTGAGTGAAGACATTTTAAAATAACCTAATTAATATTTTGATAATAAATAAATTATAGGAATTTTCATCTAAGGAGTCTTTATTCCTTAACGGGAGAGAACACTGTACTGTAGTTACAGGAGCAACAGGTTTGTATGCTCACTGTGTAGTAACCGACTAATGCACTGAGACACTAGAGTTTGCAGCAAAGAAAGTGTTTAATGGTTGCAGGGCACCAAGCAAGGAGATGAGGAGACCCTCAATCTATCTCCCAGAGGAGTTATGGGTTTTTAAGGGGATTTTGGAAGGCAAGGGATTGGAAAATTGGCCTCATTGATTGGTAAGGGTAAGGAGAATAAAAATCATTAGGATGTAGAAACTTCATTATTTGGGGAGTCAGCTCTTTGTGGGGTCCTTCATACCAGCTGGCATCAGTGGGGTCCTTCAGATCAGCTTTGAGTCAGTAGTTTCACTGGTACATAGGACCTGAAGGAATTTCTCAAACGGAAAACGTACCATTTCATAATGTTCAAGTTATCTATAGAGCAGTTAAGGGGAACGATAATCTAGGGTCTGTGTGATTCTAGGACAATAGGCAGTGAACAACTTTCTTCCTTGATTAATTTTATAAAGTTTATAGGGATGGTTTTACTCTTATCACTAAAATATCAAAGAGAAAGAGGCTGAATGGCTGCTTTTTTATCTGGCCCATAGGCTCCTGCGGGAAGGGAGTAGAGGTAAGGTGTTACAATTGTGGCTTTGTATGACCAAGACCTGGATTTAATCAGTATCATCAAGGGTCAATATGAGCCAAAATGCTGACTTTTTTTTCGTATTACCATTCTTAAAATAAGCTACAATATATTTATAGTGAGAAATTCTTACTGTTAGGTAAGTTGAAATATCTGTAGCAGTTAATAAGTTCTGTTGAACCCCAAATTATTACCAGAAAATTGCTTGGTAAATATAGATCAGGATGAGCTCTAAAAACCAGACCAACTTCAGGAAGTTGTATTCTTTCATGGTTTTGTATTAGCCATTCGTAGACACAGTTAACTGGATTGAGCTCCAATGTGATCCCTTCAACCTCTTAGACACTACAGCAAGTAAAAAAAACCTAGAAGTGAAATTCATCATCATGTTAAGTATTTATTGTAAGAGATGTCAGGACAAAGTCCATGACATTATACAGGAACCTCTTTATGAAGACAGAATAATGCTTCTTCTGGCCTTACTATTAGGAATTGTGTGATTTTAGTTTGTAGTCAGTGTGTGAATTGAGTAGATTTTCTTGATGGCTGATAGTGTGCTTACAGCCAAATTTTATGCCCATCTATACCAAGTATACTTAATAGTATGCATTTTCATTTGCTCTATTTTATGTTCTATCCTTATTTTTTTCCTTTTAAAAAAAAATCTGGCCAGGTGCAGTGTCTTGCACCTATAATGCCAGCAATTTGGGAGGCTGAGGCGGGAGGATCACTTGAGCCCAGGAGTTTGAGACCAGCCTGGGCAATATAAGGGAGACCTCCTCTCTCCAAAAAAAAAAAAAAAAATTAGCTAGGTTTGGTGGCTTTTGCCTGTAGTCCTATCTACTCACCTATAGTCCCATCTGCTTGCAAGGCTGAGGTGGAGGATTGCTTGAGCCTGGGAGGTCAAGGCTGTAGTGAGCTGTGGTAGTGCCACTGTGCTCCAGCCTGGGCAATAGAGCGAGACCCTGTCTCAAAATAACAAACAAAAAAGCCTTATTTGTATAAATTCATATCTATTTGATGAAGTTTTCCAGATCTATGCCTTCCATCAGATTTCTTTCTTGAGCGTCAGACTTAAATATCTAGCTACCATCTAGATACCTTCAGTCTTAGGAACTCCAAACTCAGCAGTTCTACTACTCAACATCTCTCCTCCCTGTTCATCTTGTATAACTTGCCCCTTCTCCTCTCTTCTAAATCTCTGAATGATCCCCAGTCACCTGGTCAAACCACCAAAGTAAAAATGTCTTTAAGATTTTTCCTTCTTTCTCCCACATCCCCTGAATCCAGTCAGCTAGTCCTTTTATTTTGCCTTTCTCAAGTACATTTACTTTTCTCCGTATTCACTGGTGTTACCCTTGAAGACGCCACCATTATTTCTTTAATTACTACAAAAGTCTCTAATGAATTAAACTTCCTGCTTTGTTTTGCTCTCCTCCACATTTTCCACATTGTAGCCAGGATTATCCTTTTTAAAATAAAACTCAGACCACATGATTCCTCTGCTTTAAAGTGCTTTAATCACTGCCCTTCCTGACTCATTAGGAAAAAGTCACAACTCCTTAACCCAGTTTACAAGGCCTTACAGGGCAGTTTATTGAGTATCTTACCAGCTTTATTTCTGACCCATCCCCCATCCCATGCTCAAGTCATTATTTTTGTTTCTCCAGTTTCTGAAAGTTAGTATGATCCTTCTTTCTACCATGAATTCATACACACTGTGTACCTTAACATGAACGCTATTTTCTCCTTTTTTCATCTCGTTTCTTCCTCCTCTTTTTCTTTTCATACTCATCCCTCAGTTCTCAGCATCAATGGCATTTGTCTTAGTAGTCGCCTTGACCATCGGGATTAGCTCTCCTTCATATATAATTTAAAACCATCCTATACAGCATCTTCTTACTGCACTGAAAACTCAAAGGAAGAGAACTCTCTTGGTTGCTTTTTAAACTCCAGCATCTAGCACAATGCTGAGTACTTACTGTTAGGCTCTGTTCTAAGGGCTTTGCATTATCTCATTTGATTGTCACAACTCTATGAAATTGGCATTATTTGTATTCTCCTTTTATAGAAGAAATAGACCCAGAATATTTAAATGACTTTCCCTAAGTCATTTAAAGTTCCCTAAGTCACACTTAACCCCTACTGCCTCCCTTTCAAACAAATGAATGATAAAACCTGTTTTGTTACCTTGATATACTTTATCGTTTTGTGCTACCTTAAATCTGTTATAAAATAGAGTAGAAATAAATCACAGTACAGAAAGTTGGAAGATAGACTCAGAGTCAACAGATACTAAAGTTCTGACAGTATACCCCATCCATGCTCTTCCCTAAAATGCATGTGTTAGAAGAGCATAAAACCCTTTTTTCTGACAGTGATAGAGATTCTCTCGGATTCCTGCTAGTTAATGCCTCTTTTTCTACCTAGTAGATAAACCATCTGTCTTGTGATGGTGACAGTATAGTTTTATATTAGTGGCAGAGATTTAGCAGTCACTCTTGCTTCTAAGTGAAATTTGGGATATACCCTACATCTTTTCTTTTTTTTTGAGACAGAGTCTCACTCTGTCGCCCAGGCTGGAGTGTAGTGGTATGAGCTTGGCTCACTCACTGCAACCTCTGCTTCCTGGGTTCAAGTGATTCTCCTGCCTCAGCCTCCCAGGTAGCTGGGATTACAGGTGCACACCACCGTACCTGGCTAATACTTGTATTTTTAGTAGAGACAGGGTTTCGCCATGTTGGCCAGGGTGGTCTCAAACTCCCGACCTCAGGTGATCTGCCCGTGTCGGCCTCCCAGAGTGCTCAAATTACAAGTATGAGCTACTGGCAATAAGGAACTCCTTTTTCACGCATCCCTCAAACTTAGAGTTGTACCCGGCCTTATCAGCTACATCTGATCTGATTTGCAAACCATCTCCTAGGGTAGAGTCATGCTGTCATGGCTAATCTAGTTTATTATATGATTTTCAGTGACTTCAATTTTAGAGAATGACTTTATTTTCAGTTCTGAAGATCTGCCGTATTTAAAACATACAGCTTCTCCCTCCCTGCACATGTACTGACTATACTTAGATATTGAATAACTTTTAGTAAATCTGGGTGTCTGATTGTTCAAGCCTCTTACTAGAATTTATACAATATATGATGAATTTTTTTATTCCCTTTTTAAAACTAGGTTCATGAAAGAAGTGTCCAGTCAGACTTCCTACTAATTATCTTGAAGGAAATTTTACAGAAACGTTCTGATCTACACTTGATTCTAATGAGTGCCACTGTGGACAGCGAAAAATTTTCTACATATTTCACACACTGCCCCATTCTCAGAATTTCAGGAAGAAGTTATCCTGTTGAGGTAAGTTTTCTTTATAATATGCGTATAAGCAGAAACTGCATTACCAACAGGTTCTTTCCCTAGGAGATGGGTGCTTGTAGTCTGAGGCCAGAACTATTCCTAGGTTCAGTGAGTCGTCAGAGGAGGGGGACACAGCCTTAAGAATCAGATGGCTGTTACTGCCTTGCCTGAGGCTGGATAGGAGAGAAAGGAGGGTGTTGACTCAAGGCAGCCCTGAGGGCTAAAAAACATAAAACTATTTTCACATGAAAATCATCATATTCAGATTAAGAGTTGCCGCCCTTCCCTGGTCATCTAATGGTCAGGGGGAAAAAAAAAAAAAGAGTGGCTACCTGGCAATAAGGAACTCCTTTTTCACCCACCCCTCAAATTTAGGGTTGTCTTTAAAGCTTCCTTTCTACATATTCTATTCTTGATTCTTACCTTTTCAGTTCAGCTAATATAATCTACTCTTAACTGTTTCACGTTATATGTATATATATAAATATATCTCATAATGTAATTTGTCTTGAGGCTTTAGAGATAATCCCTCTCTGTCAACCAAGTCTTCATTCCCAAATAATACTAAAAATTTTTTTTCATAATATTCTAAATTAGTGTTTGGTGACATTCAAAAGGTGGTGTCCCCTTGTTCTCTTTAAAATGATATTTACTGAAATGAATTTGAATTCACCCATTTATATGCCTTATTCTATGCAGGTTTTTCATCTTGAAGATATAATAGAAGAAACAGGTTTTGTACTGGAGAAAGACTCAGAATATTGTCAGAAGTTTCTGGAAGAGGAAGAAGAAGTAACCATTAATGTTACAAGCAAAGCTGGGGGAATAAAAAAATATCAGGTAAAAAGAAAATATTTTGAAAGATATCAGATAATGATATCCAGGGCCTAACCTGCCACAAGAGTTTCAAATCATATGGTTAACACAGTGAATTTGAGTATAATTTGATAGATGAGGAACAGATCTGAGAATGAACCAATTTTAAAGGTCGTTTCTTTAATCTTTATTTCATAGACTGTAGTCTTTGATTTGTGATACTTTGATTGTCCTCTTAAACTATTCTGGGCCATCTAGGTACACATACAAAATCAAGGACCATACAAGTTAGAAGCAACTTCTTATAACAATTTTGTAACAGTGATCAGTTATTGAGGAGTACATTAGTAGTGATTTTTCTCTACTTCATCTCAACACCATAGGTGATCAGAATAGGGCAGGTCTGAAATCTAGATCCTTGCCATTAGTTTTCTTAGCCTCTGTCCTGGCAGGAGCAGGGCAGAGGCAAGATGGTGATAGGTAGATAGTGATAGATAGATAGATAGATAGATAGATAGATAGATAGATAGATAGATAGATATAGATAGATAAATAGATACGTATATACGTACGTACGTACATACATACATACTGAAGCTGTGTAGGGCATAGTTCTTCCTGGGAAGTTAGTTTCAATTACATGTTTTCAGAAATATCAAAAAAAATCCTGCATTTTAGCCAGTGGTACTAGATCCAGCATTTTTGTCATATCCATGATATTTCATGCATGTTTCCAATTTAATGAAAACACAGAGTTAAAGTTATCTTTATATTTTTATTAAGCAGATAGACCAAGAAAGCAAAAATTTAAATCTTGCCCTAAAACACCAGAGGTAAAAATTACTAACTAAAGAAAGACTTTAGAAAAGTATAATTATTTCAAAAGAGATGACTGGAATTCAGGAGCCAAAGTAGAATGTAGAAGGAATGAGCCAGGTACAAACTACTTATTAAAGTTATGACCTCTCTTGGCCTGGCTGCTTTTTGGTTGCCACAGAATGATGCATACATGGTTACAATATGCTTTTCTACAATTATTTTAGTATGTATATGCCAAGATAAAAAGGTTTTGCTATACCTAAGGGCTGGATGACATTATAGGAGAGAGATGATACTTTCTGATACTCTCGCCACTATTAAGTATATTCTTTCTGTATCTTAACAAAATAGTAATGGTGACAATGAGAAAAATATAGATTTGATGAATGCAAATACCACCTTTTTTCCTTCTTTGTCTTACAAAAATACTTAATATTTTTATTCAGCTCCCTCTGGTTGGATTTCTTTTAGGAATACATCCCAGTTCAGACTGGAGCAAATGCTGATTTAAATCCATTTTACCAAAAGTACAGCAGCCGCACTCAGCATGCTATTCTATACATGAATCCTCATAAAATCAACCTGGATCTCATTTTGGAACTTCTTGCATACTTAGGTATATTTCTATTTCTAATGGGTCTCCATTTTATTTGATAAAACATTTCTACTAGCTGGAGATGTATTGTTAATATTTTATATGCTGTTCCTTTTATCTTCTTATTTTGAATATTGTATCTTTTTTTAATTTCAGATAAAAGTCCCCAGTTCAGAAATATTGAAGGAGCAGTATTGATCTTTTTACCAGGTCTTGCTCATATTCAGCAGTTGTATGATCTTCTGTCAAATGATAGAAGATTTTATTCTGAACGGTAACTACACATCTTCATTATATTCCTGGTTGTTTTAAAATAGGAAAATATTTGGTACATTAAAACCCTTGATCAGAGTTTTCAGTCTTTTCACCAAAGGTTAAAATTGCCTATGGGGAAGTAAGATTTTTTTGTTTAAACATTTCCATTATAACATGTTATCTACTAAAAATTTTTAGGTACTATATTCTGCATTTGTTCCATTTTATTTTATTTTTGAGACAGATTCTCTCTCTGTTGCCTAGGCTGTAGTGTAGTGGCGTGATTGCACCTTCAGCCTCAAACTCCTGGGCTCAAGCAGTCCTACCACCTCAGCCTCCTGAGCAGCTGGGACCACAGGCATGCACCACTACGCCCAGCTAATTTAGAATTTTTTTTTTCATAGAGACAGGGTCTTCCTCTGTTGCCCAGGCTGGCCTCAAACTCCTGGGCTCAAGCGAACTTCTCATCTTGGCCTACCAAAGTGCTGCGATTACAGGTGTGAGCCACTGCCTGTAGCCTTCATCTTCTTTTTTTTTTTTTTAAGGCAGAGTCTTGCTCTGTTGGCCAGGCTGGAGTGCAGTGGCACAATCTCAGCTTACTGTAACCTCTACCTCCGGGTTCATGTGATTCTCCTGCCTCAGCCTCCCCAAGTAGCTGGGACTACAGGTGCACACCACCACGCCCAGCTAATTTTTATATTTTTAATAGAGATGGGGTTTCACCATGTTGACCAGGCTGGTCTCAAACTCCTCACCTTAGATGATCCACCCATCTCAGCCTCCCAAAGTGCTGGGATTACAGGCATGAGCCACCGCACTCAGCCAGCCTTCATCTTCTTAATAAGATTAAGCAGAGGGAATCCTGTGGTTTAAAAGTAAGATGGTGACTCCTGCCAACCTGCTAAATTGTGCAAAACTCCAACCAAACTGCAGTTTATCAGCCATATATATTTAATCAGCTGTTTACTATATGTTTCAATAGAGTTTATTACTACTGTAATAAACCATACAAGCCACTTCAACGTTAAAAAGAACATTAAAAAAATTTAATCCTGTTCGCATAATTTGTTTATATTCTCTGTGATGCGTGTATATGAGGTTTCATTGTACACTTCTGTAAACACTTGTGTATGTTTAAATTTTTTCATAGTAAAAAATCTTAAAGTTGCTTGCTATATGCAAATAAATTTTGTTGTTCTTTGCAGTGTCTTCTAAAGAGAAACCCTTGCTAAGAACTATGATTTTAACTTTCAGATATAAAGTGATAGCTCTGCATTCTATTCTTTCAACCCAAGATCAAGCTGCAGCATTCACACTTCCTCCTCCAGGAGTCAGGAAGGTAAAATTTAGTACAGCAAATTTATATGTGATACACCTGAGAATATTTTATGACGGCAGTATAACTTTTTATCTTCAAAGACAGTTGTTAACATTAAGTGCTTGATGTGCACTGCCAACTCCAAGTGTTCTGCGCCTTACCATCATCAGAAGTGAACCCAATGTTACAATTCAAGCATCTGTAGGTTTACATTATGTGCTATTTAAGGGAGAAGACTTCATTGAGAGAGTGCTAGTTGAAAAATATGGTATGCATGTTGCCTGTTGAGGGAAAAAAGTCACAACTTTTTCCCAAGAAGGCATCACAAAGGAGATTGGATATTAGGCATCACAAAGGAGACTGAATATTTAAATCCTGGGAGTATTCTTGTTGTTCTCTAGGCAGATCCTCTCTGATTTTTCCTGTACATAAACCATTAGGTAGGTCACAAAGCTAATAAGCAGCAGAGCCAGGACAACAACCTAGTTCTTCTCATTAATGTGATTTTTTTTTTCCCTAATAATAGTGAAGGGCTGTGCTCAGCTGTCTTCATTCTCTACCCAGTTTCCCATTCTACTTATGTTTTTTTTGTTTTGAGACGGAGTTTCACAACAACACTCCAGCCTTGTTGCCCAGGCTGGAGTGCAATGGCACAATCTCAGCTCACTGCAACCTCCTCCTCCCGGGTTCAAGTGATTCTCCTGCCTCAGCCTCCTGAGTAGCTGGGATTACAGGCACCTGCCACCAAGCCTGGCTAATTTTTGTATTTTTAGTAGAGACAGGGTTTTGCCAGGTTGGCCAGGCTGGTCTCAAACTCCTGACCACAGGTGATCCTCCTGCCTTGGCCTCCCAAAGTACTGGGATTACAGGTGTGAGCCACTGCGCCCAGCCCTACTTATGTCATTTTTAAGATGATTGACTAGAATTAGGGGAGTGGTGTTTTTGTTGGACTAAAAAATCTGTATTTTAGATTTAGTCTAATTAGTAAGCTAAGCTGACAAAACTAAAGTAAATTAAAATTACATAGTAATAGCAAATAGATTGTAAATTTTTGTGACTGAAATTGAAATGCAGTTTTTAAATTTCATCAGCTCAAACTAATATAAATAATGATATATTAATGAAAGTAGTCTAAATGTTTTAAGCTTTTTGTTTTTTTTCAGATTGTTTTAGCAACAAATATTGCAGAGACGGGTATCACTATTCCAGATGTTGTATTTGTAATTGATACTGGAAGAACAAAAGAAAATAAGTAAGTTTAAATTTCCCAAATCAAAACATTTTTTAACCTGGAAAGAGGCTGAGGCTCTTGAATTCTTGGGAGAAATTCTAAAATTATATAGCGAAAATCCTAAATGTCCTAGTTCTGTCCAAAGCAAAAGCCTTAGAGAAACTATAAGAAACTTTAAAATATATGAGTAAATGTCAGAATTTCATGTCATGGGTTTTCCCATAAGTAATGCCAGTATAGTGCGACTTTTAAAAAGTACTGAGAAAAATTTTCAAAACACAAATTTTTATAGATTTTTTATTTGTAAAATAAATTGTTTGACAAAAAACATTATTTGTGTAATTTGGAAAAGAAACATGGCTTTTGGAGTAAGAGGTGAATTTAAATCCCTTGAGCAAGTAACATAACATATAACCTCTGTAATCATCAGTTTCCTCATTCGCAAATGGGTAAAATGAAAAATTTTTATTTTATTTTATTTTTTGAGATGGAGTCTTGCTCTGACACCCAGGCTGGAGTGCAGTGGCACAATCTCACTGCAGCCTCCACCTCCCTGGTTCAAGCAGTTCCCGTCTCTGCCTTCTGAGTAGCTGGGATTACAGGCGCTTGCCACCATACTTGGCTAATTTTTTTGTATTTTTAGTAGAGACAGGGTTTCACCATGTTGGCCAGGCTGGTCTTGAACTCCTGACTTCAGGCAGTCTGCCCGCCTCGACCTCCCAAAGTGCTGGTATTACAGGCATGAGCCACCTCACCCAGTCAAAATGAAAATTTCAAAACTGAAAGTGCCTAGTTCAGTAACTGGAACCTAATAGGTAACTGTAACTAAAGTACTAAAAGTAGTAATCAACAAAAAGATTACTACTGTATAAATAATGTTTATATTACATAAATAGGACAGACCACCTTTAGTAGTCTACTGTAACCTAGATACACTATCCCCTGTTTTAGGAAACCATAGCAATATCTGCAAGAGAGTACCGCTATTCAATAAAAAGTAGATTCTTGATTCTTTGAATTGTACCTCTAGAGAAAATGTTTTCAGGGTTTAACTGTATTGTGAAAAGTATGTTGAATTATAATATTCACAGTAACACTTCTCAAAATATGTCAAAGAATTCTCATTCCTTAATTAATAGATATTCTACTAAATTTTTAAAAGATTCTATGATCAGGTTAGTATGAGAAAGGATAAGTTAAAGAAGTTTTTTTTCTTTTGCCAGACTTTTAATTTGTAGTGTATTTAGTATGCAATGTTTACTAAATTATTTAAATAAGAAGCATAATTTGAGAATTATTGGTCCACAATAATGGAGTTTTTAAGCCTATATTTAACTTAGTTGTAACAGTCAAATCCAGCTTTTTACAATTTTGACTTAAGTCAATTACCTACATATTCCCTCCTAAAACATTTCTTCAGGTACCATGAAAGCAGTCAGATGAGTTCTTTGGTCGAGACGTTTGTCAGTAAAGCCAGTGCTTTGCAGCGCCAGGGAAGAGCTGGGCGGGTCAGAGATGGCTTCTGTTTCCGGATGTACACAAGAGAAAGGTATGGCATAGCACTGGAAATGTAAAACACATAAACCAGTACTGTGTGACATTTCTGATAATACGTATTTAGTATTTCTTTATTTTTCAGATTTGAAGGCTTTATGGAGTATTCTGTTCCTGAAATCTTACGTGTACCTTTGGAGGAATTATGCCTTCATATTATGGTAATCTCAAGGGAACTCAGATGAATTTTGTCCTTCACCCCTTTCTAGAAAAGAAAAAAAGAACACCTAAACTTACCTTATATTGCTTTAGATTTTCAACTTTTTTACTCTTATTTAATATATGCCCTTATCCATCTTATTATAAGTAAATCCACTGTGTTTGGGTTTTGCCAGACACTTAACACTTTACAGATTATCAGCCTCATAACCTAGACTAGTAGTTCTCAACTGGGGGCACTGTTGCCTACCAGGGGACATTGGGCAATGTCAGGAGATATTTTTGGTTGTCATAATTGGACAGGGAGGGTAAATGGTATCTAGTAGGTAGAGATCTGGGATGCTCCTAAACATCTGACAGTTTACAGGGCAGCTCCCTAAAACAAAGAATTATCCAGCCCAAAATATCAGTAGTACTTAGATCAAGAAACCCTGACCTAAACAAAGGTCTTCTTTGACTGAAAGATCTATAATATCCTTCAGTTCTTAGATTTTTGACTCTATCAAAATCCGGAATTAAGAAACTAAAACTGTGAAGTGGAAAATCTAATCCTTATTCCCTCCCCACCCACACACACACACAAACACTCATATACTCTTCCCCCCAACTCCTCTGCCCCCATTATAAAAAAAAATAACAGGATAGCCCTACTAACACATTTTACCCTCTTTGCTTAAAATTTTACTGAAGTCAAATTTAGTTCCAGTACCATCTCATTGGGTAGTGTTAATTCTTTGATTTCATACCAATTTTATTACTTTTTTAATCTGCAGAAATGTAATCTTGGTTCTCCTGAAGATTTCCTCTCCAAAGCCTTAGATCCTCCTCAGCTCCAAGTGATCAGCAATGCAATGAATTTACTCCGAAAAATTGGAGCTTGTGAATTAAATGACCCTAAACTGACTCCGTTGGGCCAACACCTTGCAGCTTTACCTGTGAATGTCAAGATTGGCAAGATGCTTATTTTTGGTGCCATATTTGGCTGCCTTGACCCAGTGGTAAGTCAAACAATGCTGCTGCTGCTTCACTTTAAATATCCTTTGACCAGGAAATTACAAGTTTGGAAACAATTGTTAATTAAAAATTTTTTTTAACTAAATAGAATGTCTGTACTAACAATAAAACTGAGAGGGCCTGAATGCTTGATAAGAATTTTTTTTTTTTTTTTTTTTTTTTTTGAGACAGGGTCTGGCACTGTCGCCCAGGCTGGAGAGCAGTGGTGCAATCTAGGCTGACTGCAATCTCTGCCTCCGGGGTTCGAGCAATTCATGCCTCAGCCTCCCAAGTAGCTGGGATTACAGGCACGTGCCACCACACCTGGCTAATTTTTGTATTTTTAGTAGAGATGGGGTTTCATCATGTTGGCCAGGTCAGATAAGAATATTTTAATATAATATTTAAGTTTTTATATTTATATACTTGAAAATCTGTTCATCCATTTACTTAAGTGTACTGTAGGTACTATTTTGTGAGTTATTTTGACTTGTCTAAACTTTTGTTTTCAACCCACTTGAAATATTTAATGGAATATGTAGTGGATGATTCTTAGGAAGCTTTGAACACTACCGACTGAAAGGTAAAATTAAAAACTTTTTTTCTTTCCTTTTTTGGGCTCTCTCTCTGAGCCAATAATTAGCAGAGTTCTCTTTTCTCAAATTATCTCAGAATTAACAAATTCAAATCTGTCTGAGTCTCTGGACGCATATGCTTACTGTGCCATTCCAACTTTCCAACTTTATGAAGCTATGGCCTTTTCTGGGATTACCAATAAAGGCTATTTAAAAACAGAATGGAAGCCTGGGCAACATAGTGAGACCCTGATTCTGCAAAAAAAAATTAAGATTAAAAAAATTGGCCAGGCATGGTGGTGCACCCCTGTAGACCCAGCTATTCAGGAGGCTGAGGTGGGAGGATTGCCAGAGCCCCGGAGTAGGAGGGGGCAGTGAGCTGTGATTGGGCCACTGCACCCCAGGCTGGGCAACAGAACAAGACCCTGTCTGTAAAAAAATCCAGAAATAAAAACAAAATGAAGAAAATGTGACTTATTACTGCAGTCTCTCTCTGTTTAGTATTCGAAATAGATATTCACCAGAATTTTGCGAAGTTCAAAAAATAACCTCTTCCATAATAGTTTATCTGAAAACCTACAACAACAAATGGATTGTTATGTCCAAATTATTTTTAAAGATCATGGCAGACTAAGAGTGGAAATTTGACAGTCTTGGAGACAAGATAACTGAATTAGGATTCCCAGATTGCCTCTAACTGTATGATAGACTGTAAATCATTTATATAAATGTTCAGTTTTTTTTCTCTGATTGTGGTGATAATTGCCTCCTTACCTCACAGAAAGGGTATAAAAGTAAAGGGATGTATTTTTGAAATTCCTTAAAATGGAACAAAAAATAACTGTTTAAAATGAAAATATAAATTAGCTATAGTAGAACATAATAAAAGTATTGAAAATAAACAGGCAACTTAAAGGGTGATTGTTTTATGATTTGCTTTCTTTCATAAGTTAACTTTCACTGTATAGCTCTTTAATGATAAATTGTTTTGTCATTTATGGATAGGCAACACTAGCTGCAGTTATGACAGAGAAGTCTCCTTTTACCACACCAATTGGTCGAAAAGATGAAGCAGATCTTGCAAAATCAGCTTTGGCCATGGCGGATTCAGACCATCTGACAATCTACAATGCTTATCTAGGGTAAAAACATAATCTGGCCGTTATCAATAAGCCAATTACGTGAGGTTATTTACTTAAAAACAATTACCTTTGACTCATTAAAATTGTACATCTGAGGTTTAAATTTATTTTTAGTTATTTCATCTGTCAAGGTATAATTATTTTAGAGAGTCATGTGTTTTATAATCCTTCTTAAAACTTAAGAATAATATATTTGGTATTATATGTATATTAACTCATATTTGAAATAACTTAATAATTTACTGTTAAACGTAAAAAAAATCTGTTAATACTGTTAACATATCTGTTAATAAGTTAATATTCTTATATACAATTGGTAGCTGCTACAAGCAAGATCCCTCCCCTTTTTAAATTATAATTTAATTAAATCTTACTTTGGTTATTAGCTCTGAAAAAGAGTTTGGAAAGAGAACATGGTGAACTTTATTCATTAATTGACATTTTATTTATCTAGATGGAAGAAAGCACGACAAGAAGGAGGTTATCGTTCTGAAATCACATATTGCCGGAGGAACTTTCTCAATAGAACATCACTGTTAACCCTAGAGGTAATTCTTAATATGGATCTCTCACTCAGAGTCATGGGCAACTATAAGTTTATTTTGGAAAAAAGAATGCCTAGGAAAATACTTGTCACATAGTAAAGGCTTAATAAAACATTTGTTGAATTAGTACATTTGTGATTGTACTTGACTTATTTCTTCCAGCAAGTAACTTGTATGTATTACACAGTGATTTAAAATAGTATTTAATAATCATAGTATGGCTGGGCGCAGTGGCTCACACCTGTAATCCCAGCACTTTGGAAGGCCGAGGCAGGCAGATCATGAGGTCAGGAGATCGAGACCATCCTGGCTAACACGGTGAAACACCGTCTCTACTAAAATTACAAAAAAAAAAAAAAAATTAACCGGGCGTGGTGGCAGGCACCTGTAGTCCCAGCTACTCAGGAGGCTGAGGCAGGAGAATGGGGTGCACCAAGAGGCGGAGCTTGCAGTGAGCCCAGATCGCACCACTGCACTCCGGCCTGGGTGACAGAGCGACACTCTGTCTCAAAAAAAAAAACAATAATAATAATAATCATAGTATGTTCAAGAAATGATTAAAAAGACTGGCTCATGCCTGTAATCCCAGTGCTTTGGGAGGCTGAAGCAGGAAAATGGCCTTAGGCCAGGAGTTTGAGACCAGCCTGAGCAACATGGTGAGAACGCGTCTCTACCAAAAATAAAAAAATGAAATGGGCATGGTAGCACATGCCTGTAGTCCCAGCTACTCAGGAGGCTGAGGTGGGAGGATTGCTTGAGCCCAGGAGTTCAAGGTTGCAGTGAGTTACAATTGTACCACTGTACCCTGAGTAACAGAGTGAGACCCTATCTCTTTTAAAAAAGAAAAGATGCAACACGATTTCATTTTTTTTTTTTTATTTTTTATTTTTTGAGACAGAGTCTCGCTCTGCCCCCAGGCTGGAGTGCAGTGGCCGGATCTCAGCTCACTGCAAGCTCCGCGTCCCGGGTTCACGCCATTCTCCTGCCTCAGCCTCCCGAGTAGCTGGGACTACAGGCGCCCGCCACCTCGCCCAGCTATTTTTTTTGTATTTTTAGTAGAGACGGGGTTTCACCGTGTTAGCCAGGATGGTTTCGATCTCCTGACCTCGTGATTCGCCCGTCTCGGCCTCCCAAAGTGCTGGGATTACAGGCTTGAGCCACCGCGCACAGCCGCAACACGATTTCATAAACACTATCTTGGGAATTAGAAGTCTCAGTTTTTCACTTAAAAAAAAAAAAAAAAAGGGCCGGGTGTGGTAGCTCACACCTGTAATCTCAGCACTTTGGGAGGCGGAGGTGGGTGAATCACCTGAGATTGGGAGTTTGAGACCAGCCTGACCAGCATAGAGTAACCCCGTCTCTACTAAAAATACAAAATTAGCCAGGTGTGGTGGCGCATGCCTGTAATCCCAGTACTCGGGAGGCTGAGGCACAAGAATCACTTGAACCGAGGAGATGGAGGTTGCGGTGAGCCAAGGTTGTGCCATTGCACTCCAGCCTGGGCAACAAGAGCAAAACTCCATCTCAAAAAAAAAACCAAAAACAAAAAATACAAGGACTGGGCGCAGTGGCTCATGCCTGTAATCCAGCACTTTGGGAGGCCGAAGCGGGTGGATCATGAGGTCAGGAGTTCAAGACCAGCCTGGCCAAGATGGTGAAACTCCATCTCTATTACAAATACAAAAATTAGCCAGGTGTGCTTGAGGGCGCCTGTAATCCCAGATACTTGGGAGGCTGAGGCAGAGAACTGCTTGCACCCAGGAGGCAGAGGTTGCAATGAGCCGAGATCGCGCCACTGCACTCCAATCTGGGCGGCAGAGCGAGACTTTGTCTCAAAAAAAAGAAAAGGAAAAAAAAACAACACGCAAGTTGAAAGGAGATTAATCTATATTTCTTCTCAACTCTGAAATGTGGTTATTTTTCTTTAATTACGGAAAATTTCAAACGTACATCAAATTGTATGGACATAATGAACTTTCATATATCCATTTCCCACTTTCGTAATTATCAACCTGTGGTCAATCTACTTGTACTCCTTTTATTCTACTATCTGCCCTCTAGATTTTGAAGCATATCCAAGGTATCAGATTTTTTTTAAACATTATCACACCTAAAAATACCCAATTCCTTAATACCATCAGATATAGACAGTATTTAAATATCCTCAGTTACCTCATTACTGGCTTTTTTTTACAGCTAGTTCAAAGGATGATCCAAACAAGGCCCACACTTTAAGTTTGGTTGATATGTTTTTTAATAAAGTCTCTTAACCTATCGTCACCCCTTTCTCAGTTTTTTCCTATTTGCCATTTATTTTTTGAAGAAACCAGATACATTGTCCTGTAGAGTTTCCTGCATTCTGGATATGGCTGATTGTATCCTTGTGGTATTATTTAACATATTCTTCTGTGTCCTGTATTTCCTATAGATGGGTGTTGAGAGTTTAATCCAATTCAGGTTCATCTTTGTTTTTTTTCTTTTTTCTTTTTTTCGGAGCCATCTCCCTTTTTGTAACATTAAGATATATCAATGGGGCCAGCTAGATTCATCCATTACAAAATTCCCCACTGGCTTTTCATGTAAGGCTTTTAACAGCCATTGATAACACTCAGACCTATTGTTTCATTAGGGTCTGGGTAAGGCTGATTATATCCTTGTGGTATTATTTAACATATTCTTCTGTGTCCTGTATTTCCTATAAATGGATGTTATATCGAGAGAGTTTAATCCAATTCAAGTTCATCTTTTTTTTTTTTCTTTTTTCTTTTTTTCGGAGTCATCTCCCTTTTTGTAACATTAAGATATATCAATGGAGCCAGCTAGATTCATCCATTACAAAATTCCCCACTGGCTTTTCATGAAATGCTTTTAGCAGCCATTGATAACACTCAGACCTATTATTTCATTAGGGTTGCAAATGATGATATTATAGTTCTACTTGTTAGCTAGAATTATTTCATAAAGAACTACTTTTTCCTTATTAATATTTGAATACCCTGAGGTACAGTTTATACAAGAAAATTAGGATAAATGCTTGTTTCCTTTTACCTAGCAGTTTTCATAATGAGTTGATTCCTAAGCATCTCCACAAGTAATCAGTGAATCTTGTTTTTTTAAAAAATTGTTAGGAACTTATTGATTTAAATATATTTGATGTGTTTCAGTTCTCTACAGATGTTAATTTTTTAATACTCAAATTTTCCCCTTTGGGAAGTGAGAGCCCCTTTGGGTTGGCTGCTGAGTCCTTTTCATATAATCTTAGCAATCTTTGATGGCTCCCTTGCTTTTGGTATGGAAAGCTTCTCTAGTGTATTTTATGCTCCAGGCTTGGAATCAGTCGTGTTTCCAAAGAGCCCTGATTCCTTTTCATGAAATTCTAGTATATGTCCCTAAATATTGGCCAGCTATTTAGCTACAGCCTGGGATGGCTAGTTATGAAAAGGCATTCAAAGCATCATACTTAGTGACTGGTTGTGATCAACTTTATCAGTCTGTTCTTAGGAAGGAAACCAGTGGTTTAGCCTATTAGGTTGCTATTCAGGAACAAATTTATTTCTGGGAGGAGAGAGAGTAGAAGTGTAGTCAAAATGTAAAGACAGGTGAATGTGAAAAGCAGGGTTCCCCCACAAATACTGTCTTTTTATTTTTAGTGATACTTATGTAAAAGGAAATAATGTTTAATATAGATAGGCTATAAAAGTTTTTTTTTTCTTTTTTTAAATAGATGGGGTCTTGCTGTATTGACCAGGCTGGTTTTGAATTCCTGGTCTCAAGCGATCCTCCCATCTCAGCCTCCCAAAGTGCTAGGAAGGATTACAGGTGTGAGCCACCTCGCTTGGCCAGATATGCTATAAAAGTATTCAGAAAATAATGTATCTCTCACATAATCCCCCTATTCTATATTCATATTTTAAAAAGTAAAGTTTTTTTCCCATATTTGACACACTATTTTTTGTGATTAAAAAAAAAACTGCTAGGATGACAGCAGAGACTTCTCTAAGTGGAATGAACTTTGTCCTTCTCGAAGCATATGAAGAGCTAAATTGAAGAAATAGCCACCTCTGGGCCACCTGACTGGGAACATGTAGAAATCCCAATCAGTTAGCCCAGAGGGGGCTATTTCTTCAATTTAGCCCCTATTCCTTTATCTCCTCTCTACTTCTCCCAACCTTCAAATTGCTTTCCACCCCCTTTCTTCTGTGAGCCTTTTCTTCACCTCCCTAGGACTACAAAGTTTTAGATGTCTTCACTAACCCTGTGGTGTTATGGCAGCTGTCTGTTTGGTCTTTTCTCCCCTAGAATGACAGTCCCTTAAGCCCCAAACTTAAAACATAAAGGATATCCTAAAGGTAAACATCACCTTTTAATTGCTTGTATCCTGTGTACTTTGAAAAACTGCCCATCCTTCCTGTGCTAGTTTTGCTGATCAGCATATATTAAAGGTAGAAAAATATTTTAGGCAACAATTTTAGATTAAATGAAGTTGCCATTAATAAACTTTTTCAAAGTTCTTTGAGAAATTAAGATAAATTTCCAGAAACAAATGAAGAAGGTACATTGCAAGAATCAAGATTTCTGTCAGTTCTTTCTCAATGCTGACCATCCTCATTGAGTAAAAATCTCCAGAGAAAAAAGGAGAGCTACTATGGAAGTAAATGTAGCGAATGAAAATGTGTTCAGACACATTTTTCTTGCTCTCAAATTTTATACATTCTTATGTTTTGAGACATCTAAAGTCTTAGGGTGAAGAGAATAGCTGATTCTAGTTGACTTTCCAGTATCTTTTTTTTCTTCCTTAAGGTAATTTGGGCTATAGTTAGCTAAATAATCATTAGCATCCTGTCAATTTTTATAGGAAGCAGTAATATAAATTACAATGTTATTTGGAAATTTCTCTAATCAGTTTGATTATTTCTGTTTTTAACATAAACCAATCTAGGATGTAAAGCAGGAGTTAATAAAGTTGGTTAAGGCAGCAGGATTTTCATCTTCCACAACTTCTACCAGCTGGGAAGGAAACAGAGCATCACAGACCCTCTCATTCCAAGAAATTGCCCTTCTTAAAGCTGTACTGGTGGCTGGACTGTATGACAATGTGGGGAAGATAATCTATACAAAGTCAGTGGATGTTACAGAAAAATTGGCCTGCATTGTGGAGACGGCCCAAGGCAAAGCACAAGTACACCCATCCTCAGTAAATAGAGATTTGCAAACTCATGGATGGCTCTTATACCAGGAGAAGGTGAAGTACTCATTCCTAAATTCCAGTATTCAGAGCATTATTCTACAAGTCATTCATAACAAGTTAGGATGCCCTAACAGGTATTTTATTTGGTTCTCAAATTGAGCTATTCATTTTTGTTAATATTTGACATCAAGATGCACATAGCTTTTCAAACAAAAGAATGCTTATTTTCTCTTCAAAAAAAAATTAGTAAGGTTTCTACTCTGCCCATCATCTTTTCTACTTGGAATAAAGACAGTAATAGCAAATTGATGTTGGTTAATAATGTATCAATCTCCTGAGTATTTCATTAAAAGGTGCTGTCTCAGAAGGGAATAAAAGACAAGTTGTATGTGCTGTTTCCAAATAAGGGGAATACTGAATGGTGTAGTAGAACTGTGAATGATTTGCAACAGTTTCGGTCAAGTATCACCTAAGATAATTTAATAACAAATATTTATAGATTACAACGAAAACAACCTTTTAAATTGGAGCTGCATGACCACTCCATTTTCTTATTTTTTAACATATGGTGAAGGTTAAGATGGCATTTTCTCTTCATATTTTGGGTTTTTGTTACCTGTCTCATTTATACATTTTTAAGGCAGTATGAGAAGAAAAGGGAACATAAAAAATGAAACATAATTCTTCTCTCTTTACAAAGAGTGCCTCCATTTTGTTTCTTGACCTTTAAAATAACAAAGATCCGTAATTTCAAGCACTGACTTGAATAACTCTCAACATTTATCAAACTTAAATGTAAAACATGAGAAATTACTGATTGACGCCCATAGCTGAATATTGGTCTAGAAACCAGAAACTGAAAGTTAATCATCATTTTAACATTAATTATTTAATATCATTAGCATTATAAAGTTGCTTGTACCTAGTTTCCTTTATGTTCAACGTCTAACTCAACCTTAGCAATAATATTTACAATGCCTTTTTATAGTATAAATGCACAGGTGGTAATAGTAATTACTATAAAATTGATAAATTATGCACATAAGAAAATGAAAATGTAGCTTTACAGATACTCTTGGCTTAAAATGTAGAATAATAAATTGTAGAAGAATGCTTACTTGAAAAAGATAAATGACTTCCTTCTATTTTTATATTTTGAAATTATTTCCCCTCCTTTTTCCCATGTAGATAAGGTATGCCAGAGTGTATTTGAGAGAAACTACCCTAATAACCCCTTTTCCAGTTTTACTTTTTGGTGGTGATATAGAAGTTCAACACCGAGAACGTCTTCTTTCTATTGATGGCTGGATCTATTTTCAGGTACATAGTACAACTGATTTTGTTGATTATTAAAAATGTTCAACTTTCAGTACCATTGAGGTACATTTTTAAAATTTTATTGGAGTCTGCATAATGTCTTCTTATAATATGAGTTAAGTAGAATTGCTTATTTTATCTTGCCTCTGTGGTTTTAAATCTGTTAAATTTGAAAATCAAATTATATTGCTATTACAAATTCTATTTATTATTAATAACAATCCTAGCTTTCTATGTGTTGGGTACTTCAATAGTTAACTTTATATGGATTTTCCCAAATTAATAGCCTAACAGCCTTGTTAGGTGATTTCTATAGTTTCTTTTATATAGATAGAGACACTTAAACACAGTGAGAAGTTAAATAATTTTCCCAAGATTTACATGGATTGTTACTGAAAGAGCAAGATTCAAATCTAGGACTATTTGATACCCAAATTTATTCTCATTCCACTACATTGTGGAATAAAAAGGAATAAAAAGACCAAACAGATTTATAGTTTATTTCATACTGTTGAATTCTTCTCTGGAAAAATCAGACCAGCCTATGCTTATTTCTAGCAATAAGTTTATCTGTTTCTCTGTACTCCCATCAAGATTGACCAGCTTAAACTAAACATACCTGTTACATTGTTAGGTTATTCTATGACAGCCGTTCGTCTAGGACTGGAGAGGTGAATTTTAAGTGCAGCTGTACAATTATATGCACTTTGTGCAAAGAAATTGGGGTGGTGAAAATGTTTTATAACTGGATTGTGATGGTTGCACAACTCTATAGATTTACTGAAAGCTATTGAAATTAGTGAAAATGAGTGAATTTTTAGGGTAAGTTATATCTCAATAAAGCTGTTTAAAAAAATTTCCCACCCCAGGCCAGGTGCCGTGGCTCGTGCCTGTAATCCCAGCACTTTAGGAGGCAGAGGCAGGTGGATCATGAGGTCAGGAGTTAGAGACCAGCCTGACCAACATGGTGAAACCCTGTCTCTACTAAAAATACAAAAAATTAGCCAGTCATTATGGCGCGCACCTGTAATCCCAGCTACTTGGGAGGCTGAGGCAGGAGAATCGCTCTGAACCTGGGAGGTGAAGGTTGCAGTGAGGCAAGATTGCGCCACTGCACTTCAGCCTGGGCGACACAGACTCCATCTCAAAAAAAAAAAAAAAAAAAAATTATCTCCCCAAAACTGTAGTCTTAACTTCCACAGAGTTGATATAAATAGAGAAGAAAACAATTATTGGAATAATAGTTGCCTTATTTTGGGAAGAGTTACCAGATTTAATAAGGAAATTGAGAGGTTTGCATGCCTAGCTAGCAGAAATAATTTGTATTTTTCCCATTGTGTTTTCCATTAAAAGCAAGACGTGCTAAGGCAGATTGTAGTATATGCTTGCCTTGATTTACTTAAACACATTCACACTCCCCTGGATTGACTTTGTCCATTTTTTTCATCTCCTCTTAACAGGCCCCTGTAAAGATAGCTGTCATTTTCAAGCAGCTGAGAGTTCTCATTGATTCTGTTTTAAGAAAAAAGCTTGAAAATCCAAAGATGTCCCTTGAAAGTAAGTGTTTGCTTATAATGTAAGTGAAAGACAGTATACACAAAAGTATATGTGTACCTATGTATGTATGTGTATACATAGGTACACATTTAATTATAATTGGTTTTGGAGATTATTTTCCCTTCTTGGTCTATAGGGTTTAAATTCTGCAGACATCAAGGACTGATAGAGGATGAGGCAGTTACACAGGGAATCACAACATTAAGCTACAGCTACCACAGACATAGGTCTTGCCCTTAAAGCACACAACGACGAGCAAAACATGGATGTATGTATGTATGTGTATACATAGGTACACATACCTACGTATTAATGTGTGGAAAAACTTTCTTAAGAGGCCAGGCACGGTGGCTCATGCCCATAATCCCAGCACTTTTGAGAGGCCAAGGCAGGTGGATCACCTGAAGTCAGGAGTTTGAGACCAGCCTGGCCAACATGGGTGAAACCCTGTCTCTACTAAAAATACAAAATTAGCCAGGTATGGTGGCGGGTACCTGTAATCCCAGCTACTCGGGAGGCTGAGGCACAAGAATCACTTGAACCTGAGAAGCATAGGTTGCAGTGAGCACCAAGATCATGCCATTGCACTCCAGCCTGGGCAACAAGAGCGAAACTCCATCTCAAAAAAAAAAAAAAAAAAAAACTTTCTAAGAGAAAATCTGAAATATTCTAGAAATTATTTTTTTGTAACATTGGAGTATACTAAAGCATACTGAAGTTGTAAAAAAATTCCATCTATTTTATGCTGAATTCCATCAAACTCAATTAGTGATTATTCACAACCTAATTATCCTCTTAAGGTTTAGTTTACTCCTGTCTCTTAAACTTCATTTCTAAACTTCTAGCCATTTCATAGAAAAAAAGGTTAATAAAACTGAGCATAGTAAACTTTGCTACTTATTAGCATTTTAGTAAACTGGTAACATAGCTATTATTTAAAAAAATAATAAGCCAAGCATGGTGTCATATGCCTGTAGTCCCAGCTACCCAGAAGGCTGAGGTGGGAAGATAGCTTGAGCTCAGGAGTTAAAGTCCAGCCTAGACAACATAGAGAGACTCTGTCTCTAAGAAATATATGTATATAAACACATACCCGTATATGTATTTGTGTGTGTGTATATGATTTAGGGACTTTCTGTTAGGTTTGTTTCAGCATGATTTTTCCACTGTGTGTTTCTTTCAAATGCAGAGCTATTTCTCTGTATAAAATAAACACATTATCCTTCAACAGAAATCTGAAATGAGTCAGGCATGGTGACGCCTGCCTGTAATCCCACCACTTTGGGAGGCTGAGGCAGGAGGATCACTTGAGGCCAGGAGTTCAAGACCAGCCTGGGTAACATAGGGAGATGTCATCTGTACAAACAATTTAAAAAAAAATTAGCCAGGCCTAGTGGCATGTACCTGTTGTCTCAACTACTTGGGAGACTGAGGCGAGTATCTGCACTCCAGTCTGGGTGACAGAACAAGACCCTGTATCAAAAAATAAGAGAGAGATCTGCAATGGACACACCTGAGTTTGCAGTTTGCCCAGTGAAGTGTTTCTCAAACTTGCCAAATCATCAAAATCATCCTGGCAGTTGCAAAGAATACAAGGTCCAAAGACCTACCCTAGACATACTGATCTCTATGGGAGAGGTCTGTGGCTGTATTATTTTTAAAATCTTTTATTCTGTAACACTTCCCCTCTAAGGCTATCCCCTTTTTAAATGCAGTTAACTATTTTTAATAAACTGAGTTGTTTTTCTGGTAGCATGTCCCACATTTAATATTTGGTTAGTTACATACTCATGCTTTAACATGTTCCTGTATTTCCTATAAACTAGTAGTTATATTTGGAGGTATGATTAGAATAAGTTTTGAGAAAAATAATACTTTCTAGTTGGTGCTGTATTCTCCCCATTGCATCACATCAGGAAGCACTTAAATTTGGTTGTCCTTTTAATGTTAAGAATTGATCAGTGACTTCAGTATGATTGTACTGAACAAAGTATCCCCAGTTTATTCTCAAAATTATCCCCAGTTTATTCTCAAGTCAGGCAAGTTAGGGGAGCTCCTGATCTAGTTCTGCTACCCTGAAGCCTCATACTCTTGTGTTTTTTTTTGTATAACTAAATATGAATGCATAAGCATTAAAATGTATTAATTTTCCTATATTGCTAGAAGTAGATCAGGTCTTAACATATTAAGACATGTGGGCTCTTTTCTCAGGGAGCTTTGTGCATCACAACTTTGCCAATAGAAAGAATTACATTTTATAAAGTATAGGTTGAACCTCAGCTTTTAATTAAGCAAAATGAATTTTTGAAATGATATCAGTGTTCCCTTTGCCATAAGAGAGAGAGCAGAACTTACCGTTGGGTGTAGTGTATACCTTTGACTTGGGAGGAAGGAAGAAGTATGTTAGTGCTCTCTCTTGGGTTTATAACAAAAAGTTGGTAGAATGCCAAACATTTGAAAAAGAAGTAACTGAACTTACTCTCGTACTTTCTTTTACTCTCTCTTCCTCAATTTAAAAGTTGTGGTTCTTGGAGCCAGGTATGGTGGCTTGCACCTGTAATCCCAGTTACTCAGAGGGCTGAGATGGGAAGATTGCTTGAGCCCAGGAGTTCAGAGCTGCAGTGAGCTGTGATCACACCACTGCACTACAGCCTAGGCGAGAGTGAGACTCCATCTCTTAAAAAATAAAAAAGAAAAATGTTCTTTCTAGACCTGCCATTGTTCCAACTTCAAACAAATGACCTCTCTTTTTCCCCTCCCTCCCACTTTTTTGTTGTTTTTAATGCCACTGTAACCATTGAAACCATTGAAAGCCACAGCATTTTCTGAGTATCTAATGTAAATGTAGAATTTCAGTTTTGCAGCCCTGATAATTGTAACTTTCTAAAGAGTGGTTATGAGGTCCTTAGGAAGTCACAATTTCAGAGTAACTACCAAGTAGAAGCAGTTGTTAACAAAACCCCTTTAGCAAATAATGCAGCCTTTGTTGCTCTGTTTGTCAAATTAATTGGTATTTGATTCCTTTGTTGTGTAGAGTGGTCTGTCACTTCCCCATTGACACCTCTCCAAGAGCACTTCCCTGTTAGAATTTTTTGCTTCCTTTGGACTAAACATGGAGAAACTGATAACAGTTCTTTCTTCCTTCCTTGCTTATACTTTGGAAATTCTTCCATACTCTGAAGAACACTGAATAGTCAGTAGAGCCTTCAATATATTTCAGCCAAGTGAAAAAGTTGAGAAACTTACTTTCTTCAAGGAATTTTTATAGAATAAAATTTATAATTCCTTATAAAGAAGTAACAGTTCACATCATATTATCTCTTTGGGGTTTAGCCTAGACAAATGTTATCTTTTTTCAAAATGTTAACTTTTGTCAAAGTAGGTATGGCATAACCTACAGCAATAATTAAAATCTGTGTGGGGCAAAAAATATTTATAGGCGTGTCTAGATTTATTACTGCTGTTAATTCTGTATTCTAATGTAAAAAATGTTAGTGACGTATACCTCTTATTTACATGTGTATACATTGGAAAATCAGACAATGTTGCATTTATTCGTGGCATTTTTTTTTCTTCCACTCAGATGACAAGATTCTGCAGATCATTACGGAATTGATAAAAACAGAGAATAATTGATGCTGAAATTCATGGTCAACTGCTTTAAAAATTAAGATGAAGATACAGTCATGAAATTATCTGAAAATGGATCATCACATTAAGTATTTCATTACTTAAAATGTTGGTACTAGCCATTAACTTAAAGGTGGTGGGAAAAAAGCACATACTTTAAATATGTGTAATTTTCTAGTTCCTTTTTAATGATGATTATTCTGAATGTATTTGCCACTACATTTACAATAAATTCTTTGGTATCATCCATGTTTTGTTCATCGTTGTGTGCTTTAAGGGCAAGGCCTATGTCTGTGGTATCTGTAGCTTAATGTTGTGATTCCCTGTGTGGCTGCCTCATCCTCTATCAGTCCTTGATGTCTGCAGAATTTAAACCCTATAGACCCAGAAGGGAAAATAATCTCCAAAACCAATTATAATTAAATTTCCATGAAAAGGAACAACTTCAGAAGTCAGTTATTTAGTATTTGATACTCAATTTCAAAGCCTAAATAAGTGCACTATTAATAGATTCCACCTATTTCAGTAACATACAGAAAACATAAACATGTAGTTCTGGAGGACAGGCAGGATTGACTAATACTCCTGTCAGCCTTGCATTGTTTTTCTCAAGCTACAGCTGTGATATCCCTGCCCCTGAACCCTTTTTGTACACATGATTGAACTGGTAAGGTCAGTAACTTTGAGATAGTGAAGTATGCTTAGATATTTTTCATTGGTCCTATTTGTTTTGCTTACTGACGATCTTTTGAAATTCTATTTTTATTACTTAGAGCTATTTCTCTTCATTTCTTATCAATAGATTGTTGATAAACTTCAAATATAGTCCCTTTTAGATCAAAAGGCAGAAATTGCATCTGAAAATAAAAAGATTAGAATTTAATAGGAACCTAGTATAACTGCTTGGCTCTCATAACAGGGATATAATTTTAATATTTTTTGATGAACAAATAAAACCGTAACTTGGAAGTAAAAACAATACTTAGTAGCAATCTCTAACTTGAGGTTTCTACTTGCAATGTGGCAAGGGAATTGAGAGCAAGGAGTCAAATGTGACCGTGGTTTGGAATCTCTAGTGCCATTAATAAAAATGGGCATGTCAGGAGAAGGAGCTAGATTGGGTGTTGAAGGCAATTCCTCTTGGAATACATGGAGGCTAGTACCCCAGATTTGTCTATTAACTCATTTATAGACAACCTATGAGGTAGGTGCTGTATTAACCTACTATTTGTATTTTACAAATGAGGAAACTGAGGCACAGATAAGTGAAATAACATGTCTGAGATCACACTGATAGTAAGTAACAGAAACATTATGGCTCCAGTACTATTTAGATTTCTGAAATGTAATCATTATTCCTTTGAAATGTGAAACAGTGACTCACATCAGGTAAGGTCATAGGGTTAGAGTCTTCTACACAGAGATGATAATTAAAGATGGGGGAGTTGAGGTAATCACCAAAGGGGTAAGAAAATCAAAGTCTCTTACTTCTTTCATATTCTCAGCCATCACTCAGACCCAGATCACCATTGTCTTTCACCTACACCACTGCAGTATCTCCAAACTAGGCTTTCTCCTCCTTTTTATAGTTCTAATCCAAAAAAGGATATTTTTAAAGGGTATCTGTGTCACTTGGCTTCCCATTGCTCTTAAAATTTAAAGTTCTAAACATGACCTCCAAAGCTCTCTAACTGATCTGGACCTTGCTATCCTCCAATCTCATCTCCACTCTTTCATCTCATGGTGCTCCAGCCACACTAGGATCCTTTTCAGTTGCTAGAAGATGCCAAGCAGTTTTTCTGAGCATTTACACATGGTGTTCTCTGCCATAATACATTGCTTCCGGTTCTTTACCAAACAGACTTTTCTGCTTTAAAGCCCTTCACACAGGCCACCCTACTGAAGTGCATATCCCCTTTTACTCATAATACGGTATTTTTCTCAGCTTGTACCATTTGCTTTTCATCTTCTCACTAGAACATATGTTGCACCAGGACTGTTTCACTTGCTGATACGTCCCTAACACAATGCCTTGCATATATAGGCAGTCAATAAATGCTGAATGAGTGAGGGATGAGGAGGGTTAGAGTAGGCTATCTTAATGCCAAGGAAGATTTTTGAAAGCAAAAGTATTGTCAACAGATGTTATGGAGTAGGGAAAGATTACTAAGGTTTAATGAATACATCAATCTTTTGAGAGTTTGAATGGAGGGTGGCAAGGAAGGACTCTCAGAAGTCCCACAACCACATGCACATTGATACACCAGAAGGACTTGCAGGACTCAGAGGCTAAAGTTGATTTTGTAGAGAAAGGATATACAATGGAATCAGCAAGGGAAAAAGACATATCACATGGAGAAATCTATACACAGGTGTCCTATGTGCTATACAGTTTCTGCCCAGGGAAACCTACTACAGAGTCATACTACAGAGTCAGTGCAAGGATTTTTATTAGGGGCAGGTCATACAAGCACAAAGACCAGGCATAACAAAATTCCAGGCTCCCAGAAGGAAAGCAGGCATTTAAGTGTTCCTAGCAGGCAAAACAGTGTTATCAAAAAGCAGAGGACTCTTCACAAGTCAAGTTCCCAGGCTCCAGCCAAGGGCCAGTCCTACAAGCAGTCTCTTCTAAAGACCTCTGGCTTGCTACGTTAACTCTTTTCTGCATGAGTACAAATCATAAGTTTAGGGAGTGAATAAAAATGAAAAGGTGGGGCAGCAAATAGAGTATTCTTTATAGATGTGAGAAAGGAACAGAAAGCATAATAGGTTGAATATGAATATATTCATAAAAGTTTGAAGACCCTCACTGATTTGCAGGCAAAAATAGAAATAACCAGCAGAAAGGATAATATTAACATCAGAGTGGGCTCAACAAAGGACTAAAACAGAATAATGTAGGGATCAACTTGGAAAGACTTTTTGGTTTTCCCCAGGAATGCTTACTGGCTTCAGATAAGCTGATAAAGTTGATAGTGGATAGGATATTTTAGTCTTTTGTGGGTTTTTTTGCATTCAAGTCACTATGGGATCTTAGAATGAAATAGACTGTGTCATTGAAATGGGTGACTGAAATCGCTTATTTAGAGGCCAGTGAGGCCAGATCAGAGTCCATGGACCAGGAAAATGCAGAGGTTGGACTCTAATCCCAAATTCATTATACCGTAAGTGAATGGTAGGGAGGCCAGTTAGAGGAGAGAATTTCAGAATTTAAAATCTTGAGATGTCACTGTTTCAATAATAAATAAACCTAAAGGGTTTCCCTGCTGATGGACAGCAAAATGGATGTGGGAAGAATTTAAAGTAGGGACAGGATGAACAGCATATTTGTTCATCAGTGTGGATGCAGGAAAAGGATGGAGAAGACCAGGCCAGGTGCTACAGTCACTAGGAAAAGGAGGTGGGTGCCCTGGATCTTAACATACAGTGGCAAGAAAAATCAAGTGTCATATGAGAAAATCACACTCTTCAGATAAGAAGTTGTTTAGTCCTGGTGGTAGTTCCAGAATATGCCTGCCTCTTTTCATGAAATCCATTCTCATGCATGAGACATTTAGAAGTAGATGGAAAGTCGGCTAGGTGCAGTGGCTCACGCCTGTAATTCCAGCATTTTGGGAGGCCAAGAAGGGTGGATCACCTGAGGTCAGGAGTTCGAGACCAGCCTGGCCAATATGGTGAAATCCCATCTCTACTAAAAATAAAAAAATTAGTCGGGCGTGGTGGCAGGCACCTGTAATCCCAGTTACTCGGGAGGCTGAAGCAGGAGAATCTCTTGAACCCAGGAGGTGGAGATTTGAGTGAGCCAAGACTGTGCCACTGTACTCCAGCTGGTGACAGAGCAAGGCTCCATCTAAAAGAAAAAAGTAGATGAAAAGTCTTCATTGGAGAGGATTAGTGGGAAGGAAAGAGAGTATTATCAAGGGAAAGTATATTTCCAGTTTTTAAATTGCTCAATTTAAAATTTAAACTTATATGATAAGCACTTAACTAAAAGCTTTATTATATTCTTGTTTACTCCTCACAAGATAGTAATATATTTTCAATTTACAAATGAGAAAACCGATGCTAAGAAGCTAAATTTTCTGAGGTCACTCAGCTAATGGGGAAGAAATGAAAAGATCATTCAAAAATAACCTAAGCAGTCTACTGATGTAGGGGTGAAGGGAATTTTCTTCCCTCCACCTTCTGAAAGTTCAATAATCTCTCTATAAAATAAACTGACTATAGACAGATTAACAGGAAAAAAAGGCAAAAAAGAAAAAAAAGTATTAATGTGCATAAACATAGGAGCTATACAAAATATGAGGCTCAGAGGAGGGGCCAGATGAAGTTTATATAGTATAAAGGAATAGAGGCTTAGAATGCGGCAAGACAGGTTATGGGAGGGAGAGGAAAGGAAAAGCATGGGGAGCAAAGGCTCCATCCTGTATGTAGGTGAAGTCTCAAGGGTAGCAGCCCTCAGAAAGACTAGATGGTAGCCCATGGTAAAATTTTTGTTAGACCTTTAAAAGTGTCAGATTTTTAGTCTCCTTTTCCTGTGAGGTAATCGTTCCTAGATCTGGATAAGGCAGATAAGGAGGGGCCTCAGAGAGAGCCTGTTTGCATCTGGGGTTTATTTCACTAATGTAGATTTCCTCTACAGATGCAAATCTCCCGCACAAAATGACAGTTTTTCAGAGCAATTACCTGTAGTGTGCGGCCCTTCCAAATTGCCATCTTGAAATATGGCCAAAAACTATTTGAGAGCTAGCATGGTGGCTCATACCTACAATCCTAATACTTTGAGAGGCTGGAGTGGGAGGATCACTTGAACTCAGGAGTTCAAGACCAGCTTGAGCAACATGGCAAAACCCTGTCTCCACCAAAAATAGAAAAAAGTAGCTGGGTGTGGTGGTGCAGGCCTGTGGTCCCATCTATTCAGGAGGCTGAGGTGGGAGGACACTTGAGCCAGTGTGGCAGATTGCAATGAGCTGAGATCAGCTGCTCTGCACTCCAGTATGGGTGACAGTGAGACATCATCTCAAAAAAAAAAGTATTTGGGGGGTGTAAAATATTAATTGGCATAAGGATAGACATACACAGTCTCTGACTTAAGATGGTTTGACTTGAAATTTTTTGACTTCACAATGATGTGAAAGTGAAATGCATTTAGTAGAAACTGTACTTCAAATTTTGTTTTCATATTTTCCCAGGCTAGCGATATGCAGTATGATTACAGTATTTTCAATTGATGATACCTTTATCAGGACGTAACCCCACTGTAAATTGAGGAGCACTGGTATATAGAATTAAAAGTTCAGAAACAAACCCATGTGTCTATGGTTTGCTAATTTTCATCAAGGGTGTCAATGGTGAAATAATCTTTTCAATAAATGGTGCCGGAACCACTGGATAGCTACATGCAAAAGAAAGAATTTGGGCCCTTACCTCATGCCATGTACAGAAATTAAAGTGGACGATAGAGCTAAGTGTAGACTGAGCACGGTGGCTCATGCCTGTAATCCCAGCACTTTGGGAGGCCAAGGTGGGTGGATAGCTTCAGCCCACAAGTTTGAGACCAGCCTGGGCAACATGATGAAACACCATCTCTACAAAAAAGTGCAAAAAGTAGCAGGGTGTGGTACTGCACACCTGTAGTCCCAGCCACTTGAGGGGCTGAGGCGGGAGGATCACTTGACCCTGGGAAGTTGCGGTTGCAATGAGCAGAGATCGCGCCACTGCACTCCAGCCTGGGTGACAGAGACCGACCTTATCTCAAACAAACAAGCAACAACAACATCAAAAGCAAACAAAAAAGAGCTAAGTGTAAAAACTAAAACTACAATACTCTTAGAAGAAAATACAGGAGTAAATCTTTAGGACCTTGGATTAAGTAATGATTTCTTAGATGAAACACCAAAAGCACCAGAAACAAAAGAAAAAAAAAATGGTACTTCATCAAAATTAAAAATAATTGTCCAGTACCGAAGGATCCCATTTATATGTGGAATCTAAGAAAGTCAGACTCATACAGGCAGAGTTGAACAGTTTCCAGGAGGTAGAGGAAATAGGGAAATATTGGTCAAAAGGTACAAACTTTTAGTTATAAAATGAATAAGTTCTGGGGATCTAGCATACAGCATGGTGACTATAGTTAATAATACATTGTTTACTTGCAATTTGCTGAGAGAGCAGATCTTGAGTATCCTCATCTCACATACATGAAAGATGTTAACTTTGGTAAAGGATGAATTACTCTGTGGTAATCATTATATGGTGTAAACATAGATCATATCATCACTTTGTACACCTTGAATAAATATAATTTTTATTTGTCAGTTATACCTCAGTAAAGCTGGAGACAATTTAATTATTAATATAATAAAAATACTTGTTCTTCAAAGGACACAATCAAGAAAGTGAAAAGGGGCCGGGTATGGTGGCTCACACCCATAATTCTATTACAGGAAAGGGGTCCTGATCCAGACCCCCAAGAGAGGGTTCTTGGATCTCACGCAAAAAACAATTCAGGGCAGGTCCATAAAGTGAAAGCAAGTTTATTAGGAAAGTAAAGGAATAAAAGAATGGCTACTCCATAGACAGAGCAGCCCCGAGGGCTGCTGGCTGCCCATTTGTATGGTTATTTCTTGATGACATGCTAAACAAGGGGTGAATTATTCATGCCTCCCCTTTTTAGACCATATAGGGTAACTTCCTGATGTTGCCATGGCATTTGTAAACTGTCATGGCACTGGTGGGAGTGCAGCAGTGAGAATGACCAGAGGTCACTCTCATTGCCATCTTTGTTTTGGTGGGTTTTAACCAGCTTCTTTACTGCTACCTGTTTTATCAACAGGGTCCTTATGACCTGCATCTTGTGCCAACCTCCTTTTTCTCTCTGTGACTTAGAATGCCTTAACAATCTGGGAATGCAGCCCAGTAGGTTTCAGCCTCATTTTACCCATTCAATATGGAGTTGCTGTGGTTCACATGCCTCTGACAATCCCAGCACTTTGGGAGGCTGAGGCAGGTGGATCACTTGAGGTCAGGAGTTTGAGACTAGCCTGGGCAACATGCTGAAACCCCATCTCTACTAAAAATACAAAAATTAGCCGGGCATAGTGGTGCACACCTGTAGTCCCAGCTACTTGGGAGCCTGAGGCATGAGAATCATCTAAACCCAGGAGGCAGAGGTTGTAGTGAGCCACGATTGTGCCACTGCACTGCAGCCTGGGCAACAGAGCAAGACTCTGTAAAAAGAAAGAAAGAAAGACAGAACGAGAGACAGAGAGAAAGAGAAGACAACCCCACAAAACAGGAGAAAATACTTGCAAATCATATGCCTGATATAGGAGTTGTATACAGAAGATATAAAGAATTCTTACAACTCAATAATAAAAAGACAATCTGATTTCAAAATGGCAAACTAGGAATAGAAGGAAATTACATCAATATAATAAAATTAATATATGAAAATCCCACAGGTAACATTATAGTCACTGATGAAAAACTAAAAACTTTTTTTGTAAAAATAGGACCAAGACAAGGATACCCACTCTTGCCACGCTATTCAACATAGTACTGGAGTACTAGCTAAAGCAATCAGGCAAGAAAAAGAAAAAAGGCATCTAAACTTAAAAGGAAGAAGTAAAACTCTGTTCACAGATGACATGATCTTATATGTAGAAAACTTTAATGATTCTACAAAAACTGTTAGAAATAATACATTCAACAAAGTTGCAGCATACAAAACCAACATACAAAAATTAGTTGTTTGTACACACTAACAATCCAAAAAGGAAATTAAGAAAGCAATCCCATTTATAATAGCATCAAAAAGAGTAAAATACTTGAGAATAAACTTAAATAAGGGAGGATAAAGAGTTATACATTGAAAACTGCAAAATATTGCTGAAAGAAATTAAAGACACAAATAAATAGAAAGATAGCCCATGTTCACAGATTAGAAGACTTAATATTGTTGATATGACCCAAAGCAGTCTATAGACTCTATGCAATCCCTATCAAAATCCAAATGGCATTTTTTACAGAAATAGAAAAAATAATCTAAAATGTGTATGGAACCACAAAAGACTGCCAAAATAATCTTGAGAAACAACAATAAAGCTAGTGACTTCACACTTTCTCATTTCATACATATTACAAATCTACATTAATCAAAACAGTATGGTATGGCATAAAGCAGACATATAGACCAACAGGACAGAATAGAGTTCTATAAATGGTTCATATGTATATTCCAGCAAGCTGATACAGAAACAGCAGATATGATGATAATATGGAAATACAGGTTAGGAATTTTTCAGTCACTCCAAAGGTACTGGGAAATATTTTTCCTGAAGGATATACCTTTAACATCCAGATCTTCCACAGGAAAAGAAAGCCTAGCCACTCCATCCATCTATGTATTTCAAATCTGTATAGCTGAACAAACTTAGAGACCAAATCCTACCTCTCAACAGAACAGCCCAATCTGCCATACGCTGAGTGCTTTTGTTAACTGCAGGCCCTTGGTGCCTTTTCTCATAAACACTAAGCAGCATGTGACGAGGCAGCCCTCAACAGCTGCTCTGTTTGATCTGTACCGTATGATTTGACATCCAAGTAGGCACATTACACATTGTGCCCTTCAGCCTTCCTTTTTATTGCTTTTCAATAGGACGGCTTTGCTTTACATTTGGAACAGGGGTTTATCTTACCATGGTCTGAAGATATTAATTGCTGCCCTCTTTGTTTTCTGTGGGGTAGAGAAAGAAAAGACAGGATAGATCTGCTTTGTCCATAACAAAGAAGCCTGAGGTTATGTTAATATATGATGCCCCCCTGGGTATAAGGAGTTCTTTCTCCTTGAACATCTCTGGATGCTCATTATTTAAAATCATCATAAATATTATCAATAACAACAATACAGAGATGCATTAGCTTTAGCTTGCATTTAGTTGGGATATTCATTGTACACAATAAGCCCACTTCCCACTACTACTCCTTTGCAGGTCACCTTGAAGTAACTATTTTTAGAGGATTTAACTATCAGTATCTAAATATTTGTAGGATTTCTGCCCACCAGAAAATGTTGCTACCCAAACAAAAACATTCTCAACATTATGAGAACTCTCACTTAGGGAAAAGATCTGTCCAACATTAAAAGAAAAAAACTGACATGTTGACTTGCAAACACTAGCAACACACAAGAACTCTCTTCAAAGAGGCATCCCTGGCTATGCAATTTAAAGTAGATACCCATTCACACTCTAGGCCACTACACTTTTTTTTTTTTTTTTTTTTTTTTTTTTTTTTTTTTTGAGACGGAGTCTTGCTCTGTCGCCCAGGCTGGAGTGCAGTGGCCGGATCTCAGCTCACTGCAAGCTCCGCCTGCCGGGTTTATGCCATTCTCCTGCCTCAGCCTCCCAAGTAGCTGGGACTACAGGCGCCAGCCACCTCGCCCAGCTAGCTTTTTGTATTTTTCAGTAGAGACGGGGTTTCACCGTGTTAGCCAGGATGGTCTCCATCTCCTGACCTGTGATCCGCCCGTCTCGGCCTCCCAAAGTGCTGGGATTACAGGCTTGAGCCACCGCGCCCGGCAGCCACCACACTTTTAAATCTGTTTTAAGAATGTATTCCTGTTTGATGTGGCTCACATTTTTATTTTCAGCCTATCCACTCCCGGCTCTACGCAAGCAGGGGCCTTGAGTGTCTTATCCACTGCTGCAAACCTAGAGTGATGCCTGGTACTTAGTAGGTACTCATTACATACTGGTTGTCGAGGAACAGGGATAGACAACTATACTGTCCAAGTATAGTTACATTCTAGTAACAGGAGATATTTTTAAGAGCTTCCTTTCATGGTATATCTTAGATCTGCTACTTCATGTAAAATATATGTTTGTACCAGGAATGGAAGGTGGAAAGATAAGCTGTATTTTTCAACAGGCTAATAGCCATGGCTCAAGAACAAAGGCACAAACTTCTGTCACTCCTGAGGCCAGCATGGTTTTGGAGACCTTCTCTTCACTCCCAGCAAGACTGCCAGATGTAAGAATGTGCACTCTTTGGCCAATTTAAACTCATCTATTCAGCACCAGTGCTCTCGCTGAAAAGTCGAGTAAACTGTCACTTCCTTATGGGATCACCACCTAAAAGGTGGCTGGTTCATGGAAATTAGATGGCACTCTGTGGTCGTCACACTCCAGATAGCTTTATGCTTTCTTTGGCCTTAAAGCCTTGCTTCCTTTACTCTATTCCCAATTCTAGCTCAATTTTTACCTGCCAGCGCATACTTGGGCAAGGGGATTCTGCCTGTCTTGTTAAAACATATCTCAGAGCCTCCCAGATTTGTCACAAGAAAGTGCAACCAGCTCTGACCCTGCTGGCTTCTCCTTCCTCTGGGGGCTTTGTCCCTCAGCAAAGCTCTCCTTTCAAAGCAGTGGCCTGAGGACAGACTCAAAGCCTTTCCTTAGTTCTCCCTTCACATTTAATAAATACAGAACAGCACAGGGGTGAATGTCCAAACTGGAATCATACACTTGGATTTAAATACCGAATATTACACTTACTAGATGCATCTTCAAGCAAGCTCCTTAATCTGAACTTGTTGTCTCATCTGTAAATGAGGACAATAATAGTCGTACCTATCTCATATGGTTGAGGTAATGATTCAATGCTACCATAAAATATCACACAACTTTATAAGCTAAAGAACCCAGCAAATGTTAATGATAACAGCATCCTACATGATCTGCCCTATTGCCTCTCTGACTTCATCTTCTACTCTTTTCACTCCTACTCCAGCCACACTGGCGGCCTTGCTGGTCTTCCACACACTGGGCTCCCCATGCCTCAGAGATTTTGCACTGGCTAGTTTCGCTGGCTAGGATACTATACCCACAGATGTCCACATGACCAACTCCTCCACTACTTAGGGGTCTCTGCTCAAGTGTTACCTTTCCAATGACTAGCCCATTTAATGCCACAACCTGCCCACTGGCATTCCCAATGCCCCAGAGCCTGTACTGGTTATCTTTTCCTGCATTGTCACCCCATATAAGTTCCACAAAGGCAGATGTTTGTCTGTTCTATTCACTCATATAATCCAAGTTCCAAAACAAAAAGGAAACCAGCTTATATTAAACTATTCTTGCATTGCTATTTCAAAAATGTCTGAGACAGAATAATTTATAAAGAAATGAGATTTAATTGGCTCACAGTTCTGCAGGCTGTACAAGAAGCATGGTGCTGGCACCTGCTTGTCTTCTAGAGAGGCCTCAGGAAGCTTACAATCATGGCAGAAGGCAAAGGGGAGCAGGCACATCACATGGTGAAAGCTGGAGCAAGCGAGTGAGTGAGCGAGAGAGAAAGAGAGAGAGACGAGGGGGTAGGAGTGGGGGAGATGCTGCATACTTTTAAAAGACCAGATCTCATGAGAACTTACTATCACAAAGACAGCATCCCAAGCCATAAAAGATCTGCCCCCATGATCCAAACACCTCCTACCAGGCCCCAGTTCTATTATTGGGGATTACAATTTAACATGATATTTGGGCAGGGACAAATATCCTAACTATAGCACAGTCTCGAATACAAAGTTACACAATTTTGCTCCTGGGGTGCCCAGGTGTTGTTTTATTCCATCCACTCTTTTCTGATATCCATCTATAATAGCTATTGCCACTTTAAAGGCCTCACCTAGGGTCCCTGCTCTCTAACTTTTAGCCAGCTGCATATGAACAGTGCCATTTTTTAAAACAAATGACATATCCATACAGCTCAAAATTAAAAAGGTAGATGAAGATACACAGTAAAAAGTCCCTCTTCCTCTTATTTCTGTCTCCTAATCTGCAAAATCTTCTCTCCAAAGACAGCCAACATAACCAGTTACTTGTGTATCTGCCTAGAAAGATTCTATGCACATACAAGGATGTGTGCATATGTGTATGTACATGTACACATATATACATATATATCTTTTATACATGTGACAACATATTAGACATGCTATTTTGCACCTTACTTTATTTTAATCCTCTATTTTTAAAATCTGGGGCCAGCATGGTTGCTCACACCTGTAATCCCAGCATTTTGGGAGGCCGAAGCAGGCAAATCATCTGAGGTCAGGAATTCGAGACCAGCCTGGCCAACATGACAAAACCCCAACTTGACTAAAAATACAAAAAGTAGCCAGCTGTGGTGGTGCATGCCTATAATCCCAGCTACTCAGGAGCCTAAGACAGGAGAACTGCTTGAAGTCAGGAGGCAGTGAGGCTGCAGTAAACTGTGATCACAACACTGCACTCCAGCCTGGGCAACAGGGCAAGACTTCATCTCAAAAAAAAAACAAAACAACAACCAAAAGCCCCAGGAAAATCCTTTCACATCAGTACAAAAACATTTGCCTCATTCTTTTCAATGACTGCATAATATTCCATTCTTTGGATGTCCCTTATTGAGGACAATCAATGTTTTACTTCTAACAAGGATATTGCAATAAATATAGTTTTATAAGGTCATTTTACATTGATGTACACTAACTATCCAGAAGTAGAACTGCTAAGCTAAAGACTATGTGCATTTTAAATGTTTACAGATCTTGCCAAATTGTCTTCCAAATGGTTGTAATTTATATTGCAACCAACAACATATTGATAACCTACATCCTTTGTAGGTTATGCAAACATACAAAATTACGCCTATGTCTGTGATATAAGTATTTTTCTAGTTTCAACTTTTTTACTTTTCATAATCAAATTTATAAATCTTTTTTTTTTTTTTTTTTTTTTTTTTGGAGACAGAGTCCTACTCTGTTGCCAGGCTGGAGTGCAGTGGCACGATCTCGGCTCACTGCAACCTCCGCCTCCTGGGTTCAAGGGATTCTCCTACTTCAGCCTCCAAGTAGTGCAGGCATGCACCACCATGCCAGGCTAATTTTTGTATTTTTAGTAGAGATGGGGTTTCACTGTGTTGGCCAGGATGGTCTCAATCTCTTGACCTCGTGATCCACCCACTTTAGCCTCCCAAAGTGCTGGAATTACAGGTGTGAGCTACTGTGCCCAGGTAAATCTTTTTTTTTTTTTTTTTTACAGTCTCTTGGTTTTGTGTCATACTTCCCTATTCTGGGAGTATCACAAAATCTGCAGCATATCACTTTCAAACTCACCATTGATAATGAAGAGCAAATCTCCTGGATACCCCAATACCAGGGTGAAGTAGGGGGATGCAGGGTAGTGGCAAATCCAAGAAAGAGATTTCCTTCCTGCAAGTTACCAACATCTTTTCCTTTATTCTGACTTCTTTTCTAGAAAGCACACTTTTTCTCCAAGCAAATGACACCAAGAATGACCTCATTCTTCAGATGAGATTCTGTTCCCTATATCCTGGTATATGGTATAATGAAGCTACATAATACCCAAAACAAGTTTGATAGTATAACAATGATATAGTCTTGACTATATCATAAGTAAATTGCAACACACTAAATGTTACACACACAGTATCAGGAAGGTTCGTTGCTCCTGACAGCCCTGAGTCTACATGGGCATCACCACCATCAAAGGGAATCCAGCAGGGTAAGCATCAGGATATACCATCACAGTTTGAGGAAATGCTTGCAAGGGTCACTGAAACAAGTCACTTAGTATCCCATACCATAACAGAGTTGAGGCCTGGGTGGGCTTCAAGCATAATTATGCTGCAGTGCTTACTACCCTTTAGTTCTTGATGTGCTCTTCCAATCCAGACCCTGGAAGGACAGAGGTTGCTGGGGGAGACCTTTCACACAGCAACAGAATATGGCAAAGAGACTTAACCTTTACAGAAGTAAAATTTCTTGGGCCAGGCACAGTGGCTCATGCCTGTAATCCCAGAACTTTGGGAGGCTGAGATGGGTGGATTACTTGAGCCCAGGAGTTTGAGACCAGCCTGGGCAACACGGCAAGACCTAGTCTACACACAAAAAAATACTAAAATTAGCCGGGCATGGTGGCATGTGCCTGTAGTCCCCAGAGGCAGGAGGATTGCTTGAACCCAGTTGGGGGGTGCAGGTGAGGAGGCTGCGGTGAGGCCTGATGGTGCCACTTTAGCCTGGGTGACAGAGTGAGACCCTGTCTCAAAAAAAACAAAAAGAAGAAGAAGAAGAAGTAAAACTTCTTAAATGTTACACCAGGTGATGTTTATATGGAGGGCTAGACCTTTAGTTCAGTACTCAAAGACCAGCTTCAGATCTCAAAGTCCAGTGGAACTATAATATGAATAGCAGCCTCTTTGCAACTATAAATATACACACACCCTGTAAGAAACCAAAAACAGGTATTAGTTTTCCAACCACTCTGGATGACAAAAACACATATACCTTATACCTTAGCTAGAAAAAAAACCATAATTACAGCAGCAACTGATCATATTGAAAACTACATAAATGTATTACATAATTAATCCTTTTAACAATCTTATGGGATACTCTTACTACCCCAATTTTTTAAACACTAGAGCAAGAGAAACAAAAAGGTTGAACAACTTGCCCAGGTTCACAGAACTAGTATACTGCAGACAGGATTGAATTCCAGAAGTCAAATTCCAGAGCCAAAGCTCTTAACCACTGCACAGTACTGCCAGTGCCAGGCAGATTGCCACAGATAGGAGGGAATCTGAGGAAAGTTGGGAGAAAAAGCACATCTATGCATGAGGAAAGAAGCAGTGCACTTGAGCGTGTATACTGAACTTCTAGTGAACTGTGGATTGGCAAAACTCCAGGAAGGCAGGTAACAAAGAGATAGCCTTTTTCCCAGGTGGACATTTAGACATGTAAGTCAAACGTCCGGGTTTTTTAAATGTGCTAAAAATTGCGGCCCTTTGTGTACTAAATACCAGCAAAACTTGTCTGACTTCAAGTTATCTTAAATATGTCTCAATTTTGATGCTTAAATACATTAGTAGAAAATAGAGTCTTAAGTAAATATTAGAATTTTTAGTGACATCAAAACTGAGTTTAAGCATTATTTTAAGGTGCTAGCAAATGTTCACAGTTAGGCGGCAACCTACTTTGTTTGCTAAAACAAGGCACTGTCAGTAAATGCATTGTTCCTACTTCAGCCCCTATCATAGAGCTGGAATACGGTGAGGGTGGGGGCTTTTGTCTCAAGCTCAAGTGCCAAACTGGAATTTAAAAAAAACTCTGGTTCCATTATGTTAATACTCCCTTGCAGATTTTATAAACCACACCTGAAAACAAACAGGTCAAATCGTGGTTAAGCAGCTTTCGACATAGAAGCCTAAGTTTAATTCGGTTTTACATTTTTAAAGTATTTTAGGTTTACCTAGTGCATTTAAGGAGCACTGGGCCCAGGTCCCAGAGAGATTAGTAAACAGAAATTAATTTTAAAGACTTTTCATGGGGAAAATAAAATGCTTTTAACTTGGACCATATTGTTCATACCAACCACAAATACTGAGGAGACGAAAACGTGGCACTGATATCTCTTGACAGTCTTGCTTTAAAATCTCTAGAAGGTGGGGCACAGGACCAAGAGATGTGCAGGAATATCACTTTATTATATGTCCTGTCTAAAACTACATTGAATTGGGTTTCAACAGTGCATTCTACGATAAGGCAGTGGAACATTAGAAAAACACTGTGGTGAGATGGAGGGAGACACAAAATTCGTTGTTTAATGTCAATTATGTTATTTACCCTTATTCATTGCTAACACCCAAATTCGCATCCCAGACCTCACACCTGAACTCTCAATTTTTGTATTCAAATACCTGTTTTACATCCCCACATGGATGCCTGGCAGATGTCTCAAGCATAGCACACTCAAACTCCTTATCTTCTCCATAAAACCGTTTCCTTCCCTCAATCCTTTCCATCTCAGCTAATGACAACTTCATATTTTCAATTGTTCAGGTCAGAAAACCCGGAATCATCCTTGAGTCTTTCTCTCATACCCCGTATCTTTCTCTTTTTTGAGACAGGGTCTCCATCTGTTACCCAGGCTAGAGTACAGTAGCATGATCATGGCTCACTGAAGTCTCAACCTCCTAGGCTCAAGGAATCCTCCCCCACCTCAGCCCCCCAAGCAACTGGGATTCTAGGCACCAGCTGCCACGCCCAGCTGATTTTGTGATTTTTGCATTTTTTGTAGAGGCAGTGTCTCGCAGGCAGGTATTGAACTCCTGGCCTCAAGCAGCCCTCACACCTTGGCCTCCCAAAGCGCTGGAATTACAGATGTGAGCCACTGTGCCCAGCCCCTATATCTTGATACCAAATTCCACTGGCCTATATTCAAAATATATCCAGAATCTAATCACTTCTCACCATCTCTACTACCTACTATCCTGGTTCAAGGCACCATCATCTCTCACTTGAATTATTTTAATAGTTTCTTAAGTGGTTTTCAGTTTAAGTGGTTTTCTGTTTCTGCCTGCATCCCCTCTCTTGCCACCCACATGTATTCTCAGCCTGATTAATTCTTCGAAAACAGTGTTGTACAACAGAAATACAATGTGAGCCACGTATGTAATTTTTTAAATTTTTTGAGACAAGGTCTCACTCTGTCACCCAGGCTGGAGTACGGTGGCACGACCATAGCTTGCTATAACCTCAAACTCCTGGGTTCAATTGATCCTCCCAAGTAGCTGGGACTACAGATGTGAGCCACCATGCCTCATTTTTTCTAAATTTTTAGTAGAGATAGGATCTTACTATGTTGCTCAGGCTGTTTGTATGTAAATTAAAAATTTCCAGAAATCACTTTTTGTTTTTTTTAAGAAAGAATTTTGTTCTGTCCCCCAGGCTGGAGTACAGTGGCACAATCTCAGCTCAGCGCAACCTTCGTCTCCTGGGTACAAGTGATTCTCATGCCTCAGCTGCCCTAGCTGGGGTTACAGGCATACACCACCACACCTGGCTAATTTTTGTACTTTTAGCAGAGATGGGGTTTTACCATGTTGGCCGGGCTGGTCTCAAACTCCTGTCCTCAAGGGATCCACCCACCTCAGCCTCCCAAAATGCTGGGATTACAGGCATGAGCCACTGTGCCAGGCCCAGAAATCACATTTTAAAAACTAAAAAGAAATAGATGAAGTTACTTGTAATCATATATTTAATTTATACAATCTAGGCACCCCTTTTCAGAATCTCTGTCTTCATCTCCCACTCTTCTGCTCCCTTACTCTACTCTAGGCACACTCCTCTTTCAGGGCCGTTGCACGTGGCTGTTCCCTTCGCCTGGAATGTGCCCCAGAATAAGCATGATTCACTCTTTCAACTCGTTCAGGTCTTTGCTCAAATGTCAACTGCTCAATTAGGCTTTTCCTGACCTCTCTATTTAAAATTCCTATACCCCCATGCCCTAAAGTTCCCCATTTCCCTTTCCTGCTTTATTTTCTTAGCTCTTTTCACCATCTAACATAAACATACATTTATTTGATTATTATGTCTCCTCCCACTAAAACATAAAGTTTATTAGGGCAGGAATTTTGGTCTATTTTATTCACTGTGATATTCCCAACACCTTGAAAAGTGCCTAGTACATATCAGGAACTTAAAAAATATTTGATGAATAAATTAACGAATGACTAAAAGTAAACACTGCTTTTAACAATGAGCACAAGCTATAACATCAGACGGCAGAGGAAAGAGGTAAGGATGTCATGATGACCATTTCCTTTCCTACTCTATCTAGAGAGGAGAAATGACCAAGGGGAGATCAACTATGCCTTTTCTTGGAAGCAGGGGACAGGAGTCCTAGATATAAAACCTAGCCCTGAGCTTTGAAGACAAGTTTAAGAAGGCTTTTTATCCAAGCTAAATCAATTAAAATCAGGTTTTATCCAATATTAAGAGTTAGAAAAAAATGTAAAAACCATCCCCTGAATTAAAAGACTGCTTACGACTGAGATGCTATACTAAGAAAAGCTCCTTTCAATGTTTTGCCAAATTCCATGATGCACAGTGGAGCCATATACAAGTTTATATTGAATATTTTCATTAATTCAGTCAAAATCTTGGGAATATAGTTTTAACTAAGCAACAATTGATAACAAAAGGTAACCACTGGTATTTACATACGTTCATTCATTATGTAAATATTGTCTTTTGGTACTTGCATCCTGATTAAGCTCTGTCTTTACAGTGAAGACTTAATTGAATGGAAACATGGAACTTTCTCTTTGACCTTAAACAAACTGACAGGTTTCATTGTTTTACCTGCCAACCCACTTGCCTGAGTACATAAGCCAGACTCACAGAGCTCCTTGAATTCACCTAACCAACATGGAGCCCCCTTTGTAATCTATTTCCTAAATATTTAGAATCTAATATCCTATCTCCATCCTCATTACCCACAATCCTCTCTTGTTTGAATTACTGCACCTAACAGGACTTCAACCTTTTCTTCTCCAATCTATTTTCCACATATCAGCTAGAGTAATTTGATTTTTTTTTTTTTTTGAGGCAAGATTTGGCTGTATTGCCTAGGCTGGAGTACAGTGATATGATCTTGGCTCACTGCAACCTCTGCCTCCCAGGCTCAAGTCACCATCCCACTTCAGCCTCCCAAGTAGCTGGAACTAGAGGCACATGCCACCATTTCCAGTGAATTTTTGTATTTCTGTAGAGATGGGGTTTCACCATGTTGCCCAGGCTGGTCTCAAACTCATGAGCACAAGCGATCCACTGCCTTGGCCTCCCAAAGTGCTGGGATTATAGGTGTGAGCCACGGTACCCAGCTTTAGAGTAATTTTTTAAACAAAAGATCTTCTCTCTCCTTTGGTCAGGCCTCTTCAGTGGCTTCAGGCTTCAGGTAAAGTCTAAACATTTAATGTAGCTTACAAAGCACTGTATGATCTTACTATTGAAGCATGGTGATTATGGAGCAAGGAGCTAGGCTGTCTAAGTTTGACCTGGTTCTGCCATTTACTAGCTTTGTGACTTTGGGAAAATTACTTCTCTATGCCACAGTTTTCTCATCTATAAAATGGGGAAAATAATAGGAGCGATCTCACAGAGCTACTGGGAAGATGAAATGAATATAATATACATGAAGAGCATAACAAAGCTCCTGGCACCTAAGTTTTACTTAAGTATTAGCCATTTTTCCCCTACATCTTTTCCCTTTGACCCTGTGTTCCAATCATTCTGTATCAAGTAGGCCCTAAAACATTTCAGGAATCATGCTTCCAGACCCTCCCACATCCTGCTAGTCTACTTAAAATGATTTCTCCCTCCTCTCTTCTTTCCACCCAACTCTTTCTCTCTTAGCTTAACTACCACTTGCTTTGGGAAGCCTTTCCAGGCCAGGCTAATTGCTCCTACTGTGGGTTTCTGTGACATCCAAGTAGGGCTGCCAGATGTCAGGATGTCCAGTTAAATTTGAATGTCAGATAAACAACAAATCATCTTTTAGTATAAGTATGTTCCCTGCAATAAAATAACTAATGAATTTTTTTTCTTATAAATATGTCCCATGCAATATTTGGGACATACTCAATGCTAAACATTTGTTTTTTTGACATTTGAATTAACTCTGTGTCCTGTATTTTATGTCAACCCTAAATCCAGTAAATCCTCTATCAGTAATCCTTTACCACACAGTAATCATTTAAACAAGTGCAACAAGTGGTTCTTTGTTCCCCCCACAACTATGCAGCTCTGTGAGGGCAGGACCCGTGCAGTCTTACGGTTTTAGACCCAGCACCTGGCACAGCAGGCATTCCAGAAAACTGAGGAATAGTCCATCAAGCCAAAGCTCAGGCACCGCCTGTTGGGAGTTGACTCTAACTATAGGCAAACTCCCTGGAAGTGCAAAGCATTTTGAGCGTGGTGCAAAGAGAGTCTCATCTCCACAGGTGGATCAAATGATGGTGCTTTTTTTCAGAATAGCTCCAGTGTGGCCGGGCGCAGTGGCTCACACCTGTAATTGCAGCATTTTCGGAGGCCAAGGTGGGCAGATCACCTGAGGTCAGGAGTTCAAGACCAGCCTGGCCAACATGGTGAAACCTCATCTCTACAAAAATTATCCAGGGATGATGGCGGGTGCCTGTAATCCCAGCTACTCAGGAGGCTAAGGCAGGAGAATGGCGTGAACCCGGGAAGCGGAGCTTACAGTGAGCTGAGATCGTGCCACTGCACCACTCCATCCAGCCTGGGCGACAGAGCGAGACTCCGTCTCCAAAAAAAAAAAAAAAAAAAAAAAACAGATGAGGAAACGGAGACTCAGAGAGAGGGGGAAATGTCTTGCCTAAGACAACCAATAAGAGAACCAGAGTTTTGCCCTCAGGAGTTGACTTCACTAATTAGATTTTCAGAAAAAGAAAAAACAGGCTGGGCATGGTAGCTCACGCCGGTAATCCCAGTACTTTTGGAGGCTGAGGCAGGCGGATCACGAGGTCAAGAAATCAAGACCATCCTGGCCAACATGGTGAAACCCAGTCTCTACTAAAAATACAAAAATTAGCTGGGCGTGGTAGTGCGCGCCTGCTGTCCCAGCTTCTCAGGGGGCTGAGGCAGGAGAATCACTTGAACCCGGGAAGCGGAGGTTGCAGTGAGCCACGATCTCCCCACTGCACTCCAGCCTGGCAACAGAGCGAGACTCCTTCCATCTTAAAGAAAAAAACAGATGGCCGGGCATGGTGGCTCACGCCTGTAATCCCAGCACTTTGGGAGGCCAAGGCGGGAGGATCACTTGAGGTCAGGAGTTCAAGAGCAGCCTAACATAGAAAAACCCCCGTCTCTACTAAAAATACAAAATTAGCCAGGTGTAGTGGCGCATGCCTGTAATCCCAGCTACTAGAGAGGCTGAGGCAGGAGAATCGCTTGAAACTAGGAGGCAGAGGTTGCGGTGAGCAGAGACCGTGCCATTGCACTCCAGCCTGGGCAACAAAAGTGAAACTCCGTCTCAAAAAAAAAAAAAAAAAAAATAGATGAAAGCATGAAAAGAAAAAAAATAGATGAAAGCATAATTAGATTTTTAAAAGAAAAAAAAAGGAAAAAGGAGTTGACGTCCTGCTCTTTTTCACTTTACCACACTGGCCACGTGGGCCAATATGAAAAAATCAGAATTCCTGGATTCTTCCTCCTCACCCAGAAAGCTTCTCTAGGAAGAAGTCTGATATCTGAGCCCTCTCCCCAGGTTCAACTGCTCCTCCAATAATGTTCCCCAACAACAGTCTGAGAGGCAGTAAGGCCTGGTACCACTCCCAGTGTTTCTTAGCTCGTCTCCCATGTTAGAGATGAGATTATTTATTTATTTATTTATTTATTTATTTATTTTATTTTTCTTTTGTGACAAGAGTCTTGCTGTGTTGCCCAGGCTGGAGTGCAGTGGCATGATCTTGGCTCACTATAACCTCCACCTCCCAGGTTCAAGCGATTCTCGTGCCTCAGCCTCCCAAGTAGCTGGGATTACAGGTGTGTGCTATCACCACCAGCTAATTTTTGTATTTTTAGTAGAGATGGGGTTTCACCATATTGGACAGGCTGGTCTCGAACTCCTGACCTCATGTGATCCACCTGCCCTGGCCTCCCAAAGTGCTGGGATTACAGTCGTGAGACACCACGCCCAGCCCAGATGACATTATTTAGGGCAGAAGAATAGAGACCTTGCTCAGAGTTATGGGGAAATAGGAGGAATAGTGGTCAGAACCCCAAATCCATTCCTTTTCTTTCACCTGCATCTCTAGGAGACACCATCCCACCATCTACTAAATTTTCAGACAAACTTGCACTTTGGGTAGGCACATTTGTCAGCTTTTTTCTGGAATGAGGTTAGGTGGCTGAACCTGCTCTTGGTTTGGCACCCAGGAGCCTCGCCTTTTAGAGTGCCTCTGGAAAACACTGGGGCTGAGGGCACCTAGGCTTTCTGCCGATGCCAAGTGCCTGTGAGGTTGATTATAGGCTATTTGTGCTCCCTGGAGCCCCTTCTCCTATAGAGTCAGAGACCCTCAGGAAGATTCAGTCAGGCCAGAGAAGGGCTCCAGCTTCTACCAGGACAGGAGTCTGTGAACGAAACCCAGGGCGCCTTGAGGAAACTGCCACGCCCGGTGGGCCTGGGCGTCCCCATTCCAGCTTTAACTTCCCTGAGTTTATCACCCTGAAGGAGCGGACGCAGGAAGCAGGGAAAAAACAAGAAAGGACTGGGCTGCCGGCGGGGCAGAAGGCCAGAAGCTAATGACCTAAAACGGGACAGGCTGTGAGCAATTCGATCAAACTCGAAATGCAACTTTCCAACGTTCTTAAACCGTTGCAGCCCCAGCTTACTTGGCTTGGGGTGAAAAGTGTGGGAGAAAGTCTTCACGGCCTACAGACTTGCTTGCCGACTGAGGTTCATCTGGCAGTTTTCCTTTTTGTTTTGAGCGCGAACGCCGTAGCTGGCTAGTAGAGCTCCAATCTATTCCGCAGCACAGACTGCCCTGCTGAGGCTCTGCTCCCCGAGGCCGGCGGAAGGAAGGGCACTGGCTACTACGGTAGCCACCGAAACAAAATCCACAAACGCAACTGAATTAACACTATTGCTTGTTTGGGTCACTGAAGAAAACTTTTCCTGTGTTGACAGAATTCTAGTCAGACTTTCCTTTGGAACTCAGGATCAGACATTTACAAAATTACCGACCTGGGTTAGAGGTGCGCGCACGTGTCGAGACCATCTGGCCAAGGACAGGGAGATGCCACCTGGGAGAATCTTTTATCCTGCGCAGCGGAGCCGCTTGGCTGGGCCCGCCGCAACCCCACTCCCACTCAGCGTGCTGGCCTCCCGCAGCGACCCGGCTTCCGGTTGCCCGGGTAACGCGGGACGCAGGCGCGAAAGGCTGGTGCCCGGCGCGCGCTGCAGCTCCCCCTCCCACTGGCGCGCTGCGGAGGCGACGCGCTGCCTGCGCCCTGAAGCGAGTGGTTCTCCAGCCGGAAAATCGCGGCTCCGGTGCCGCTCTGGGCTCAGCCAGTGAGAGGCCGGGGGTGTGGTAGGGAGAAGGAGCCGGCCGGGTACTTAGGGCCGCGCCAACCTCTGAGCCCGGCGTCCTTCGCACTTTCGCGGGCGCGTCTGCTGCCCGCCGCAGCCCGGGCGTTGAAAGTAGTAAAGCGGCCACTCGGCCGCATCATGGTGACCCCCTGTCCCACCAGCCCCTCAAGCCCCGCCGCCCGGGCGGGGAGGCGGGACAACGACCAGAACCTCCGCGCCCCCGTGAAGAAGAGCAGGCGTCCGCGCCTCCAGAGGAAGCAGCCGCTGCAGCCCCTGGACCCGTGCCCGCTCCCGGGAGACTCCGGCATTTGCGACCTGTTCGAGTCCCCCAGCTCCGGCTCAGACGGCACAGACAGCCCCTCTGCGGCGCGGGGCGGTAGCCCCCTGCCCGGCCCGGCCCAGCCTTTGGCGCAGCTAGATCTACAGACCTTCCGCGACTACGGCCAGAGCTGCTACGCCTTCCGCAAGGCGCAGGAGAGCCACTTCCACCCGCGGGAGGCGCTGGCGCGGCAGCCACAAGTGAGGTGCTGGTAGAGCCAGCTCCCCGCCGCCGCTCTTCCTCTCCTCCCAGGCTGTCTCCTCTCCTGCCGGGTTGGCCCTCCGAGCGCCTGGGCCCGCGACAGCCCAGCTCCCGCCCCCAATCGAAGCAGAAAGGGCCGTGGAGGGGCGGGTCACCGGCCTCATTTTACAGATAGAAGGGGGGCGTAGACGGCTTGAGGGACTTGCCCCAAGTCCCAAGCTGGCTAATGGGGCAAGGTAGAGAGCAATTCGTTTCTAGGTTGAGTCCGGACTCCTACCGAACTCAGGCAAGTTATTTAACACCCCTGAGCTTCTTTCTTCATCTGCAAAATGGAACCCCTCCCCTTCTTTGGAATTGCTGAGCGCATTACGCGAAGTAATGTGAACGACGCTCTCTGGGTCAGGTCCCAATCCCAGTGTTCCGGCTCAGCACGGCCCACGCGTTTCCCAGTTTCCATTGCGTTTCTCTTTCTGAAATCTTATTGCCTCTCTCCGGGGAAGCTCCCCGATTCTTCTTGGCCCTTCCTTCCCTCCCACAGTCCCTCTCCACCCTAAGCCCAGCGGGCCCGCCTCCCCTCTCCCTCCCGGCAGGTGACGGCGGAATCCCGCTGTAAGCTGCTCAGCTGGCTGATCCCGGTGCACCGCCAATTCGGCCTCTCCTTCGAGTCGCTGTGCCTGACGGTGAACACTCTGGACCGCTTCCTCACCACCACGCCGGTGGCTGCAGACTGCTTCCAGCTGCTCGGGGTCACCTCCTTGCTCATCGCTTGCAAACAGGTACCTGGGGCATCAAACAGGTACACGCGGCATCTGGGGACGCAGCCAAACTCCCCGCCACTCTCTGGCCGCCCGTCTTTCTAGCGCGCAAGATTCAGTGCTGGGTTCCCAGAACTCATTTTGTCAGATATTTGCATATGCATATATCCCTTAGCCTTAACAATTCCCCCACAAACGATCAATTCTGTCACTCAGCCCCCAAAGAAATAGCCTAATAGACTAATAGCTGTAATCCGTCCCAAACAGCTCTTTTGGCACCTCTAGTCTAGTCTCCGAAAAAGCCTTCAAAATTTCCCAAGCTTTTTTTTTAGTTGGACAGTAGTTAGATCAACTGCTCTGGAAGTACGCCCCAGGTCACTTACGTGGAAGCAGTGGAGAGGCAGAGCCCCGGCTGTCTCTCTGGAAGGGATAGGGAAAGTCCCGGGCTTCACACTGGGATGGGCCTCGGGCCCGGGAAGCCGCAAGGCTGGGTTGAGTGCGCCCTGTGTTGCAGGTGGAGGTGCACCCGCCGCGCGTGAAGCAGCTTCTGGCCCTGTGCTGCGGCGCCTTCTCCCGGCAGCAGCTCTGCAACCTCGAGTGCATCGTGCTGCACAAGCTGCACTTCAGACTGGGTGCGCCCACCATTAGCTTCTTCCTGGAGCATTTCACGCAGGCTCGCGTGGAGACGGGGCAGGCTGAGGTCTCCGAAGCTCTGGAAGCGCAAGCCCTGGCGCGGGGGGTGGCAGAGCTGAGTCTGGCCGACTATGCCTTCACCAGCTACTCCCCTTCCCTCCTGGCGATCTGCTGCCTGGCGCTGGCGGACCGCATGCTGCGGGTCCCGCGGCCGGTGGACTTGCGCCTGGGAGACCACCCGGAGGTGGCGCTGGAGGACTGCCTGGGCAAGTTGCAGCTGCTGGTGGCCATAAACAGTACTTCCTTGACTCACATGCTGCCCGTTCAGATCTGCGAGAAGTGCAGCCTGCCCCCGAGCTCGAAATAAAACAGACCCTTCGTTTCCTTTTAGTACATGGCCCGGCTGCTGGACCTCTCCCATAGCCTCAGAAGAGTGCAGTATGGGTCCACAGAGAAGGCTTCAGGACCTGCTTGGTCAGCTGCAGGTTGTAAATAGTGTACGATAGTAGCATCTGGTATTTTATTTATTTTGCAGCGAGCACATGAGGGAGTCTTTCCCCAATAAACAGTTGTGGTTTGTCTAAATCCTGCGAGTGTCTGTCTGCGGGGAGGGAAGGTGAATTCAGCTCAGGAATGGTGGTTGGCAACGTTTGCGGGATTTTCCCTTCCCTCTGGGTTCACTCTGTAGTTGGGATCTCTGTGGAAACACCAGGTCAGGCGAGGTCCTAGATACTGAATTCCAGAGATTAGTGGAGTCAGGATCACCTGATGGCTTGGTCCTGTGACCCTCGAAGAGAACCTCTATGCTGTCCAGAGGGTTGCACTTGCTGGTGAGGCAGATGTGGGACTCGGAAGCTTTTGGGAACCACACAGGCACACTAGCAGAGGTGGGGAAAAGCAAGCAATATCCAGGCATGGAGAATCCCGGGTTCAACTGGAGTATGTTGGAAACCAAGGATTTGACTGTGGTCATGGCCATTGCAGGTCGAGCCCATTTACCCTGCAATCACATGGTCCAACTGTTGCTGCTACATGTGAGCCCAAAGTAACCAGCATAATAGTCATAATGGCTATATTGAGCATTAACTATGTAGTAGCTACTGTGTTCAGCATTTGTTATTTCATTCTTCCAGCAACTCTGTGGAGCAGAGTCTATTATCCCATTTTTCAGAGGAGGACACTGGAGCGCAGAACCATTAAACAACAATGGAGTAGCCAGGATCTGAGTCTAGAGTCCCACTCTTAGCCACACTGCTAAATGTTCCCCACTGACAGGTTTCCAGTAATTCTCAAAACACCCTCTTCCTGAGATAGGTGGCAGATAGTTATTTACTCAGTGCGCTCCATTCACTGGGGACTGTAGAGAACACATCTGGAGAGCCAGCGCAGTCTGTACCACAGTCACATTACAGGAATCGTGTTACAGATGTGAGAAAACCGAATTGAGAAATGAGAGGCTTGCTGGAGTTTTGACTCCACCTGTCATATTGCCTTCAGTCTCACTGTCATGAATCTGATGCAGGCACTGAATCTCAGCTCTGTCACCTCTAGCAAATTTCATATCCTCTCTGAGCTCTACAATTGATATTGAGGTTGTTGTAAGTCTAAATGAGATTGAGAAGCTTAAATGAGATTGTTTACTTGTTATAAGGTAGTATAGTGATTCACTAAGTGGGCTCTGTATCCAATTTGCCAGGTGACCTTAAGTCACGTATCTATGCCTATGTCTCATCTATAAAAATGGGAATATCAATAGAGCCTATTTAGTAGGGTGGAAGTATAGCTCTAATGAGATGGTCCATACTGATCGCCCAGCACAGGTCCCCCAGCACATAGAAAGCCCTTGAGAAATAAAGGCTAGTGGTAACATGCACAGTGATGGGAGGAGAGGAGTTATGCAGAAAAACTTGGAGCAAAGAAACAGCAAATATGGGAAAATAACATTTGGGTGGGGTTGAACATATGGTTGTTCATTGTACTGTTCTTTCAAATTTTCTATATGGTTGAAAAAAGTGATAATTTTTTGGGGGGAAATCTGTCATGTTCCCCTGCACCTAGAATAAATCAAAATGTATGACAAACACACAAAAAAAGCAAACTCAAAGCAAATTTAGAGAAACTTCTTTGCACTTCTCTGAAAGTGTGTCTTCCAGGCATCCTCAGAGCCAAGGGTGCCTTACTCTTCGTCCCTTGAATGCCTCTTCTGACATATTGCTATGCTAAACTCTCTAGGAACTTTCTCTTCCTTAGCTGTGGAAGAAGGAAGTGGTGATCACCAAGCTATTTGTGTAAAAGCTGCTCTGTGATGGTGAAACAGGAGGAGGAAGATCATATCACCTGTTTCAAATCACAAATTATTAGGGCCCTCTGCTTGGTTGTAAGGGGTTGGGGTCTGGCTCCCAGGCAAAAGAGTGACTTTGGGGGGAGTTGTCTTCACCAGTATCTGCTCCATTAGTCAGCCAAGATTGCTATGAGTTACTGGTTCCAGAATCATCCAGACTAGGAGTCACATTATCATGCTATTCCAGTTCCTGTTAAAACAGATAATGTGCAATGCCCATATTTTTGTCTACTCCAACTTAGAACTCATTGACGAATATTTGGAAAATGGGCCTATCCTGGAAATTTTGTGATGATCTGCATGTGTAGAGATCTCCCCAAAACTCAGCTAAGAGCTTCCCTACTCATTTTAAATGCTGGAAAGTGGGCGAGGATGGGGATGGAGATGGACTGGCTGGTGGTTGTGCTACTCAGGAACCAGAGGAAACAGGAGACAGGGCTAGGAACAAGTTGTGGGAAGCTGGAAATACAGCTGAAAAGGCTTTTTAAAAAATCGCTAATTTACTCATACTAAGCAGCAGTCACTTTACACAAATAATCTCACTCATCTTCACAGCAACTCTATTGAGACCAGTGTAACTTTTTTTTCTTAAAGACCTAGGGCTCATGGACCTGGTTCCTCAGGCACTCTGACCCTAAAGCCAGAGCTCCTCACCATCAGCCATACCACACCAACTCTAGCTGGCTGGCCTCACCTCAATTCAGTTTCTGCACCTACTCGTGGTCAGAGGGTCTCTCAGTCTATTCCAGCTCTACCATTGGATTACCTTCCACCGCTGTTAGGGCATCTTGTTTCCTGCTAGAGGCTCTTTAACTACTACTACTAGGTATGAGGGGAAAACAAGGTGCCCAATATGGGGGGTACACAAAGATTCCAATTTCAGATGACTGTTCAAACTGGATGAATATGAGTGGTCCTGAGAAAGGTCCTTCGCCTAAGGATGCCCTTCCCTGGGAGATGCCTTCGACTCAGGAAAATGCCCATTCGTTGGAGAGGTGTCGGGTTGGGAATGGCAACTACAACAGCGAAGAGACCAGCCAAACCTTGCGATGGGCCGCTGAGGCCACTAGGAGAGGCAGGAACAGGGTTTTCGGGGTTTTGGGACTGTCCACTGTGGCGTTTTCAGAAAGTGGAGGAGGGTTCGTAGTGTCACTTTTTCTTAACGGACGGTCTTTTAAAGGCTGTGCTCACGCGCCACTGCCAAGAAGCTTGTGGGGTTTGGGGAACTGGGCGGGGCTCTTGGCCTCAGGCCAAAAGAGACCACGTGGAAATCCAGGAGTCAGGACCCAGGATAAGGTTCAGGTTTGAGGGAAGGGGCTTCTGTAATAAGGGGGTTGTTCCGGGGCGTCCCTGCCGGTATTCTACATCCTTACTAAATCCCGAGGGGAGCGCAAAGGCCAGAGTCTAGCACTGGCGGGTGTCACTTCATGTTTATTTCGTGCGCCTTGTGGCTGGAGTGGGAAGAAAAGGAAATAAGAATCCTTAACTTTGCGGTTCCCGCTGTCCGTAAGCGGGAAGACCGTACCTAGAGCGAGGGAGACCGGCGCTCGCCCACCCCTCCTTCTCCCTCTCTTCGCCTGGCGCGGCCGGGAGGCGGCGGCGCCAACGCTAGCCGAAACGGCGCTGGCGGGCCGGGGCCCCGCGCTGGCGGCTCCCGGGGGAAGCGCGGTTGCCAGGTTGGGTTTAACGCCTCCGCCCGCGCGCAGATTGTCCCGGGCTGAAGGCGCCACCTCTGGCGCTCAGGCGCGAGCCGCCCCTCCCGCGCGGCGGTCCTTCCCCTCCCCCGCCGTCTCTCCGCACCTCCTCGGCAGCCTCTCGGCTCCTCCTCGGCCACGCGCCTGCCCCAACCTCTGGCTGGCTTCGGAGCCTGCAGGCGCGGAAGGGAGTGCACGGTGTGGATCGCTGCCCCAGCCCGGGCCGCCGCCTCCGAGCAGTCCGCGCCGGGAGGCAAGAGGCAGGATGCAGGCGTGCGGAGGCGGCGCGGCCGGCCGCCGGGCCTTCGACAGCATCTGTCCCAACAGGATGCTGGCATTGCCGGGCCGGGCGCTGCTCTGCAAGCCGGGGAAGCCGGAGAGGAAGGTGGGGCGGTTGATTCGGGCCGGGCGGGGTCTGCGCGCTCAGTGCCCCGAGGGCTGACCCGCGATCACCGTTTGTGTGCCCGGCCAGTTCGCTCCTCCGCGGAAGTTCTTCCCCGGATGCACAGGCGGGAGCCCGGTGTCGGTGTACGAGGATCCCCCGGAGGCCCAGCCCACCGCGCTGCCAGGTGAGCCCCGTGGCACCTACGGTACCCCTCGGGTTCCACGCGCCGGGAGGGTGCAGCGCGCGCGGCTTGGAGGAGCTTCTCTCCCCCGGGTTCTGACGTCCTAGCGGCGAACCTGGCGGAAAGGCTCAAGGTCCGCCCGGCGCGTGTCCCCGGGTCTCCCCGCACAGCCCTCACCACCATAGACCTGCAGGACCTCGCTGACTGCTCTTCGCTACTCGGGTCCGACGCGCCGCCTGGTGGTGACCTGGCCGCCTCGCAGGTACCTCCCCTTCTCGTGGAGCCTCCGGGTTTCACGAAGCCCAAACCCCCTTCGGGGTGGTGGTTTTAATTTCCCAAAAGCTCCACTCGGGTCGGGAGCGCAGGCACATTCAGCTGGTGAGGGAAAGCATCGTGCAGGTACCTGAGTCTCCCAGATCAGAACTTCTACTTCCATCCTAGTATGTTATGAAAGCCACATATCCACTGGAGCTGATTTGACCAACTTGGTACAGTCGGGCTCACCTGGAGGCCTCCCCTCCCATTCTCCTCCCCATCTACTCATTGGAGCTGTGACAAGATTGCGCACAGAGAGACCAGGCGGGTGGGTGGGAGCAAAGTTGCGCACTGGGCACCCGTTGCATGTCCTATCAGTTCTCCCAACACCCCCTTCCTACCCATTTTCATTCCGTGGGTATCTAAGAAGAGTGGAGGTTGATGGATAACTTCTTTATCGAGACTGGAAAAGAGCAAGAGAATTTGCAGTTGGAAGAAGCAGGAAGGACAAAGGACTCTGGAAGTAATCTTGCAGAAAATGTTCCTCTCTGCAGAGATGGTCTTTCAGCAATTGGGCACTTTTTCTAAGTCCTGTTCAGCCCTTCAAAAAGCTCTAGTCACTTGCCATGATGGGGCAAAAAGGCACTTGACTATTTTCTTTCCCCCCAAACCTGTCTTCTCACTCCCATCCCACTTCCACACTTGCTGGTGCTGACGCTTCCCAGGCAGAGAAGGGAGTCTCCCAGAATGGTGTCTGGGAGGCCAGAAGCCTGGCTCATGGGTAGGACATGAAGTGTCCAGATGGACAGGAGGTCTTAAACAGATACAACCCCCAGGAAAAGTGCCAGTTCCAGCTTCTTGGCAATAGGTCTGGGGTCTGCAGACAGGCCCAGTACAGAACTCTACAAAGACCTGACCACCTCCCAGAACTGGGAGTAGTGGTGGAGCAAAACTTCTCAGCCCTCCTCTAAGAGCTTCCTAGAACCTTGAGATAGAGCCTAGAGAGACTCAGTTTAGGTGGCTGCTAAGAGCAGAGATTGTTAAGGCAAGAGTTGGGAGTGGGCATTGCACTGTAGAGGGCATTTAATTGTTCTTTTTAGATCTGGATGATTAAATAAGGAAAGATAATGCCTGAGCATTTTCCAACTGACCCAGAGGCCTAGGTCACTCCCTTACCCCAACATGTTTATTGTGCAAGTAAGAAAGCCCAAGCAGCTCTCATTGAATGTTTGTCTAAGTATACAGATTTTAAATTTGGCATCATGCTCTTTGTTAGTAATTTTTTTCTGGCTTTTTTAGTTGGAGAAATGCCAGATTTATCTAATTGGGGAGGTAGAATTCAAAGTTTCATTTTGTTTATTTTCTTTTTCTTTTTTTGAGACAAGATCTCACTCTGTCACCCAGGCTAGAGTGCAGTGACGTGATCATGGCTCACTGTAACCTGGACCTCCCAGGCTCAGCGATCCTCCCACCTCAGCTTCCCAAGTAGCCAGGACTACAAGTGCACACCACCACAGCCAGCTAGTTTTTGGTTTGTTTGTTTGTTTGTACTTTTTGTACAGATGGGGATTCGCCATGTCACCCAAGCTGGTCTTGAACTCCTGTGCTCAAGCAATCTGCCTGCCTCAGCCCCCCAAAGTGCTGAGATTACAGGCGTGAGCCACTATGCCCAGCCTCGAAGTTTCAAGGACAGAGCTCACATCAGATGGACCAAAAAATCCAGGATTTTTCCTGGGAAAGACAGAGCTGGTTCAGAGGAAAGAGGCCCCTAAGGGAGGAACACTTGGGGAGACCCCTGGGACATTCAGATCACATTTCCCCATTCCTTTCCTGCTGGGGAAGGTGGACAGAGAGAGGAAGTGCTCTAGAAATGTTTGAGGTTCAGAATGGGCCAAAACCTGGATTGGTATAACAGGTAGCATTTCCAGGGCCCCAATTCCTGAGTTGGCCTCCAGTCTTCTCATGAGACTTTTCTCAAATCCCTACTGAGGAGGAGACCTTCCAGTTCTTGAAGAATGAGCCCCTTCAGCCAGGGCAGAACTCATGCTCCAGGACTTGTCTGGGGCCCTCAGTCCTTCCTTTCTCATCTCCTTTCCCTTATAGTCTCAGCGTCCAACTAGTGGCAGAGGTGCTAGAGGCCTCCCTGCTTGAGTCTTTTCTCCCAAGGGAAAACTGATACTTGTACATTTTTTGAAGTTAGGGACAGAGTAAGTTCCTTTTCCCAGAAGTATTTGAACAGTAAAGAAGGGCTTTTGGGACAACAGTATGATGAGCACAAAGGAATGAATCAACAGTGCATTCAGTATAACAAGTCTTTCTGGTGGGCTGTTGGATGCATCTTCTCACACCAGGGCCCTTGAGACTCCTGTCCCCTTCCTAGTGCTGTCTTCAGTGAAAGCCAGCTTTCCTAAAAAGAGAGAAAAGCTAAAGGAAATGAAGTATGGGGGCAGGAGGCCCCATTCCACTACTTCAGAGCTGGGTGACTGGATAACTCTCTGAGCTTCAGATTCTTCCTCAAAGAGGAATCAGTTCCCAGGCCCCGCCTGCTT